>NC_053149.1:38843617-39486867 GCF_016808335.1 Panicum virgatum | reverse complement strand
CGCGGGTGCGCTGACGCGCCCCCACGGATGATACTTCACACATTCAAGGAACTTAACCCCGGAAGTTAGCACCCAAGTAACCACTTCGAGGGCTCAAGCCTCTGCAGGACTGACACTCACACCTACAAAGGCTCGGGGGCTACTGTTGGGTACCACAATCTGGGGCACCCTAACCTAGGGACTAAAATGCCCTCAAAAAACGCAAAACACGATCAAGCAACTAATCCAAAGCCCTCGGGGTGCAGTGCCATCATCTATGCTTGGACGCACAAATCCTCTCAAGGTGTGAAAAGCCCCACCCCGATGCTTTGCCGTCATCTATGCTTGGATGCTCAAATCCTCTCCAGGTGTAGAAAGCCCAAATGTCACTCAGCCCACGGCCCAACACCGAAACACGGTCCATCTGAGGCCCCCTCGCAACCCATAGAGCAATCTCCGCCTCGCCCGAGGCCTCCTCGCCGAGACCTCCGGCAGCGCGCTACATCTCCGCCTTGGTCGAGGGTAAGGGGCTTACCCTCGATAGGCAGGCACACTCCGCCTCGTTCGAGGCCCCCTCGGCCGAGCCCTCCACAGGGCCTCGGTTCGAGGGGAAACTCCGCCTCGGTCGAGACTACCCCTCGACAGATGGGGACTGCACCCCACCCGCTCAACGGACAGGCACATTTATTGCCAACCACTCCACCGTAGGGCGCGGGAGTCAGACGGTGCCTGCAGCCATGTCGCATAGCGGACGTGACCGGAGTCCCATCCGCCAACTCCGATCACTGTGTCGCCATCCCCGGCGCTGTGCGGACATGCCTGACACTGCTCCTGCCACTGTGCTGCCAAATCTTTGTACTTCCTCCTCTGCAGGACCCTCAGCGAAGCATGGGAACAACCCTCGAACACGGTACGACCCTTGACCAGAACAAGACCGCCGCCAGCAGGACCCTCGGTGCTCCACGCGGTCACCCGCAGAGGACAGTACACCCTACAGCAATCTCCACGCCGCCCACTAGCGCCACAGGACGCCGGTGCATTCCGCGCATGGCTAAAAGGCTTCCAAGGACGATAGCCACGCCCGACGGCATGCCCCACAGCGCCCAGCTACAGCGACTATCAACTGCTCCCCCCTTAGCCCCCCCCCCCGATTCGGGGAGGAGACACAATTAGAGATCTCCCCGTGCATGTACTCCGCCCCTCCTTGAGCCTATAAAAGGAGGAGGCGAGCTTCTTCCCAAAGACACGAACGCAGAACTCAGCGAACACTCCCACACACATCCGCGCTCACTCGAGCTCGCTCTCCCTGATATTGGCACTTGCCTCAATCAACTCTAACATATGTAGAGACTTGGGAGCTTCTCTCCCTCTTTCGCCCGAGCTTGTACCCCCTACTGCAAGCACCCCAGTGCAAGATAATACAGTGCTCGCATACTCTGCTAGACGTACGGCCCTGTTGGCCGGAACCAGGATAAATCTTGTGTCATTGTGTTTCTTCTTGCATCAACCATCTAGAGACTGGGACACGCAGCATCATCACTAGTTGGTGCTAGACCGCGAGGTCCGGACACCGACACCGACATAGTCTAGGTATTGGGCCCACTCTATCTGGTACTTGTACAAGCTAATGTAGATACTTTCACATCTAATTTGACATATAGTACTTCATTTGTCCCTAGTATCTGTCATTTGCGCTTCTCGAGAAACAAATTTGACCAAATATATAAAAATATTAATATTTATGGTACATAATTAGTATAATTGGAAAGATCTTAAATCTACTTTTTAAGAAATTTATTTGAAGATACAAATGTTGCAAGTATTTTATATAAATTGAGTCAAACTTGCAGCACACACACCAACATTGACAATTATTTAGGGACAGAGCGAGTACCTAGTCCATCTACTTGTACATATTATTTGAAAACAATAAACTAGTTACAGAAATGAATTTTGTTCAAGCTATACCTAACGCTATAAAACCGTCAATATTCATATCACTTGTTGGCTAAATGGAAGGAACTTAAATATATAATTTTGTTTATTAATAAGTTGTCGAGAGCTCAAGGTGATTCATATTACCGTGCAAAATATATTTCCCTCTAATATATTGGTTATTTGTTTTATTATTTTAGGCCGGACTGTTATCATCTCAAAATTTTTTGGGACCTATATATAGATAAATATAAAATAGTTATACAAATGGATTTTGTTCAAACTATACCTTATCTTGATTCATAAGTTGTCGATAGCTCAAGGCAAGGCATATTACTGTGCATTTCATATTACCCTCTAATATGGTTGGCTATTTGATTTCTTAGTATAGTCCACACTGGTAACATTTTGTGATTTAGGTGAAATTTCTTGAACCAGCAACCCGTGATTCTCAAACTAAAAAAAATATGGCAGTCAATTATACCTTTTATTAAGGACTTGTAGACAAGAAGAATTAGAACAAATACTAAATCAAGCACCATGTATTAAACTGAGACCCCATTCACACGGATTAGCAGGGTCAAAAAAAGGAAAAATAATAAGTGGAAACAAATCAATGAACAAAATACATGCTATGCATAACATAGTCCACACCGCATAATCCATAGTGGAAACATAATGATCGACTCAGACACCATTCACACTGCAATTTTCAACATGACCTCGAAAAAGAGGGTCAAACACTTTTGATGTACCACACTTAACATGATCAAACATATTTCTTGGGAAAGACAGACGTGAGAGTGCAATTCTACAGAGGGATTTGCATAAAATAATCAACATCAGAGGCATCGTTATGCAAATCCACTACATAAAGAGTTTTTTCATACATAGATCATACTGCATTAGTAGTCTCAATAATTGTTTGGTTCATCTGCGTCATTTCAATATTCGAAGTACACTAAGCATGTCATCATGCCAAAATTAGAAGTTCATGTAGAGCAGCATTACATGAATGTAACCTCTACACCCAAAATAAAATTGACATATATCTGCATCCAAATGAAAATAAACATTGATATACTAGATATGTCATGCATTAGTTGAGATAGGTCTCATGGTCATACTAACATTCGTCCTCGTTATGGCCCATCAGACCACACTGACTGCAACTTGCCATGCATTCTCCATCAACCATCATTGTGTCCAGTAAGACCACAGAGGCTACAACATGTAATTACCTGCTTTTTCTTTCCTTTCCCAATAGTGCCGCTGCTTGTATCTTTTGTGTTTCCTTCAAATGGACATTTCCTCTTGTCATGGCCAGCAGATCTACACTTTGAGCAATGAGGAGTTATTTTCGTAGCTCCACCATGTGCGGTGCCTTTCTTGGTCGTACTCAGGCCTTTTGTAGCTCCACATGTATATTTCTCGCCATTGTTTATCCTCTTTACTTCGAACTCAGGCCTTTTGTAACGCTGAACATTATTCAGCATTAGTGTGCTTCACTGTGAAAACTGTAAGGTTGCTATCTGCGGAGACATCATAGCTGTGACATTTATCAATTTCATCCCTAAAAATCTCATAGACCTTGGCTGAGTTCCATTGTTTAACAACCTCAAAGCAGCGTCTTACTTTTTATTTGAAGGGCTAATTTACAGTTTATCAGAGCACTATTGTTGCCATGTCTATCAGGGTTTCACGAAGCAGGGATTAAATGGCTTCCTATCAATGTGAACAGAAGCAGTGTAAAAATACTAATAGAAACATGGAAAGGTCGATTACTGCAGGTTCTCACAAATAATTTGAGGATTTTGTGGCACTAAATAGGTTCGAAGACAACTATTGAAAAGAACATATAGGAGGCAGTAAACTGAACTCTTAACGGATCAAAGAATGACCTATAAGCGGACGTCTTAGGTAGGCTTAGCGATATTAGAAACTTCTGCTACACAGAACAAAGCTTTAGCGTTGTCTACTTAGGATTATTATTTATTGGTTTCATCATTTGCATAATATAACAGTACAATATTGTGTTTATTATATCCCTACAGCACTAAAATGAGCACCATCAGTTTGCTCAAGACAAATTAAAAATAAAATAGACGAGGCAGTAAATTGAACTCTGAATGAAATAAAGTTGATTTCTACACCAAATAAATCTTGCACTGCTGAACAGAAGGTTCAGAATGAAGAATGCAATCTGGAGTTCAGATTGCAAACTGAAGATAAGTTCCCTGTGAGGGATCTAAAGCTCACACAGACAGGGTCTAACATTGTCGACTGTTGTTGACAAATATTTGCAGGAACTCGCTCAAAGTGAGTCAAATTTCAATACAGATGATGTACTATTGAAATTATTCGAAGGCAGGTAGCAGATGAAGAATTGAAGATGAGCATTTCCTTTGAATTATCCTCTGAAAAAGTGGTGTACTCATCATGATTGAGATGACTGAATGGACAAAGTTTACACGACAAAAACTGGAGCTTAAGTCAGATCGATGCATGAATTTCTATCCTGAAATTATCCGTACATTTCTTTCTAGAAAGACTATCAGTCGACACAACCAATGTTAATAATTACTATCCTTATCTTTTCTTTAAAAATATATTAATTATTCTATGTGTTTACAGTGTAGATCAATCACACTAGTCACTCAGTCATCTCTCAAAGATAAAGACCCCATTTGGCACAGACCCCGTTTCTCTCAAACATAGAGGAGGAAGTAAATTGAACTCTAAATGAATTAAAGTTGATTTCTTGACCAAATAAATCTTGCACTGCTGAACAGACCCCATTTCTTCACCTAAATATATTTCACTGATGCTGAAATATGCAGAAAATTTATGCCAATTTCCTCTATTTTTATTGTCAATATGCAGGGCCAACAAAGCAGTAGATTCTCTAATATGTTTGGTACACAAGAGAAGTGTGTAGTTTGCAACAAGACTGTAAACGCTTGACAAGACTAAGTGTTAAAATTTCGATCTCTACACAAGCCAAAGTGATGGTGTGGTAAGCCAAAAGTATGCGGTACGTACCTGCATCTGAACTTTCTGGGCATTCAAGAACTCTATTGACTGAACTGGCAGTATAGTTAATCTGTGACAGAGCAAACAGGTTGATAGATATCAGGATGATGTTATACAAATATATGGAAATGAAAGGTTTTTCCATTGCTCTCTTTATGATTAGGATAACCTGCATGTGTAGCAGTAGAGTTGATATTGTAGTCACTGAAGGAAAAATACAAGGATGATATCATATATAGGCATTATTGACTGGCATGATTATTTTACAGGCAGAACTGAGTATCCGACATAAAAAAAGTGCATCATATTCAGTTCAACTGGTCAGTTCAGATAAACTCATGGATGTGCACACCTTCATATCTACCATATGAACACCCACCAAATATAAATTGCTAAAACATGAACTGTTGAATAGGAACAGCCTATTTTGCAGAGTTAAGAACTCAAAGAAAATGTTCCCCTATTTAGGAGATCAATGTATCACATTTTGGAGGAAATCAATTGGGCACTTAAGTTACAGTGTGGCACATGTCGTCCAGCACACATTAGCAGTTTGAAAAGATTAACAATCCACCACAATAATAATAATTCATCTGGGGTAAATGAAGGTTCAGATAAACTTGCAGAACTCGAAATTTAGAATGTCAGAGCTTTCACTACAAATCACTAAAAATGACAAGCTTGGTCTTCGATTCTTACCTTATCATGATGAAATGCCATCCCCTTAGTTATTAAATCTCCAGCGGAACTGAGTAGTGGAACCCTAGCTGATGGAGTATGCTCAGAGTACATCTGAGCGCCCAGCATCGACGCCATAGGTGAGGGCTCCACTTGTAGCCATGGTGCCGGTGGAGCCGTGGACGGCGGAGCCATGGCCAGGGGAGCCGCAGCCGGCGGCGCCGTGGCTGGCGGAGCCATGGGAGGCTGAGCTGCTGCCGGCACTGGTGGAGACGGAGCTACCGCCCGCACTGGTGGAGACGGAGCCATGGGAGGCGGAGTTGCTACCGGCACTGGAGGAGGCGTCGCCAGGGCCAGTGGAAATGTTTCTCTTTCTGTCGCTCGATTTGGAGCTGAATGGCGGGTGCAGAGGAAGGAAGCTGGAAAGAATCAGCAGACCAAAATACCCTCGGTAGAAAACAGATCGCCCCCATCCATAGGTCTATATAAAAACAGCGGCTGGCTAGATTCATATCGCCGCCGCAACAACCTCCACCATCTCCGCCGCCGCACCATCTCGTCTCGCCGCCGCCGCACCATCTCCGTCTCGCCGCCGCCAAAAGGAAAGGATGGTCCACGTGCGCATCTCCTGCCATGCCGACCTCCAAGCCCTGCAGGACCGCTCCGATGGGCGCATGTCTCTAAATCTCCTCTCTCTGGAGTCCGTGCGCATAGCGAGCGACTCGTATGCACTCCTCCGCAACCTGATTGAGCGGAGGTACTGGCGATGCCCCCAGATCGATCTCCTCTTGCTCGTGGCAGGCGTGGCGGTGGAGCTCCACAAGATCAAGCATGATCTGTTTCCCCTCGTTGTTCAGGAGGCCAAGCTGGGAGAGGGCTTCTCGAAAGCCCTCATACTCCTGAAGAACTCAGCAATTGCGCTTGTACGTCTGGGGGAGGAAGCTAAGGAAATAGTCAAAAAATGTGTCGGATCGCTTGTTAAGGAGGATGAGTTCTTAGGCAAAGTTGAAGTGGTGGGTGCAGTGTTAAAGTATAACGTCGATCAGGTACTGAATGGTACTCGCAAATTTGACTGGCTTCAGTCACGTGTCCCGCCCGTGCTCGATGGGGTCGACGCTCTGTTGTCGACCCCGGTTTATTTCCCTGATTCTGTGTAGACTATCAGCTGTTTCTTGCCAGCTCGTGACTGTTGTGGTGAGTATTTTTTAAGGGCGTGGCAAACAGCTTAGAACTGTAGGGGTAGTTTGCACAGCTCTCAAATGTTGCGATGTTTACTTCTTGGAGTGGCAACACCCTTTATGTTTGGATGATGTTAATGGATTTTAAATGATTTGTATTATGGTGCTGTTTTCTCATTCTGTGCTAGGGTACAACTTGCAAATACTTTCAGTTAGGATGATTCTGTGGAACGGCAGCTCCACCACCATTCTGTGGAACGGCAGCTCCACAAATATTACGGAAAAATTCATTACGAAAACACGGTTTTACTGTACAGTCACATGGAGGTATTCTCTCTTTTGGGGAATTAACTCTTAACAAAGATGCAGAGTTCCCTCAACTTTCACCACAGCTATGTCACCAAAATTAATTTCGGCCGCCGGATCCTCCCATGGATGGCCGCGACAGCATCTTGCTACTTTGCCGTGCCGAGTATATAACCGACCCCCTTGTTTCCGTAAAAAAAAACTCATCGCTTCCCATCTCTTTCTCCCGGACTCGCTCGACGCTAGGCGACAAGGCCGACGGCGCGGGGGCGTCGGGCGGCGGCGCGGTGGCCGCCCTCGGGGCGGCGGCTGCCGTCCTTCTCCTTATTCAGGTTGTCTTCTCAATATCAAATGGCTTAATTTTTAACTGATGTTAACCTGACCTCAAATCAATCTTAGAGAACACTCTAATTCCTCTCAACTAATCAAATAAATCTTCAATGCGAGACAAAAAAAATTATTCTTAATTGTGACCTCATTAAGTGATCTATAGTCCACACACATCCTCTGAATGCCATCTTTCTTCTCCACAAATATAACAGGTGCACCCCAAGGTGAAGAACTAGGACGAATAAAATTCTTATCCATCAATTCTTTTAATTGTTTTTTTAATTCTTCTAGTTCATTAACAACCATCCTATACGGTCTCTTAGATATGGGTGCAGTTCCAGGTACAAGCTCAATAACAAATTCAATATCTCGATCAGGTAGCATACTTGGCAGATCATCTGGAAAGACATCCGGAAACTCGCACACAACTCTGATATCCTCCAGTCTGTTGCCTTCTAACTGGTTGACCACCCAATATTCTGCTGATGGCAAAGTTGCTACAAACTCAACTTTGTCTCCCTGTGGGCTGGTCAACAGTACTGATTTCTTGGCACACTGAATTATCCCATCACACTTGCTCAACCAATCCATTCCCATTATCATATCAATTCCACTTGAATCTAGAACAATTAAGTGGGCCATAAAATCTACCCCATAATTTTCAAATTTACGTTGGGACACAAATATGCAGCTTTCATACCCCCACCAGGTGAACTAACTAACATGGGTTTTGGCATGATGCACATGGGTATACTATGTTTTGCTACATACCGAGCAGTGATAAAAGAATGTGATGCACCAGAATCAAATAAAACTGAAGCGGGGGCTGAGTTGACAAGAAACATACCAACCACCACATCTTGAGCTTCCTGAGCACTCTCAGCGGTCACATGGTTCACTCTCCCACGTGCATAGTTTTGCTGCCCTCTGTTGACCTGCTGATTCTGGTTCCTATTGCGCCCTTGCTGCTGCTAGTTCTGCCTCTAACATTGCTGTTGGTCTGCCTTGGGGTGTTCTGAGCTGCTTTCTTTGGGCAGTTGTTGGCATAATGACCTGCCTCACCACAATGGAAGCATCCCTTCCCAACTAGGGTGCTAGGAGCACTAGTCTTTATCTGAGGGCCAGGAAGTGCATTCTGACGGTTCTAGAGAGTGCTAGGGTGCTGACCCATCTGATTAGGGCGCTGGAACTGATTCTGGTTCTGGTTCTAGTTAAAGTGCTGATTCTGATATTGCCCCTACTGCATCCCAGTGCGCTGCTGTGGCCCCTGTGGCATGGGCAAGCGAGGGCGAGTGCTACTGCTAGACTGCCCTGGCCTGTTGAACTTCCTCTTGCGGCCTTCCAGCTCACGACGCTTGTGCTCAAGAACAAGCGCCTTGTCTACCATCTTCTGAAAACTGGGGAAGCTATGACCTATCAGCTAATACTGCAGTCCTCCAATCAGACCCTCCAAGAACAGCTCCTGCTTCTTCTCATCATCAACCACATCCTCAGGAGCATATCATGACAACTAAATGAACTTGTCACGATACTCACTCACAGTCATGCTCCCCTGCTTCAGACTGAGGAACTTCTTCTTAAGCTTGATCACTCCAGCTGGAATATGGTGAGACTTGAAGTGATTCTTGAACTCTAACCAGGTGATGGTGGCAGGATTAGCATGAGCACCAGTATATGAATCCCACCAATCAGATCCAGACCCTTCCAGTCTGCCAGAAGCATACAAGACCTTCTCCCTGTCATTGCACTGAGCAATATCTAGCATCTTCTCAAATGCCTTGAGCCAATCATCAGCCTGAAGTGGACCAGCTGAGTGAGAATGTGTAGGGGGCTTGTGGCTCATGAACTCCCTGTACTTGCCCCTTGGCTGAGGTGGAGGTGGTGGTGGCGCCTAGTTCTACTGAGCCTGAAGGTTGGCCATGGTGGCTGCAATTCCGTGCAAGATCTGAGTCTGCATGGCCATCATGTTGGAAATATGCCCTAGAGGCAATCATATTTCCTTGTATTCATGATTAATAAAGTGTTCCTTGAATATTCATGGATGTCAACTTGTATTGATTAATGCTTATGTGAAGTATTTGTGAAACTCTTTACTTGAATGAATAGGTGAGGAGGAGCTCGTTGTAACCGGTTACACTAATGCTAGCTTCCAAACCGACAAAGACGATTCAAAGTCTCAGTCTGGTTTTGTGTTCAAAGTAAATGGTTGTGCGGTTAGCCAGAAGAGTTCCAAGCAGGTGACTGTGGCCGATTCTACAACAGAAGCCGAGTACATTGCAGCTTCGGAAGCTGCGAAGGAAGGTGTTTGGATAAGGAAGTTCCTTATTGAGCTTGGTGTGTTCCCTAATGCCTCTAGCCCGCTGGATCTCTACTATGACAACAATGGAGCTATTGCGCAAGCCAAGGAGCCAAGGAATCACCAGAAGAGCAAACACGTTATGCGGCAATTTCATCTCATTCGAGAGTTCATCGATCGTGGTGAGATCAAGATATGCAAAATACACACGGACCTGAACATTTCAGATCCGTTGACAAAACCCCTTCCACAGCCCAAGCATGAGAGGCACACAAGAGCAATGGTATTAGATACATTCTAGATTGACTCTAGTGCAAGTGGAAGACTGTTGGAAATATGCCCTAGAGGCAATCATATTTCCTTGTATTCATGATTAATAAAGTGTTCCTTAAATATTAATAGATGACAACTTGTATTAATTAATACTTATGTGAACTATTTGTGAAACTCTTTACTTGAATGAATATTCTAAAGTGTTCCTAGTCAGAGTTTATGTGAGGACACACATGAATATTAGAGTAGCACATGTATTAGTTGATTGAATACGTTTCACAAGTCATGGACATGGGGTTGTCAAACTAATAATGTGGGTTCATGTGAGACATGAGACAGAAGTGACCCAACAAGAGATGATGACTTCTCATTACATAATATGTACGCTGTGTCCTAAGACCTGAGATCATCGTATGTACTCAAGATGTGAACCGACTTACTTAGGAGCCACCAAACGCTACACCATAACTTGGTAGTTATAAAGGTGGCTTTCGGGTCTGTCAATGTGGCAGAACCAGTCTGAACTATACCAGTTTAAGTGCATTAAACCCTTAAAAGCACCTTAAATGGTATAATCACTAGTCTGTCATGTAAAATCCCGATAAAACCACTTGATACCAGATCGTAATACAAGTATACATCCCGCACGAAGGCGAGTCAGAGATACAACAATCCACAATATTTTACATCACATAGATAATAGAGTGTAATTTACATTAGAGAAGCTAGAAAGTTGAAGAACTTTAAAGGCATTTTACATAAACTAAGTGTAAAAGAGAAGTTCTACAGCAGAAAAGTAAAACACGATATACAAACGTCGTAGGGGTGATGTCATGATAAGCCTGAACATGACATCATTCGTCTGAACCATAGCTGGTATATGGTTCCCATTCCATCGTCCAGCCAGCAGGTAAAGCACTAGGCCAAGTGTAGCGAAAATGGCCTCTCATGCCATATTTCAATATAATGTTTTGGTGATTGATATAGACAACACAACACTTGGACTTATATGATTGTTAAGATGACCATTCTCAGGCTTTTAGATTCAAGTGATGACAAAGAGAAGATAGGCGTAACTAGGTCCGAAGGGCCGCCCCTACGGGGGTTCAAGTCAAAACGAACAAGACAGAGACAATTTGCTATCACCAGTTAAACCGACGTTAGGCACCGGTTAAACCGACGTTAGGCAAATTGTACTCATCGGTGCAATGGACCCAGAAAGCTGACGAGGGTTTTGCGCCGGTTGAACCGACGATGCCTGAAGACAACTCGTCGGTGCAATGACTTGAAGTGAAGACTGACCCAGAGGTACCGGCTAAACCGACGATAAAGAAAAAGTGAGCGTCGGTGCAGTTGTCCAGAGACTCCATTTTTCGGGGAGTTTCTGAGCTTGCACTCACCAGTTAAACCGATGTTAATTTTGAGAGCGTCGGTCGATTGATCAAATAGCTGTTGGAAGATTGTAACGGCTAGTTGCTGGGAAAATACACTCACCGGTTAAACCGGTGATGACAAAAACTGGAGCGTCGGTTTAACCGGTGTTAAGGGATTTCGTCAGCCTTTTTCCCAATGGCTAGTTTGGAGGGTTGGGCTATATATATGCTACCCCACGGCTCATTTGAGGTAGCTGGAGACCAAGGAAGTATACAAGAGCCAAAGATCATCTCCAACCACCATAGAGCTTCATTGTACATCATATAGGCTTAAGCACACTTGTGAGAGTGCTTAGTGCTTGTAATAGGGATTAGTTCTTGCGAGAGCTCCCTTGAGAGAAGTCTTGCTGCGGCAAGCAATCCTTGTGATCCGTCGTGTGACCCTCCGACTTGGTGTGGAGTGGCAATGACACTTTGTGCAGGGGAAGAGGAGACCCCCTCCTTGGTGGAAAAGCTCCGTAGTGGATTTCGGCTGGGTGACCGAGAGAGACGGTGGTGGTGCACGAGACTCGGTGTCTTGTGGGCACTTGCCTTTGCTTGCCGGCATCGCCTTGGTGGCGTAGTGCAAGACGGTGATCGGAAGAGCCTCGGTGTCCCGTGGACGTAGGCGTTTGTGCCGAACCACGTTACATGACTGTGTCTACTCGGGAGTTTGCATCCCTCTTGCACTTACCTCTTTACTTACCATATTACGCTTCCGCATTTACTCTACCTTGCGTGCCTCTACTTTCCTAGTTAGTTTGATTAGGATTGGTTATAGGTTGCAAGTATTTTGGGGTAAGTAGAGAATAGCAAAGACAAATCTTAGTCATAACTAGCATATATAGGACGTGTTAGGTTTATCTTATGCAAGTAGTTTGAGCCCTAGGTTAAAAAGCGATTAGCGACCCTATTCACCCCCTCCCCCTCTAGGGTCGGACACCCCGGTGATCCTTACACCAAGTCATAAAATTGTTGTGATCATCAGAAGGTATTCCTAAAAACATTATCAAAAGCAAGTCTGAGTATACTAATACTCAGCAAGACTGACCCGTTTTAAGGGTATATAACATCCCTTTAACTGGATATGCAAGGTTTGTGAAGGCTCTGGAGTTTATTTGCTGAAAAGCAATAAAGAGTAGATCCTTAATTTCAAATTTTAGCTTTCAAGTTCTAGTTGGATTAACCAGTCTAGGTTTGCACCTATCTATACAAGCATGATATAGAAATTATTTGTATCCAACAAGATTGAGTATCATCGTTGTTTCATTTCTTACTCCATGTGGCAAAGCTGTAAGCATCTAGGCCCTCAAGGTATGTTTCGGTGATTAATGACAACCATTATTGTGACTAATGAGTTTGTGCAGCTTAATAAATCATTATCGCTCATTTGGTCATATGTCAAAAGAGGCCCCTCGAATTTCATTATTCAAAAAGGCGATCTCATATTCAACTCAAGATTATAACAAGACTAAGGATCTTTCTAGTACTAAGTGTCACAAGGTTGAGAAGGACACTTAGATTAGTATAGGTTTTATAGTTTTGTAGAGGTCGCACTATTAAGAGGGGTTACGGCCAAGTAACTTGAGCATGGACATGATCTTTCAAAAATGGATGCACACTATGGTCACTCAGGTTCTTAGAAGTTCAAATAAGTGGTTTTTGACTTATATCTCAAGAATATTTAGATTTCATTCAAGACTCAAATCAGAAAAGGCAAAATCAGAAAAAGTCTTTAACACCGGTTTAACTGACACTTTCATTTTTCTATACGTCGGTTAAACGAAGTCAGCAGAGTCTGGACAAGTCAATACACCGGTTAAACCGACGTGTCTGAATTTAACGTCGGTGCATTAGTCCAGAGTTGGTTTTTCCAGGGTGTTTCAAGGTTCTATACACCGGTTAAACCGACGCTGTTTGAATTGAGACGTCGGTGCAATTGACCAGTGAGATGGTTTTTCCAGGGATTTCTGAAGTTGTACTCACCGGTTAAACCGACGATGGTTTTGAGTTAACGTCGGTGCAGTTGTCCAGAGACTTGGTTTTTCAGTTGATCAGTGGACAACTACACTCACCGGTTAAACCGATGATACGTCGGTTAATCTGCCCAAGTTGTAACGGCTAGTTTTTCAGAAGGGGCAGCTTACATTCATCGGTTAAACCGACGCTGGCAATTGGAGGATCGTCGGATTAACCGGCGCTACGCAGTTTTCTGGCAGCTTTTCTCCAACGGCTCTATTCATGTGAGCTGCCTATATATACCCCTCCAATGGGTCATTTTGAACACTCTTGACACCAGGCAACATCCATACACTTATGCAATAGTCAAGAGCCACCTTGAGCTTCATCTTCCATCAAATTGTTCATTCAATCATTCAAGAAGCAAGGCTAAGGACTTGAGTAGAGAGAAGCTTGTGTGCATCCGTTCTTGGTGATCGGTTCTTGCTCAAGTGAAGGCCCTAGCTTGTTACTCTTGGTGATTGGCATCACCTAGGCGATCTTGGTGATCGAGGTGTTTCTCGCGGAGCTTGCCAAGGATTGTGGGAGCCCGGAGAAGAAGATTGTACGTGACTTGATCTCCACCACGCCGGGATGGCAAACGGAGACTCTTAGTGAGCGCCCTCGTCTCGGTGACTTGGGAGGTGACAAGACTCTTAGTGAGTGTCACAACGTGGATTAGGGGTGTGTGCCAACACATCGACACCACGGGAAAAAACCCGGTCGTCTCTTGTCCACTCTCTTTATTCAAGCATTTTGTTTCATGCAATTTATTCATGTGCTTGACTTAGAGATCATAACTTAGCTCTACCTTGCTAGGCTTTACTTCTCTTTATATCTCTCTTAGCTTGTGTAGGTAGCTTAGTTATCCGGTTGGTGAATTGGTGCTTTACTAGCATTACATAGGTTAAGGTTGCTTTATTATGTTTTAGAAATTGAAAAAGGCCCAATTCACCCCCCCTCTTGGTCCATCGATCCTTTCAAAAGCAATTAAGCAGTCTCAATATCCGTGAGAGGCGGAACAGTTCGAACCGAATTTCAATCCTTGCAAGGTAAACCTTAACACACACGCTTGGAGTACCGTAGAGTCACTCCAAAGCAACCTTTGGCTTCTCATTCCGATTCGTGGACAGGGCCACTCTCCCCGACTATAGGGCACCACTCCTCGTCCTTATAGTCGTAGTGAAGCTCTACGATTTAATGGGCACCACTCCTCGTCCCTTAATCAAGTTATTCATTTATCCCTAAAAAAGAGTGGGAAGTATGTCCACTTGTCGGGCCGAAGAAGTTACTAGGCTTGCTGCTTACCCATAATTCACGGCATGTGGCTAGTACTTTCAAACGCTTAACCACGATCACCGGCACACTGCGGCCTTAGCAAATTTATCTACACAGATGGACTTCCGATGAAGAGGTTGATCAAATCCGTCCATGGTCCTTATAGTGATTGCGAAAAGTAAACAATCAACTCCTATAAATCTCGCGAGAGACAGGAAATCCCTTGACTTTTACCGGTCCTATTAGCATAGCATCTAGTCCGGCTCAGATCTAATGTTCAAACAATAGGTATCTAAGATTATGCATCTAGGTTTTCATTCAACTCCAATAACTATAATGCACAAGAAAATAGGTATAAAAATTTGCATAAAATAATAGGATTATGCACCGGGGCTTGCCTGTATTGAAGTCTATAGAGTCAGTGGTCTGTGGTTCTTCCGAATCAGAGTTCGGGACTTCAGTTAAATTAACGATATTGGCCTGGGCTTCAGGGAAAACCACTTCTGGATCCTGAATAAACTTGTATGTCCCGTCGACTAACAATGTTTCTATATGCAATGCAGTAAATGTAAATTAGTGAAGTGCTTGAGTATAACTTTCCTTCACTAAAGAGTTGAAACTTAAATAAAGCAAACAACCATTTATTTTTATCTACTGGGCAGTCATTTATGGAGTAAAAAGAAACATAAAGAACTCCATAAAATAACAAAACCAGTAATATTTAAGGAACAAGGTTTGAAGTCTAAAAGAGAATTTATTTTAAAATAAACCACAGAAAGATTTTTCTTTGAATAAAGCTTTTTAAAATATAAACAATACATAGAAGAAAAGTTTTAAAAGCATAAATTATAGTCTACTAATATGTTTTGAAAAGTTTTGAAAAGCTTGACATGCTTCCATGGTCACATGATTCAAACATGGCTCCAAAATAAATTTAAAAGGCCTAGGAACTAATTTTATTTTTAGAACCAACTACACAAGGTTTCATAACAAACTCATCATATCACCTAATAGATCTATTTATAAGTAACACAACAATATTAATTTCACATTTTTCTAGCATTTACTAGGATTTTTCAAAGTTCACAAGAAAAACAAAAAAGGGTTCGGAACTTTTTACAAAGAAGACCCTAGAAAGTTTTTGAACCAAGCCATCGGGTCCTTGGTTCATGGGGAAAAAGAACAGAGGAAGCAAGGACCGTCCGACTCTCGGCGGCGGTGATCGCCGGCGGCGAGGGTTAGGGGTCCAGAGAGCTAGAGGGGACCACGGCGCACCTGTGGAGGGTCTTGGGTGGGATTGGGATGGTCCGAGGTGGCGGCGCGATGGAAGCAGGCAGCCGGCAGCGAATTGAGACAGCGGAGGTGGTGCTCCGGTGATGGCTAGTGGGGATGGCCGGGTGAGAAAGCTTCGCTAGGACGAGGTGAAGCTAGTGGAGTACTCGATTTGAGAGGAGGGAGCCCGGAGCTAGGGGCTCGACGGCAGTAGAGCTCGTCGGAGTTAGGGAAAAGGGGCGGCGGTGGTGGTTGATGACACTGGGGCTCCGGTCGGGCTTTTATAGGCCAGCAGAAGGAGGGATAAGCGAGAGGAGGGTCAGGGGGATGAGCTTGGCCGGAGAGGAAGGCGAAATTGGCCACGTCGGCGTGTCCCCGCACGCGGCCGGCGAGGTGGCACACGGAGAGTGGTCTGGGCAGCGTGGCACAGGGTGAAGGGGTCCGGCAGGGGCGATTCAAGTAGCGGCGACGTTCCGGATGCGACGCGTGGAGTCGGTGGGAGACCAAACCGAGGCAAGGGCGGCTTCCCGCGGCGGCGGCTCATTGGAGAGGAAGAAAACAGGGGCGGGGATACCGGCGGCGTGGCGTGGCGCAAGAGGAAGGGGCACGCGGCGCCGGGTGGGGTCAGGGAAGGTTAAGAAGGCAGGGTGGTGCTCCAGAGGCGGCGGGATTAACTGCTGCAGAAGAAACCGACGGCGACAGCCGAATTGACGACGAGGGGCGGCGCTTCCCTGTTTTCCAGTGACCCAAGGTAGAAGAAACTATGGGTGGACTGGAATGTAAATACAAAAAAGTCCCGGGGCTAAAGTGATAAATAAAATTTCCCGTTGATCTAGGGCTCAAATGAAAAAGTGCCCAACATGAAAATTGTTCCATTTTTCAAGATGGAACAACTTTCATGTTATGCAAATCTTCTTGGATCAAAGGATTTGAAAATATTTTTTTAAGTTTAAAAGGACACTAGTCCAATAGGGAAGAAAATACTTTTTATAGCAAAATTACTATACTTTTGGGCTAAAATGCAATAATACCACTAAAATAATTGTTTTTAGCATATTTGCAATAAGGCCCTTCATAAAGTTTGAAAATACTTTCTAAGTCAAAACTTTTGCAAAAAGGGGTTGGTAATTTTCTAAAATTATAGAAATACCCCTAATTTTGCACTATTACTTTTTAGCAATCAAACATATTTTTCACACATTAAACTCTAATTTAACAGCTAGACACCTGAGGTGTCACAGCCTACCCCCTTAAAAAGAATCTCATCCCGAGATTCGAGAATAGATATGGATTAGGATGCTAGGTACCTGGATTAAGGAAGTCAGGAAAATTTTGTGGCTCCAAGAGTTCAGCAGTAGTAAAGTTAATTTTCCCTTGTTTGCCTTGCATCGTCTGCTTCTTGCCCTTGCCTTGATTGTTCTGGTTCGAATTCTTGTTCGGATAAGATTTCTTGGGCTAAGGACAATTTTTGGCAAAATGTGAGGTACTCCCGCAATTAAAGCAACAGTTATAGTTCTTCCCATGATAGAACTGTTGATCATTTGGCCTTGGACTAGATTACTGCTGTTGCTGTTGCTGAGGCATTGAGAATCCAGTTGCTCCTTGCTGCTGAGGTGGCCTGAAAATCCATTTTCCTGATGGAGCGTTCCTCGATGGGGCTTTAGAAACTGCATTCTGCACCAAACGATACCTTGGTGACTGCGCACCAGAGGGTCCAGTCAGTGCCTTCGTCTTCTTCTCAGCACAATGTGCTGTAATGCAGTCGTCCTGAGTAATGGCCATGTTTACTAACTCATTGAAACTGTTGGGGTGAACAAGATTAAGATGCCCTTTTAGCTTGGTGTTAAGACCACGACGAAAGCGATCCTGCTTCTTGGCATCAGTGTCTGCATGATGACCCGCATATTGGCATAGGTGGTTGAAAACCTGTGCATATTGTAGCACTGTATGGGTTCCTTGTGTCAACGCCAAGAATTCATTTAGCTTCCGGTCCAGGAGTCCCTCGGGAATGTGATGCGCCCTAAAGGCGGTCCTGAATTCTTCCCAATTGACGACACAATTGGCGGGCAGCATGGCATGTTAATTATCCCACCATATGCGGGCAGTGCCACGTAACTGTTGGGCGGCGAAAAGAGTCTTGTTTGCTTCGGTGCATGGTACTGGCAGTAAAGCGAACTTTGACTCTATGGCCCGAAGCCATGCATCTGCGTCCAGAGGTTCATCGGTTTGGTGGAACAACGGGGGCTGGGTACCATAGAAGTCCTGATATCCGGATACCGGTGGAATGTGATCATCATGTCCTCGCTACTGAGAGTGTGGTTGGTTTTGTTGTCCTTGCACTAGTTGGCGTAGGAGCTCGGTTTGCAAGGCCATGACTTCTACCAAGTTAGGAGGTGGTGGTGGCGGTTGCTGAGATCCACTAGCTTGGCCATGGCTAAACCCTTCCGGGGTACCACGTGTTGAGCCCACCATCTGATTTATAGAAGATATTTATTAAATCTCCATTTGTCCTTACTCCCATTATCAAATATCATAATACAGTAGCTCAACCATGGTTGAAAATAAAAAAGTTAACAAAAATCCATCATTCAAGAATCAAGTGGCAAGATAATGGTAAAAGATTCTTGAATGTTGCGAGAAGACTTGGAAAGAAAAGTGATTCTGATTCATTGAAACATAAGTCTCCTATGAATCCAAGAATGATCAAACTATATACAAGGCTAGTTGATCATTAGAAAATCCCTTGAACAAATGATCAAGGATGCAAAACTCGATCTAAACTCAAATAGTTTACCTCTCCTAAGGTTAACTAAATCTAAGTTTTAGAAAAAGGCACTCACCATATTTTCCCAAAAGCCAATCAAACAAAATAAACACTCTAAAAAGTCCTTAAAAAGACATTCAAGCATTACATTCAAATTTAATGCATGCACGTTCTATCGTCCTCACAACCAAAAATAACTGCCAAATACATTTGGCCTTACGTGGTTAGTTTCGGTGGCATAGATATGTCTCTCCTTATAATATCTAGTCGATAAATCCTAACCGTTCTTAACCTATCGAATCCTGGTTAGTGTACCTGCAAAAAAATACATAGCATACACATATCTAATAGCCACCTATAATACCCATAAAACATCACCCTAGGGCTTTACGATCTAAGCACAGTTCTTAACGAGTCCAACGTATTTTCGTAAACAATTTTGTTGAGCACATCTTTTATTTAAAATCTTTCTAAGGTTTGTTGTACCATCATGATATACTTGCCTGCTTATATACCAGCTGTGACAGAACCAGTCTGAACTATACCAGTTTAAGTGCACTAAACCCTTAAAAGCATCTTAAATGGTATAATCACTGGTCCGTCGGGTAAAATCCCGATAAAACCACTTGATACCGGATCGTAATACAAGTATACATCCCGCACGAAGGCGAGTCAGAGATACAATAATCCACAATATTTTACATCACATAGATAATAGAGTGTAATTTACATTAGAGTTCAAGCTAGAAACTTGAAGAACTTTAAAGGAATTTTACAGAAACTAAGTGTAAATGAGAAGTTCTATAGCGAAAAAGTAAAACACGATATACAAACATCATAGGGGTGATGTCATGATAAGCCTAAACAAGACATCATTCATCTGAATCATAGCTGGTAGATGGTTCCCATTCCATCGTCCAGCCAGCAGGTAAAGCACTAGGCCAAGTCAAACTATTGTTGTGATCATCAGAAGGCATTCCTGAAAACACTATCAAAAGCAAGTCTGAGTATACTAATACTCAGCAAGACTGACCTGTTTTAAGGGTATATAACATCCCTTTAACTAGATATGCAAGGTTTGTGAAGGCTCTAGAGTTTATTTGCTAAAAAGCAATAAAGTGTAGATCCTTAATTTCAAACTTTAGCTTTCAAGTTCTAGTTGGATTAACCAGTCAAGGTTTGCACCTATCTATACAAGCATGATATAGAAATTATTTGCATCCAACAAGATTGAGTATCATCGTTGTTTCACTTCCTATTCCATGTGGCAAAGCGATTAAGCAGTCTAAATATCCGTGAGAGGTGGAACAGTTCGAACCAAATTTCAATCCTTGCAAGGTAAACCCTAACACACACGCTTGGAGTACCGTAGAGTCACTTCAAAGCAACCTTTGGCTTCTCATTCTGATTCGTGGACAGGGCCACTCTCCCCGACTATAGGGCACCACTCCTCGTCCCTTAATCAAGTTATTCATTTATCCCTAAAAAAGAGTGGGAAGTATGTCCACTTGTCGGGCCGAAGAAGTTACTAGGCTTGCTGCTTACCCATAATTCACGGCATGTGGCTAGTACTTTCAAATGCTTAACCACGATCACCAGCACACTGCGGCCTTAGCAAATTTATCTACACAGATGGACTTCCGATGAAGAGGTTGATCAAATCCGTCCATGGTCCTTATAGTTATTGCGAAAAGTAAATAATAAACTCCTATAAATCTCGCGAGAGACTGGAAATCCCTCGACTTTTACCGGTCCTATTAGCATATCATCTAGTCGGACTCAGATCTAGTGTTCAAACAATAGGTATTTAAGATTATGCATCTAGGTTTTCATTCAACTCCAATAACTTTAATGCACAAGAAAATAGGTATAAAAAATTGCATAAAATAATAGGATTATGCACCGGGCGCCTGTATTGAAGTCTATAGAGTCAGTGGTCTGTGGTTCTTCCGAATCAGAGTTTGGGACTTCAGTTAAATTAATGATATTGGTCTGGGCTTCAGAGAAAACCAATTCTGGATCCTGAATAAACTCGTATGTCCCGTCGACTAACAATGTTTCTATATGCAATGCAGTAAATGTAAATTAGTGAAGTGCTTGAGTATAGCTTTCCTTCACTAAAGAGTTGAAACTTAAATCTAGCAAACAACCATTTATTTTTATCTACTGGGCAGTCATTTATGGAGTAAAAAGGAACATAAAGAACTCCATAAAATAACAAAACCAGTAATATTTAAGGAACAAGGTTTGAAGTCTAAAAGAGAATTTATTTTAAAATAAACCACAGAAAGATTTTTTTTGAATAAAGATTTTTAAAATATAAACAATACAAAGAAGAAAAGTTTTAAAAGCATAAATTATAGTCTTCTAATATGTTTTGAAAAGTTTTGAAAAGCTTGACATGCTTCCATGGTCACATGATTCAAACATGGCTCCAAAATAAATTTAAAAGGCCTAGGAATTAGTTTTATTTTTAGAACCAACTACTCAAGGTTTCATAACAAACTCATCATATCATCTAATAGATCTATTTATAAGTAACACAGCAATATTAATTTCACATTTTTCTAGCATTTACTAGGATTTTTCAAAGTTCACAAGAAAAACAAAAAAGGGTTCTGAACTTTTTACAAAGAAGACCCTAGAAAGTTTTTGAACCAAGACATCGGGTCCTTGGTTCATGGGGAAAAAGAACAGAGGAAGCAAGGACCGGCCGACTCCCAGCGGCGGTGATCGCCGGCGGCGAGGGTCAGGGGTCCAGAGAGCTAGAGGGGACCACGGCGCACCTGTGGAGGGTCTTGGGTGGGATTGGGATGGTCCGGGGTGGCGGCGCGATGGAAGCAGGCGGCCGGCGGCGAACTGAGACAGCGGAGGTGGTGCTCCGGTGAGGCCTAGAGGGGATGGTCGGGTGAGAAAGCTTCACTAGGACGAGGTGAAGCTAGTGGAGTACTCTATTTGAGAGGAGGGTGCCCGAAGCTAGGGGCTCGACGGTAGCAGAGCTCGGCGGAGTAAGGGGAAAGGGGCGGCGGTGGTGGTTGATGACACTGGGCCTCCGGTCGTACTTTTATAGGCCAGCAGAAGGAGGGATAAGCAAGAGGAGGGTTAGTGGGATGAGCTCGGCCGGAGAGGAAGTCGAAATTGGCCATGACGGCGTGTCCCCGCGGGCGGGCGGCGAGTTGGCTCACGGAGAGTGGTTTGGGCGGCGTGGCACAGGGTGAAGGGGTCCGGCAGGGGCGATTCAAGTAGCGGCGACGTTCCGGACGCGACGCATGGAGTCGGTGGAAGACCAAACTGAGGCAAGGGCGGCTTCCCACCGCGGCAGTTCATCGGAGAGGAAGAAAACAGGGGCGGGGATACCGGCGGCATGGCGTGGCACAAGAGGAAGGGGCGCGCGGCGCCGGGTGGGGTCAGGGAAGGTTAAGAAGGCAGGGTGGTGCTCTAGAGGCGGCGGGATTAACTGCTGCAGAAGAAACCGATGGCGACGGCCAAATCAACGGCGAGGGGCGGCGCTCCCCTGTTTTCCAGTGACCCAAGGTAGAAGAAACTATGGGTGGACTGGAATGTAAATACAGAAAAGTCTAGGGGCTAAAGTGAGAACTAAAATTTCCCGTTGATCTAGGCCTCAAATGAAAAAGTGCCCAACATGAAAATTGTTCCATTTTTCAAGATCTACCACTTTCATGTTATGCAAATCTTCACTAGATCAAAGGATTTGAAAATATGTTTATAAGTTTAAAAGGACACTTGTCCAATAGGGAAGAAAAATACTTTTTATAGCAAAATTACTATACTTTTGGGATAAAATGCAACAATACCACTAAAATAATTATTTTTAGCATATTTGCAATAAGGCCCTTCATAAAGTTTAAAAATACTTTCTAAGTCAAAACTTTTGCAAAAAGGGGCTGGTAATTTTCTAAAATTATAGAAATACCCCTAATTTTGCACTGTAACTTTTTAGCAATCAAACATATTTTTAACACATTAAACTCTAATTTAACAGCTAGACACCTGAAGTGCACAGTCAAGAAGCATGCTGTGAGACATAGTCGGTCAAGATGAGATTTGCCCCTCTCTACTAGAGAGAGATATCTCTGGGCCCCTCGAGTGATTCGAATTAGGAAATGCATGGCCATGCTGGGGTTAAGAGTTAACCAAGGATTCCGAATCATAGGATTGAGAAAGAGTGGTAGGCTTCAAGCTAGACCAAATATCGTGAGGCAAAGGGAACAGCATGTATAAGATTTTGACGGCTCAACAGATATGATTCGCGCGTGCTTAGAAGTTGACACGTCTTGCTAGAGACCGCTATCAATTATTGGCGAGTAGGAGTACTGGGCCATGTCTATTCACGCGTGAGCCCATAGGGTCACACACTTAAGGGCCAGTAGCCTAATAAGGATGAGATCCAAATTAGACTGGGCTTTGATGCACTAATGGGCCTTGAGAGGCCCATAAGGTTGGACCCTTTGTGGGGCCCATAGCAACCCAGCAAGGGGGGCGCCCAAGGTGGGGCAAGGGCAGCCCACCTAGGGCGCCCTAGGTTGGGCCCACTAGAGCCCATCTAGGGGGCGCCCACCAGGCCTATATAAGCAAGGGGGCGCCATCCCTTGAACCCTAGCCCCCTTTGCTGGCCGCCGCCTTCTCTTCCGTGCATCAAGCCCTAGTTGTTCTCGCGGATCTAGCAATCCGGAGTGCGATGCTTCTTCCCGTACGTGTGGACTTCGTGGAGGTGCTGTGCATGCTGCACAAGGACGAGCCGTTCGTGAGGTGGTTCATGCAACTGCACTGCCGGCTTCCATCTGCACTACACCGACGTGCTACAGAAGTTCCGCAACCGCGCATCTAGTGGTAATCCCGTGATTTATAACTGCAGTAATCTTGGTTTATGTGGTAGAAAAATTTTGTTTTTGCTACCCCATATTCCAATACATCAGCTGCGCCACATCGAACTGAGGTGGTAGTGGAGGTGGCGGGATGTTGGCATTTGGATCTGGGCCTCCTCCTGGGTTCCCTCTGCCCCTACCCCTGCCCCTGCCTCTGCCTCTGCCTCTGCCTCTAGCATTCATCTGTTTCAGAGAGATAGAAAAAGAAAGATATAAGATAGATAGAAAGCTGAAATAAAGGTAATGATAGCAAGGACATATAGAAGGATAGCATCTTAAATAGGTAAGAGTTACTAACAAGTAGTATCTAATAATAGTTCTAACTCAATATTCTAAACCTTAATGATCAGAGAGACATGAGTACTGAGGTATTCAACAGATAGATACCAAAAGATATGACCAAGGCATGGATAGCAGGAACAACATTGATATGTATATCATGGATGAAAGCATTACTGAAGATATGAGACATGAATAACACAAGGATAATGATATGATAGAACATATATATGATAAAAAGGATAATAAGCTGAAGATTTTCCAAGATATGACCCAACACTAATTATTATTAACCAAATTGATGTCGTTGTGGCAATTACCTCCACAACACATCGCAGTCATTACAAAGATCTAAATCACACCATTAACACAATAATAAAATCATAAGCACACCAGAAGGTTCATTACACATGACTCACAAATGACTCAACTAACACTAAGCGACACTAAACGTTGAGTACTATCATAGGGATCCTCCTAAGGCAACACGGTGGTGGTGGGGTTTGAGGGCCAAAGTTAGTCCTCTTTGCGGGGCGGTGAAAGGGCTCTGTAGTCATCATCTTCATGGTTAGATGGATCTCTCCCTTGAAGCTGAGCTCTGAGTGTGTCGTTCTCCCTCCTTGCATCTACCAGCCGATGGAGGATGCCCTGTAGCTCCTTAGAAGTGTGCTCCATCTGGGTGTGAAGCGCGGCGGTGAGTCCAACTTGTGCAACCATCCTGGTGTTCAGGAAATTCTGCACTCCAACAATGGCGCTCTTCATGTCGCCTTCAGCACTCCTGGGGAAGTGTCTCCAGACGGAGTTGTCCAAAGCAGCTCCACGGTGGAAACACAGCATTGACAAAGCCTGACTTGCAGCGTCACTAATTCCAGCTCCATAGATATCTCTGACTGACATGGCATAGTGAACTGAGACCTCTGTCATGCCCCGATGCACGTTGTCCGGCGCAAGAATCCGAGCAGATACAGTCCACTCTTCTGGGTACCGCGGGTGAGTCCTCTGTCTACCCAAGTAGTCAATCTCCACCAAAATGTGCAGGTACTGGAACAGCATGCACAGCGCCCTGGAGAAGTAGCAGTTGCCCCTATGATGATGATACTGCAAGGTCCACTTCTCTGGCTGCTGCGGTGCTGGCGGCGGTGGCAGTGGAACAGCTCCAGGTCCAGCTCTAGGTGCGTCTTTAGGTACCTCTTGTGCAGCTTTAGCTTGATCATCCTCAGCCTGGTCCTCCTCCACGTGCATCACCTCTTCTTCATCATCTTGAGTGAGGAACACCAATGGTACAAATTCTTCAGGATCCTCCTCTTTCTCAAGGTCTTCCTCAGCAACAGGCACAGGTGCGGGTATAGGAGCAGGTATAGGTTCAGGTGCAAACACGGGCTCAGGAACAGGCACGGCTGCGCTAGCGTCAACGGGAAGCGGGCTGCTACTCGAGTTGGCGGCACTTCTAGTGAGAACCATCTATAAGGGACAATTAGAGAAGTTAGTACAAAAAGAATATAGAGATAGCACAAATGACCAGATATGATAAATGATCAGGACAAGGATATAATAAATAAGCAATGATTAGCAACAAGGAGGAGATAAATGACAAATGAATTAGAATTAATTAAATAAAAGCAAAAACAACATTAATACGGGTCAGAACATGGTTAACTAACGACCGTTACTAACTAGGCTGATGTCCTACAGTCAACACGACTCTGATACCACTTTGTCACGCCCGAGTTTGAAGGAATAAACCGAGCAATAAATCATATGTGCGCCAGGATCAAATTACACACATATGACGACAATAATAATAACAAAAGCAATGTCATAAAGTACTGAAGTTCATTATTATAAACCAAGCTGAAAGTCATAACATAAATAAATAGCGATTCAGTTCGCATTATTCTAGCAGCGGATCCATCCAACTCCACAGATAGCTGACTGGGGGAACGTACGCCTGGAAATCAAGGATGTCCTCTGGGAAGTCCTCAAATTGATCTTGGTCTGAGTAGTGTTGATATAGCAAGGGTGAGCACATGACCTACTCAGCAAGTATATTAGAAAAATAAATGACTTGCAAGGCTAATATCAAGGAATAAGATTGGCTGAATAAGCAGTAAGTATTTTAATTAACTGTTGATTAACTAGCATTACTACTTAAATGAATCCAAACCCATGTTTATAAAAAGAATTTAAATACTAAAGTAATAATTGAGCTTTGAGATAAATGAACAACTGTAAGCCATGATTGCAATTAAGTAGACATGTGAGGGTCCGAGCAGCTCTTGACCGTGAGCACGGCTGATATACTAGTTTTCACTCTGCAGAGGTCGCACACTTTACCCACAAGTCGTGTCTCCCTTGATGCTCGGGTTTGCAAGGCCCTTAAACACTTCCTTTGGTGAGTGGCAGGGATTCACTACGAGGCCTTTACAAAGACTCTCTAACCAGTAGTAGCCCGCTGAGATTTCAGCCGCTAAACGAGTGCACCCTCCCCCAAAGCCAGCGTACCCCGAAGGCGTACCAAAACCCCTTTGGTAGGCCGAGTACCCCTCTTGAACCTAGTCCCCCCCCCTTGCGCCTTTCGGTAAGCTACTAACAAGCTAGAGAAATCTAATTAATCAGCCAAGACCAGAGCCATATAGTTCTTGTGGTTGCGCTATTTTCCCGGGTGGTTCTCCATGGTTGATTTTAATCATCATTATCAAAGTATCATAATGTTCATCAAATAGTATAAACCATGTGTCAAGTGTAAAAGCTTTCAATAACCACCCATAACCATTGTTCAGCGGCTAAGCATACTACCCAAAAGCTTTTATAAAGAAAACCCCGGCTATTCAAGGACATGGATAACAATAAGGATAATAGGTACCCGATCAATTTTAATGCATGCAAGAGTAAAGTAAATGTGAGTAGGACCAAATATGATCAAGGAATATACTTGCCTTCCTTGTTCACTTGCTGCTGCTCAAAGTCTTCAAAATCTTGATCTTGCAGGTTCTTGAATGGCTCTTCATCTAATCATCGCGAACACACCAAGCAACACGAGCACATGCAAGTATACAATGGAAATAAATTAAATCAGTACACCAATCAATGAAAAACAGAGGTAAAACACTTAAAAATATGTCCTATACGTTGCAATGATCAAAACAATACCAAGAATGCTTAAAACGGAGAAAAAACACTCAAGATACTCTAAAATCAGTGTTACATGGGCTCATTTGCAAGAAACCGAGGGCTAAAATGTAATTTTGAATAAAAATGCGAGGGCTAATGTGTAAAAACTGAGATCTGGACGGCGGGTTATATTTTCAATAAGTTCTGGGGGTTCTCTACAAGAAATAGGGCTAAAACATAATTATTTTTGAATAAAGATAGACTGCGGGTTGATTTGGCGAAAACAGAGGGACTTTTGTGCATAAACACCAAAGTTGAACGGTAACCCTTCTGTTGACTCGGGTTGGATCCGATCTTCGCCGTTGGATGCTGATCCGACGGCCGGACGGCTGGGCGGCTGACGAGGCACGCCGGAGCGGTGGCAGAACACCGGCGAGCGGTGGCGCACCATAGAAACAGCCGGGGGGTCGCCGGAGCATGCCCCAAACGGCGCTCCGGTGCGCCAGAAATCACGCGGAGATGCCGGGGAGCACGAGCACTACGAGGGGAAGCCGAAGCGGGGGGTAACGAGCGGCGGCCGGGCCCCGAAATCGGCTGACCACGAGAAGGGACGGTGGCGGATGTCCGGCGAAGCCGAACATGGGGCTCGCGTGCGCGGAAGGGGACCAAAACGGAGGGGAAACGAGAGAGGAGCTCACCACGAAGCTTACTGCGGTGACCAAACGGCCGAAGGAGGGGCGCGGCGGCGGATCGATGGCGTTGAGCTGAGGGCAAAGCGAGGCAGCGGCGCACGTGGGCTGCTGCAGAGCGCTAGCAAAGCAAAAAGGCGGCGGCTAAGAGGCTAGGGTTCTAGGGCCGGGTCGCGCGGAGCAAAAGTAGGCCGGGATGTGGGTCCGAGGCGGTCTTGGCGTCCGCGCCCGCGGGCCCAGGCGGAAGGGAGAGTACGAGTCCGAGCCGGACTCGGCCGGAGGTGGGCGATGACAGGCGGGCCCCGCCCGTCAGCGAGAGAGGCGGAGAGGAAAAGAAAACAGAAAAAGAAAAAGAGAAGTGGGCCGATAACGAGCCGAGTGAAAGGGAGAGGGAAGGAAAAGGTGAACGGGCCGGCAAATGAGAAAAACGGGCCGTCGGCGAGGGATCAGGCTGGCGGCCCAAGTTGAGAAAGAAAAAAAGGAAAGAAAAAGGGATAAAGAAAAGGAAAAAAAATATTCAACATCCAAAATTTGAAATAAAATCGTAGAAAATAGATAAAAACCTCAGAAAATTCTGGAAAATGTCTTTGAGCTTTAGAAACTCAAACACATTCGTACAAAAATAAAATATGCACTAGCATGAATGCAACAATTCAATTAAAGCCTATGATTAGTTTTAAATATTGCAAAATTAATTTCTTTTTACTCCAAAAAATTATATAACTATTATAAACAGTTTTAGAAGTAAATCTTATGGTGTTACACCTTTGAAACAAATTAAAAGAACACGCTCATGAGGGAAGATCAAGCAGTAAGGTAAGCACATTCACTAACCTGTCCACAATGCTACATATTATCACTAGTATATGTAAGATACCACAATGCTATTAAACAAAAGTTTAATAATTTCATCACATGCTATCTCAATCTATGATTTCAGTGAACTCTTAATTTGTGTTGTTAGTGCTATGCTGTTGGTGATGCCTCCATTTGGTTGAATTGCAGCTTCATCAATTAGATTAAAATAATCATGGCTACTGTATTTCTCTTTTCGGAGCCAATTCTAAGTAACTTCTATTGCACAACTGCCAAATCAGCTAGCCAAAACATTCATATAGAAATCATATTAAGGAAATAAGCTATTTACAGTCTACCGCTGGTAGAAGAAAAATATAAATGAGATCACCTAATGACCCAAATCTTGTTGAAAGTTAACTATAGAGAACACATGAGATACTTGATGAACTGGTGGTAGCACCTGTGGAGTTTGCAACCAACGCAAAGGAGAAAAGAACTCAACTCCATTTTCATGCTCACCATCAAATTCAATCTTGCTGTTGCCATACATTTTATTCATTAGTTCGAAACTATCTTTCTACCATCATATTTTATCTTTGTCGAGAAGCTGTTCCAGATTCAAAACATTAGATTGACTTTAATTTATTTTTGAAAATACTTTTCAGGATATATCATGCTTCACAATGTTAAAACTACATATCAAGTGGATTGCTTTTGGACAGGAGCTAGCACAAGCTATGTCTACATATGAACAAATAGAAACTATCTTTTGTTGTATATAACACCTCTGAGAAGAAAGGTTAGAGGAGCTGGTTCTAATATCAGCAATGTGAAAAAAGGTGGATCTTTTGTTATAAATACTCCCTAGAGGATCAATTTCCACCTCATGTGTTCATGCTTATGGACAAAACTATCTTTTGTTGTTTTGTTGTATATAACAGCTCTAAGAAGAATAGTCAGAGTAGAAGATCCTCACCCTTTTGTTGTAAATATTACATATTGCCAATCCTACTATTTTTAGTACTCCAGAGAATGTTCTACTTGTATCATATTTGGTACCTACTATTTTGTCAAATCGTATAAGTTATAAACGTCTGCTGTGAATACATGCTAGTAGTGCTGGGGTATATTGTTCGCACGAACAATACATGTTGATATGTAAGCTACATATAGCTTGTAAGCGTCAATTTATATACACGAGGCTATAATATCTAAATTTGCAGCATACTTAAAAGTTCTTTCATGAAGTATTATGCATCGAGCGCATATTTCTACGACAAGATGACCACACACTGGCCAAACTCAGTACGGCGCAGCAAAGCTGCGCCAAAGATTCTAGTGATTTCGAAATGGGAACGCTCACCCAAGTAGATGGACTCTACGGGGTTTGATTATGTAGACAAACGGACAAGGAAAATAATCTGGAGCATATGGACTATAGCCTGTAGCGAGATGGATAAGAAACTAAGATAAAAGTTATTTGAATTTTTTTGGGGGAAAACTCTAGGGAGAATTAGTTGTATGGCCTCGAAAAAAATTGTTCTTAGGTATTTGGCCTTATTGTTTTTGAATTTGGCTCTATGGCCTCAAACTAAAATTTATTTAGCTCTATGGCCTTCCGTCAATTTTAGACAGCTAGGGTGGGTGTTTAGTCAGTGGTAAAAGATCATTTTACCCCTGGCAAAAAAACAGAGTTGTTTGTTTATTGTTTTTTTTCTTTCTGTCCAAAGTCCTTTCTCCTTGCCAGTTGCCACCAGGGGTGAGTTCGTGCTCACCGTGCAGGAGCTTGCACGGACGACGAGCGCTGAGGAGCTTCGATCGGCCTCTGCCTGACACGCAGGGTCGTGTGCTTGCGCTCGTCATCGTGGAGCCCGACCTACGCCCAAGGAGTAGCGTCAAGCGCGTCAAAGGCGGACATCGAGCGGCTCGGCGGCGAGGGTGAGCGCGGCAGCCGCGGGCCGGCGAGCAGACGCGGTGCGGCGTGACCTCGGCATCGACTGAGGCGCGACACCTGCCACGACGCAACTGGGCGGAGGCGCGGCGACGCAGGAGCGCGACCATCTCACGAGCGGAGCACCGGCCTGCACGGCGCGACCATCCCGGACCCGGGGGCGCGCGTCCGGCGCAGGCACGACGGCGGTCTTCGCGGCAGCGATCTCGGGCAGCGGCCACCCCGGCCTTCGTGGCTCCGCGCAAGTACGACCTGCGCGGCGCGGCTGTGGCCAACGGTTTTCGCGACATTCATGGCTCCGCGCGACGGCGGCGAGCGCGGGAGCAGGTGAGAGGGAAAGCGGAGGCGCAGCCAGCGCGAGTAGGCTGAGCAGGCGTGGGCGAGCGACGGGCGTGTCTCCTGACCGAGGCGGCGGCGGCGGCGCACTGCCCAGATGTGCCGTCAGGGATGGATGGGGGCCAGGAATCAGGCAGATCTTGAGGGGGGATGGCCGGTCGCAGGCGGAAATCTTCCGGTCCGAGGCCCGTCCGACCACCTACACAAGCCCACGTTGGTTTCAATTATTTCGGCCCAGCTGGCCCACTCTAACCGGAATTCTTATGTTTTTTTTTGAGAATTACACAGTCCAATGCAGACGCTCTCAGCACGTACGCACATTCACCCCTATGAATACATATGTAGGTAAACTCTACCCCTATGAGCACCTCCGAATGACTGAGCACTCGGCAGATCTGGAGATTCCCGAAGTCACCATTGGCGCCTCGTTGTCGGCGGGAACGCTGCGTGATCCAAAAAAAGGTGCGAGCACCAGGATTTGAACTCTGATGAGTAGCGTCCCACTAGACCGTATTATTATTGGACTACAAGCCAAATCGCACCAAAATTCTTCTGTTGCCTACCTTTCTCCGTGCCTGTGACTTTTTCTTCAATGGCACCGGCCCAAAAGCGTGTGATGCCTACTTGCGGCCCACGTACAGCATGCAATATGCATGGTCGTGTACCTCTGTTTCTTTTGAACTTTTTTCTTTTTTATATTTAAAAAAATTAAAATTTCAAAAATATATGTCCGTTTTCAAAAATTTCAAAAATATACCCGGGTCGCCCTCCCATAGGGCGACAGGCCCAATGTGTAATTTTTTTTTTCAAATTTGCAACGAAGTCCCTGGAGAGAAAAAAAAAGGCGGGGGACCTGTCGCCCCCCGAACGGGCGACAGGGGCCTGTCGCCCTCCCCTCGGGCGACAGGCCCCTGTCGCCCATTGGGGGGGGCGACAGCCCCCCCTTTTTTTTCTCGGACTTTTATTTTTGCAGGGACCTATTTTGAGCTATTCGAGCGTGTATTCGTCATCATCGTCGGCAAGATCTCGGCCGCTAACTCCTACCGCACGTTACTTGTCCTTCATTAAATCACGGAAAAAAATCGCAAGAACTTCCCTTATTTCACGAGCATTATGGAACCCACAAACATAATAAGTTCACATAAATAATATCTATAAAAATAAATGACAAGTAACCTACCACAATCATAAACATCGGATACAAATAAGCGGTCCACAGCTATCTCATTACAAATAAACATCATATACATCTAACCACCCCTAGGGCGTCGGACCCTCTTAGCCCTCTGCTGGGCACGGACATGTCCCTCGGAGTAGGTGAGAACATCCGGAGACCTCACCTGTCGCTCAGGACGCGCAAGGGGCTGCGGTGTCTGCTGCTGAGAGATCCCAAGTGGTGCTCCTCCTAGTGTGAATACCCCAAGACATCGAGGTCACCTTGCGCGGCAGGCTCTTCTGGACTCAAGCTGTCGAAGTCGTCTAAGGTGAATGTCTCGTTATCTGGTCGAAAGGAGGAAGAAGAAGGTCCGGCGCCCGCATCGGGGTAGAATCCTACGCAAAAAATATGGATGTTAGCGTACGCTCGTATATTTCGTAATGACATGTAGAAACCGAAATACGAAACATAAATTAATCTGTGCACGCCGGTATCTGTGGCCCCGGTACCATCCCTGGATACGGTCCGCCAACTGGTGTTGTCCCTCTAAACATTCCAGTATGGCCGAACGCAGTAGCTGGATCGTATCCTGTATGTGATATTAGTAAATATGTAGGAACACTTGATGTAATTTTAAAGAGATATGTACGTTACCTGTACTTGGGAAGAACTGCGACGTCGGCCCGTGTATGGTCGACGGACACGGGAACGACGACGACGCCTGAGACGACCCGTGGCTGTCTTCGTACTGCACACGGCTTCCGAAGTTGTGCGTTACCTGACGCAACTGATCACGCTGCCTCGACCATGCCTCTATCTGCTCAAACTGGGTCATTGGGGATCCGGCACGTACCCTCGTCAGGTAAGTCGAGCAGTCCGTCTCCATCTTGTTGCAAAGGCGAAACTGCATCAATTCAGTAAAGTTACAAACACATGAATTATCTTATGAATATGATTATATATATATATGCAAATATGATCAAGAGACTCACCGCGCCAGCTAGTGCCTCCACGTGGTGCCGGGCATAGCCATCCTGAGGCCTCGCCTGGTGTGGCTGCGGGTGAGTGTCAACAAAAACCAGACGAGCCCGAGTCCGGGGTAAGTACCAGGTGAGGTAAGCCCTAAACGAGCTATCTGTGTGTGATCCTGTTGGATGGACCAAGTGCTCGTCTGCCTGTTCCCATTGGTCCACCCACGGCTGGATCTTGGTGAGCCAATCATCAGAGCACGGCAAGCCACTCCTTGACAACCTACAAAGTGGACCACGAAGAATCGTTAGAATCGACACGAATGTATGAGCCAAGTTCATTCATAATTACCTGTGGTCCTGGCGACTGACACGCTCCAACGCGGTGGGCACCGGAAACTCCTGGCGCTGCCCAAACTGTCTCCTGACTCTCCAGGGGCAATATGCCTCAACCGCGATGTCATAAACCAGGACGGCGGAAGTAAGCCACAGGCTCGCATTCGCGGAGTAGTGCGAAGACAGGCCTGCTGGTGCACGGGTAGCCACAGCCTCTGGGCTGTAAGGCTCCCAGACAACGTCCTCGGGCATCAGCATGTCGAGCTCCGAAACAAACTCAGGATATGCGCGTTTAACCCGCGCATGTGCCCAGGACCTCTGCATTCCGAATAAGTAAAATTAAAAGTGCGCTAATACATCATGTAACAATGAATAACAAAATTAGGTTTGTTGCGAACATACCTGACGCCAGATCCAGATAGTTCCCATAGTGGGCCTCTCGTCCTCCTCGTCGCCGTACATGCCCCCGTGGTAAGGCTCGTGGCTGACCAAGGGGCGACCAACGGCTAGCCTCTCGTACGACCAAAGCTGTAGCAGTAGTGGGCACCCTGACAGGATAGCGTTCCCATGTGTCTTCATGCACCCATCGCAGAGTCCACGGTAAGTGGCTGCAAGTACCGCCTCACCCCAGCTGTAGGGCGGTACGTCCTCGTCCCCATCCGCAATCTCCCGTGCATACGGAAGGAGAATCCTATCGACCGAGTTGCCATGAGTGTTGTTGAACATGATGTAACCAAACAACCAAAGTAGGTACGCCTCCAGCGATCTGGTCACACTGTACTCGTCGGCATCCGCAGCCAAAAGGGCAGGCTGCATAAACAATTAAGATAAATAGTTTCAACTATCAATGGAACATGTAAATTGTAACAATTAAATTTATATTTGGAATGAATACGTACTGTAAACTGTAGGAACCAGGTCTTCGAAGGACCTGCTGCTCGCGGGTGCGGGTTGATCGGACCTGCTTCATCCACGCGGTCAACCAGGGCAAAACGGGCCTCCAGCTCATCCTTCCATGAGGCCGCCACCACACGCGGACCTACAGCCTCCCCGACGATAGGGAGGCCGAGGAGGTAGGCCACGTCCTGCAGCGTAGGAGTCATCTCCCCACACGGGAGGTGGAACGTGTGTGTCTCCGGCCTCCATCTGTCAACGAGCGCCGTCAGGAGGGATCGGTCGAGCTGAATAGGCCCAACCTCGACAAGACGGCTCAGAGTCAGTAGGCCGGCCTCACATAACCTGGAAAAAAACAAAAAATGTCGAAACAAAGGAATACCGGCGAATACATAAGTCATAAACAATAATATTTCATTACATACCGGTCACACCAATCGTTGTGTATAGAGATCGCCTCGCCGGGTGGACGAGGACGTAGCACCTCTAGGGCTCGGTGCTCAACAGCTGCAAAGTAAGACCTGTGGCTCGAGTCGATCACTGGGTCTAGCAAGGAGTCCATCTCCATACCTGCATTCAAAAATATATGAGAACACATAGCTAAATATATATTTCATACAAACTAGACACATAAATACAATAATACTTCATTACATACCTGCCATATTTCATTACTACATATTACAAATAATGAAATACAATTGTGGATCATGACACCGAATGCCTTCCACGAGCAATTCTCGCCGATGCTCGTCTGAACGTAGGAGGTGCTCCATCTCTGGGATTTCCGGAAGGACCGACGTCAGCAGCATCGTGAAGTGCATTCTGAGGACACTTCTTGTAGTTGTGACTTAATGATCCACATTGGCTGCAACGTTTTTGTGCCTTGCTTGCTTCCGACTCGTCCATACCATTCCGAATACGACGTGTCTGACGGCGGCCTTTGCCTTTCTTAGTGGCTGGATCAGGAATAAACATCTTATTCTCATTATCCTGAGTGAAAGGCCCCACAATTCCAATCCCGTATACCTCATGTCCCCATGTGGATACAGCTGCTTCCTTGCTGAAGTATGGTGAAACAAATAGTCCTGGCTGTAACGCAGACTCTGCACATGCCGCAATGAGATGGGAGCATGGCATATGCAATAACTTAGGCTTCATGCAGGAGCAGAATGCTTTGCCATCAACTGTAATCAAACTCTCCTGTACCACTCTATCTCTACGGATACCACGACCACTTCTATCCTTACATAGAACCTCAAATCTATGCTCCATTGTACCTGTGGATATGATGCGGTGCAGTTTTGCCTTTTCAATCTTCTCTTGCATATATTGTGTCACTCTTTTGCAAAACTGAATTTGGGGGTTGCTGATGTTTATGCTTGCAGCCGTGTAACGCTCTCTGAAATACTTCATGCACCCATACATGATGAACTCAACAATTCCCACAAGTGGAAAGGCACGACAAGAACGCATAACCATATTGAAACACTCTTCATGGTTCGTTGTCTGAATACCATACCGTATTCCGTTGGTATCATAAAGGAATGATCATTTCTCCTTAGGTGCACCTTGAATCCAGTGTGAAAATGGCTTCTCAATTGAATCCCTAGCCTCTGCAGCCTGACTCGTGCCTGCTCCTGATGCCCTTACCTTCACTAGCTCTGCAGTCAACTGATCAAGCATCTGCCATAATGCATTGAATTTTCTCTGTTGATTTTGGGTGCACAACCTCTTAAACAGGTTCTTAAGATCCTTGTTCTTGAATTGTTCATAGAAGTTTGCACCCATATGCCTAATGCACCACCTGTTTTGGACATCAGGCCATAATGGAGGCGTTGTCGCAGTTCCACATTGCAATTTCAGTATTGATTGCAGGATACCTGCATGCCTATCACTAATAAGGCACACATCTGGACGTGCAGCAACAACATGATTCTTCACTCGTTCAAGGAACCAATACCAACTGTCTATGTTCTCATTCTCAACAAATGCAAATGCGAGCGGAACAATTTGGTTGTTACAATCTACACCGATTGCAGTGAGTATCTGACCTTTATACCTTCCAGTCAAAAATGTGCCATCAATGCAGATCACCGGAAGACAAAACTGAAATGCTCTAACAGAAGCACCTAGGCAAAAGAAAGCTCGTTGCATAATTCTTTGTCCCCTAGTCACGGCTGGTAAAAGGTATGTGTCATAAAAGCTTCCAGGATTTCTAGCAGCAACCTGGGATAACATACGAGGTAGGTTATCATATGATGCCTCGTATGTGCCGAACTGCATCTCGAACACCCTTTGTTTAGCCCGCCATGCCTTCAAATAACTGATGGTGTACTGGTAAGTCTGCTCAATGTGTCGAATAATTATTTTTGGCTCATAATTTAGGTTGTCCATAATAAACCCATACATTTGCTTTGCAACAAAGTCGCATGATATATTGCGATGCGAGGGAATAACTTCTGACAGCAAACAAGTGTGCTCTGTGACAATGGAACATTTCCAGTTTGACTTCCATTTTCCCTTGAATGCATGTACTCGCCATGGACATCCAGCATTCACACACTTCACCTCATATTCTTTACTGCCAGACTTCACGACTCTGAATTCTCGTTTCAACGAGATTGCCCATAGTCTCACAGCATCTTTTACGGCTTCAATGTTTGGATATGTTGCACCTTACACTACCTCATTCCCTCTGTACTCTCACTCCTGATTTCGTACATCTTCTGCGATATGACTGCCAAAACCATGCTCTTTCCACTCTTTTGGCAATGAGTACTGCTCGTCATCAGATGAGTCCTCATATTCTTCCATCTCTATTGCGGTTTGGTCTTCTGCCTCCATCTCATCCACAATGCTATGTATCCTCTCTCCCTCATCAGCAAGGCCCTGTGGTCCCATGTTCTGGTTCTCAGTCTCTTCTGACTCATCTTGCTCAACATAATTGGTCTCTCTTCGAATACTCGGAGTTCCTTGATCTGCACAATGTTGGATTTCATTTTGTGTCTTCTCCTGAATTTGAACAAGAATGGCCAGAGGCCACCCACGCTCTAGAGCTGCTTGCATGTACTTCTGCCAGTCATCAGTGCTGTGTATCATCATTAATTCCCATAATTCACTATCTACCTCCCAATTAACAAGAGACTGGACAGTGAGCACATGTGTCAACGGATCAACATGGAACCCACGCTGCAGCAACTTACATATGGAACCAAAACTCCTTTCCAGAGGTTTATCTATGCCGCTAGATGTGCGCTTAAAGGCAGAAAGATCTACTCCATTTGGCCCATACATAACATTGTATTCACCATAAAATACTTGAAACTGCATCTTGCTCGACATATCTGTATATCACATAATACTTATCGAGTTATACTCTTTACTTCACTACCTTATTCAATAATTCGTAAAAACTAAGTATGAAATTCAACTACAACGTATAAGTATTCATAACTACGTGATGACACTCAAATTCTATACTGCATATGCCAAATTCTATTCTAAATCATAATTAATTTATAAACATGTCTCTAATAGCACTGCAATTGTAATAATAAATGCGTAGAACTAATTTTCTAAAATAATTTACTACTACGTAACTACAAACTAAAGTATCATTGAACTCCTCCTTAAATGGATCTACTATAGCACTAATTAAATTAAATTACTCATATTTAAATACGTAGTACTTAAATATAACAATATTTAAACTAAATGTACTAACCTGCAGATCACAAGTGCTGAATCCGGCAGGGCTTCGCCGTTTCCTTCTCCTCACTCCTCTCTTTTTTTTCTGGATTTTTGGTGGAATTTTCGGGCTCAAATGAGGAGGGAAGGGGAGGGCTGGGGCTTTTATAAGGGGGGAGACCCCGGTCGCCCGCGGGGGGGGGGGGGGGGGGGGGGGGGGCGACAGGCCCCCCTGCCGCGACTGTGGGCCGGCCCAGCGGCGGTCGCCCGTGGGCCGGGCGACAGGCCCCTGTCGCCCCCCCAACGGGCGACAGGGCTTGTTTTTTTTCTCCAGGGACTTCGTTGCAAATTTAAAAAAAAAATTACACATTGGGCCTGTCGCCCTATGGGAGGGCGGCCGGGGTATATTTTTGAAATATTTGAAAACGGACATATATTTTTGATTTTTTTTTAATATAAAAAAGAAAAAACCGCGTTTCTTTTTATAAGGTGTATTAATTAAGATATTCTATCGGCAGCACAGGCTGCTTCTTGTCTCTCAGCCGGCCCACTGGGCCTAGGGACAGCCCGGTCCATGACAGGACCGCAGGGTGTGCGAGAGAAGGAAAGGCGGGGGTTGAGTTTTTTATTTTTATATTATTTTTTCGATTTATCAAAAATATGTACTAATTTTTTTTTGCAAATTCGCCGGTTCATCCAGCGGAAACATAATATCGCCAAATGGACCGGTGGTAGGGGATGTGGGGCACGGCCTGACATCCTACCGCCGGATGAAACGGCGATAGGAGGCCAACTTCATGGACCGTGATGGGCCGGGAATCTACCGCCGGTTGAAACGGCAGTTTTTTAGCATTACCGCCGGATGATCCGGCGGTAGGCTGCTACCGCCGAACAAACCGGCGGAAGGACCCCCCCTCTTAAAGCGGCCGTGCTCCGGCCAGCGCCTCCGCTCACACTTCCAGTGCCGCCAGGCTCCTCCGCTCGCCCGCGTCGCCCGCTCCTCTGCCCCCCCCCCCCCCCCCCCCCCCCCCCGCAGCTGCCGCGCGGCGCCGCTCGCCCAGGCCGGGCGCGCCGGCGCTCAGCCGGACGCCGGGGCGCTCCTTGGTCGCCCGCCCGCCCCTGCGCGAGAAAGAAGCGAGTTTTGTCTCGGGTACACTTTAAAATATAGTTTTATAAATAATAGTAGGTAGACTAGTACTAGGAAATACATGCATGTGTAGAGTATTGGGTGTAGAAACTGTTTTAGTGAATATTAGTGGTTTGGATATAAATATTTTAGATATAAATTGTAGTACATGAAATTAAAAATATTATTTTAAATACGAATATTAGTTTATATATATATTAATGACTTGAAATAGACATATTAGTCGCATAGAAATATTAGTAATTTATATTATGTTAGATACAAAACCTAGGAATATAAGTCGGTTATAGAAATTGTAGAGAACAAATTAAGATAGACCTAAAAATTAATTAGGTCCCATTACTCGATTTACAATTATAATTGATGATAAGAAATGCTATCAATATTGGAATGGTCATCAATACAATATAAGTGAGTCACATACAGTACTTGTTTAATTGAAATATGAAAAATTGTTAGGATCGATTTTCGTATATTGACATCTATGTAGAAAATATTATTAATATTTAAATTGTGGTCTAAATTTGACATTACAAAATAACAGAAATATTTACTGGCGTTGATTAAATTGTAAGGACGAGTAATTATTGTCGTAAATGTTGGCAGGCATGTCAGATGATTTGTATTTTCAAGTGTTCTATGGATCAGGAGAAGTTAGATATAGTCCTGAAGGGGTAGATTTGTCAGAGTTTAGCTCGATCAAAAAAAAAGTACCTAGAGCAAGAGAGAGGACTTGGATTTCAATATCCAATTGGCTATTTAAAGCTTTCGGCCTTAATCGAGATAAACATGAGATCTCTGTCATGGCAGTGGTCAGTCGAAGGGAACCAGTGTTTTGAGAGCTATTACCGTTTGAAGGGACGCAAAACTGGAGGAACTATATCAATATAAGTAGTAGCCGAGGCTTACCGCTTTGTGTTGTTTATTCAAGCATTCGAGAAGATTAGTTTTAATACTGTAGCGGGTGGGGAACATGAAGGGCAGGGAGAAATAGTATCGGAAGATCCCGAGACGATGCATGAACCTCGTGATGAAGGTGCTGAACTCGAGATTGTAGAAGATGATACACATGCTGCACACGAACCTCGTCAAGCAACTGGTCAGGCTGATGAGGGGAACACATTCCAGAGATAGTTGAAGAGTTTCAGAGGGAGGGTGAACAACAGAACAATCTAATAAATGATGACTCCTCGGATGATGATGATGATGATGATGATGATGATTACCATGTCCCACAGAACTGGTCCGGGTATGATTTTTCAAAATTAAGTGTAAATGAAGGTGAAGCAGTCCCTTGGGAGTACAGGCAAAATGAGATATGCATTTGTTCGGTGTATGCCAACAATGATAATATGAAGGAAGCTATAAAACGTTGGTCCACTCTCTCTTTGCAAAGACAGTTCAAAGTTGTCAAGAGTAGTCCGAGAACATATGATGTGTGTTGTGTGAGAAGCGAATGCCCTTTCAGAGTGTACGCTTCTAAGAGAAAGTGGCAGGATTTTTGGAAGGTCAGAAAAGTTGGGGAGCACACATGCCTGTTTGAGCAATTAGAACCACAACACCACAACCTCAGTGCAGGTTTCATAGCCAACTACATGTACCCTTTGATCGTGGATAATCATAGTTATGAGCCTAAGTCAATTATTTATGCTGTTGAGGAGGAGTTTAAATATAAAATTAGCTACAACAAAGCTTACAGAGCGAAGCAGAAAGCGCTGGAGATGAGGTGGGGGACGTATGAAGCTTCGTATCACAATATGCCGCCACTGCTGCACACCATATGCCTTAGAAATCCTGGAAGCTACTACGACTTGAAAACGTACCCATGTGCCCAGAAGCCTGGAGAGCAAGTACTCCAACGGTCGTTCTTGGCCTTGGGCGCTTGCATTGAGGCGTTTCTGCACTGCCGGCCAGTCATTTGCATAGATGGGACATTTTTGATAGGAAGGTATAAAGGCACAATCCTCACAGCTGTTGCAGTTGACGGTAACAGGCAATTGTTGCCTTTGGCGATTGCCTTCGTGGAGAAAAAAATCAGGGGATAGATGATATTGGTTTTTGCAGAGGGTGAAGTAGATGATTGTGAAAGATGTAGAGAACGTGAATTTGATTCATGACTGGCACACAAGGTATATTACAAGCAATCGATGACATACAGAATAGTTGTACTGAGCGTCGTAGGGCTGCACTCTGGACAAACCTAAAGAGTAGGTGGTGCATGAGGCATATGCGGGGCGGCGAGGCGCGACGGCGGGAGCGCCGCCGGCCGGGCAGTGGAGACCGGCGGTTGGGGCCGGCGCCTGGGCGCGGGCGTCGACGGCAATCGCGGCCTGGGCTGGAGACGACGGTGGCGGGAGGTGCTGGTGGCGGGCTGGCACAGGCGAGCTAGGGTCTGGCGGGGAGGTGCGCGATGGGGGCGGCGACGACGGAAGTGGGGTTGCCGGGCTGGTGTGCGCGGGTGGGAGGCAGGGGAGGAAGAAGGTAGGTGGGGAAGTGAAGAGATAAGGTAGAGAGAGAAGGTGAGAGGGGAAGATCTGGTCCACTGATTCTAGATCCAATGGCCCAAAAATTCGTGCTTGTGATGGCGCTGCCGCTGAGCAGCCCGGGCAGGGCAGGACAGGGACGGCGGCGGAGGAAGGCACGGTGGTGGATGGGGGCGGGAGCGGCGGAGGAAGGCGCGGTGGTGGACAAGGGCGGGAGCGCCGCTGCGTGGTATGGATGTAAATGGGTCGGGTCGACCCATTGGGTAGTTGACCCGACCCACAAAAATAGGGCCAATGGGTGATAAGGGCCGACCCTAAATTCCAAAATGGAGCCGGTACCTATTGACCCGATGGGTATTATGGGTCGACCCACTTGTCATATTAATAATTTGTTTATTTAATTTATTAATTTTCTTCATTCTTTTGAATAAATACAACTGGTAAGTCGTTAGATTCTATATACTTCAAAATATAGTGAGGAATATCATACGTTGGAAGTGAAAATGGATAAAATTAAAATCATGGACCGCTAGTAAATATGTTTAATTTGATGCATTGGTAACAATCTTAACATATTATTGTGATATATGTTAATCTTGAATCTTATCTTTTCTAAAAGTGTTCATAGTATTCCTGGTTTAGGATTATAGAAAAATATTTGAGTCGGCCCATAATACTCAATGAGCCATCAAGACCATAACATTTTGGAGAAATGGGTCGACCCATGAGCCTTAGAATTGGCCTCAAGGCCATGGGGCCGGGTCCAAAAATGCACTAGCGTCCTCATACTGATGCAGGTATTTAATGTATGTAGCGTTTCGACAGCATTTCATTATCAGGTTTACTCTAACATTGTGTGCGCGCCCGCCCGCAGGAATCGCTCGGCGGCTCGCGGGGCGCCCCCTCCTTGTAGTTCTAGGCCTCTGGCCGGCCGGCCGGCCACGCCTCCATCCACGACCCTGAGCAGCGCTCATGTGCTGCTCCACAGCACCAGCCGCGAGGGTACGCGCGGTCCATGTTTATTCCGCAGAACCCCCGCCCGTAGCTTTGTCGCCTCGTGATTCAGACGATGCGAGTTTGCAACGGGCACTGCGAGGGATGTTGATTCCTGCCGCTGGATACATTTTCTCAATTTTAAAGATTGGAGGTCAATGTTTCTGTCCATACACGGACTTTAAGCACGCTGCGCCATTTGCAAAGAGGTTTTTGAGCGGCAGAGAAGCGAACTCAATAGTTTAATCCTCCTCCGCCGCCGCTTAAGAATTTTGACTAGCAGAGAGGAGCATTAAACTACACACGCCCCAAAGTTGATTCTTCTTCCAGGAGCAGGAGGGGTTAAAATAAGCAGATCGATCGATCGATCCACGGACGCGCACCTCATCTGACCTGACAAGTTGATTCTCTTTCAGATCGTGGAGAATCAGCAGAAACCTCTGCGTCGCGACGACGCAGGCTCCGAGGAGTAGAACACAACAGAACCGAATCTCACGCGCAACAGCAACACTGATATTGAGCAAAAACAAACATCATCGTTTCTCACAGAAACGCGGAGCGAATCAAGCACACGGACCTAGAGATTAACAGCAAGGCATCATCATCATCATCTCAAATGGGACAGATAATAATATTGATCATATCAGTAGCAACCGGACCGAACCATCCCACTCACGAACGAGATAGCAGACTATCTACAAGGGGGATCACGCAACCCGACACACCACGACGCGGTAGAAACACATCCCAGATCCGACCAAAATGCGACGACGACACGAGCACCCAAGGAAGAAATCCATCTCTAATAAAGTAAATAGATCTAGGCGGCGGTAGCGGTACTGCCCATCCGCGGGCTCAGTGGCGGACGGCGGCGAAGAGGACGGCGGCGGCGGAGGCCACGAGGGCGGCGGCGAAGGGCGGGGCCGCGGCGCCGGCGGCGGAGACGGGGCTGGGCGCCGGCGCGTCGGCAGCGGAGGCCACGGAGAGGGCGGCAGCCGCCAGGACGGCGACCACGGCGAGGGCCTTCGATCCGAATCCGGCCATTGCTTCGGCTACGACGGCGGCGAGAAGGTTCTGGAAGGCGATCTGCTTGCTGCGGCCTGCGGGGAATGAGGGCGCGGCGGGCACGAGAATACGAGATCTTCGCTGGTGGTGAACTGGTGGGGGTGGGGAAAGGCAAGGGGCTGACGGTATTTATAGGGGGTAGACGGGGGAGTCCCGGGTTAACGGGTCTGGCCTGGTGGTAACAGCTGGCACCGCACGGATGTATAGGTGGCCAAACGGGCGGCCCGGCCCGGCCCGCCACGGGCCCGTCTAAGCACGGCCCGTTTAGGCACGACCCGCTTAAGCACGAAAATATTAACGGGCCGTGCCGTGCCTGCCCATGGGCTGAAGTGCCGGCCCAGGCACGACCCGAAATTGATTTAATCGGGCCAGGCCGGCCCGTTTGGCCCGGCAGCCCGGCGGCCCGAAAATGTTTAAATATGGTTTGATAATGGATAATATAGTATTTAAACGGGCCTATCGTGCTACCCATTGGGCCGATCGGGCCGCCTTTTTTCGGGCCGTGCCTGGACACGTCCATGGGCTGATAGTGAGGCCCAGGCACGGCCCGACTATCGTGCCCGTGCCGGCCCGAGCCCAATAATATTCGGGCCCGTGCCGTGCTCGGGTCGGGCTAATATGGGCCGGGCTTCGGGCCCCATGGGTATCGGGCCAAATGGCCATCTATACACGGATGTGGAATTGAGCTGCAGATTTTCGTCTGTTCTGCTTCCGTTGGGGCGGTTCTTTCGTTTCCTTTTCACCCTTTTTTACGTCCGGCAGCGATGATTTGTTGTTGGGATACTCTGTTTTAGGAGTAGTTTTCAAAAAAGATGGTTGTTTTTTTCTCTGGTCCGGCGATGATTCTGTTGAGATACTCTGTTTTTCCTTTCATAAAAATGATTTTGTTTTGAGGTACCAGTAGTTTGGTTGGGTAATTCAAAAGTTGGGGTGGAAAGAGTTGGTCTACCGGGCTCCCATTGTTTTTACCTTGAAAGGGGTAGTTTGTTGAAGCTAAGGAACATTAATGGTAGTAAATCCAAGTTTTTTTAGATAAGTAAATCTAAGTTGATACGTATTTCCTCCGTCCCACAAAGACTATATGTTTAGAAAATTTCAGACATATTACTAGTAGTGGAATACGACCATGTTACCCCTTATTAGCCATAGTAGTTGTGATTGAAAATCGCGTTGTTTATTTGATTCTCTAGATCTTCAATAAATACAAATGCATTGGAACTAGAAAAATAAATATTTAATTGGCTCCATGCACTTCTCTGTGCAATTATTTTTCTTGGTATTTGATATTGCTTTAATTAGATAAATTTTACTACAATCTACATGAACAATCTTTGTGGGACAAAATTTGAAAGCCAAATGAACGGTCTTTGTGGGACGGAGGGAATATTGACCATTTCTCGGAGCAAGTGCCATGGAAAAGGTTTGCATGTTTTGCTCCGAGAAATGGCTTTGGCCGTGTGAATCATGAAACCCGCTCGATCTAAACGTTTGCACTCTATTGTATTTTTTTTAAATTTTTACAGTACTAATAAATATATTAATTACTCCTCCATTCCAAAATGTTGATCGTTTTAATTTTGTTTAGACTCATAGAATTTGCTATGTATTTAGACATAATGTATGTCGAGATATGTAGTAAAATCTCTAAACCTGGAGAAATTAAAGCAACCTGTATTTTAGAATGGAGGAAGCATACGGGAACTATATTTTGTTTTGGAACGGAGGAAAGCATACGGCAACTTGATACGTGGCGGATGTAATATTGGCGCTCTCGACGCAAGGCTCTGCTGCTGCGGACTTTTGTGGTCGTCCCGTCGCGCGCGTCGAGCGATGGTGGGAGGCACCGCGGCAGGGGCAGGCATGGTCGGTGCGGTGGGCAACGCAAAGCAAAGGCGATCGTGCATGTATCATGTATGGCACGAACGATCCACCCGAGCCCCCCGACGAAGGGCGGAAACGGCGCGGCGGAGGCGCAACCTTGTTTGGTGGCTTTACGTTGGTTTCTTCCCATCCTTTGTTACTTTTGGCGTGGTGTGGGTGGATCGCTTGGCCTCCTCTCCTTTTGCGGTTTTGCCTCGCCCTCCACCTCCATCCACCGTTCCCCAGTCGCTTTCTTGCGCGCTCGTGTTGAGGGCATGCAGGCGCCTTGCGAAACCAGAGCTTCGTTCGTGTCTCTCGCAGCCACATACTAAGTGTATCATTTATCAACACAGATGGTCGGGCACGCGCCGCATCTATCCCACTCGCAAAAGTTGCGGCCGCCAAGAACGGTGCAGGCGCCGACGCTGGGTTCCGTACTTGTTCTTTTTTCACCCCTGCTCTGCTCGGCCGTTTGCTTCGTTGCCAAGGGAAGGAAGGAAGGAAGGCGGTGACGGCGACGGCACCCCACTGCACCGGGCCGGCTGCCTGGTGGCTGCAAGCGTGCCAGCGATGTTTGCCTTTGCCTAGCACTACCGCACAGCCACCCCTGGTCCTTTAATGCCTGTGCCACCGCTTGGATACATCGCCGCTCATGCAATTCAAACTTTGTAGCAACGGGGGATAGGGTAGCTGTAGCTCGGCCCTGAAAATGACATTTACAGAGGCTGATCAGCGGCCCATTCCCGTCCCTAAAAATAGTCTCATTTTTAGAGACGGGTGACATGATGATCCGCACATAAAAATATATTTTCAGCTGCTACAATAACTTTATGTTATTTGTAGCAACTGATCAAATTTTGATTTGTTTCTAAAAAAAATTCGAGACGTTCCTACCAATTGTTTTTTTAGTAGTGTAGGCCGATGGAGCAGGGCGAGGCCACGGCCACGAACGGGATTCGGAGACCTCGCAGAAAAGAGAACAAAAAGCAGGTCTTTATCTGTTGCCCGGCGGCGGGCCGCGTGCACCATCACTCCGTTTCGCCGTCGCGGCGCACGGCAGCAGCTGTGAATGGGAGCTCGTGGTCGTCGGTCGTCCATCTGGCTTTCATTCTTCCCTCGCCCGATTTGTTAGGCGCCGAATGAATGAACGGCACGGCAAAAAGGATTCGGTACCGCCCGTGCGCGTGCCCGTCCACACAAATGGCGCGCGGCCGACGGCCAGAATCTGTGCGCTGCCTGCCGCAGCGTTGCCGTTTCGGCGGACCGGCAAGCCCCAGCAGCGAGCAGCGGCAGCAAGCAATGATTCACATGGCAAATGAAATCCGCCGCCCGTCTGTCCGAAAGCGACGGCGATCCTCCGCATCATTCGGCTGTTGTCGCTTCAACCCTTCCATCCGGCGGCCTCTGGGAATGAATTGAAGGCTGGAAGACAGCAACCTTTTGCTGATGCATCCATTGCCCGCGGCCTCATTTCGGACACCGAACCAAGGTGGCAGCAGTTCACAAAAAAGAAAAAAAAATCCTAGCTAGTAGGCCAGGAGAGGGCATGCAACTCCCCCTAGCCAACCAGCAAGCGTCCGGTCCAGCAGCTACCAGCTAGGCTTCTTGCTACAGGACACACGAGCAGCCAATTTAAGATGGTGGGCAAGGTACGTACGTGCAGGACTACTTGGGTACCGTACCTACCTCTCTCCATCGATCATGCATCGTGTTGAGGAATCGGCCGGGTTCGTTTGGGCACTGCTGGTACGCCGCCTTTCGAGCTCGATCACCGCTCGCTGTACAGATTCCATCGACGACGCAACCGGCAGCGATGCGCGCAGTACAGGAGGGTGGTTGCGACAACGGTGTCACGGCTAGCTGTCAAACCTACCCTGCCCAGAAAAACCCACGGGAACGCATGCGCGCGCGGGCGCCCACGGTCTCACCTAATCGCCCCCCACGCAATCAATCATCATGCGCGAGCTCGATCGCTCACCCGGCCTGGTCAACGCTAATTACGCCTCGCAATCAGGCACCACGCGACTGAACCTCCTAATGTCCATCAAGAGCAGACCGTTTCGTTCGGGTTTCGTGCAGCCGATCCCGATCCCTCGGCTGCAATTTTCAACCCTACCTTGCATTTTTGTACCCTTCAACGCAGTCTTAGCTACTCCCTCTCTGCTGTAATACAAGGCCATGTTTAGTTTCCACCCCGTAAACGCAAAAACACAAAATTTTGTAAAGGAATTTTACTAATTTGAAGTACTAAATAAAGTTTATTTACAAAACTTTTTGCATAGATAGGCAGTAAATCGCGAGACGAATCTAATGAGGCTACTTAATCCATAATTTGCAATAGTGATACTACAGTAATCATCCGCTAATTATTGATTAATCATAGATTAATTAGCATCATTAGATTCGTCTCGCGATTTACAACACATCTGTGCAAAAAGTTTTGTAAATAAACTTCATTTAGTACTTCAAATTAGCAAGATTCCGTCGCAAAAAAATTTTGCGTTTACACGACAGGGAACTAAACACGGCCTAAGCATTCCTAGCTACAGTGCGGAGGACAGACAAGAATCAAGGTGTGGCACAACTCGGCTGTACTGACAAAATTATAAGCTGCAGCATATTTCCTAATGCTTTGAAGGCTTAAACAGTTAATGATATAAGTTGATTATGTGCACCTAGTAAAATCTGAGGTATGGCAGCCGCCACACCTTGCCCTACTGGGCGCTCCGCCACTGCCTAGCCATATTTTCAGATGTCCAGGTTCATAACATCTCTAATGTATCTAGACAAGTACTTGTTCAGATACATAGTAAATGTTATGTTCATGTTCATAGCATCTCTAATGTATCTAGACAAGTATTTGTTCAGATACATAGTAAATGCTATGAACCTGGTACATAGCTATAAATGCTTATATTCCGAGGCGAAAGGAGTATCTTTTATGCCCAAGTTTTCTCGAAACAATCTAAGATGCTCAAACTCGTATGTATACATCAATACATCTACAAGTGGTCTAGTTTCACATCTATCGTATATTTTTATTTGAAAAGTTTTTCGTGCCAGGTGCACATTCTATATGCCTCCTTCGAGAATATAAACTTATGCAAGTGAACAATAAAGAGGTGTCTCCCAAGAGGCTATCTTTGACACGTTAGCTTCGCGACGTTTCAAAAATTTGATATCCCGAGATGCCATTGGATGGCATTGCTGGAACAAAATTAATGGATCCTAGTGGCACACAAACACAAGTGCTTCCTCCATTCAAAAAAGAATGCAACTCTTTTCGAATTTTTTTCAAATTTAACCATATTTATACATAAAATTACTGATAGTTATATCTCCAAATAAATTTAGTATGAAAATATATTACATGATTCATCTAGTGATACTTATTTTGTATCATACTCCCTCTATCCTGAAATGTAAAGCCTTTTGGTTTGTCCTAAGTCAAACTGTTCCAAGTTTGACCAAATTTATAGAAAAAATAATAACATTTTGAATGTCAAATAAGAATAATTAGATCCATTATGAAATATACTTTCATAATAATTTACTTATTTGATGTGTTAGATGTTAGTATTCTTCTCTATAAATTTGGTTAAACTTGGACTACTTTGATTTAGGACAAAACAAAATGACTTACATTTCAGGACGGAGGGAGTAAATATTAATAGTATTCTGTATAGATTTGATCAAACCTGAAGTTGTTTGACTTCTCGGGAAATGAGAGTTGTAATCTTTTTTAGATGAAGGGAGTAAGGCCTTGTTTAGATTCCAAAACGCAAAATGCAAATTTTTTATAAATCGCTTGCATGATGTACTAAATGTAGTCAAAAAATAAATCGCATTACATAAATAGACTGTAAATCGCGAGACGAATCAAATAAGCCTAATTAGGACGTGATTAGACACTAAATTGCTACATTGAAGCTACAGTAAACAAGCTCTAATGATGGATTAATTAGGCTCATTAGATTCGTTTCTTAGTTTACAGACGAGATCTGTAATTAGTTTTGTGATTAGTCTACATTTAATACTTCAAATATTGAAGATTCCCTTTCAAAAATGCAAAAATGCAAAATGCAAAGTGAACTAAACACACCCTAAGTGATTATCAGTTTTACAATATGGGTCCCGACAACTTTACTGTAAGTAAAAAAAATCCTTTCTATCTCAACCAACATATTTCATTATTGGTGGGGTGCATCTCTCAGTATTTTGGGCCTATAGTAGTGATGTAACTAAAGACGGCAACGGGTAGGAAAAACCCGCGAATCCGCGGATACCCGATCCGCTGGGCACGAATTCGGATTTGGGTTCTACCCGCGGGCGTGGATGCGGGTACGAATGTAAACCCAACGGGTATTCTATAACGGGTTTAAAAATTTAATACCCGAATCCGAAAACCCGCGAACCCGCTGACATATGGGCCCTAATATATATATATATTTCTCTAGGATTTCTCTCATTTCCTCCCCATCCCCACTCCTCAATCCCAGCAGCCGCCACCCACCCCGTGCGCCCCCCACACCCTGGCGCAGCACCCAGCGGCATCAAGGCCCGCACCTCGCCTCCCCGACACCCCCGCTCCTATCCTCCACCGCCGCGGCCGCGGCCTCCGTACCGGCGCGGCGGAGGAAGCCCTCCCACCCGCCCAAGCCGCGGTGGCAGACCGTGCTCAGCGTCGCCGCGAAGAACGCCGCGCTGCTCTACATCGGGGACCTCGCCAGGCGCTGGTCCCACCCGCCCCCGCCCTCCCCGCCGCCCGACCGCGGCGCGCTCGAGGGCTACGTCGTGCGCGTCGACGAGGTCGAGGCCTCCCTCGCCCGCACCTTCCGGATGCTGCAGGTGTAGCTCGAGGCCATCGACCGCAAGATCGACGGCGAAGTCGGCGCCGCCAAGGCCGACCTCGCCGCGCTGCTGGAGGAGAAGCGGCTCGCGCTCGAGGGCGGCCTTGCGCGGCTCGACGGGAGGGTGTAAGCATCTAGGCCCTCAAGGTATGTTTCGGTGATTAATGACAACCATTATTGTGACTAATGAGTTTGTGCAGCTTAATAGATCATTATCGCTCATTTGGTCATATGTCAAAAGAGGCCCCTCAATTTCATTATTCAAAAAGGCGATCTCGGTATTCAACTCAATTATATGTCAAGACTAAGGATCTTTCTAGTCCTAAGTGTCATAAGGTTGAGAAGAACACTTAGGTTAGTATAGGTTTTATAGTTTTGTAGTGATCGCACTATTAAGAGGGGTTAAGGCCAAGTAACTTGAGTATGGACATGGTCAATCAAAAATGGATGCACACTATGGTCACTCAGGTTTTCAGAAGTTCAAATAAGTGGTTCTCAACTTATATCTCAAGAATATTTGGATTTCATTCAAGACTCAAATCAGAAAAGGCAAAATCAGGAAAAAGTCTATACACCGGTTTAACCGACGACTCCAATTTTCTATACGTCGGTTAAACGAAGTCAGCAGAGTCTGGACAAGTCAATACACTGGTTAAACCGACGCGTTTGAATTGAACGTCAGTGCATTAGTCCAGAGTTGGTTTTTCCAGGGTGTTTCAAGGTTCTATACACCGGTTAAACCGACGATGTTTGAATTGAGACGTCGGTGCAATTGACCAGTGAGATGGTTTTTCCAGGAATTTCTGAAGTTGTACTCACCGATTAAACCGACGATGGTTTTGAGTTAACGTCGGTGCAGTTGTCCAGAGACTTGGTTTTTCAGTTAATCAGAGGACAACTACACTCACCAGTTAAACCGATGATACGTCGGTTAATCTGCCCAAGTTGTAACGGCTAGTTTTCAGAAGGGGCAGTTTACATTCATCGGTTAAACCAACGCTGACTATTGGAGGTACGTCGGATTAACCGGCGCTACGCAGTTTTCTGGCAGCTTTTCTCCAACGGCTCTATTCGTGTGAGCTGCCTATATATACCCCTCCAATGGATCATTTTGCCACTCTTGACACCAGGCAACATCCAAACACTCATACTATAGTCAAGAGCCACCTTGAGCTTCATCTTTCACATACTTGTTCATTCAATCAATCAAGAAGCAAGATTAAGGACTTGAGTAGAGAGAAGCTTGTGTGCATCCGTTCTTGGTGATCGGTTCTTGCTCAAGTGAAGGCCTTAGCTTGTTACTCTTGGTGATTGGCATCACCTAGGCGATCTTGGTGATCGAGGTGTTTCTCGCGGAGCTTGCCAAGGATTGTGGGAGCCCGGAGAAGAAGATTGTATGTGGCTTGATCTCCACCACGCCGGGATGGTGAACGGAGACTCTTAGTGAGTGTCACAACGTGGATTAGGGGTGTGTGCCAACAAATCGATACTACGGGAAAAAATCCGGTCGTCTCTTGTTCACTCTCTTTATTCAAGCATTTTCTTTCATGCAATTTATTCATGTGCTTGACTTAGAGATCATAACTTAGCTCTACCTTGCTAGACTTTACTTCTCGTTACCTCTTTCTTAGCTTGTGTTGGTAGTTTAGTTATCCGGTTGGTGAATTGGTGCGTTACTAGCATTGCATAGGTTAAAGTTGCTTTATTGTGTTTTAGAATTTGAAAAAAGCCCAATTCACCCCCCCTCTTGGTCCATCGATCCTTACAATTGGTATCAGAGCCTCGTTGCTCATTTGGATCATTAGGCTTCTCTGCCTAGAGCTATGGCCAAGATGGGTGGTTCGCCGCCTCACTTCGAGGGCAAGAACTTTACCTATTGGAAAGTTCGCATGGCCGCATACCTTGATGCGATTGCCCCCGAAGTGTGGTTGGCAACTAAGATCGGGTTCACCGGAACTCCCACCACCGAACAATTAAAATGGAATGCAAAGGCTAGAAATGCAATTTTCGAAGCCATTAGTGAGGAAGTCTTTGCTAGAGTAAATGGCATGGACTTAGCAAGTGATATATGGAAAGAGCTAATTGAAATCCATGAAGGTTCCACAAAAGTCCGCGAACAAAAATATCACTTGTTTAGAGCTAAGTATGATTCTTTTAAAATGTTAGCTCATGAAAATTGCAATGATATGTACTCTCGCTTGAATGTCATTGTCAAGGACATTAATGCACTTGAAATATCCAAAATTGACAGTGCCTCCATCAATCGCAAGATTCTCATGCTCCTCCCGAAGCCCAAGTATAACATCATCAATGCTATGCTTCAAAAAGAGAATCTTGACACAATGGAAGTGGGAGAACTTGTGGGCGAAATTCGCGCTCATGAAATGAGTATCCTTGGTATGTCCGAAGAGCCAACTTCAAGCAAATCAATTGCTCTAAAGACCAAGGCAAACAAATCCCGCAAGCTCAAGATGATCAAGCAAGATTCAAGCTCAAGAAATGAAGAAGATGATCATCATGAAAGCTCATCTGATGTTGAAGATGATGGAGAACTTGCTCTCATGATGAGAAAGTTCACACGCTTGAATGACAAGATCAACAAGAAGGGTTTCAACTTTGACTCTAAAAAGGGAATGTTCCGTCCAATGGATGTCAAGAACAAAATTTGCTACAATTGTGGAGAAAAAGGCCACATCCGTCCAAATTGCCCCAAGCCGGACAAAAGAAACAAGGATAACAAGAGCAAGCATCGCCATGATTCAAGCGATGATGAAGAAGAAAGGAAGAACAAAAACAAGAGACTTGGGAAGAAGAAGAGCCATGACAAGAAGACCAAGCTCTTCCCAAAGAAGAAAGGGCACACCAAGAGAAGCTTCTTGGTGGAAAAACAAGAATGGGTGACCGATGTCTCATCAAGCGAAGAGTCAAGCGATGAGGAAGAAGATATCATCACCATCGCCCTCACAAATGAAGAACCATCACTACCTCCACCTCCAATGTGCCTCATGGCCAAAGGTAACTCTAAGGTATGTGAGAGTGAAGATGATAGTGATGATGAGCTTGACCCTAATGAGTTTGCTAACCTCATTAATGAGTATACATCCGTCATCAAGAGGGAAAAGGGCAAAGTCAAAGTTCTTGAGAGCACTCGTGCCAAGTTAGAGCTTGCCCACTCCGATTTGCTTGGCAAGTACAATGACTTGCTCAAAAAGCACAATGAGTCACTTGTACTTATTAAGCAAGTTGAAGAGAGCCACAAAAAGCTTAAACAAGAGCATAGTGAGTTGGCTCACAAGTATCAAGAACTTGAATTTGCCTATGAAGCAATTGACCCAAGTCTTGAGAACTTTGCTCATGAAACTATTGAGAAGGTCAATGCTTCTACTTCATGTGATGACCTACTCATTAATGCAAATTCTACTAATGCTTTACCCGAGCTTGCACCTTCTAGGGAAAAGCAATTGATGGATCAAGTGGCAAGCCTCAAGAGTAGTGTGGAGAAGCTCTCAAGAGGAGAATACATTCACAAGGAGATTCTCTTCAACAATGCCCGTGACTATGGCAAGAGAGGTCTTGGTTCATTTCCGGAGCCAAACATAGCTACTACTCCTTCTCTGGAGATCAAGATTAGCTTCATCAAGGAAGTTGGTTCATATTGCCAATATTGCAAGTCACCGGGCACCACACTAGGGAGTGCACTTTACCATCACGTCATCTTCCTAATTTACCCAAGAATTACTCATCAATGTTTCAAAATAACCATTTTCTCTTGAGTAAAGTGAAGGGCAAGGTGAAGGCCAAATTCATTGGCAAACTCACTAAGGAGTCAAAGAAGAAGCTCCCCAAGCAACTTTGGGTCCCAAAAACTCTTGTCACACATGTGCAAGGCCCAAAGCTTGTTTGGGTTCCTAAAACTCAAAAGTGATTCTCATGTGTGTAGGTGAACTACAAAGCCGGTGGAAAACATTGGGTACTTGATAGCGGTTGCTCTCAACACATGACCGGCAATAATAGCATGTTCACCACTCTTGAAGACCCCGGAGATCATGAACATGTCACCTATGGTGATAATTCAAGGGGAAACGTTTTAGGTTTGGGTAGAATAGCAATTTCTAAAGATTTATCTATTTCTAATGTTTTGTTTGTAGAAGCACTTAGTTTTAATCTTATTTCAATTGCTCAATTGTGTGATCTTGGACTAACGTGTGCCTTTGACAAGAATGGTGTTGTAGTAACTCATGAAAAAGACAAGTCATTGGTATTCACGGGGTTTAGGCATGGCAACATTTACTTGGTGGATTTCTCTTCAAATTAAACAAGCACCATGACATGCCTCTTCACCAAGTCTTCTCTTGGGTGGCTTTGGCATAGAAGAATTGCTCATATCGGCATGAGCAACCTCAAGAAAGCCCACAAGAGAGGGATAATCACCGGCTTGAAGGACGTTACCTTTGACAAGAACAAATTATGTAAAGCATGTGAAGCCGGGAAGGAAGTTGCAACACATCATCCCATCAAGACGATGTTGTCTACCTCCAAGCCGCTCGAGCTACTACACATGGATCTCTTTGGTCCAACTACATACAAGAGCATTGGTGGTAACCTCTATTGCCTAGTAATTGTTGATGATTTTTCACGTTACACTTGGGTTATGTTTCTAGGCGATAAGGGTGAAACTCCGGAACTCTTCAAGACTTTTGCAAGAAGAGCTGAAAGGGAGTACAACTCCCCAATTGTGAAGATCCGGAGTGACAACGGCACCGAGTTCAAAAATATGAAGATTGAAGAATGGTGCGATGAAGAGGGCATTAAGCATGAGTTCTCCGCCACCTACACGCCTCAACAAAATGGAGTTGTAGAAAGAAAGAACAAGACACTCATCACCCTTGCAAGAGCAATGTTGGATGATTATGGCACGTCCGAGAAGTTTTGGGCGGAAGCAATCAACACGGCGTGTCATGCATCCAACCGAGTGTATCCTCACCGACTCCTCAAGAAAACTCCATATGAGCTCATCACCGGGAGGAAACCAAATATATCCTACTTTCGAGTCTTTGGTTGCAAATGCTTCATCTATAAGAAGAAAAGACTCGGTAAGTTTGAGAGTAGATGTGATGAGGGTTTCTTTCTTGGTTATGCATCAAACTCCAAAGCATATAGAGTATTCAATCAAACCTCCGGGTTAGTTGAAGAAACATGTGATGTGGAGTTTGATGAATCTAATGGCTCCCAAGAGGAGGTTGTTGGCTATGAAAATGTAGGTGATGAGGAGAATGACGAAGCTTTGAAGAAAATGTCCATTGGGGATATCAAGCCGGAAGAGGTGCACGAAGGCAATGATCAAGGGGGAGGACCTTCCTCATCTACACCAAGCACCTCCATGGCACCCCAAGTGGATGAAGATCAAGACAAAGATGATACACAACCTAAAGAAGATGTGCCAACGTCAACACCCCAAGTCCAAGAACAAGATGAGCAAAGTGTTCCACCACAAGCACAAGTCACCCATGATCCACCCCAACAAGCATCCACGCAAGCACCGCTAGTGAAGCATGGTCGCATCTCCAAGGATCATCCAATTGGTCAAATCATTGGTAGTCCTTCCAAGGGAGTAAGAACTCGCTCCAAGCATGCTTCATTTTGCGAATATTTCTCGTTTGTTTCTTGTATTGAACCCACTAGCATAGAGGAAGCACTTGAGGACTCGGATTGGGTGATGGCCATGCAAGAAGAATTGAACAACTTCACCCGCAATGAAGTTTAGGTCCTCGAAACTCCTCCGAGAGACAAGAATATCATTGGCACTAAGTGGGTCTTTCGAAACAAGCAAGATGAACATGGGGTGGTGATACGCAACAAAGCAATACTTGTGGCAAAAGGGTTTTCTCAAGTCGAAGGTTTGGATTTTGGTGAAACTTTTGCTCCGGTCGCAAGACTTGAAGCTATCCGTATCCTTCTTACTTACTCTTCACATCATAATATTAAGTTGTATCAAATGGATGTGAAAAGTGCATTCTTAAATGGCGTTATTAACGAACTTGTTTATGTTGAGCAACCTCCCGGGTTTGAAGATCCGAGGAATCCTAATCATGTTTATAGGTTGCACAAGGCACTCTATGGACTCAAACAAGCTCCAAGGGCTTGGTATGAGAGGTTTCGTGACTTCCTAATCATGCAAGGCTTCAAGATCGGGAGGGTGGACACTACTTTGTTCACAAAAGACGTCAACGGGGATCTTTTCATTTGTCAAATTTATGTTGACGATATTATCTTTGGCTCAACTAATGATTTACTAAGCCATGAGTTTGCTACCATGATATCTAGGGAATTCGAGATGTCCATGATTGGCGAATTGACCTTCTTCCTTGGTTTTCAAGTCAAACAAATGAAGGAAGGGACATTCATCCATCAAGAAAAGTATACTAAAGATATCTTGAAGAAGTTCAAGATGGATGAGTGCAAACCAATCAAGACACCCATGGCTACCAATGGGCATCTCGACTTGGATGTGGACGGTAAACCAGTTGATCAATCCCTCTATCGTTCTATGATAGGGTCTTTGCTTTACCTTACCGCATCTAGGCCCGATATAATGTTTAGTGTGTGCTTGTGTGCCCGCTTTCAAGCTAACCCAAAGGAGTCACACCTCTCGGCTGTGAATAGGATCCTTCGGTATCTCAAGCACACCCCTACCATAGGCTTGTGGTACCCCAAAGGCGCTAGCTTAGATCTCTTGGGATACTCGGATTCGGATTTTGCCGGAAGCCGTGTGGATCGCAAGAGTACCTCTGGGGGTTGTCACTTGCTTGGGCGTTCTCTAGTTTCTTGGTCGAGTAAGAAGCAAAATTCTGTGGCTTTGTCCACCGCGGAAGCGGAATATATAGCGGCCAGTGCATGTTGTGCCCAAATCCTATATATGAAGCAAACCCTTTTGGACTTTGGTGTGAAACTAGATAGCATACCACTCCTTTGTGACAATGAAAGTGCCGTAAAAATTGCCAAGAATCCGGTTCAACACTCTCGCACAAAGCACATTGATATTCGCCATCACTTCTTGCGTGATCACGAAGCCAAGGGGGACATTTCCCTTCAAGGTGTGAGATCCGAGGAGCAATTGGCGGATATATTCACAAAACCTTTAGACGAGAGTACCTTTGTTAGGCTAAGGAATGAGCTTAATGTGTTAGATGCGGCAAACGTCAAGTGAGTTGCCATGTCATATAGAAAAATGCATACATATAGGACACTTGTCTAACCATGGTAAGATAGTAATGAGCAATGATTTAGCTAGAGGTGGTGGTCCACTTGTTTTCCTCTAGGCTTGTAGAAAGGCTCATCATGAAGAAGCTTCCCGTGGGTTCAAACTTGACAAGTAGATCTTAATTTCTTGTTATGCATTTCTTGTCATATAGATGTGCACTTCATGTTTACTTTACTTTCGCATTTGGTTGTAGTTTGCATTATCATTGCATGCGTAAGGGTCACAAAGGAGACCACTTGATGAAAATGAGACTTGTTTCATATACAAGATCTTAATTCATGAAAAGTGAAAAGAGCAAAGTGTTAGGTGCGTTTTTGCCTAGTGAGCAATGTCATGATGAGTTTGAAGCTTTCTATCTTCAATATTCCTATGACATGGCTCATACATTATATTTGGCGCTTTGTCTCTCTTGCGGCTTTTCCCTTGTGTTTGAAAAGAAAATTATTTAAGCTAGTGTGCTATCCTATTTATTTTGAGGGGTAAAGTCGCCTATGCAAGTCCATTAACTTGAGTTTATTTGAATCTTATAAGTTTATTGGACTTAGCATAGAAGAGTGAGCTGAGTGAGGGGTTTTTGGCTTCACCGGTTAAACCGACGCTCAATGGATCTATACCCATCGGTTTAACCGGCGTTACTAAGTTTCAGCCTCAGCTCAGTCAAGACAGGGGTTCAACCGGCGTATACAAAAGTGATAGCATCGGATCAACCGGTGAACATAACACAGTTTTGACCTGTCAATCAACCGGTGTTAGCAGCAATCAACCGGCGAGTTCAAAATGCTAATCGTCGGTTCAACCGGCGTTCAGATGGATTTCTGCAGAAGTCTCGGATGAACTGCACCGATGCAATCAACCGGTGATCTAAACCTAGGCATCGGTTTAACTGGCGTTAAGGAAATTTGCGGGGCCCGCCTGTCCTATATGACCCTTGCTCGTGCCGTGCCCTCAGTTTTCCCTTCTCCCTTCACGCCGCCGCCGCTTCGCACCCGATTCAAGCCGCCGCCGCATTCATCCCAGCGCCGCCGCCTGTGCACACCATCACCAGCACTCCACGCGCCGCCGCGCCCTCGCTCATCCGCAGCCGCCGCAGCGCGCAGACAGCGCCGCCGCCGCTTGCACTTCGCCCGCGCGTCGCCCACCTGCGCCGCCCGCACGCGCCTCCATCGCCAAGCGCCGCCAAGCTACTCACCTCTCCACCATCCACGCCGAAACCGCAGCCTCCACGCCTCCAAGCCTCCACACCGTTCACGCCGCAGCCGCAGCCGTTCCACGCTCACCAGGTGTTCGAGGTTTTACCTAAAAGAGATGGGTCGCGAGAAAAGGAAAGGGAAGGAGGTCGTTGTGGAGAAGCCCGTCCGCAAGCGGACTCGCACAGAGAGAGAGGCCGAGAGGGCCGAGATGGTGGCCAAGGCCGCCGAGGAGCAGGCGTCAGGCCGTGCTCGCCCGTTCGCGATCAGGGATCCGCCAGCCAGGGGCAGGGCCAGAGGCCGAGGTATGGGCCGAGTCAGAGGTGCCAGGGCCACCAGAGCCACGACTGAGGCAGCAGCAGCAGAGTCAGATCGTTCACTTTCAGCTGCAGAGTCAGATGCAGATATAGAGGCTGAGCAGTCTGAGCAGTCGCAGGGGCAGGGCACACAGGAGTCACCGACTCTACGACGTTCTGGCCGCACTCGGCAGACGTCCCCAGCAGGAGACACTTCGCCAGCGACCGAGCGTCGCACTGGACCGAGGACGCGAGGAGGTCACCAGCCTCAGGAGCCTCGCAGGTCCGCAGCAGCAGCAGCTCGTAGAGCCGAGGCCCTAGAGGCCGAGCGCGCAGTGTTCCGTATGGACACTGTTGTGCGTCTGGAGCCAGGTGTGCTGCTCCAGAACTTGACCAAGGCCAATGCGGCAAAGGTCAAGAGGCTTAGGTGGAGTGTTCAGGAGGAGGACTGGTTCCCCGTGACCCGTGACAGCAGGGTCGACCGTAGGTTCTGGACGCTTCTTCAAGCCAGTTTCTATGAGACCTACCAGAGGCGGGGCCACAGGATCTTCCCGCACAGAGTGCTTGACTGGGTGTCACTGAGGACAGCCGCAGGGGGAGCAGACGTCAGAGAGCACTTCGCTCACTTCAGGGGCCTGCCCAGGTTACTCCAGATTGAGCAGAACAGATATATCGAGGACTGGGTCAGAGTCTTCTATGCCACGGCCTGGATTGCTCCCGAGCGTCGAGCAGTACACTTTGTTTTTGGAGGCCAGGTCTTTGGTTTCTCGAGAGCGATGATAGCAGGGATTCTCGGAGTTGACTTAGTTGACGTCTCCCTGCACGAGATGGTTTACGGAGATGCAGATCCACCGCGCAGAGCGATGATTGGCGGGATTGCACCTTCTCACGAGGCGATCTCTCAGTGTTTCCGCCAGCCGTTCCCTGCCTCCTACGCCAGAGTTCCCAGCCTGCTGACCCCAGAGGCATACACAGTACACATGGCGCTCCGGAGGACTTTGCTACCGAGGAGTGGCTACCCAGAGGGGTTTACAGGACTGCAGCAGCTCCAGCTTCTACACATCCTCACTCACGAGCCGTTTGACATAGTTGACTTTATTCTGGCTGAGATAGATGATGTGATCATAGACGGGATGGGTGTGGTGCGACAGTTTCCCTTTGCACACTGGATCAGCTATATATGTTCTATGATTGTGCCAGCAGAGTCACCCATCAGCGCTCCCTACCGTCACGACGAGGCTCCCCGGTTCCCAGTTTACCGTCCGACAGCACCACAGGACCGGAGGAGAGGCAGACAGGCAGAGAGAGCTGCCATGGCACAGTTGTCACCAGAGGCACAGGCCCGAGTGGCACAGGAGGACGAGGCACTGCTAGCCGCCGAGGCACAGCTTCCCGGAGGAGAGGATGAGATACACTGGTCTGAGCTTGAGTCAGACTCCTCCGAGGACGTGGAGTACTTCCCTGCAGCAGCCCCAGCTAGTCACGACCACGAGGCAGGGGGGTCTAGAGAGCCAGCTCCAGAGTCACCAGCACCTGCTACAGTCTCTGAGTCTCAGGTGTCTCAGCCGTCCGAGCTCACCGCACTTCTACAGCAGCTCGTGACTCAGCAAAGAGAGGACCGGCTCGCACAGGAGGAGGCCAGGAGAGCCCATGAGGCTCAGCTTGCTGCTATACAGAGGGCGGCCGCCCGAGAGCGGGCTGCGACCGAGGAGCGTTTTGTCGGGCTTATTGACAGAGTCTCTCAGAGGACAGACGCTCAGTTCCAGCAGATGCAGCAGGGCATGATGGCGATGTTCGGGATGATCTCACAGCTTTACTCTCACACCGGACTCGCCCCGCAGCAGCCAGGACAGCCAGGCCTTCAGGGTGTTGGAGCACCTCAGCTTGCCGTTACACCAGCTCCAGCCCCTACTGCAGCTCCAGCCACCTCAGCGACACCGGAGACCACGTTCTCGATGTCCGCACTACTTGGGTCTGCCGGTCGTCCACTGTTCTCACCACTGCCAGCGACTTCACTCTTCCAGGAGTCTCCTTCAGCAGTCCAGTCAGTCGCCCTCCCCATCGTACCACAGACACTACCTTCAGGGGGAGGAGGAGAGGGGTCCTTACTTCAGCAGTCGACACAGCCGGCAGCTTCAGCACTCACTACGTCAGACGTTGACACTTCTTCTGCTGAGCCGGTTACTACGTCTACGGATTCTCTCCCAGGCAGTGCTAGCACGAGAGCCTCTACCATAGCTACACCCCCAGTCAGTTCAGATCCAGCAGGGAGTACTGACCAGCAGCTCCCGTCTGTCACCGAGGGTTCACCGTCTGACGACGACGACGACGATGACGACCCGGACCGCTTCCTTGCCGTGCCACGACAGCCGGATCAGTAGCTCGCATTTTTAGTGCTTTGACGCCAAAGGGGGAGAGAGTCAGGGGGAGTTGGAGTCAGGGGGAGGGTAGAGTTAGAGAGAGCTCGTAGTTATCAGGACCTTGATGTTTTATTATCTCATTTGGTGTTAGTTCATGGATATGTACATTTGTCGTTTGAGTATGCTGTGGTTTGAGACATATCTATGGATTTCGTTTGAGCCGTTGAGCTCTTTGGTCCTTTTTTCGAGTTTGCTTGTGTTTATCTTGCTTTATCTTTCTCGCTCTCTCGTTATTTATGTTTGTGTTGTCATCAATCACCAAAAAGGGGGAGATTGTAAGCATCTAGGCCCTCAAGGTATGTTTCGGTGATTAATGACAACTATTATTGTGACTAATGAGTTTGTGCAGCTTAATAGATCATTATCGCTCATTTGGTCATATGTCAAAAGAGGCCCCTCAATTTCATTATTCAAAAAGGCGATCTCGGTATTCAACTCAATTATATGTCAAGACTAAGGATCTTTCTAGTCCTAAGTGTCATAAGGTTGAGAAGGACACTTAGGTTAGTATAGGTTTTATAGTTTTGTAGTGATCGCACTATTAAGAGGGGTTAAGGCCAAGTAACTTGAGTATGGACATGGTCAATCAAAAATGGATGCACACTATGGTCACTCAGGTTTTCAGAAGTTCAAATAAGTGGTTCTCAACTTATATCTCAAGAATATTTGGATTTCATTCAAGACTCAAATCAGAAAAGGCAAAATCAGGAAAAAGTCTATACACCGGTTTAACCGACGACTCCAATTTTCTATACGTCGGTTAAACGAAGTCAGCAGAGTCTGGACAAGTCAATACACCGGTTAAACCGACGCGTTTGAATTGAACGTCGGTGCATTAGTCCAGAGTTGGTTTTTCCAGGGTGTTTCAAGGTTCTATACACCGGTTAAACCGACGATGTTTGAATTGAGACGTCGGTGCAATTGACCAGTGAGATGGTTTTTCCAGGAATTTCTGAAGTTGTACTCACCGGTTAAACCGACGATGGTTTTGAGTTAACGTCGGTGCAGTTGTCCAGAGACTTGGTTTTTCAGTTGATCAGAGGACAACTACACTCACCAGTTAAACCGATGATACGTCGGTTAATCTGCCCAAGTTGTAACAGCTAGTTTTCAGAAGGGGCAGTTTACATTCATCGGTTAAACCGACGCTGACTATTGGAGGTACGTCGGATTAACCGGCGCTACGCAGTTTTCTGGCAGCTTTTCTCCAACGGCTCTATTCGTGTGAGCTGCCTATATATACCCCTCCAATGGGTCATTTTGCCACTCTTGACACCAGGCAACATCCAAACACTCATACTATACTCAAGAGCCACCTTGAACTTCATCTTTCACATACTTGTTCATTCAATCAATCAAGAAGTAAGATTAAGGACTTGAGTAGAGAGAAGCTTGCGTGCATCCGTTCTTGGTGATCGGTTCTTGCTCAAGTGAAGGCCTTAGCTTGTTACTCTTGGTGATTGGCATCACCTAGGCGATCTTGGTGATCGAGGTGTTTCTCGCGGAGCTTGCCAAGGATTGTGGGAGCCCGGAGAAGAAGATTGTATGTGGCTTGATCTCCACCACGCCGGGATGGTGAACGGAGACTCTTAGTGAGCGCCCTCGTCTCGGTGACTTGGGAGGTGACAAGACTCTTTGTGAGTGTCACAACGTGGATTAGGGGTGTGTGCCAACACATTGATACCACGGGAAAAAATCCGGTCGTCTCTTGTTCACACTCTTTATTCAAGCATTTTCTTTCATGCAATTTATTCATGTACTTGACTTAGAGATCATAACTTAGCTCTACCTTGCTAGGCTTTACTTCTCGTTACCTCTTTCTTAACTTGTGTTGGTAGTTTAGTTATCCGGTTGGTGAATTGATGCCTTACTAGCATTGCATAGGTTAAGGTTTCTTTATTGTGTTTTAGAATTTGAAAAAGGCCCAATTCACCCCCCTCTTGGTCCATCGATCCTCACAGAGGGCCGACCCCAGGCGAGCGCAGACGGCCAGGCAAGCGCAGGCAGCTCCGACGCCCTCCCTCGTCCCTCCTCGCGGGTACACGGGCATGCCCGCGGGTACGCGGGTATCCGCGGACAGCGGGTATGAGTCTGGTTTCTACCCGTCGCGGGTTGCGGGCGCGGGCACGGATTTAAGTTCGCGGGTGCGGGTTTCTAAAATTAGTATCCGCACGGATTTTACCCGTTGCCATCCCTAGATGTAACACGGTTGGTTCACTATTTTGGTGCATTGCCCTCTAGGGGACTTCGAGTTTGTTTTGGGCCTATAAGCCTGATGAGTTTGGCAGACATGCCTATTTATTCCGGGCCGTGGATAAGGTCTAAGCCTAAAATCAGAAGATCCTGTATATCTTTCGTAAGAAAATTCCTTATACATCATCCAAAGTATAAGATTCGTTGTGGAGGCCAAAGCACCTAGAATAATCCAGCGAACCCAAAACACGTAGGGCATATAGCACGTGATGTGAGTAGCAAGGACTGCCCCATGCGGCTGCATAGAGGACACATGGTTGGTTAGAACAGGGCAACCATCATCAAGTGTATTTTGAATGGAGTTAGAAAATTCAATTATATTTTTCTCTTGATTGATGCATCCATTTTCAAAATTATTTGAAGCATGATGATGAGTATAAAATGAAGCAAAAGGAGCTCCAATATGGATATATTTATTTTTAAGTTATTTTAAGCAGATCAGTAGTTAAATAGAACCTAGTTTCACACTTTAAAAATAATAAAATAGTATTTACAAAATGTTGACTCAGTTTTTACAAAATGTTAAAACAAATGTTTGGAAATGTTGATATGTGATAAGCGCAAAATTAAGCAACAGCTTGATTTGTAAGTTCAACATGCTAACTTTACAATTTCAATATTTGGATTTTATAATTTCAATATTTCCACATGGAATGTTGAACACTTATTAAACATTCATTAAATAGCTTTCGAAAATGTTGGAACACATGTCTCAAATCATTGAAAGGTAGAAATTTATGAACTGATTAGAGCGTCAAAAGAAAGTTAGGACAGAGGGGGGAATCAAAATAAAGAAAAACATATCCGGTCGTGCCGGTGGCCGTGCTGCTACTGATTTTGGTAGGAAAAAGTTCTATTTGCTTGGTTTTTTTTAGTGGTTTTCCTCTTTTTCTATTATGTTTACTTTGGATGAATCTTTTAAAAACATAGTAAATCACAAAAATTATAAAATAGAAAATTTAATATTTTTGGACTCCACGTGAGTAGATATGCGGTGACATATGATATAATTTAGTAAACATTACTTTTTACATTTAGATATATATTTTTTTCTGTAGTTAATTCGTATCTACATTTTTTTATCCAATTATGGTAAAAAAATTTCTGGTGGGCTAATAATTATATTCTTGAGTTGTAGTGCAAATTTCATGTTCATTAAATCATGTATGTCTAAGTTATAGATTCAGAAATTCAATTCCAAGCTATATCAGACTCTTCAGTTGAGTTATAGATTCAGGAATTTAATTCCAAGGTATATCAAACTCTTCAATTGCAAGCATACATGATTCAATGAACGTAATTTTCACTACAAATCAAGAATATAATTATTAGACCACAACAAAAATTTCACCATAATTGGACCATGGAAATGTAGTTATGAATTAATTACATAAAATATATATTTAAAAATAAAAAATAATTTTTCATGTGGAGTCTAGCAAAATTAAATTTTCTATTTTATGATTTTTTTGTGATTTACTATGATTTTCTAAAAATTCATCCAAAAATAAATATAAAAGAAAAAAAGAAAAAAACACTAAAAGAAACCAGCTAGAGATTATATATCCCGTATCGTGAGTACGAGAGCTAAAATATCAGGTTTTCAAGTCTAGAGTGAAAGTGTAAACTCGATCCTCAGTCCAGAAAGAAAGGTAAATACAACTTTTTCCATTTTGGTATGTGGTTCTGACTGCTCAATGATGGGCTGGGACTGCTTCTGGCTCTGCGGTGGGAGGAGGAGGGCACTGGGACAACGGAGCGGTTTTTTATTTTTTATTTCTGTTTTTTATAAAAATATATTTTTGATTTGGAAATTTACAGAAATATACCCCGGCCGCCCCGATGCCGGGCGGCCGAGACCTGGCCGTCCGGCTGCCGGGCGGCAGGGACTTGAACGCAAAAAAAAAGAAGAAAAAAATTGCAGACAGGTCCCTAGGGCCGGTCGCCCGGCAGCGGGGCGGCCGGCCCCCCCTGGCCGCCCGGCAGCTGGGCGGCCGGCTCTACCACCCCTATATAAGGGTTGGCTGGTCCCCCACCCCTCATTTGCATCACTACAATTCCAGAAACAAAGAAAAAAGAGAGAGGGAGGGAGAGAGGCGAAGCCCTGCCGGATTTTCGAGCCGGCGACTGCAGGTAACCAAAATTCTTCTACGCTTTACAAATAGCATGATTGTGTGTCCAGTTATGTCGAGTAATTATTTTTGTTGTAATTATTTTTGTTGAAACAGTAGATTAGCAATCAATTTAATATCATGATTCTGTGTCCAGATATGACGAGCAAGTTTCGTTTTCAAGTTCATTATGGTGACGGATATATTTCTCATGATGCGTATGGAGTAGATCTATTAGCTTTTGAACGAAGAGAGTGCGGAATAGATAAATCCTTAGAGAGGAGTTTTGGTTCCATACGCAAATGGTTTCACGAGATATTCAATATGAATCCAAAGACTCATTTCCTAACCGTTCAGACTGTGACAAATTGGGGAACTGAAGGGGATTTCTGGGAGTTGATGCTTATAGCAAACACCGAAGAATGGCGGACTTACATGCAAGCAGCTCTTGACCGCGGGTGGCCTCTTGCAATGCTAATTCAGATTCACCAAAGGGCAGGCCATTTTGGTGAAGGATCAACAAGTACATCATCTCATATGAACCAAGCAGTGAAACAAGAAAATGAAGATCAGAACATGCATGTCACAGAACCTGAGCCGCAAGGTATAGCTGATCAGGTAGGAGAAAAAGAAGATCAGAACGTGCATGCCATTCAACCTGAGCCGTAAGGTTTAGCCGATGAGGGTGAGCGGATACCTGGAATTGTGGAAGCTGTACAGAATGAAGACCAAGAGGTTCGAATGATGGAAGAATGTGGGGACTCATCAGACGATGAGGACTACCCGTTGCTAGGTGAATGGAGAGGCAAAGGTTTTGGAAATTCAGTGATACAGGATATTAGGAGTAATGAGTACGAATACAGAGAGAATGAGGTCGTGCAGGGGGCAAAGTATCCTAGCATTGAAGCTGTGAAAGATGCTGTGAAGCTTTGGGCTATATCGTTGAGGAAGGAATTCAGAGTTGTCAAGTCTAGCAGCAAAGAATATGAGGTGAAGTGTGTCAATGGCGATTGTACATGGCGAGTACATGCCTACAAGGGCAAGTACAAGACACATTGGGAGTGTTCAATTGTTACACCACATACATGTAAATTAACTGTTGTTGCTCAAACTCACTGTAACATCACATCCACTTTTGTTGCCAAGAACATGGTGGTACTTTACTGAGTGCACCGGGGATATTTTCCCTTCCTAATAGCTTCAGACCCTGCTTCCTTAGCACGGCGGGCCCTCTCTCGCTTCCTCTCCCTGTCAGCTTCACGTTCCTCTGCCTTCTGACGTTCCACTTCTGCAATCCTCTTCTGAATGTCTTCCTGGTTTTTCTTGCGCCTCTCCTCCATCTGTTCTTCATGCAGCATTTGTTGCCACCTTTGTGCAGCCCACCTTGCTTGACGCTCCACGTGATCCTTATCCTGCTGAGATTGCTCGGTGTCTAACCACTGCACGAAATCACATAGAGGCGGTGGAGTCTTTCCCCAAATCATGTTAGAAGTCATTACTAGATCAGAAAGTGACAAACTCTGATAGTGTTTTGTAGTACCTTTGCTCGGTCCTTGCCGTAATGCTTGGGCGGGTCGTACTCGTAATTCTCGCACATGAAGAATCTCTTGCCAAAGTCGTCCCCCAAAACCCTTGATTTCATTAGTTTGCACAAGGATCCGCAAAAACACATAGGCACCTGGACTCCTTGGGGGACTGTTTCCGTCACCTTATTCCATGGAATGTACGTGGATCCTGAGGATGCCATGGTGTTGAGCCCTGGCAATCACAAGTGAGCAATCAGATTGCTAATATACTATATCAACGGTAATCAGTATCAGTAACTACACCTAAATGTACCACTAATCACTCCTAATAATAATTAATCTGATTGCTAAACTATTTTCTAACATTTTATAAAAATGTTTCTAACATTTTCTATAATTTTCTACAATTTTCTAACATTTTCTACAATTTTCTAATATTATCTTGCATTTTTTTATTTTCTAATACTTCTCTAACAATTTTCTAGTATTTTCTAATAATAAAACTAACACTAAATGTACTATATCAACGCTAATCACTATAAGTAACTGTATCTAAATGTACCACTAATCACTCCTAACAATAATTGAACTGATTGCTAATCTACTGTTTCAAAAAAATTACAACATAATCTACTTATAAAATGTAGAAAATTCTAGTTACCTAAAGTCGCCGCCTTGAAAATCCGACAGGGCTTCGCTCCTAATCACTCCTAACGCTGCTTTTCTGGATTTTTAGTAAGCCAAATGGGGGTGACGGGGCAAACACCTTATATAGGGCTGGGGGGCCGGCCGCCCAGCTGCCGGGCGGCCAGGGGGGGCCGGCCGCCCCGCTGCCGGGAGACCGGCCCTAGGGACCTGTTTGCAATTTTTCTTTTTTTTTTGCGTTCAAGTCCCTGCCGCCCGGCAGCCGGCGGCCAGGTCCCGGCCGCCCGGCAGCGGGGCGGCCGGGGTATATTTCTGTAAATTTCCAAATCGAAAATATATTTTTGTAAAAAACGAAAATATAAAATATAAAAAAAACCCGCGACAACGGACCCGTGAAAGTCAAAACGGTGTTTTTTATATTTTTATATTTTTCAAAATTGTTTTTTACAGAAATATATTATCGGTTTCACAATTTATAAGTTTATACCCCTACCGCCCGGCAGGGGGGCGGCAGAGGGCCTACCGCCCGTCTGCGGGGCGGCCGGCCCCTGCCGCCCCCTGCGGTAGGGACTAGGCCCCTACCGCTCGGCTGGGGGCGGCAGGCTCCCCCAATATAAAAGACGAGGCCCCCCATCCATCTGCATTTGCAGCAAACAACATCCATAGAGGGAAAAAGGAGAGATGTGGGGTGAGGGAGTGAGTTGCAATAGCGAAACCCTGCCGGATTCCGCACTTGTGATCTGCAGGTAAGTTACGTATGAATCCATTAATATTGTAAAGCAATTTAATTTAATTAATGTTATAGTATTAAAATTTCAGTTCAGTATTAAAATTTAAGTTTATTACAAACTTGTTTCTAAGTTTTGGATAGTGAAATATAGTATTAAACTTGTTTCTAAATATTGCAGCATAAGGCAATGGTTGCCTCCAATTTTGGAGAATTTTCATGGACCGAAGAAAAATCTAGTATAATACTTGAGATCATGACACATCTTATAATCAGTAAGAAGTTGGATGTATAGCGGATGGTACGATAGAGATGGTGTTGTCAAAATTAGTTCAGTTTAAAGATTTCACATTGTTTCGAGGTATTACAACGCAAGATATAAAGGAACACCTGCTAGAACATCGGAAGATATACATGAGGGTATTTGAACTAGAGAATCATCCTAATGTTATTGGATTCTTACAAAGTACTTGTAAGATATGGATGCGGTCAGAGGTGTATGAGATGCACATTAAGGTAACTCTTATTCAGTTCTAATCCCGTCCGTCATTTGTAATCCATATTTACGAAATAGTAAAATTATTGTGTAATTATATGCTAGGATTACCCCGAGAACATGGAGTTGATTAACAAATCGATACAAAATTTCCGTAAATTGGTATGTATCTTCGGTGGAGTTATGCCGCAAACTAGACGAAGGAGGTGGAAAAGATCTTCGGGTGATAGTTCTTGGCCTCCGCAAGAACAGATGACCGGAGATTCGTCAAGTCATGCTGCACCACCTCAAGCACCAACTTGTGTTAACTGGGATAACGATATGGACAACTTCATGTTCCTCAAATCATGGCCTCCAACACATGATGTTCCTCCCCCTGTACACGAACCTAGAACCAGAAAAGAGAGAAAGGGAAAGTCAAGAGGTTCGTCAAGTCATGCTACACCACCTATAGCACCACCATCTGTCAACTGGGATGACGACCTAAATGATTTCATGACATGATCTATAACATATGATGTTCATCGGTTTTAGATTGTGATATAAATTGTGACGGGATGGCAGACCTCCTGTACCTTTAATTGCAATACTTATATGTTTGCTATGTTTGATTACAATGATTATATTTATTTATGAATCTTGAATCTCGTGTGGCTCTATGATACAATACCACATGAGATACAATGAACGAAATAAAAATAGAACGTTAAACAAAATACCACATAACATATTACATTGAAGGTTTCATTCGTTACAACCAAATTCGAGAGAAATACGCACTGCCAACTAATTAAACAAGACATCTAGACATAGTATATACATAATATACTTAGTTTTGTACACACAAATACATTGCATGCTGTTACGTGCACAACTAGATGCGGCGAATTCATGTAGGTGGAGCCGATCCATCCGTCGGATTCCCGGAAGGTCTAGCCTCGGCAGCAGGAGTGGGTACTGAAAGCTGTGGGCACTTCTTGTAAGTGTGACCGTCTGCTCCACATAAGTTGCAATATTTTTTCTTCTTTCCAACCTCGGACTCATCCATTCCGTTCTGGATACGACGCGTCTGCCGTAGGCCTATGCCCCTCTTCATAGCTGGATCTGGGATGAGCATTGGATGTGAATTTTTTTGAGTGAATGGTCCTAGAATACCGATGCCGTATATCTCATGACACCAAGTCTGTGCAGCGGCTTCCTTTGTGAAATAGTGAGAAACATACGACGCAGCATCTAACCCAGATATAGAACAAGCCGCGATGACATGGGAGCATGGTAAGTGATGAATCTTTGGCTTCTGGCATCTGCAGAACACCCCCCCCGTCAATGGTTATCAAAACTTCTTGAACTACCCTTTGTCTGCGGACACCCTGTCCGATCCTGTCCCTGCATGATACCTCAAACCTTTGCTCTTTTGTGCCCATCGATATAACTGTGTGAAATCGAGCCTTTTCCATCTTTTTTTTACATGTACTCATTGACCCTTCCACAAAAACGCACTCCTGGATCATGAAGTAAAGAAGCGGCTGATGCGTACCGCTCCCTAAAATACCTTACACATCCATACATGATAAACTCAACAATGCCAACAAGAGAAAATCCACAAACACGACGCATTACCATATTGTAACACTCAGCATGGTTGGTCGTCTCGATCCCGTAACGCCTCCCATCTGTGTCATACAGAAGTGACCACTTCTCTTTAGGTGCACCATCAATCCACTGTGTAAATGGTTTGGCACCTCGAACTAATGAATCTATAGAACGTCTCCCTGTTGGATGATGAGGCCTGGCTCTTAAGCAATTCGGCGCTCATGTCATCAATTATACCCCACAAATCATCGAACTTCCTCTGCTGATTCTGAGTGCACAATCGCTTGAACAAATTCATCAGATCCTTATTCTTAAACCGCTCATAAAAGTTAGCAGTCATATGCCTCACACACCACCTATTAACAACATCTGGCCATATAGGAGGTGAAAATGGACTACCTTCTTGGAGTTGCCTTATAGCCGCAAGTAGACCTGCATGCCTATCACTGATAAGGCAAATATTAGGCCTTTCAGCAACAACGTGATTCTTCAGACGTTCAAGAAACCAGTACCAGCTTTCTGTGTTCTCATTCTCAACAAAGGCAAAGGCGATGGGAACTATCTGCTTGTTGCAATCAATTCCGACTGCCATCAATATTGTTCCCTTATATTTCCTTGTCAGAAAAGTGCCATCAATACACAGAACAGGAATGGAGTAAATGAAGGCCCTCACACATGCACCAATGCAGAAGAAAGCTCGCAGCAAAATGCTTGGCCCCCCTGACAAGCTCGGTACACTGTATGTATCAAAAGCACTTCCAGGATTTCTGTGCACAATTGCTTCAAGCATACGAGGTAGGTTGTCATATGAAGCCTCATAAGTGCCAAACCGCATCTCAAACACTTTTTGTTTAGCCCGCCAAGCCTTTGCATAGCTGATCACATACTGGAAATTCTGTTCAATGTCCCTAATTATCAATGCAGACTCGTAATCCATTTTGTCAAGAATCACCTCATACATCTTTTTGGCCACGAAAGTAGATGTGATATTACGGTGATGTCCCACAACACCTGTCAATCTACAAGTATGTGGTGTAACAATTGAACATTCCCAGTGTGTTTTGAACTTCCCCTTGTAGGCATGTACTCGCCATGTATAGTCTCTATCTGCATACCTCACCTCGTATTCTTTGCTTCTAGACTTCAACACTCTGAATTCCTTCCTCAGAGATATAGCCCAGACCTTCACAGCATCCTTCACATCTTCAATGGTATGATACATTGCCCCTTGTATGACCTCATTCACTCTGTATTCAAACTCCGGACATCTAATATCTTGTACCACTGGATTCCCAAAACCCTCTTCACGCCATTCACCTAGCACTGGAGAGCGCTCATCGTTCTCATCGTCCGATGAGTCCCCACATTGCTCCATTATTTGTGCATCCTGGTCTTCTTTCTCCATGTCCTCCACAATTCCAGGTATCCGCTCGCCTTCATCTGCTAAACCTTGTGGTTCTGATTCTAGTTCTGTAGCTTGTACGTTCTCTTCTTCTTTATCCTCTTCCAACTCTTCATTCCAGTCATATGTTGTGTGTGTTGATCCTTCACCTAGATCACCGACCTTCTGGTGAATCTGAATTACCATTACGAGAGGTCACCCTCTTTGAAGAGCTGCATGCATGTAATGTTTCCATTCTTCCGTACTACTTATAAACGTCAACTCATAGAAATCCCCATTTGTTTCACAGGAAGTCACGGTATGAACCGTAAGCAAATGAGTCTTTGGATTCACATTGAACTTCCCGTGAAGCCATTTGCGTATGGAACCAAAACTCCTCTCTAGGGGTTTATCTAGACTGCACTGTCTTCGTTCCAATGCTGATAGATTTACTCCATAGGAATCACGAGTAATTTTATAAAAATCACCATAATGAATTTGAAACGCCACCTTGCTCGACATATCTGGCCATCCAAAGACTTAATTTTAATTAAACTAGTTTCTAGAACCATGGTACGGCTTCAATTATCACTACTAATCCGAACCCTAAGCAGTTACAATTATAAAAACACTAATTATAGAATTAAAAATAAAAAAAAATAGAATGACAAAGTTGAGAAATATTGGTTACCTGTGGTTCGGATCCAAAATCCGGCAGGGCTTCGCTGTTGCAACTCCCTCCCTCACCACACGTCTCTCCTTTTGCCCCCTATGGATGCTGTTTGCTGCAAATGCAGGTGAGGGGACCTCGGCTTTTATATTGAGGGAGCGTGCCGCCCCCCTGCCGGGCGGTAGGCCTCCTACCGGGCGGTAGGGGCTTCCATGCGATAAAACACAAATTTTAATTACATATAAGCCCCTGCCGCCCCCTGTCGGGCGGTAGGGTATAAACTTGAAATCGAAAATATATTTCTGCAAAAAAACGATTTTCAAAAATATAAAAATAAAAAAAACGCGTCAAAACGTTTAGGCCGGCAGTGAATTTGTGGGCCGCTCAATGATGGGCCGTGCGACGCGTGGTTTCCTATCTTTGACGGTACATAGGGTTTGGCCGCTCCCGACTCCGGCGCCCCATCTACCCCTTCTCCGCAGACGACGGCGAGCTGCGCCTCGGTCTCCAGTCCATCCCCTGCGGCTCAATCGAGTTGCAATCGCCGGCGTCAACGGCGAGCTCGCTACAGCTCTCCCTAAGGTACCAATCTGAATTAATCTTGCTCCTAGTCTTTTGGATTTCGATTTGCTCGCACAAAGGTCGAGCTTTTAGAGTAGATTCGGGTTCTAGGATTTGGTTAGGGGTGGACTAGGGCTAAGCGTAGTCATGTGTAAGGCCGATTTGGGTGTTCCGGTGTTCCCTTGGACTGAGATTATCGCGTGTCCAGTTGGGTGATTACAGAGCTAGGTTTAATTGGGTGAAGTGTGGGGCTGATTTCATTAAGATAGGGCATAGGTGGTGGCGTCTGCTGAGATATGGCCAACTGAAACATGGGGTTATAGGTGCAAGCGTAAGAGACGAACTTGTAGGTTTTCTCATCTAAAGTTGAGTTCCCTTAGCAGTTAATCTATTTGCTGTAGTGGTTCGCGGATGAACTGGTTCAGTTCTAGCCTTTTTGTTTACTATGAACCTAACATGTTCTAGTTCCAAACCAAACATCACATGCCAGCTCCTAATGAACTGATTCAACTTGTAGACTTGGTGAGTTCGAATGAACTTGAACAGTTTCTTCCTGTTAATGCCCTGTTCCCGTTTGCGATTGATGCCTTAAATTGGTTAGAGGCTTACAGCTGCCATTTTTGCTATCAGAACCATTTTGATTTTTGAATTTCTCAATTTTATGAGAAGTAATGAAAATTGTGAGTGGTTAGTTGAAGTATAACTTAATTAATGTTGATTAAGCATATGAACCTTTGTCTCACTGAGTTTAAACTTTATGAGGGAAGTTGGAAAATGGATGAGAAAGGAATTGGAACTATAGCTCAAACTGCTTCCTGGTAACATTCGTGCACTAAATTGGCCCCAGTAGATCAGAAACTTTCCTGTGGACAAGAAAATTTTAGAGCCCGGATACCTATATAACCTTCATATTGATCCACTCTGATTCTCATGTGACTTGGACAGCTAGCTACTCTGAATCTTAACTTTAGTTGTATATATGAATTTGTTCTGGATACTATTTGTTGCATACCAGTGACCTGTCTTTACTTTTAAGAGTTTGGGTTAAAAGACTATTTTTTTCATAAATGAAAAGAAGCTGAATGATTCTGTGTACACTATACATTGAAAAATACATGGCATTGGCTTAAAATACTTACAGAAAAGTATAAAACTCCAAGTAGTCTCTAGAATTGCTCTTTTTTTCACTCATTACTTACAATCTCCTCATTTTTCATGTTATAATTGCTACCCTTGTTGTTCCTCATTATATAGAGCAAACAGAAGAGAGGCCTAGTTCTGGGGTGTTATGGCATTATATTATTTACATGAATAGAGTTCTGAACATGCTTCTTTGGCTTGGTTATATTATCTAGTGTGTGTGTGATGTCAGCATAGCTTGCACAACATTTAATCATATTTAATATTGATTGAACTGTTTGGAAAAGTTTTTTCCATGACTAGGGTTTGGATGACAAATCTCGTGTGGTTATTGATGCCAGATAAGTTGGAAAAATATCTTTATGTTTATTTTGGCCTAGGTAGAGCCTATTGCACCAGAGTTTGCTATTTGTTCATCGCCAGCATTTCTTTGTTTCTATTGTATAGGAAAGCCTTTTGAGGTTTCTTTTTCTTCTTCTGTAGAATGTATATAGTTTGATGGGTTGTCAAGATAGCATGCTAACATGTAAATGCATAAATTTCATTTTGTCTGCTTATGTGTCACTAGGAACCAGTTTGACCCATTGCTCGAGTATAAATCCTATATTTATTTTAGATTTGACTCCACATTTTCATTTCTGAATTGTGGTACCCTTGTGGCCTTGTGTCTTATGATTTTTTGGCTCATTAAATTATTTCTTTTTGCTGTTTTCATAGTTTGCACTTTTGTTTGAATTTCAGGTGCTGTCAACTTGGAGGATGGCAGATGAGGAACTAGCTCCAAGCTCTAAGAAGAGGGTTGCAGATACCCAAATCAACAAGGATAATCCTGAGCCTGATGATGATGGACCAGAGCAAGAGATGGGTACGTTCAAGAAAGCTAGTGAGGAAGTAATGGCAACCCGAAGAATTGTTAAGGTTCGGCGCCAGCAGCCATCATCAGCACCTTCTAATCCTTTCTCGGCAATCAGATTTACCCCCACTGATTCTAGTGCCCAAGAAAGTGCCCCTGTTCAAGAGCCTCAGCCTTCAAATGTCAAAGCTGATGGGGGCAGCAATGGTAGTGGGAAAGATACTTTATCTGTGCTGGACAAGAATGCAGGCTCTGGTGAGGTACCTGAGATTCAAAAGGATGAATCAACCGTAAATACTGGTGCTGCAACTGAAGCCGTTGAAATCAGTGATGAGGCAGAAGGCACAAAGGATGGATCTGTTGGAGACAAAGTGGTAGTAGGAGAACCCAACAAAGATAACAACGTATCATCTGAAATCGAGAGCAAAACAAAAGGAGGAGATGCTGAAGAAAAGGAAGGGGCAGATGAAGCTGAGAATAAAGATAAAATTAGCAAGGATGATAATGGCAAGAAAGATGGAGGTGAATCAGAGACCAACAATGGGTTGTCTGACGAGCAGAAAGTTGCTGATAACAAAGGGCAGACATCATCAGCAACACCTCTTTTCTCCTTCAAGAATCTGTCCAGTGGTCAAAATGCATTCACAGGTCTGGCTGGAACTGGATTTTCAAGCTCATCATTCTCATTTGGTTCAGCCTCTAAAGATGACTCTAGTGCTGGTACCCTATTTGGTTCAAAGACTGATGGTTCTTCTTTCCCTTCTTTTAATCTTGGTGCTAACAACTCAGCTCTTGCTACTTCAGCAGAGGCACCCAAGAAATTTGCTATGACAGAGGGCCCTGTTGAAACTGGTGAAGAAAACGAGAAGGCTGTATTTACTGCTGATTCTGCTCTGTATGAATACTTAAATGGGGGCTGGAAAGAAAGAGGAAAAGGTGAACTGAAGCTGAACGTCCCTGTATCTGGTGGTGAGAGGGCTCGGCTTGTCATGAGGACCAAGGGCAACTACCGGTTGGTCCTGAACGCAAGCCTCTACGGCGACATGTCGCTCAAGGACATGGACAAGAAGGGCACGACGTTTGCCTGCGTGAACAGCATCAGCGAGTCGCAGAGCGGCCTTGCCACATTTGCGCTGAAGTTCAAGGACACCGCTATCAGAGAGGAGTTCAAGGATGCAGTGGAGGCTCACAAGATGAGGAAAGCACATGAAGCGCCGCTGAAGACGACTGAGAACTCGCCGAAGGCAGCGGAGGTCTGAAGCTGCACCCAGGTCACACTTGCATCCTCTATACGTGTCCAGGAAGGAGCTGGAGAGATACTATCAGTTACCGCGGAGTGTTTAAGTAAGAACATTGTATCACGCCATGATGTCCTGAGTTGTGGTTCATACGGTTCCCTGTTACTGTTTCTGGAACAGGTGGAAGCCTGTCGAACTTTCATTGTTACAGCCATAATCTAGTAACCTGGAGATGAGACTCTTTTGGTCTACATATGCTTTTGTATTTTGCTACTTTATGCTGTGTCAGTTAAGCTATGCGTGCCGTGTTATCCAGCCTTCCATCGTGGGTGTTTCTAGCGCATATTGCAATCTCTGTGCAACTTCACCTTCGGCCTTTGCTGGATAATATACGGACGGGCCAAGATGTCATGTTGGTGTCTGTTCAACCAAGAAGGTTGCATCAGATCGTGTGGTCGTCTGATCGACCTGAATGAAACACTTGCCGTGCTCAGGCTCAGAACAACCCAAGGCCAACCTGTCAAAGTTAAAATTCAACCTAACTTTGACACGCTCCCTTCTGGTTGAATTGCAACGAAAATAACAATAATGGCACTCCAATTGCGACTTTCCAGCCAGATTGAGGGGGGGGAAAAGTCTAAAATCTGAGACCGAATCCTTCTCGCTTTATGCTTTGTATGTATGATTGTTGCTACCGCTATTAATCTGAGTTCTTGACAACAAGCGCCATGAGCGTGCTCCTGAAAGGTGGAGCACAGAAGCTTGTGCAGATCCCTTTTTGCTAATTAAAAACTAAGCGCAGATTATATTAGTGCTAAGCGGGCTCTTGTCTTGCTGTTCACCAAAACTTGCATTACTGAACGATCCCAAGGCTTGAACGCTGATTTCGGCTGCAGGCCAGTAGAGTAGGTGGGGATATGAATTCCGTGCATGTCGTGTTGTTCTTGGGACGACCTGGTACAGTTTGTGCTTTGCAATTGTTGTGTCCCCATAGTCTCTATTCTCGATAGAAAGAACGCATCACTCGTACTCTTTAACTTGTGGTGATACGCTAACGCATGTCATACACTTCGCCAAATTTCACCCACGGTGTAGTTTGAACATGCAAACTGTTAGCCAGACTTCAGGTTGGCACATGTGTTTCTTGCAGCTGCACACATTCTGGTTGGTTCAGCAACTCTGTTGGGCAGCCTGGAAATTATTGCCATGGAAACTGAAGACACGCGTGTGTGCCTCTGTTTACTTCGATATATCAACATTAAGCTAAGGCAGTCACACCAGAATTTAGAAACGCATATGGTGGTGACCATCTGCAGCCCTAAGTAATAATGGAATCCCTTTTCATCAGTACCTAATACCTACTGCAGTCTGCATATGCGCCCTACGTATTTCACAAGCAGAAATGCATGAAGGTATGGTGCTGCAAAACAATGCGACAGAAAGGGTTAAAACTAATGAAACCACCCATTATCACTAGGTACAAGCCTACAGCTTAAAATATGCTGAACTCCAAACGAAAGATGAAAAAAACAATTCAATTCTGACGAAAAATAACTCAGGGGTTCTTTTGAGTGCAAGAATCTTACAATCAATGATCTAATTCCCTGCAAGAACCAAGAACAAATTTCCATGTTGCAAACAAAGCTTGAACTTCAGATGGTGATGTAAAAATAGTAGCAATGTGTTCATCATTAATTGGAAGTACAAATTACACACATCTTCTAACAAGCTATCGGGAATATGTACAACAACGAGAAATTATATTGCCAAACAACTTTCCGACTATGTATGTACACCGGAAATCGGGCATAACTATGGTAACCTGATGCGGTGGAACAGAATAATGGCATAAGTCTGCTTCACCTATGGTTCAAGCACTAACACCCCTGAGGACTATAATGTAGTTTGGTATGATGGAGCGGCTGAAATATTCTGCTTCACCTATGGTTCAAGCACAACACCCCTGAGGATTGTAATGGAGTTCAGTATGGTGGAGCAGCTGAAATATTTCGCTTCACCTGTGCATCATTTAGGCACTAATCCCCTTGTGGATGGAGCTCCAGGGGTTGGAAGGAATGCTGGTGCAAGCCTGAGCAGCGACCTTCAACACTGCTTCAGGAAGGATGCCGGCATTGCAGATGTTTGCAAAGGACCTCATGTGCTTCATTCCATACTGCGCCAACGACCCACACTGCGCCTCAAATGCACGAACCTGAAGAAAATACAGAGATTTGTCAGGCATGCAACTATGCAAGGAGAGGAAGAGTTGTTTCATGACTCAGCTGCAATCATTGTCAATAAGAGGCTAACCATGGACTTGAGGCAGCTCCAGTCATCAACCAAAGGTTCACCAGCTGCACGAACAGCCTTCAGAACCCTTGGACCATCCTCTGAGCCAAAGAGAAGGCTTCCAATCAGCTCAACACTGTTGTCAACATGAGATCGGTGGGCCATCACTTCAAGTAATTCCTTCCGGGCATCATTTTTCCCAGGTGAGCCCTCAGCCAATTTCCGGTACTTCACAAGAGACAAAGAAGCCAATCAGTTGGTTTATTCATGAAAATGAATGCATAAATCGTGGAGTTCTTCTGATAAATATCAAGATAATTAGCTCTCATGAGAGACAAACCTTCTGCCAGAAGTAAACAAGATCAGCATCACGCTGATTAACAGCTCTTGTGAATGATGGCAAGGAATTGCCTTCCACAAACTTGTTGCCATCGTTAGCAGGGTTTGTGCCCATATACGAAGATAAATGTTGCACATTCAGGTTCAGTGAGCCGTATTGCATCACATGGGAACCATAGGTGTAAGTATTGTGAGCCGATGTCCTATCCTTGACCTGAACAAACAGTAAGTGTAATTGATTAAGCACATTGAAACATGCTTATAAGGTGCTTCTAACAAATCAAGATCAAAACACTCACCAAATTGTATTGCTGCTTGAGAGACTCAGTTCGCAAATTGTGGAAATCACTGTCAAAATAGAGGAATTTCAAATAAGTGCTAAATGAAGATAGGTTATAACTCACTTCAAAGTTTAATCATATAAAAACGGATGATATAATTTGCACCACTAATCTCCTCTGACATTGCTGACATTTTGCAGAATATAAAACACAAACCACTACAAAAGAATAAACAAGTCTAGTTCAATGGTTATCAGATTTGTAGCCTACAAAAAAAACTGAAAAAGGTTATAGTTGGCCTACTCAAATGCATAATTCTGCAGTTGAGCTGCAGCATTTGAATGTGCTCTGATATAGATTTTGGTCAAACTCATAAGTAGACTGTGAGCTAGAAGGAAAGCAGAATAGCTGGTGTCTGCTGATGATTCATGCTACTAGTAAGCCATTTGTTCTCTATCTTATTAAGGGAATTGGGCAAATTGACATGATCAGCCCATTCTTCCCGGAGTCAATACAGAGCACATGATCCAAATAAACTGCTGAGATATCATATCGTGGGGCAAATCAATAAATTTCTTGTCAAGCACATGCACCTAAAAGTAAAGCAACACATGCATCCTCTTCGTCTAACTTTAATTAACAAAGACAGAGGTAGTCATGTTACCAGGTACTAATATCATGGTAATGATTAATCATTCCCCAATAACAAATCTGTACGGTAATATGTGTCTATGTTAGCTAACATATTGGTTTATCAAGTACATGTTAACTAACTGATGTGAGTAAAACCAAAAGAGATTCAATTCCATGGTCCTACATGTGAATTGGTGTCACAAGGTCTGGACAAGATTTCAAAGTAAGAAAATCCAGTGAAAAAGATATATAAAAGAAAATCAAGTACCTGTCTTCCATCCAAGCAATACTATACAAGTCTCCCAAGCAGGTGTCATACTCTGGCGGAGGGCTAGGGTGCTCGCCAGGGCAGTAAGTTCCCCAGCTGCTCTCGTCTGCATTTGAAGCAGTGGTAGCGTACACATTGATGTCGTTCGGCAGGAGACCCTCAAATATGCTCCCAGATTCACATGCTTCAAGGTAAAAGACCTGCATAAGGTGAGAGAGCACACATACAGCTAAAAATCATTGCTTCACGCATCACAACAATACAGAGCAGAAATGAGCAAACAACTGTTCTGTTACCAGGCTTTTGTACGTCCCCGCAGCATGCTTCTTCTTCAGAACATTTACGAGGTCATCACCGTAGAGGTATGGGTAGGTAGGCATCCCTGAATTTTTTTGACAGAGTAAACAACTGTGCATTTTTTTGGTTCGACATGCATGTATGTACTGGTTTATTTAAGTAAATACTAATCTGAATGAAGTCCCATAATGTTTCGAGTACTGACCAAGGACACCGGGACCCCCATGGTCACTGTAGTAAACAAAAATATGATCATTGGGGCCACTGTCCACAACCTTGCCGCTCCCACCACTGACAGCTGTTTTGTTGCCAAGCAGAACAGCGAAGAAATTGTTGACATTGACCTCCCTCCCAGTGTAATCCTGCAGTGCAAATCAGAGTAATGTTAGCCAAATGGAAGGAAAAGTAAGACTAAGGATGTGTAACCATTAGCACTAAAGAAGTTGACACTGGTATGTAATTTTCAATTATAATTAAGTTGTCCTAGCTTTATCTCCACCAAATTGAAGTGGACCAATCCAGCTTTTTTTTTGTTCAGAACAGGTTGGCAAAAGACTAAGGATGTGTAACCATTAGCACTAAAGAAGTTGACACTGGTATGTAATTTTCAATTATAATTAAGTTGTCCTAGCTTTATCTCCACCAAATTGAAGTGGACCAATCCAGCTTTTTTTTTGTTCAGAACAGGTTGGCAAAAGACGTCAAAACGATGGAAATTTAGGCATTCTGTCATTTTCAATGCAGTACTTCATGCTGTATATATTTTTGGGGTTTAAATAATTAAATTATAATACTGTCACGATGTAACTTTTCTTTTTCACAACTACTCCACTGAGTAGAAAGGTAATTCTGAATTTCTCTAACTAGCATAAACTTTACTGGAGGAATAAGTTCAGTTACCTTTGGAACCCCAGCATAGACATCGCCACCCTGGGGATGGTTGATGATGACACCAGGCCTCGGATTTTCCGGGCTGTGAGCGATATCGTCGTACATGAAGACGATGATGTTTTCGTCCTTGAGTCCGCCCTTTTTCATGATCTGGTAGGCATGGCAGATGTCCGCCTGCAAGTTCCATTCCCAAAAGAGCTTGTCTTAGTTTCCAGTAAAAGCTAGTAGTAGTCTAGTAGATAACCTTTCTTTGTCATAAAAAAGTACACTTATTATGGTTAATGCTTGATTCTATTATTAATCACAAAGTTGGAAGTAATTTTTGAAACGAAAAATCATGTTACTGGTGACTTAGTACACAACGGTAAGGTAGATGTATGATGTTCGTACAATCAGACATCCAGACATAGTTAAAACAATATCTTCAAGTCCTGTCTGTACATTTAGTATGAAAAATATTCAAATCGTCATGTTTCTGGACACCTACAAATATCTGGTTATATACAGAGTTTGGCCTTATCAGGATGGTTGCTGTTCCCCGCAACACTGATGGTGACATGTAGGCCCCCAAAAGTCAGCAAAATTTCGTGTCACCTACGGCCTAGGAGACCCGTCAATTTCCCCTTCTGAGAAAATAGAAAAGCTGAACAACAGGAACCGAATCCAGACCATACGGCAAATGAGCTGGACCAAACCGGAAAAAACTTCCTAGTATATTACTAGGAACGGGCGGTGCGCACGGGACGGGCAAAACTCTATTTGTTTGCTTTCTTAAATTGGTGGGCCTGCTTCAAAGCGATGCAGCAGTAGAGCTTTAGCTTTAACTATGGATGATCAGCTATCAAATCAAATCGTATGAAATCAAATGGAGATGACGCGAATCGGATTCTACAGGCTGCGCACGGATGATTTGATTCAATAAGGTAAACCGTCCGTCACCAAGGGAATCAAATTACGCGAACTGACGGGAAGGAATTAAGCAGCCAAGCCGACGATCGGAGCGGAGGAGCGGGGCGCGTCGTACCTGGTGGCGGTAGTTGTAGTAGCCGTTGGAGCCGGCGATGAGCACGGCCCACCGGGTCCCGACGGCGTCGTCCGTCCCCTCCTCGGCCGCCCCCGCCGCCGCGCGCTCCGACGGGAGGCGGATGGTCGGCTCGAGGCTGGGCCGCGCCCGCGCGGTGCACAGGCAGACGGAGAGCAGCAGCGCGACGCGGAGGCGAGCGGCCATCATGGCGCCGGAGGGAGGGAAGGCAGGCGGCGAGAGGAAATTGGGAGCAGTGCTCGGGAGGCGGGGGGTTTTGCCTTTGGGTTCGGGGGAAGGAACGACTCCAACGTCTCCTTTTATCGTGCGCCGAAGGCTTCGCCGTTGTGGGCCCGCGAAGTGGGGCCCGGCAGGGTGTCACTTCACTTTTTTCAACTAAACTTACTCCTGCTAATGGAGCGGGGCTTGATGGGTGTTTTGGTGGGTTTTAATACGAGTACTATTGGATGGATGAAAACGGGTGACACTATGAAACCGGTTGGGGCGGATTGAGTTGACGACACAGACGGGTTGGAATGGATTGGGACGTTATGGTAGTAGATTGGCGCGTAAGTCACATATCATCTTCCGACGTGACTTCGGGTTGAGACGGGTTGGGACATTGGGCCGACGGAGTGGATCGGGATGGGTGATAGTTAGAGCTCTTGAAATATGGGTATGGACGAATTTGGGACGGGTTCAAAACCATTAGCAGGCGTAACCAAACTGCAACACACGCCCCAGATTTTAGGCGTCTAGGACTCATTTTCTAACAAAATGGGTGCAAAAAGGGTGAGAAGGAACCAAAACATCTGAGAGGCTATCTCTAGTCTCACCACCGGTACATTGTTAATGCAGGTACAAATTACAATGCGTTGGATCTTTGATACCGCTACATTTTTAATAGATTTTTATTGGTTAAAATGACCTTAGATCAAGGCTAAAGTCAAGTAGTCCAAGGCCTAGCTCTACCACTAGTGGCAGAAGCAATTGCTTGAGCAAGGATTTTTTTATATGTCATTTGACTGTATTTTTATATTTAAAATAAAAATAGCTATATTTTAAAATGGAGTGAGTATTTATAATTGACATGCAAACTTTTGACGAGAAAAAAGTGAATTAATCTAGCTTGTAGGTATAGTCCGCGTGTCCCTCTTCATGGATCTAAAGAAGAAGAAAAAAAAAGAACTACTAATAAAAAGAGTCGGTACACGAAACCACCAAAAGCCCTGGAAACCACCAAAAGCCCCGAATGACGATGCGGAACAGAACCTGAGCTGTACGAGCCCTCTGATTGCACAACCACTCGATTTGTTCGTCCTACATTTGTCGTACGCCGCTGCATCCCACGGCCGGCCGTGCGCAGTGGCGGAACTTGGGTGGGGGATGCCGGTCCGGCTTGTCTGTTAGCAAAGTCAGCAAAAGCTACAGTAAATTGCGCCTGGATAAACAGTAGACCAACGTTGTTTACTGTATCTGATTCACTGTGCGGTTTCACTGTTCACCGGATCACTGTGTCACGATACTATAGCACTAGATCTCGTCCATCCAACTGCAAGGGAAAATGGATCGAAAGTCACCGCTACAGGCAAGTCAGTGAATCCACGGCGGGGGCATGCCCCCTACAAAATAATTTTTGTTGAGTATTTTCTAATTTTATCTTAATTCTAGTTAATTTTTTAAATATTTTTTAATCTTAGTTAATTTTAGATCAAGTTTCCAAAGTACTCTTTAATATCAGTTTAATCTTAGCTCAAGTTTTTAAGTATATCTTAATCTTAACCCACTTCAGTCCACAATAAAAACCCATAATATTATTCGGTTATTTGAAAGTTCACACAATCGACTCTGATCTCTAGTCTCAGAAGTTTTTTCCGTTCTCTGTATGTGGCTACTGGCTAGTCATTGGTCATTAGTGTCTCAGTAGAGGGTGCTAGCAGACTCAAGTCTGTCTCATTAGTTTTTTCCGTTCTCGCACTATTTAAACTTGCAAATAGTTGTTTTTGGCCTTCCTCTGTCAAGATACTGCAAGAGAGAGACAACAATCAGATATTATCTATGCATCTGCCCATTTCTATATACAACCTATGTTGCACGGATATGCGGATACGGATACCGGTACGCGATACAGCGATACTCCGATACGCCATTTCTCCCCCAATGCAGGTACGGGGATACGGCAATATATTTAAAAGTAAAAAAATAATAAATCCACTCAAATTAGAAATTAGCACACATATCATAAATATTACATAACATAACAATAACATTATTCAGGATATAACTGTCGTGGTGTGCAAACCCACAGCCGGGTGGCGTAGTGCACCCGCCTCAACCCAGAGGGTGAGTACTCGGGGAGCAGCTAGGGATAGCCCGATCTTGGTGGAGGAACACGATGAACACAGCTGGTTTAGAGTGGTTCGGGCCGCCGGAGCGTAATACCCTACGTCCACTGTGTGTTGTATTGCTTGTGCTCTCAAGAGATTGAGAACGGAATTGTTCGGAGTGAATCCGAGCTTGTGTTGTGTCTGTGTGAACCTCTGTTCTAGCGGGCGTGCTCTCCCTTTTATATGACCAAGGGGAGCACGTACACTGAGCGGGGCCCCGACATGTGGACCCGGCGATATATTATCTTACAACGTACGAATCTTCTGACCAGGTATGGTCTTGAGCTGTCCTGTCGGAGTAGAGTCTAGCCTCTGCAGCCGCGCGTCGAGGTCATGATGAAGCGCCGAACTACTGACTCAGTCCACTGTAGCAGCGTGCACTGTTGCTCCAGTCAGTAGCTGGTCATCATGACTCGTCGCCCATGCGCGCGGCGCTGAGTCTTTAATGCTTGCCTTGGTAACTGACGAGCCGCCTCGGTAACTGGCGATCCACAGTGTGGACTGACAAAAGCTGCCCCGTGCCCAGAGGCAGCAGAGTCCGCCTCAACCACTCGCACTTAATGCGGGTGGGTGAGAGAGCTTCCAGCGGAATGCTTGCGCCCGCGCCCGTGTCTGCGTGACACGTGGCGGCTCCGGACCCCTCCCGAGCAGCTAGCTGAGCCGAGAGCTCACGGGGTCCGGATAGGCACGTGGAGGTCCCGAACCCATCTGCGGGAATCCGGATGGCACGTGGAGGTCTCGGACCCCACCTGCGGGGGTCCGGGTCCGCAGCCACAGGTGCTGAGCATTTCCACCTCTGGGACACGTGGTGACACCGGACCCGTCCCCGAGCGGGAAGCGGGTCCGGGACCGTTGGTCCGGTGAGATGGAGTCGGACCCTAGGGGTCCGGCTGCTCAGCTCCTTAGTGCGTAGTTACGGATAACTACGCGTCTTGGCACAGTAGGAGTGGGTACCCCAGTTGCAGGGTACCGACAATAACGTTCTATGGTTCAAGGCATAACGTTCAGACCATGAAGCCATCATTCAAACTTAGGTTCAACACACACATAACGTAGCAACTAGAACCCACCTGCTTGTACAAGGTGGCTGTACACAGCTGCACAGATTGCTCTTATGTGTAGTGAATGAGTATTTGTTCCAAGGTATCCCACATGTATCGGTAAGGTATCTAAGAAGTATCAGATTTATTTTTATTATTTGAAAATCACATAAATTACTGATACCTACGGGATATGTATCCAGGGTATCCGTGAAGTATGGGTATCTGATACGGTATCCGATACCGGTATGTGAGTTTTGCGAAGTATCTGCGTATCATAGTATACAACTTACCCTTGTCCATTTTTGATAATATCTTGTGTGATCATTTCTACTATATCTAGCAACAGATACCGGAGTATGTGTGTATTTTTCTTTACAGGATCATTCTCATCATAATCCTTCTGCAAACACAGAACAAACCAATTTTTTGGAAATGTAAAAGGAGCATGTGGTGCGCAGTGGCGGACCTGGGGAGGGGCCATGCCCCCCCCCCCCGAACAAAATAATTATTGTTGAGTACCTTCCAATTTTATCTTAATTCTAGTTAAATTTTTATAAATATTCTTTAATCTTAGTTAACCTTAGATTAAGTTTCGAAGTAATCTTTAATCTCAAATTAATCTTAGCTTAATTTTTTAAGTACATCTTAATCTTAACCCACTTCAGTCCACAACAAAAACCCACAATTTTATTCGGTTCTTTGAAAGTTCACACGATCGACACTGATCTCTAGTCGCGGAAGTTTTTTCCGTTCTCTTTATGTGGCTGCTCGCTAGTCACAGCTCATTAGTGTCTCCAGTAGACTCAGGTCTCACGATTAGCATCGCCCGAATGCACGCCAAGGCGCCGATGGCAAGTAGGCAGGCAGGCACAGCCGAGATGGACGGCAACAATAAACCCACCTGCCCCACTAATGCAATCACATTGGCATCAAATCCATAGCTTCTGTCTATACTTCTTCAATTTAAACCAATATAAATTTATTATTGGTGATACGGTATACTCTGTAAGCATTGTTGATTTCGTATCGCATAATAGAATAGATTTTTTTTAAATTAAGCCTAATCTTTGTAGGAAACCAAGGCAAAACTAAAATGAACAAGATATATTGACTCTCGTTCCTATTTTACTTTGTGAATTGTCATTGCATGATTAAATAATATATACTGTGACTAACTAGCGCATCTTAGCACAGTTAATAAAAAATTAATATAAATTGTCAAATTTTTGTACTGCAAATATTATCAAAATTTGTTTGGTCTCAATCCTCTTTAAAATTTCTTTCCAGTTCCGCCACTCGCCATGCGCCTACCGCTCCGCCGTCTGGACGGACAAGGACCACGGGCACGGGTCCAGTCCGGGGGGTGGCCGGCCGGCCGGCCGCTGCCGCCGCAACCGTACGGATCGCCGGCCGGCGACGAGTCACCAGTTGGAGCTCGATATTTTCGCTCGCAACAAGCCTGAGACAGCTGTCTCCCGTCGTGGCCCCTAAGGATTTTCTTTTTATTTTTTTGGCTTATATATTTTGGCCATGCCGCCACCAAAGATTGCCGTTGGGTTTTTGAAGTCTTGTTCCGCGCCTACCGTCTTTGGAGAAGAATGGAAGCCTCTTGGTTTGTTATGGACGTGTCATGAACTCGTGTACGTGGTAAAATTTCGGTTTTATTTAGTGTGGACCAGCCGGCAGTGAGCATGTGTGATACGGCCATTTTGATCATGTATGAGTCATCACTGCTAGTAATGCAAATGGGGCTAGTTTAGATATTTAGATTGGATGGAGTGTTGGGGACGTGTTATTTGTATGTGCATACGTGCACGCTTTCTGGATGCTCACTAATAAAAGCCCTGAACAGGGTACACGATTGCAACTTTAATGAAGTATAAATTTTGTAAAACCAGTATTTTGTAGCTTAGCTTGGAAAAATATTGCAATGTATGTATCCTTTTACGGTCCAATGCAATCATCTTGAACAACTACGTTTTTTTTCAAGTGGCACTCTTCCTTGCAAATTCACTGATTTGGGGGAGCAGAGGTTAGATCGAGTAGTCTCCTATGTCAGCTGGATCCTCAGCCTCAGCTAGGCAGGCTCTCTCGACTCTAACGAGAGCGTAGACGAGATTCAAATATAGGATGCTTGCAAATTCAGCTATCATATTTTGTTATTTCATATAGCAAATAGTTAATATTGAAAATAGCAAACGGCATATAAATCCTTCCAGCCCTAAAACTCGAAGGGATCACTAACTTTAGTCCACTACCATCACACCGTATGGCCATGTGATCCTAGGAGATGCTATTGCCTTCCTCTATAATTGTCCTGACCATGTGTAAAATTTCCAATGTGTGGTATGTAGTATTATAATAAAAATAGCTTTATGCGTCCACTAGTTTGATGAAAAGGGATCATACTTCTTTGCTCAGGCATCGCCAAAAGGCTGATGGGTCTATACTCTTATGGCAGGTGTGTATGTTCAAATTCCTCACCCTAACTAGATGTCGATGTGTATTTTTGTCAATTCCCTCATCCTAAATGTCGGTGTGGAACAAAGCTCAAGTTTGTCCACAAGGCAATGCACCGAAGTGAGCCAACTATATAAAAGATATGCACCTTCATCGTGCTTCATAAGTACAGCATTAATGCATGACGATTTCTTTGATTTTGCAGCTTTACAGGATACAGAAGAAGGAAAGTTTTTTTTTTTTGCCTCCACTCCTGAAAAGCAGTTAATCCACGTGCTTGCACTTCAACTAATCTTGAACAAATGGACTCGACGATGTACTTTATCACTTTTCCTTGCCTAGTACTTTTATCTTGTATTATTGCTTAATTAGTGACTTCAATTGAAGTTGTACTTTATCAAGGTACGGTAGAAGGTGCAAGAAATTTCGTTTTGCATTTTGGTTGTTTGATTCAAGAAATAGGATGTCCTTTTGTAAACATAAGAATCGTGAACAAATAAAGCAGACAGTGTACTTTTATTACTTTTGCTTACCTAGTACATTTTTCTTGTATTACTGCTTAATTAATAATCCAATTCAATTGGGCTTAGCTCCCCCGCCCCCCACCCTCCACCCACACACACACAGCTAGGGCTGGAAACAAGCCGAGCCGAGCCCGGCTCGGCTCGGCAGTTTGGCGAGCTCGCCGAGGAGGCTCGGCTCGGCTCGAGCCGGCTCGAGCCTGGCACAAAATATATATTATGCAGTTAGTATATAACTAGTGCATATATATAAAGCATATATATATGTTGAAAGTAATCAATAAACAATAATCATGTTAAGTATAAATATAGATTAATATTGATATTGTCACACCACAGGTTAGTGTTAGAGTGTTTCAAAATAGCTTATGAGTCATTATGAGTCTCAGTGGACTGAGCTCGCGAGCCGGCTCCTCGGCTCGTCATTTTCGCGAGCCTGAGAAGTAGGCTCGGCTCGGCTCGGCTCGTTGGAGGCTCGCGAGCCGCTCCAAGCCGAGCCGAGCCGAAGCGAGCTCGAGCTGGCTCGCGAGCCTCGAGCTATTTTTCCAGCCCTACACACAGCACGTAGGTAGCGCACGAATTTTCCTTTCTATATTTGGGAGATTTCTATTTCTACCCTTTGTTCTGTAATGCCAATTGTAGAACAATGTAAACCCCTGCTTTTTAGGGTTTTGTGATTTGTTGTTCCTGAAAACTGACGGCAATAATGGCGGCCACTAGAGCATCTGATTTGCCATTTTTATCCATTCATCCGTAGCACCATCATTACAGTGGTACTAGTTCTAAATCCATTATTGTTGAAGTGTTGCTGAATTCTTATCAAGTTGATGCTAGAGTTTTTCCAAATGCTCTTGAAATATGTGAAAGCTTATGAAAAAAATTCAAAATGTGGGTAAAGTACATGTATAAAGTGCATCATGTCTAAATAGGGACAAAATCACAAAAGGTATATATGTCTATTATTTAATACGAATTTAACACCATTAGCATTTAGCAGAATAGGGGCAAACCCGAGCTTCCCTTTCAAAAAGCAAGGGGGGAAAGGTGCATATACAATGAGGAGGGGGAAATCACAAAGTGTTGGTAAGAACGTGAAAACTCAATTATTCTTGTTTTAGAGCCAAACAGTGCTTAGCCTCTTCTGTCTAAAACCAATCTTCTCTACCATTCTGCTGGTTTAGAGTTGGCTGCAACAGCCATTGCATCCGAACACTCTGTTTTGACCAATTGACTGCAGCTTTAACATTACGTTTGATTTTATATACAACAAGAACTAGGACATAGTTCTACAAACACATAGGGAATGCGATCATTGGAAAATATCCCTGTAACCTTTTTTTGCGCGGGGACCGATTGACACCGCCGATTAAATTTAAAGTGACGGTGTAGTGCGGATTTGCTTCACACACTGCTTAGGCCAGTCTCAATGCTGGTGTCATGAGAGTGTCACCAATATTAATGTCTATGACACATCAGCAAAAATGATAATTTGGCATGAAAATTAAGAGGAGGGCTGTGTCATCAGGATGACCCTCGCGCGGCACAGTTCTCAAGCCAACGACCCCGAGATGAAACTCGCATTGAGGCTGTTCATCGTCTGACTCGGGATCGACTGCTCCCCGCTCCGCCGCAGCACCGCTCCCACGCCCGCCCAAATCTTGCCGCCGCTCCCGCCCAAACCTCGCCGCTGCTCCCGCCAAGGCACCCTCGCGGTGCTCCCTCCGGCGCTCCTGCGCCCAAATCGCGCCGCCGCTCCCGCGCCAGACATTCCCGTCGCTCGCGTGCCCCTCCAGCCCTCACACGCCCAATCCGCCGCGCGCCCGCACCCTACGTCAGCCGCCGCCGGTCTTCCTCCGCCCCCAGCCCCCATCCCCACGGCGCCGGTGTGGATCAGGAAAATGTCCCGGCGAGGGAAGTCGCTGCCCAACCCCACAGCCAAATGGTGCATGTTTCTGCTTAATTCCTGCTGTCGCGGATTCCTGCTGATTCCTGCTTGATTCCTGCTGTCGCGGATTCCTGCTTGATTCCTGCTGCCCAACCCCAACCTTGCTATCGTTTTGATGCCATTTGATTCCTGCTTGCTAACAAATGGATGGTTCAGGAGAGAGGATAAAGTGAGAAATAGTATAGCAGCCCATCATGTGGTCATTTTAATTTGCTTGCCTTTCCTTATACCAAATCTATCAGATATGTACTCTCGCCAATCTTTTGTAAGCTCCATGTCAATGGGACCATGGAAGAAATAGTTTATATATTTTTTTGGTAGGGTACTGATACGAAATAGTATTAGGCTGTGTCTATTTGGGACAAGGAAGAGAATCATCTTGCAATTGTTCAAGGTCATTCAGCTCATTTACAACTTAAAAGGGTCTTTGTGGAGCGGCAACATATCTAGAGTTTGAAATATATTATATGTAATTATTTTCATTTATGCAACTTTATTTTAATATTGTACAGATTAAAGTTAAATGAACCATATATATCCTAGTATGTTGTTTTACAAATGGTTACATAATTCGCATGGCACATTTGATCACACCACCATTGAATAATTTAATGTTATAACCTGTCTATGAAATTGTGTAATAACATTGTGCACTATGTCTAAAAAAACAAATGACTATTCATATCTCTCTTGCTAACCGTGAGACACTGTGCATTGAGACTGGCTTTCCAGAAGAACGGGCTCCATGGAATCTTTAGCCGCCGAGGCCGCTGCCACGTGGCGCGCGGAGCGCCGTTGGTTTAGCTTCTGGCGTTGGGACCGCGAGTCGGCGACCGGACATCCGAGCGACGACGGGGCCAGCAGTTCACCCGACGGCTGTTCCAGATATTTTCCCTCCGCCCCCGGCTAGACGACGACGGCAGCCGCAGCTCACCGTGCAGCGCTCCTGCGTGTGGGCCCAGACCCGCGCCGGCCCCACTGGCGGCTGCAGCGTCCGTCCCGTTCCGTTCCTCGGGCCCCACCGCCACGGCCCACGACGGGCGGCGGCATCGATCGTGGGGGGTGCGGGTGGGGCCAGCAGGTTTACCCCTGCCTGCCTTTCGCAGCGTCGCTCTCCACGCCGGCGGTGCTCCCGGTGGAAACGTCAGCCTCTGCATCACCGCAATACTCACCAGTTTGGGCGACGGCGACACTGACACACTGTGATGGCCACCCCTCAGCCATCAACAATTTCCTTCTCTTGATTCTCCGTGAACACATAGTGGTACTGTCCATATAAGAATTATTATTTTCATAATTTAATGAATTTGTCACAAGGTAGCTGAGGTAGTAGAAATCCTAACTTAAGATTGGAATAACATGATGCATCAAATTTTCATACTCCCTCCGTTTCAAATCGTAGGTCATTTGCTAAATCTAGTTACATAATTTTTTTTTACTATGATGTATCTAGATGTACAACAAGAATCATTTGTTACATAGATTTTTCAAAACGATAGACAATTTGATATAGAGGGAGTACTGAATAAAGTACCTGCCGTGCTGTAGGTACATCCAACTCTTTGCACCTTGTTAATTAATAAAAATAGTAAGGACAAAAAAAGTTGTATCTATCATTGGACTATTATGCTTCAATGTGGTGTAGCACGGTACCTGTGGTTTGTGTGAACTGTATTATTAATTTCTAGGACTGCAAGATGCTCCTTATTCCGTTAGTTGGTGGTGAGTTTTAGAGATTCCTAGATGAGAAAAACAAGTTACAAAAGTACTCATCGGTTTTGAAATCTAAATGACACTAATACACATACTTGGCCTTATGGTGGGCTCAGTTATATTCATCTACTCGATCCATTCCAAAAATGTAATACGTTTTAGTTTTATAAGTCAAAAGTGTCTAACTTGATCAAGTTTATAGAAGAACATATCAAGTGAAAATTATCTAAATTTTTGTGCAAATTTCGACCAATAATATTTGTTTAAAGAATTAGTTGAATAAAATAAAACGAGTACCACTATGTCTATCTGCAAAAGTATTTTAGATACAACTTGTAGATATATCTATTTGCATGCATATTTGTAGAAAAGATGAATGCCAATCAAAAATAAAATATTTAGTAGTGTGTCATATATTTAAGACAGGAGGTAATACGTACTCCCTCTGAAATGTAAGACATTTGAGGGTTTAAATTTCTACCCAAATGTAAGACATTTTAGAGTTTTTTTTGACAAAAAATCATAATAATCTCCTTGGTTTTGGTGCTAATTTTATAAAAAATAAATTGTGGTGGGCCAAGGGAGTAAAAAAGGCATGCTAGTCTTTTTAGTTTTGGTGTGGGCACTAAAAACTAATAACAATGCACTAATAAGAGGTACATGCATCTTTTCTCTACCCCTATAATTTGTTTGGTAGTAGTAGAAATAACTCAGCTTTCAATTGTGGGCGTCATTATTGCAGATCACAATGAACTTCCAGTGTTCCTTCCCGAGAGTGAACACATCTTTCTCCTCTTAATGAAAAACGTGTTCAGACACGGTCGCGAAAAAAAGAGTGAACACATCTAGTTGGGCCTCACAAGCCAGTCACGTTCCACCAGCCACCAAACCAGTTCCTGAGGTTGCTTGTGAGATTGCTCCACTCGCTGCCCTGGGCATCAGCTAGTTTGCGTAGATTGAAATTTTCTAGGACTACAGCACATATATACTACCCCAGGCAGGTTCTGGGCCTCGAGTACGAACTTGTGTGACATCCACAAAGAAAAGAAAAAGAATGAAAGAAAGAAGTGGGAACTAACAAACCACTCACCATATGGTTCTTGTTTGATACGATTTCTGAAATTCTAATTGAGAATAATACGGTAAAGGACCAAAAGGGTAAGAAACTAACAATGATGTTCGTCCATTTCCTCTAGTTGTATATGTTGGAAACTGTTGCAAAAAAAATGCACAGTTCCAAAAATCCAATGATGCATTCTCCAGTCTCCACGGCATTTTTATCACTATATATTTTTATGAGAAGTATGAATATTTTACAGTAAAACTATAGTATGAATAATAACTTGTTGCTACCTTGCATTCTAAAACGACAACCAATCGCTATATACTTTTATGAGAAGTATGATTCCTGCTTGTTGTCTCCTTCCACGTTTATAACCAAGATTCAAACCTTCCCATCTTTAACCAATAATTTGACTATTAACTTTTTATTTTTATAATATAAATTGTATATGATTGGATTCGTAATCAAATATCATTTACAATGATTATACGTTTATAATCATAAATAATATAATATATAATAAATAAATATTCAAAGTGTGTTATTTAGAAGATCGTGTCATGTTCCATCATGCCTTATAAACATGGAAGGAGGGAGTATTTGTCAGTCAGATTCAGCCATGCCCCGTCACCACTACGGCACTACGATAAACCCCTAGCGAGATTCTCCTCCTCAAGAGTGGAAGTGAGCAATGCACATCCACACAGGGTCCCACAGGCCAGCCACACAAGAAGGCGAATCCATTGGCTGAAGACCATTTCCTCCCTATATTATTATGGATGGGATTGCTTGTGAGATTCTTCCACTTGACCGCCGAGACCGGGCAGAGGAATAGACCAAATGACGGCTACTGACAGAGACACGATTGAAGGAAGAACGGAAGAGAGATGGTAACACCGGTTACTTGAGGGCAAATGGAAGCCGCCGCCCTTTGGAGGGAAAACATACTAAAGTGGACGAGCTGTCATGGGGCCGCCATGAACAGAGGAGGCCTTGGTCTCTTTCGTCTTGTGCTGACCCTCACCTGCATAGCTGCTGATCCCGTACCCCATTTTCTTTTAGTGATTTGTACACTCTGATAAGGACGCAGACGCAAAAGTCACCACTTGCCGGTTAAAATAGCAGAGTTTTCCTTCAGTGGGTTGAGTGAAGGATGGGGCTAAACTAGAGGTGGATGGCACCACCTGCCCAACAAATGAAAAATGTCAACAAGGAACTCGGACAAACTTTGCTCAAGAATTTTGAGTTTCGGCCCTTTACCACCCAAGTCTGTCCTTTCCCTCTGTCGTTGTTCTTTACTCTTTAGATAGTAGATAGTTTTGGGCTCAGTGCAAAATTTGACTGTCCAGACCAAACAATAGCAAGAAAAGGAAACTGTCAAACTGAGATGCACCGTAACACTTCAGGAGGAAAATTGTCACTATTTTCTCCTGTAATTTTAGTTTGTTTGATATTCTGCCCGAACAGATCATCTTTCAATCAATCATACGTGCAGGTTGATTTTCATTTTAACACAATCACTAAAAGCATCAGAAATTAGATGGGAACCCAAAGTGACATGCTTGGGTACCTGAAAGTCTTGTACTCTCGTTTCCGGCAACGACGCAAAAGGACATCCCACTCAATGAATATAGCTCAGTATGACGACTTTCTGCACTGCAAGTATGTCTGGATGCAATGAACTTGTTCTTTCGGTGCTACTTGCATGGAAGACGAGCCATCATCGTTGCGAGGAGATAAAAGATAAATAAATAGGGGCATAGTTTTGAAGCCTCGACACGCAACAAGATTCTGCAAAACTGGCAAAAAATGTACGAATAGAGGAATCTTATGTGCTCGACTATATGTGGACTCAAAACTGATTGGATGATTTTTATCGAAAAGATCCTGCAGCCTGTATGTGGTGGTTACTGTAAGCTCAATCATAGAGTCACCACCATACAACCAACCATGAATTGAATATCTAAACTCAAGATGAACGGGATGTGTCAATAAGAAAATAATCATCCTCAGCTTTAGAGCAAAAATATTCTAGCTATTTATTTTACGTCACTGTTTATAACTTCGTGCCATGGACGCATCTCTAAAAACGACATCTTATGCAACCATCAGCAAATAAATCTTGTCAAACTGGAGCACGATTCTTTCTCCAAGTGCACCTCAGCACTGGCACCGATTCAGTGATGGAGACAAAGAACTTTGAACCTCTCAAAAGAGATGAACCTTGTAAATCTCTGAATTATTGCAATTTACCTGAGCTACCAAACGAAAGAAGTTAGGAGGCTATAGTTTCACATGACAATCCTACAAAAAAGGGCAAAAATAACAATGGATACTCTAAAACCTTAGTTTAACATGAACTATATGAACCTCCAGCCATATCCCTCTTCTTTTATTGCACAACATAGATACAACCTTTATCTTCATTTATTTCTATAAGGCATCCAACTCCAGCAGCCAAATTGATTTTTTTTTTCCGCTGTGCTTGCATATGATAAAAGTCAAATCTACAAATCAACATTTATATCCAAATAAGTAGTTTAGCCATGGAAGGCAACACACACTGGTTACTTTCTGAAATTTATAGTCCTTCAGAATTTGGTGGCATTACTCAACATTAATTATTGTCATAGATCCCGTGACACACCGTACATGCAGGAACTAGTCAATGCAATGGGAGTACTATTACATGTTACTTTGTTTGGAATTTGGATGCCAAAGATGATTATTTTTCAAGTGCTATTCTCCTATCATTAGATTCTTGCTATTCCTTTTTGGATTTGTGTGCTTTTTTGTACAAACTTTTGAAATCTAGATCGAAGCATGCTTCTTTTATTTGAATATGGGGGTATTCTGATGCCCCAAGCCCAATCAAAATATACCAAAGAATAGCAAAGTTTTTCTGAATCTGAGCTTATCTAATTCTGGTACAGTAGTAGCATATAATAAAAATCCCACCAACTCCATTGGTATGCTTGATTAATCCATCTTACATAGAAACTGTTCTTTCCATGCTCAAGATCGATCATCAAATATATGTACAAACACATCAACAGATCCAAATCACTCTAACAAGCATGCTTACTGCCAAAGAAATGTACAGTGACATAACAAGCACAACCCACTAGAAACAAAACCACCATTCTCTACTGTAGCTTTAAAGAAATGTTATGGAGACTTACTGGTAAGCCTAGCGGACAATCCCTAAACTAATATACACATCATTTCAAGGACAGCCTATACCATCTTCACTCCCAACTGTACTGCTTGTGTAACAAGCATGTCTCACAGGAAAGTTCCTGGCCACAAAGACAGACATGAGTTCAGCCATGAAATATTGAGAATGAATTCGGGGTGATTCACTATGTGCAGACACATACCTGGCATAATGTGAAATTCCATGGAAGGTCGTTGCAGGAGCCTAAGCACATCCACACATAAGCTGATAACTGATACCTTGTCATCTGACCAACCATTCTGAGCACAATAAACTGTGGCTTAAAGAATGATGAGCTTCTCGGATGGATATGAACAATTTATATATACAAAATCTTTCCTAAATCATTTTTTGTGTCTTTGGCCAATGGTCCTGGATGCGGTCTGTTGCTTAGAAAGAATTTCTGCTATAAGTTGATTTCGGCCAAAAAGTTGCGCATTCTTCAAAAGCAAGTTCCTTGATGACGAGTCTACAGAATAGCCTTGTCCAGTCATCCAGTCCAAGAGGCACAGCAGTAGATGCTTCTTATCAGGCTTCCGGATGTATCTCTGAATTGCTCTCCCAAAGATATCCTGTAAATGCAATGATTATGTTAAGCATTGGAAGGAAGAGTAAGTTAGCATGCTTGCTATAACTGTCAGATGTGGGGCCAGGACAGGCCTATCAAAGCCCAGTATTGCTTGAGCCATTTTTGAAGTCTGAAAACATGGCAGTATAGGCCCAAATTGACCAGCCATAAACATGAAGCCCAAAGCCCAAACAACAAAACTTTGCAGGGGACAAAACCAGCGATTCTGGAGTAATCATATTTTTCACAAAATTATCAGGAAGATGAGGCTTCAAGAATCATTCGAGCACAACAATAACTAATGAAGCAATCAAGATTAACAGAATACAGAGTAGTAGATCCATTTTATGTCCTACAGAACAGCTCGTGTAAGACTTAACAGGTAGTGGAAATTAATTTCGCCATAATAAAAAATTCCCTCAATAACTAATCAGTGCATCGCAACTGTCAGGAATGCACCTAGTTATTCCCAACCACCTAGTTGCTTGAAAGTGGCGTGATAATGTTTTTTTTTAATCATGGTTCTGAGATCCTAAAACTCTGATTCCATGATCCCCATCCACAGCAGCCATTTGAAAAAGTCAGTGCCAGAGCAACAATTGCATTGCTAAGCCCCATTAAGTTGAGAATGGAGGAAATCTGTAATTACTTTAGCTGCAGCAGAAGAAACTAAGGGATACTGTTCCCTTTGCACAGAAAAAGACCTGCCAAAAGCAGGTAGCGGAAACTTGTAAAAACCATTTCCGGGCCTAAATGACACTATTTCATCATTAGTAGGTATATTAGGTGTGTTATTATTTATGAGGCACCCAAACACAAGTTTTTTCTTTAAGTTTCCTAAGTATGATAAATATAAAAAAGAAGACAGTAAACAAGAATTCCTATTTGAGACATATGAATTATAAATAAATTTTGGAATCCAAATACATTTGTGCAGGCACACAGGCATCATGACTGGAAATGTGCAAGGCTCAACATCTATGTTCAAGGGTACCGGAACATATAATGGAATAATACCATGGGAATTGTCCACATGACATGAAACTGTGCATTTCAGAGTATCTGATGGCATAAGCCTAGTTAACTTAAACATTTAGTTTTGGGGTATAGGGTATAACTTGGACTCTCAGAACGAACCATCCAGAATGATTATACCATTTGAAATCTTTGTTAAATTCCAAACAGGTATCAAAGGACATCACAGGTACAGAACCATCACCTGGCTGATACGCCACCCGGTGCGGTTTAGGGCTTTCATGACATCATTAATAAGATTTATATTTCCTGATACCATGAAAGATCTAGCAAACTTCTCCAGAGATGAAGGAGATATCAGCTCAGCATTGTCCTGTTCAATCTGATATGTTTAGTGGGGACACAAAAACAAACAAAAGACATTGCATTGCAGTAGCAAATGCCAAAAGACCAAAAGCAGTAATATTTTATTACCTTAACAACTACGTATGCATCCTTGAGAAGTTCTGCTGAAACTAAGATGCCTAAAGCCTTCTCATGAAGAGATTTACGTACTGTTCTCTTACTGTATCTCAACATATTATATACAGAAAATGCTTCAGAAGGAAAACCTGCTTTTCCTAGCTGTACCATTACATGAGAACAAAGCTCCTGGAAAACATATAGAAAATTTATCAACTACATATATGTTTAATGCATAAAAAAGCTTACTTAAAGCATGTTTAGGAAGTTGAGCAATTATCCCTCGTTCCCTTTTGCAAGTGTGTCAGCTCAAAACACATTTTGGTTCAACAGTTCAGTCAGCAATGGAAAATGTTAAGATATAGTATAATGAAGGAGTATTTGAGTATGCTCCAAACACTTTGATGATAACAAGATTAACCAATCAAATTACAAAACCATCTAAGCCTTTAATTGCGTATTCGCACTTGTTCTGCACATACGGAAGAGGTAATTATAATCCAATGCAGAATACAAAACTCAGGAATGAACAGAATACCAAAGATGTGATAGCTGAGGTTTGATTTATGAAAGAACTCAGGAATGATGCATCAAATGGATCAAGAGTACGGGAACAAAAAGTACCTCATTCAATTGATGACCCTTTGTATGCATATCTTCAATCGTCTTGTATGCTAGGTGATAAACCTTTGCATTGCAGAAGTACCTTATCAAGGTATTAAATGTAATATTATCAGGTGATATGTTCAATTCATCCATCTTCTTTAACATCCTCATTACACTCTCCATGTCATTTGTGCTGCAGTAAGTGCGCAGTGATGTATTAAGCATAACCAGATCATATGATGCATTCTCAGTCTCAAATTCTTTTGCAAGTTGTTTTGATTCTTGATGATGACCACCTCTGTGTAATGCTGAAATCATGATACTAAATGCATAACCATCTGCAGACACCAGAAGATAAGCACCTCAGAAAATGTCAATACTGAATAAGATACAAATAGTCAACATTAGGACAAGAAATTTGCATTTGAGTGCTTGGGTAAAGCTCTAGAAAGTCATTATCTTACCACATACTATGCCACATAAGACTGCTCAACACAACACGAAGCGGGAAAGCTAGAACACACTAAATAGGAGCATGCAGGTAACAAAACCATGCAGCATAACTTTCTTAGAGGAAACTTAAATAAAATTCGAGGTGCTTAATTTCAGCTAGTCAACATATACGCAGTGAGTGAACCATCTAATAATCTATTGGCAATTTGGCACGAGCTAGTCACTGGGATTACATATTTATAGCACAAAAAAAGGTATATCATAAAAATCATATCTGTATACTTACAACAACAAAATAGAAAACTAAGATAATTTAATTTGTTACCCAGCTATATACCATACCAGATTTGACACCTTTTCCTTTCATTTCACTAAATAGCATCTGTGCTTCCTCTATCTTCCCGCCTTTGACAAGGCCATCAATCAATATACAGTATGGCATCTGGACACAGTAAGGATTAAGGAATTATGATAACATGGACCAAATCATAAATATAAATCTGATCAATTTAAGGGACCATGCAAGCGTGCCCATGAGGTACTGCTGTGTCAGATCACATGTTTTACCTCATCCTGTGCAAAGCCAGAGGCTTCCAGTTCAGTTAGCAGCTCCTTAGCCTTCTCAAAGATACCACCTTTAGAATACACCTTTAATAAAGTGGTCAACATAACCTGCAAGTGCAATACAATTTAGAAGGTACCATAATGACAATATGAGCATCAACTTTTCCTTAAATGAACAACAAAAAATTCCAAAATATACAAGGTAAACTCCTTAAGTGCAGGTAAAGCTGTATAGGAGTTAAAAAAAAGAAGCAGGTAACAATAACAATGTGAAGAGGCTATTTAGAAACATTCAGGAGCAACAGTGCTCTCCATGCCACTTTAATACATGTCAGCCAAGTCTGCTCAACAGACAATGTAGGTAACGGTAAATTCTGGTAGAAACTAGATGGAGTTTGCTGATACTTCCCCTCCCCTACTTATGTGCAGATATCCTTTGGCATATTGCTAAAGAATATACATTCAAGCTAATTAACAAATGACCACTGAACAAGAACAGGAAAAATGACCTTATTTGGTGTTAATCCGGAGGACCTCAGATCTTTCATCAACATCTCAGCTTTTCCATAATCAGCATTTTCTGAATATGCATTCAGCAGGGAGCTGTAATGGAACAGATTAGGACTATGGCCTTCATCTTTCATTTTCTGAAAATAAACTTCGGCCTCCTCACAGTAGTTATGAGATGCACATATTGCCAGAAGAGTGCCATATATCACACTATCCATCTGAAGACCACGGGATTTCATCTCACTGATCAATCCCATTGCCTTAGTGTAACCCTGCTTCAACTTCATGCACCCTGATAGCAGCTGGACGATACAAGAGAGCTATTTCAAAATCCATACCCTCCTAGCCATTAAAAAATGGGTACATATCACAATGTTGACAGAAAAAGAAACGGGTCATAGTCCCGTACTGTACTGTAGGTGAACGGATCCGGTGATAGGCCTTCGCGTATCATCTCGTCATAGAGCTTGAAGCTGCTGTCAAACCTCCCATTCTTTACCAAGCAACCAAGAACCGAATTACAGATGGAGACGTGAACCCTCATCAGGCGGTCTTGGATGGCACCATACACTTGCAGTGCCCTCGCGGGGTCGCGACTCAGTCCAAGATACTTGAAGTAACTACTATAGGAAGCAACGTTGGTCATCTCGCGCTCCTGCATCCACTCAAAGACCTGAAACACACAAAGTTCAGCGGCTTGCTTTTTATCTATGGGCAACTCTCCTCGCTAGTCCCACTCTCCCAGAGCATAAACTAATCAGAGAATGCTGAGTCCCTGAACACTACCTTAGAGAGGTCATCCCAGCGTCTGGTGTCCCCACAGTGGCGCAAGATTATGTTGCAGTCCTGTGTCTGCAGCACATCCTCAAACCTGCATACGACGTAATTTGCACGGTTCAATTTCAATTCAAATCCAACAGCGCCGAACTAGTGACTGAACCCATCCTAATTCCTAACATTCTAGTAGTTATCTTGTCTCTGCCAATGGAAGCAGAGTGTAACATCCCAGGTTTTGGAAAAATTGAAATTCCGGAAGCTCCGGGTTCAAAAACCGGAACCTCTGGTTTTACTCTGCTCCGGTGGGCAAAGCACGAATCGCGGCGCGCCGCACGTCGCCACCGCCGCCGGCCATCCTCATTCCGTGCACGTCCTTATCCCCTGTGGAGCTGCCGTGTTCTTCTTTTCATTCTCTTCTTCCTCGAGTTCAAGCCGAGTTGAGCCGCCCCGTCGCCGCTCCGGCCATCTCCGGCCGCCGTTCGTCGATTCCTCCCACCAGCATCTGCCGAGCCTCGTCCTCCACCCATCCATGAGCCTATTTGAGCTGTTCTCCGACCGAAATCGATTCCCCACGGCCGCCACCGCTTGAAACTCTGCCTCACGCGTCGAGCTCCATTCTCCGGCCTTTCTCCGCACGACCTGAGCTCGGGGTAAACATCACGGCATCCCCCTCGACCTCTCCAGCCATTTCTTCTTCCATTCCGGGCGTCGCGCGCATGCCATGGCAAAGACCGGCTGAAACCGGAACCGCCGGTCCTGACAAGTGCCTAAAACCGGAACCTCCGGTTTGAAATTCCGGAACCTCCGGTTTTATCAGGGTTGCATATCCAAAATGTTATCTCATGTATATCTTTTTACGCATATCATTTCATGCAGTTTATTTTATGCACAATCGTAGCATTGCACTAACGCATGCATTTCATTCATGCATTATAGTGACCGAATCGTCGGAAGTCGAACCTGTGGAACCCACCGAGTCCGTCGAGCCTGAACCCGGAGTCCCGTTCGCGGTCGAGCCCGAAGCTAGCCGAGGCAAGCAGCTAAGCATGAATCCTTGCTCCTATTTAACCTGATTTAATTAGTTATCTCACTGGGTAATGTTGGGTTATATATATTATGTATGTATTGCATTCTTGCACCTATCTGCGTGCATTATCCTTCCTTGATTTGGTATCCTTGTTCTTGGCACTAGTTAGTCAGTTAATCACTTAATTTGACTAGATGCTTAGCCCTGCTTAGAATATTTATATCGCTCGCTAGACAGGAATAATTTGGAGGATCACATTTACCGGTTACCCTTGATCGCACTGGTCCGGCTTGGTTGTATGGTCTGGTAGTATCGAGGTTCGAGCGGAATGGTAGGGCCTAGAGAATGAAGTCACATGGGCATAGTCCGCTTGAATCGATTAAGGACCGAGTGGATGCCATCGGCCTTAAGCACCTTTCCGTGCTACCACATATCCAATATAATGGTACGGATGATCCAATTACCTTCTTTGACTTGATCATTGATGTACAGTCCTAGATACGTGGCTACGGGCTATGCAGAGAGGCTTAGTGTGTCCCCAGGTGGACCTATGTGTAGAAAAGTTTAGAGATGTCCCTGGTGGAACTAAGTCTCTACTCGTAAGTTAGGTGTGAGGTTCAACAAGGTTTTAAAAAACGCTAGACGCTAGGTGAACGCTAGCCTATGGTTTAGAGTTTTTTGTGATTAAACGTAGATTAAACGTCTTTTGTAATTAAACGACACTGTGATTAAACGCAACGCTAGACCAAAGTTTAGAGTTTAATCAAGATTAAACGTAGTTTTAAAACGTTTTTTAAAACAGGGAGGTTCAATGATCGAGCTTTGTTGGGAACGGTTGACGTTAGTACCCCCTTGCCCGGCGTGATCGGTTGGGTGAGTCGCATGGTCCTCGCGTCGTGTGGGTAAAGTAGTACACCCTTGCAAGGTTATAATCAATTCGAATTGCCGCGCTCTCGGATATGAGCAACTTCTTGGTTCGTCGAATTCTTCATAGAGAGTTTCGGTGTTGTTGGCTTTGGATTCATGTCATAGTGATGACCTTATATTTATTATGTTACTCTCTTAATCAACTAAAATATTCTGGGGGTTGGGCAAGATTAATTAAGTTTGCTAGGTGATAGTCTAGACAGCTCCTGCTTATGCAATAATTACTTAACCCTAAAGTCTTTACTTGAGCCTTTGCATGATCCTTGTTTATTTAATCGCGTAAGTCTTGCGGAGTACCTTTGTACTCAGGTTGCTTCTAAACTTAGTTGCATGTGAACCAGAAGTGGTGTTCGGCCACTTCTACCCCGCCGATCCAGGTGCGGGGGAGGAGTAGGTCGTTGAGGCTGTGATGGTGTCCTTGAGCAAGGCACCATTATCTTTTATTTTTTCTCGCAGCAGAACTCCGTGAGAGCATGTAAATATAATAATCTTTAAGTTTCTGTATAATATAGCTTCCGTGGGCCCAAGGCTTGTAATGGAGATTAGTTTGAACCTTCTTATGTTGAACTTGTAATATTAAGTTTTGAACTCAGGTAATGTAAAACTGCTCTTTGTGGTTCATTGGCGATGTATTTGATTGTAAATGGTATGTGTATATGCTGATTCTGGACGTATGTTGGAGCACATACCGGGACTACCGGATTTAATATTATTTTAGGCGAATGACGTGTCGGTTATTCGTGTCTCTAGATGTGAGGTAACACATGGCACGCTCTCTAGCAGGCACGTGTTAACTCTCATCTGGAAGATAATGACTAGCGGTTCGCTTAAAATAATATTAAATTGGGCGGTTCTCGCACAGAGCCTGCGAATTTTAGTCCCCACATTTGGTAGCAAAAACTAATTGCGTAGTCCACAGCTGGTGCGGACAATTTCTGGGAACCGAAAGTTTACAGCAACGAGCGGTGCCCAGGAGTACCTGTTCAGCGCGGCTACGGGGTCGGGGGAGGCCTTGACCTCGGCGACGGCGCTGCGCCTGGGCGACGGCCGCGGGGCCTTGGGCGTCTCCGGCCCTGGACGTGTCTGCGCAGTCGCGCGGACGAAGGGGACCACCCGCCGGGGGCATGTCGGCGCCAGCAGGTGCGGCGGGTGGAGGAAGCTGGAGGCGGCTAGCAACGGCAACGGCAAGGACGACGAGGCTTCCATCTGTTTGGGTTCCCGTCTGGCCGTCTCGCATTCGACTCGGCCGTTGTGAGCGCTGACCGCTGAGCAGTGGCTACTGCCGCCGGCTGAGAACAAGAGATAGCCCAGCCTCCCGGGCTCAAATGGGCTTTTTCGTCTACATGATTTTTGCATTGTTCCATTTTTTCACATATGTATTAGTTGAATATAAGGATTTTCCCTCGTAAAAACAAAGAACACAACTACACAAGGAATATATCAAAAGGAAATAAGGCTATTTGCTTACCCCAGCATCAGTCCAACAAAAGCCACGAAATCGTCTATTTACACGGAACAAATTGTACACACGGACCATCCACTCACGAAAGTGAAAAAACAAAAAAAAAAGAAGTTATCCTAAACATTGGAATGAAAATTCACATCGTGAGGTTAGAGCCTTAGAGGAGCTAGAGCAAAACGCCTGTGCCGCCAGCGCCCCCATCAAAATCATCAAATTTCATACAAACATCACCAGGTGCTAGAGCTAAACGCTGTGGTGCCAATGATATCACAGCTTGTACATACATCCATCACAAAGAAAAAATGATGCACAAGTAGTCACTGAGGTCGAAAATTCATGTTAACCCATGTAACAAGTGACCTCCACAACTCTGGTATCAAGGGGGCTGTAGAAGTGAAGGAGAAACTACCGGAGCCTACTCCGCAGATGCAGCTACACAGTTACTATACTTAACATTACAAGGCCTTGAAGTTATACATGTAACTCCTTAATGTGCTGATATCTTGCGTCGACTCCAGCAGCACATGGTCCACATACAGGCTCAATGCACCAGATCTGCACAGTAACCAGATATAGAAGACAAGATGTTCGTTATTACTGTTCATCAGTAGCCACTGAAAGAAGATGAATAGAGATTCAAGTCCATACATTAGAGGCCCAAGAGGGAGCCATGCCACGTCCCATCGAATTCTTGGCAACCTACAACACCAACAGTTAGAAATGACAATCTCTAGACAATCAGTGATGACATGATTGTTGTGTGTTAATGTAGCTGCACCTGATAGAACAGTACTGGCATGACATGAATAGTTTTAGCTAGCCTATTAGAAAAAGCATTTGACTGATGCAGGAAGGAGAAAAAGATGAATAAATTGACTGAGATCATATACCTCAAGATGTAGTATGTCCAAAAGATGGCTACCAAAAAGCCAATATAGCATGAATACCACATCCACTTCTTTGATGGGCCTGAATTCTGTAGCAATCCTTTAACAGCAAAGAGACATGCTAGGGCAGCTATCCAATCTGCAATTTCACATTTACGAATATTCAGATCAAAGCTTGTTTTGAGTTAAGTGATATATATGCCTTTGTGCCTATCAGGTTATGAGCTCCATGTTCTCCTATTTATTTGGGGATCAAAGGATAAAATGGAAATACTAATTGAACGAATTAATAACAACCAAGTATTGGTAAGATACTAATATCATTTTTTCTACTAGCCTTTTCATAGAACAATAAGTTTATGACCGTCTACCAGTGGGATACTAAAAATCATAATTACAAACATTAGCTAATAGTTAACTGTTCTTTGATTGAAATGATCAGGGAAGTCCAAGCCTCTAAGCAGAACTAATATAAGACATAAGCATTGTGATCAATAGGGCACGAGAACATACGGCTGTACAAAGCAGATCCCTATATGAGCACCAACATAATGAATTTGTGATCTATAATTATATCTTTTCACACCATGGAGAAGCTGGCAATTGTTTTCAGTGGACAATCAAATTGTAAGTAAGCACCCTAGATAAGTTTGCCTAAAAAATAACCTGATCCGCAAAAAATTCAATTTGAAGCATAAAACAGGTGGTTTGTTTAGAAGTTTCAAAGATAAAACAAGAATGTTGAATAAGATACCAAACCTGCAATTATGACCAGTGGTGCAGGCAAATCTTCCATGAAGTAAGCATGGTACCGCTGTTAATCCAAGAAGAACAGTTTAAGGCAATAGATAACCAGACGTCCATACCAATAAAAAAAACTTTATTCTTGCAATAATAGTGATATGTAACAGTGCCAAGCATATAGCAGTGACTGGTTATTTCTAATTGCAAGCATATTCAGTTATCAGAACACAAGAAAGTGTAAGAAAGTACAGATCAGTGTTGCATATATCAACAGTGACTAGTAATAACAAAACAAAATAGCATGACTTTGATCCTTAGGAACCTAATCCAGCATTAGAAAGAATTTGTGGTGAGTGACACCAATTGATGACATGTACTAGATATACATCAATAACCGGGCATAAACGTCCACCAAACGCCATGAAAAGAACAAGCAAGTCAATAGTAGATTGGATTAAGCAACCAACCAGCTCCCAAGGGAACCAGGCGTGGTGGAAGCTGGAGTAGACCAGGAAGGCCGCGTAACCCAGGAGGAACCCCGCGAAGACGCGCTGCGCAAAACAGTAGGTGATGTGAGCACGGAATCGCCAAATCGAGACAGAAACCAGCGCCCTGCGCCCAAGGCAAGATCTCCCCTAACAACGTCAGCCCGAAGGAATCCGGGAATCGGAAACGCACCCTCCAACGGCGGCTCTGCTGCGCCTGCTTCTGCTCCAGCGACCGGACCAGTTCCTCTTGCTCTGCGAAACGCATCACCGCAGTATCAATGAATCACCGGACCAGTTCGTGGAGTCAGCAGCGCGAAAAGCCCGACAAGGGCCAGGGGGCGGGGGATGCGCGCCTGAAATTACATCGTACCTTGGGTGTCCATGGGGACGAGATCGTCGGCGTCATCGTCCCCGCCGTCGCGCCGCCTCCACCACCGCCTAGTCGCCATCGTCTCCGTGGCCGGCACCGCCCGGACGAGACGACGATTCAACCCTTCGAGCGCTCGCTGTTCCGTTGGGGGCGGCTTTGCGATGGAATGGCAGACTTTTAAGCAGTTCCACTCAAAACATTTTAAATTTATTTTTACTAATAATAATCTGTCAAATATTTGAACCTAAATTTATTAAGGGCAAATTTGGAAGTTTGGTACCAAGATTTGCCAAAACTTCGGTTCGCAAATCTATTTAACACTAAGTGCAATGCCACACCATTCTGGTGAAAACAAATGATAATGCCATCAAAAAAAAAGAAAACAAATGATAAAAACACATTTATACACCAGTATACTTGTATAACCACGATTTGCATTGAACATTGAATTCAGGCATCATTGGTTCTTGGCGCAACAAAAAATCTCATCCGTCACACACATCACTGCAAGACCACGGGGGATCATGTTAGGGGGAAAATTGCTACACTGCAGTGATGGTTCACTAGTTCATACATGTCCTCTTGCCATTATGGTCAGCTCGCATTTCATGTCGGGGCAAATCTTTCAAATGCTACCATTTTGTGGTTCTCCTTCGTGTATCTCTCCCTCTTCAAATAGATCATCATAAGCAACAGGAACACGAATTCTGTCCGCTAGTGGTTTGCGTTGAGCTTTATTGTCTGATGGAGTTGACTTCTCCGCATCGTCCAACTGCTCAGGACCATCCAACACTTCCTTTTGCTCTTGCTCTTCGATTTCATCATCAATTAATGCACTGCCCTGTGAACTTGCATCTTCATTTCTGCTCATCTGTGGTCGTTTTGTATACCTAAACTGCTTCTGCAAGGAGGAAATACGTATATAAGTTAATACCATTCAACAGAGGCCAAAAAGGATCATCAAGTGGATAAAAAGATGGCGTAAACATAATGTTACAGATGTCAACAAAGAATAATTCTTACAGGGCAAAAAAATTAAACCCACAATAATTCTTCTATATTCCATTTCATTGATGAGGCAGCAATCTAACCCCAAACTGAATTCTAATTCATTCAGGCAGTGAGGTGTTCACAAATCTAGGTTCATTTGAAAGACAATGCCCGAGACTCTGATGATTTCATCAACAGTTTATATTATAACGATAGCCAGGAACAATGATACCACAAGTTCTTTTGGAAAGGTAGAAAGTTGTGAAAAAAAAAAGTTAAGCGAGTCGAGATTACTCTATTTATCTCTTCTGAATGATTGCTAAAGGCTAAAGCAGGAAACATCTATATGTTGGTTACTCTTTTGTCTCTTTCTGGGTTTCATCTGTAGACTACCCCAGTTTGCTTGGGATTAAAAGATCTAGTAGCTGTTTTTGTTATTGTAGTGAGCATCTATACACAAAACTAATCCATTCATAATAATAATATAAAAGTGTACCTCAAGTTCCTTCCCCTTTGCCATTATTTTCTTGTAAGCCTTGGGTTCCCGCGACTTTAAGATGTTCCAGAGAATTCCACCACCAGTGCGAAAACGGCTTCCATCAGCAACAGTCTGGCCACCACACTTCTGAATAGCCTCCACCTGGAATCAAATATATTTGTTAGGATAACAAGTAGGAAGTAATAAACATCCAAGTATCACGAATTGTCCATCTATAAATCAAACACCAGTTTAACACAACACTATATATATATATATATATATATATATATATATATATATATATATATATATATATATATATATATATATATATATATACTAACTCCTAGAACTGATTGTTGATGACTTTTGGATTACAGACGATGGTATATCTGTATATGTTAGGACTGACAGCACGGAGGTAGCTATGAAATAGAAACTTAACTGCAATTGATTTGTCACCAAGTATGTAGATGGTAATATTTTTCAGAGATTCTTCCAAAATAACTCCAAATCTCTCAAGAACACAAAACAAACAAATTCAAGGAACTGCAAAAAGAACTGAGGCAGTAATGCTTGTAAGAGCAGTCGGCAACAGATCTCCAATGAAGGGTAAGACAACTTACTATAGCAGTCTACCACTGAAGTGCCAAGCAAAACAAAATGATCGGCACTAGCTTAAGATACAAATATTCTATGTCATTCGTACAGATTTAGCAAAAAACAAATGAAGTAGAAGAAGGAAGAAGCCATTTATTAGTTAATCTAATTCTTTTAATAAACTTGTACACTGATCAGATAAACTTTCACCATTACTGTTCAACATAAGCATTACAATACCTCTCTGACAAGATCACTGACAGCAGTGACACCAAGGCAGCCAACAGCTTCCCAGACAAGGTACGACTTCTTCTCCTTCAAGAGCTTGCAAGTGTCATTAACAAATCTGCATTAGGAATAAAAACAAGTACTGAAATTAGCCAACCTAACATATATTCAATGCAAATTGAAAACAGTCTTTACTTAAAAAGAATAAGTGGCAATGGAAGCCAAATGATGAATATCGACACGAGATAACAAACCGATCATGATTCAAATAACTTCAAGCCATTTGTCAAACAAAATAGTCTGCCAAGATGCCAGTTCAGAAGCCGAATTCTACATAAGCCTATTCAGATCAGAATAGGTCTTGGCATATAAGGCACAACCTATGATATTCTTAACAGCAACCATGCCATCAAGCCAGAATTACTTCAAATTCGTTTGATATAAGATAATATGAATGTTGATTGCAAGCAGTGTTATTGTAGGTAATTACCATTAGGGAAACTGAAACTATTTCTCCATACAGAAATTTCACCTAAACTGCATTAGCAGTTCTGGGCTCTAAATGTCCAATTCGTCAAATGCATCGAGGGCAAATTCATCCAGCGGTTCAAATTTACTGCTGCCGGTTCGAGAAAAAGCAAACACAATATCAAAACATAAAAACCCTAGGTGACTATGGCGAGGGTTTTTACTTATTAATGCCGCCTATGCTGGTGGGCGGCCCGTCCTTCCTCCCCTTGTTCTTCTTTTTCCCCTTGTTCCTCTTCTTCTTCCTCTTATTCTTACCCTCTGGTCCGCACTTCTCCGCCAGATCGCCGCCGCCTACTCCTCTGGCGGCGGCGGAGACTTCAGCTGCGGGGGCTTCCTCCGCGTCCGAATCCGCGTCGGCCATCTCGACGTCATCGCCGTCGTAGTTTAGGGTTTCCTCGCCTATCGCGGCGGCGCCCAGGGCGCACTCGCCTTCCTCCATGCCGTGCGGTGGAGCCTCTCTCTCTCTCTCTGAAGGACGGAAGAAAGCAGCGCAAGAGGCGGCGAGCAGGGAGACCGAGAGAACCCCGAGAGAGAGGTTTCGGGCCTCATGGTCATGGGCCTGCTTCGTTGTGCTGGACCTCGAGCCAGCTCGGCTCGGCTAGCTCGGCTCGGCTAGCTCGGTATACCTCGTTAGTCTAACTAACGAGCCAGCTCGCCTCGTTAACAAAAGGAAAGGCTCGGCTCGTTAATAAATTGAGTTAGCTTGATAGATTCGCGAGCTAAATCTAAATTTAAAATTACCACATTAATATAGATAAATATAAAAGGTATAGTATATTTGTTCTGATTATGATAAAATCATAAGACAGGAGTCAACAGTAAATACATGGGTTGTAGCTTAAAACTTTAGCCAAAAAAGTAATTTGAAGGTCCAGCAGGTTGGCTATTTCGGCTTAGCTTTTTTTTTTTGGCTCCTCTAACTCAGTTAGCTCATGAGCAGCTCGTGAGCTGACTCAAGCCAGCTAATTAATGAAACGAGCAAAAACAGCTGCTCAGCTTGTTAAAAAAATCCATCAACGTCAAGCCAAGCAATAATCGAGCTGAGCCAGCTCACGAGTTTTGCGGCAGCTTTTAAAATTTGAATAGCGCTTACTAATTTTCCTAAAAACATAGTACTTACTACATTTCTATAGTCTTCCAAAAAAGAGTAAAGTCCATTTGGCCATCCAACTATCATCTGAGTTTGATTTTCGTCATCCAACTCCAAAATCGGATATTATTGGCCATCAAACTATCAAAACCACTCATATTTGGTCATTGAACGGTTTTGCTAGATGATTTGGGTTGTGTATGCATTCCACGTGGCGATAGACCCACCTGTTAGTCTTCATCTCCCTATCTCTCTCTCTTCTCTCTCTCCTACTACTGCCTCGTCGGCCGAGCGAGCTCGAGCTCTGCCATGAGCGCTCTTCTCCTACAGGATCTTCAGCTCCAGCGGGCAATGGAACGTCCGCCTGTCCTCCTCCTCATCATCATCCTCATCGTTGGCGCCGGGGACGCACTGCTGAGCGTGGAGAAGAAGTTCATGGCTGGGGAGGCCGTGGCGGCGCAGCGGGCGATCGAGAGAGAGATGGAGGCAGCAGCGAGGCCGGTTCCGATGGGGTCGTGGCTGCTGTGGTAGCCAGCACTAGCGGTAGGGTGAGCTGCAGCTCCACTGAAGACCAGCGCGGCCGCCCAGGCGAGCTGGAGGCGTGGGGAAGGGCGGTAGGCGGCGCAGGGTGAAAAGAGACAGAGAGGCGAGAAAAGAAGTGAGGGGGGAGGGAGAGAAGAGAGGAAGATGATAGAAGAGAGAGAGGAGAGAGGAGGGCCGACAAGTGGGCCTTACCACCATGTGACTTCCACATCAGCAAACCACCACCACGTGGCATCCACGTCACCCAAACCATCCAGCAAAACCGTCCAGTGGCCAAATATGAACGGTTTTGATAGTTTGATGGCCAAGAATACCCGATTTTGGAGTTGGATGACCAAAATCGAACTTAGGTGATAGTTGGATGCTCAAAAATAGACTTACTTTCCAAAAAATAAAATATTTTCTAGATCCGGATGAATAAGTTAGTAAAGCGCCTCTTAGGAGCCACAACCACAACCTTTTTTAAATTTTGTAGAACTTCATATTCATCTATTTATATGGGTTTGTGTCTCCGTATCCAATTGAAGACAGGTTTGTACGCTAAGAGTTTGGACAATCTTTTACAGTTTGACTTAAAGCAGGTACAGTTTGACGCATATCACCAGCTCATTTTTGAATTTGCTAAGCAGTGACCTCTAGAAAAATTTCTGGTGGTTACATGCGCTGCATAGCTAATCGTAGTACCATGGTCAGTGGCTGAGATGATAGAACAAGCTAGGGTTTAAGAAGTAGAGTTAGCGTTCTAGTGGCTTCTAAGATAGTAGGGTAGTGCTTAGTGGTGTGAGGCTATCCACACTCGTTCTACTCTATATTCTTCCTCTAAATACAGTTTCTCTGCATCCATTCATCATCTATAACTCTCCTCTATATCAACTACCCATCACGGGACCCACATGTCAGCCCCCTCCCTCCCAAATTCTCTCCCCATACAGCTTCTTCCCCGCGGCGCCCTCTTCTTCCTCCCTACCCGCGGTGCCCCATTCCTTCTCCTCGCCGGCGAGCACCTTCAACCCCACCGCCACCGGCCCTCCTCGCTCCACCTCCCCCACCGCGCACTCCTCCTCCCTCCCCTGCGTAGAGTAGCGCCGTGGCCTGCACAGGGCCTGCTTCCTCGCCGGCATCGAGCTCTGTGCGAGCAGGCTGGGCGCCGCCGGCCTAGATCTTGGCGAGCTCGACCTCGGCTGGATCTGTGCGAGCTCGACCTCGGCTGGATCTGTGCGAGCTCGACCTCGGCTGGATCTGCACCACCTCGCCCTGCTCCGCCTGCGCCGCCCTTCGCCGCGTGACTGCCGCCCTCCTCTGCATCCCTGTGAGCCTCCGCGGGCGTGACCTCAGAGCTCCAACGCGGGAAAACACGGGCGCGCACGGCGGCCTCAACGGCAGCGTTTGCGCGCCGCCAAGCTCCGCCACGGCCATCCCTCTCTCCCCCTTCTGGCGCACGGCCACGGCCCTTGGCGGCGCTGCGGGCTAGCTCGACAGTGGCTCCCGGCGGCCCGTCGGGCCGGAGCTCGGGCGCGGCCTACGACGGCGGAACGGGGCGGAGTGGCGCCCATGGCGTGGCGGCTGGAGCTCACCGGGACAGACTGTGCCGGGGCGGAGCTCGCCGGGCCGGACTGGCGCCCGCGGCCAGGCCGGCGTGCCCTGCGCCGCCGCTCGCGCACACCGGCGAAGGAGAGAGGAAGAGCGCGGGGCGCGGATAACCCAACGGCGGCGAGCGGCGGTGGGCCCCATGCCACGTGGTTGCATAGAGGAGTAACGGAAAGTGTGGTAGATTTGGAGGAAGAGGCTTACCGTGCCCCGCTGCAGCAAAAATTACGGTATAGGCGTCCTGCAGTATCCTTTCCCGTATGCCGCTGCTGGTAGCCTAAGGGTAAGGTTGTGGCGTGGCTCTCTTGTTGAGGGTGAGGGTGTAACACCCAGGTGTTAATCACCATAATTTACACTAACCACGACCATTATAGCAAATTGGCACGATCAAAACCGAGACCAAAAACTTCTGCTGGCAGATTGGCCCGGACCGGTCGGACCGGTCTAGCCCGAGTTGGTCGGGTTGGGCCCCACAACATTTAAATCTCTCTCTCACTCTCTCACCAGAACACACGCCCTCACCCAGCTCTCTCAGCTCGCCTCCCGAGCTCTCTCTCCCTCACCCCACACCCAAACCCTAGAACCCAAATCCTTACTCTCCAACGGATTCCAAGGCCCGGGGGAGGATCAAATCAGTGTGGGGGATCATCTTCTCTTTGATTCCACCCTTGGGGAGCAGGAGATTCAAGTCCTTCACGTGAAAAGTACTCATTCAAGGTAATTTAGGAGTTTGGATCGATCTCTTGTTCTAGAAGGTTTTAGGTAGTTTCCTCTGGCCCAAAAGCATCCACATGAACCCCTGAACTAGATCCTAGGAGGTATTTGGAGTTGGGGGCGATTTTCGCCGTGCCAAGGGTTCTAGGTTCTGGTCTGGTTAGGACCGGTCTGACCGGTCGGAGTGACCGATCTGACTGGTATCACGGTAGGATCAGTAGGACCGGTCTGACCGGTCTGATGGACCGGTCTGACCGGTAGGGTGTGGGCTGAGAAGGTGAAGGTCGGGGTAGTTGGTACAATTTGATAGAAATTATTTTGGCTATTAGTTACTTATAATTTTTATAACGCATGCATGCATTCTCATGTCATATGCATATGCACACGTGTAGCAGCCGCGGCGGAGGAAATCGTGTACGAGGTGGTTGCGGAGCCACAGGGGCCCCAGGGGCAAGCCCCGCAACAGGAGGGTCGCGAGGAGTCGGCCCAAGGCCCATCTCACCCTAGTACTGAGCAGCAGACGCAAGGCAAGCCTCGGTGCACATCCTACTATTTTAAATTATGTCACCTATATATGTCTCTATAATTGTGCATTAGGTTTAAGAATTGTTTGAAACCTTAGTTACATGATCCCTAGTTTTCCTGGGCCTTATACTAGTATGAATAGGTCGTTAGCACTACTATGCTTAATAGGGCTCGATAGAAGTCGAGTGATAATTCTGTCACTCGTGAGATATAGGGTGTTTTTATATTTCAGTATATGAATTATTATATTTAAGATGGAAAGGTATGGGATGGGAGACCGGATGGGGGAAGGTGTAGCCCCATCTGTGTCGATTAAGGACCGTTCCGTTGTCGGCTGTGCGGATCGGGGATTGAATTGTACTAGCCGCATGTCGGGAGTAGGAGGTAGTCGAAACCGGTAAGCCGAGTACTGCCTTGCTTCGAAAGTACAGGAACCCGCACCCAACTCCTGGGGCGAGTCGAGTAGTCGCGGAGAATTGGGATGCGTATGTTTACTTTTGGTGGTCTCACGTTGAGCTCGGCTGACCATATGTCGTTGAGCTGGTTCTTGTAGTTCGAGGCGGGGAGGGGAATGGTTGGCATGTATAGTCTGACGGGGCAAATACGTGCCGTGTTGGTTAGGTCCACCTTGCAAGGTTAAATCGGATCGATTCGCCGTGTCTCGCGGTTATGAGAGCCTTGATCTCTTGGTCACATCGTAGAAAGGAAATGGAATAAGAATGAGACGATGCAATGAGGGTTGATACTGTTTAATTAACGGTTTGCTCACTTTGCTTGTTGTAGCTTTGCAAATCCTAGATGGTTAGTAAATTTATTGATATAATTGGAAGCTAAAATTTGGAAAATAAGGACTTACTTCTAGTATTTTTCTGCAAAATTAACCACCAGCCAAAAGCCTTGCATGTCTAGTTATGTGGGTTAAGTTATACCCACCGGTCGGGTAAGCCTTGCTGAGTATTAGAATACTCAGGGTTTGTTGCCACATTTATTATTACAGGACACCCGGACGTCGACTTCTGCCCCTGTTGTGTCAAGTTCATCCGCCGGGATGCAGAGGGGTGGCAGGTCAAGGAGAGAGACCCTTCCGGTTAGGGCGTTGTCGGGTTGTACACTCGAGGGCTGAGTGTTCAGCCTCTCTGTTTTGCGTAGACCGGTCTGACCGGTCCGTAGGACCGGTCTGACCGGTGGCATCGGCTGGTAGTGCCGACCGGTCCGACTGGACGGTGGAACTGGTCCGACCGGTCGAGTAGGATCAGAACTGATGGGAGCTAAAGTAGCTGTAGGATCTTTTACTTTCGAACTTCAGTCACATCTATTGTAAAGTTTTGTAAATTATCTATGTATTTGAACTCAGTTTGTAAAACTTGTTGTTTCGTCTTCATTGAGTTTATATTTTTCAAGTAATATGCCATGCTTGTACCATATGCGCCCATCTTCGCGTGGGACTACCGGTGTTGTTTCGATCGGGCCGTGGGTTGAGAAAGGATCGCCAAATTAAGTCGTTAAGCTAATGGGCCCGATGTGTTCAAATGACGGCCATTACGCTTAATTAGAGTTTTAATTTGGCGGTTCCGTCACAGAGGGTGTCACATAGATGAGGTTAGCAGAGGGCAATAGGCGACAGTGAGTTGTCAGGTCAGCCTAACTGTTATGAATCTAGAAGAGAAATTGGGTATATGTTAGCAAAAATTCAGATTGGGGGGCCTGAGAACAAAACATAGGTAGAATTTAAGAAACCACAGAGCATATTGCTCTCGCTTATTTTCATTTTGTTACTAGAGCAAAACTTTATTCACAGGTATTCTGGCCTCTTCCCCTTAACCTCTCTACACACTCTGCCCTTAGGGTCCAATGTAGTACACAACTAGCACTGGCCACTGGGCTTACTTTGAAACTTGCGAGTTGCGAGGTAAACGTGCAAACAGGTGCTACCCTAGATATGAATCGCTAAACAGCCCATCACATATTATTAAGATCTTTATTTAAGCTAAACAACTATTTAACATATATTAAATGGTCATTAAATAGTCTAAATGGGAAATTGGTTCTGTAGTATCAAAAGAATACAATTTCCAAAAGATACCATCAAAAGATTTTCATTACGTAAAATACTATAGGAAGAAAGAATGTTATCATGATCTAGTATTGAAGTATTCCGTCACGCTTGTGCATTAACTTCATGAACTGCATCTCCATCCTCCTTTCTTGCCGAGAAGCCGTCCTCACCCATGGCTATGCCACGCGGCTCCTATGTCTCGATCTTTAATAATCCGTCGCCGGTTCCACCAACGAGATCAACTCCGGGACGTGAGCAATCACAAAGGGAGAAAGGGATCTTTTTTTTTTGGTGGAAAAAGCTTTCCATTAACTTAAAGACGCAGCGCGATCGTTGGCCACCAGGTCCTCAACAAGAGTTGGGGTGCTCTCCCAGCGGAGTCCAGCACCATGAGAACACTTACAACCAATTGTCGCAAGGGCATGAGCAACCTTATTACAAGATCTAGGAGCATAATCTACTTGAAAACCACTAAACTCCAAAGCTAGCAAGTTTTGAATCTCGCATATCAAGCCACCTGTAGCCGCTAGGCGATGCGAGAGGTCTTTAGGGCCTGTTTGAGCACCAGGGAGTCAGTTTCAACCACAATCCGTCCAAACCCTCTCTCGCCTACTAACATAACACCCTCTAAGCAAGCTTCCACTTCCGATTGGAAAGCGTCCATGAGCCTTGTTAACTTTCCCGCGGCAGCCTCCACAACCTCTCCCTCCTCATCCCTGATCACCACCCCCCACCCTCCCTCTCCTGTGTTTTCTGAGAAAACACCATCTGAATTAACCTTAACCCAGCTCTGAGTAGGTCTTTTCCAGGTAGCTGTTCTTGAACCCGTAGACACAAGGTTTGGCTTACATAGAGCAATATATTCTGCGGCATAATGCTTGCATAGAAACGCTATCTCGTCCACCGATCTCCTCCGCTCACCCTCCCGGACCCGGTTCCTTTCTTGCCACCATAGTCACAGGAATGTCACTATGCACACTTGCACCTCCTCTTTGAGCTGTAGGATGTATTTCACCACTCCATCGGTAACATCTTTTCAGACAGAATGCTCCGATGTTGTTCCAGCCCTAGTGCTGCCCAAATGTGTTTAGCCCACTTACATTTAAAGAAGAGATGGGCACCATCCTCATCATATCTGCTACACATGATGCATCTAGTGTCCAACTCCATTCCTCTGCGTGATAGTTCCTGTCGAACTGCCAGGCTACTATGAGCCATGCGCCATAGGTGGTGTTTCATCTTCCCGGGACAGTTTAATTTCCATAGTTTCTTCCACAGGATTTGGTCGATATCAGTAAAAACGCAAGACGAGGAAGCTTCACCTCTCTTACTTATGCGTTTCTCGTATGCACGCTGCACCTTGTACGCTGATCGGACAGTGAACAAGCCCTTTGTATCATAGTGCCATGCTGCCACATCCTCCATCTCCACGTGCACCGGGCTAGAGAGGATCAAATCCACGTTACAGAGAAAGGGATCTCTGTAACCTGAGGAAGGCACTCTTCCTTTTCCTCTTCTATTTCTAATTCTCAATTTCTTAGTTCGATCCCCTGAATATGCCCTAACAGCTCTGTTGTGTAATCTTGTCTTCACTTGGGCTGCGATTCGCCAAACGGGCTTGACAGTCTTGAGCTTCTCTTGGATCATATAGCATCTGTTACAAAAGCTCTTTATTTGATCTTATCAAAGCAGCTATCAAGACCATGGTAACAGCCATGGTTAAGGATATAAATTGGGTTTATTACTATGCCATGAATGAGTTTTATGGCTGCCATTAGAAAGAGAAACTGATGTTCTAAATGCCTAGTCTTAACTAGGTTGTAATCTCCCTATATAAAGGGACCTTGAGATCAATGAGAAAATTGGCTCCATTCACTACATTCTTGTCCCTACAATTTTCATTCTCTAACACGTTATCAGCACCCTGCTCTACACTGAGCAAACTGAGAGAAGAAGGAGGAGGAGATTGACGACAATAGCAATTGTAAGATGCCGAAGCGCTCACCGAAAATGCTTCAACTCCGTCGTCTTCTCCGTGAACAGCTCCTTGAGGCTCTGCTTGCTCCAATGCGCCGTTCTCGCCGTCGTGGTCGCCGTGGCATAGCTCCTGCCGATGGAGCTCGCCGCGTCGTCGACCTCGCGGCTTGCCAGGCCCCCCAGGCGACGCCGCAGTACACCCCGACGCCCCTGGAGCCGCCGGGCTTCGAGCTCCTGCGCACCAGGGCCGCGCGCCGGGGCGCCCTCCCGTTCTACGACGAGGGGGAGAGCTCCTACGTCGCCGACAAGGTCGTCTTCGATGAGCCGGAGCTCACCCCTCCACCCCCACCTCAGGCGCCGGTGGCTGTCGACGAGCTCGGCATCGCCGAGCCGGCCATGGCGCCTCCGCTCCCAATCCCGCCTCCACCCCCTGTCCCGGCACGTCGCAACGCGACAGCGGCGGCGAACCGCCGCCCAGGGCTGCGCAGGTTCATCCCGACCGGGCATGTCCCAGCCGGGGCGACCTCGCGCGGCCTCGAGGGGCGCCCACCTCGCTCCGGTGAGGGGGAGGCCTGAGGTGCGCGGTGGAGACGGGTCCGGGCGGTGGTGGGAGGCGGAGGACGGCGCGATGGGGCGGCGGCGCATCAGCGCGACGGCGAGGCGGCCTGCCCTGGCGGCGACGCATCAGCGCGCCTCCCAGGCGCGGCAGCGGCGCACTTCAGGCGCAGCGGCGGCGCCCTCCAGGCGCGGCGGCGGCGGCCGCCTGGCGTGCGGCGCGGCGGGGGTGGGGGCTCCCCCCAACCCTAGCCCGAGCCGGCCTTTAGGCCACTGGCTTCTGGGCCGGCCTGAACGGCCCGATAAGCCGCGCCGGCCTGCGCGCCAACCCTACCCCCCTGGACCCAAAGCGGCGGTGGGCCGAAATCGAGATTGTCTCGGCCCACCGCCCAATAGTATTTACTATTTTCAGTATTTACATTTCAGCAAGGATTTAAATTCAAGTATTTGTACTTCGAACAATTTAAATTCTGCAAATAGCCCTCAGGTTTTAATAAGATCTATAATGTACTATATTTACCTCATGTAAATTTTCATTTTAATACCTCATGTTTAAAATGAATCATGATGCACAATATTTACCTCATGTAAATAATATTTTGAGACCATCAGTCATCAGAATATTGCATCATAATATATATATGAGTTTGCCACAGTAAATTCATATTTCAGTTTCTATTCTAGTAACTTCTAGCACATTGTGCAAAATGTTTGCCTACGGCAATTCCCAATCAAATGTACTCTTATGTTGAGTATATTGTTCAAAGTGTTGTCCTCATGACATCCCAATAATAATGTATTCCATATTATTTTTCTATGCAATTTACTTTACATGCAATTCATTTATGCATTTTTCTTTTTAATTAAGTCCATTAGCTTATATCGTAAGCCCAAGTGCTTAATTTATTTTATGCAAATACTTTATGTGATTACCTTATTATTTATGGATAATATTCTAAAACTTAAAATATTGGCCATACACGAGATCGTACCTCAGTACTACTATAGGATCTACACTGTGTTGCACGTGTTGACTATCCTCAACGTGCATACCCAATATTGAGTTTTAGAAAATGACCTTCACCCTCATGGTGATAATTTTCTTCATTTTTCAAATTGGTCATACACAAGGTGTACCACAGTATACCATGGGATTTCATCCTCAGTGTGCATATCCAATTTGAATTGAATAGTAAAATGGTCTACACCTTCGGGTGATTATCATAATCCATCCTTCGGATTGGTCTTGGTAATATTTACTATTCATGGTGATTTTCAATCACTTATCCAATATGAGGTAAACACTACATGTGATTCAAGACTCATCTTGATTTTTACAATATTTGCATATTCCAATTCAAGACACATCTTGAATATGAAGTTATTTAAGTATCATTTGCTTAAATAAATAGCAATATATGGTACATTATTTTGGAGGTTACACATAGCCTATGTTTTGGCAACGATTTTACATCACCTATTCCCACAGGAATGGATTCAACATATTGGTAACGCTAATCAAGTATCAACTTGAACCCAAAATTTTGCCTTTATTGCTATATAATTTACTAACAAGTAAATTCATACATGATCAAATTATGTAGGACATGGCTAATATTTCTATTTTTGAATTTTTCCAAAGTCGCGTTGAATGAAATTTATTTTCCTATCATGAGCATTAAGATACCAACGATATCATTCAGGCATATGGCATCACTGCTATTGTTGCTCAATGCCAACAAAATGCTCACTCCATTCTGGATATTGCCACACTTGTGCTTTGCGTCTTTTATGCAACTCCAACACTTGGATTTTACAAATCTGAGGAAAAGACATCCATCTACCTTTTGCAAGTCCCTCATCAGGATTTCAACAAAGGATGTGATATTGCCAAAATCATAAATGAGTTCACTCATTCATTTATCAAGGATCTTCGTTCTATGGCAATTTATATCAGAATGGATGCTCTTGAATGTGGCTATCATTTTCCATCGGAAAATGATCAAGTGTGACAAATATCACATTTTAACAAAAGTGTGATTGTACAAATCCATGAACACAGAAACGCCAAATCTAACATTTGGCTCAACTATACCTCCAATTCATTGGAGACAAGCGAGTTCTTTGGAATATTTTGAAGTTCACTTCAACAAGCAACGCTGGAAAAAGTCCATATTTCCATCGGAAATAATATTAGCCTAAATTCATACTACCACATGTGGTATGTTGTCCATTACAAAAATATCATGTACCTCAGACATGATATACATATTCTTTTGCCTCGCTTATATATGGGATTCAACCAGATAGAAATGAAACATGTATAGTGTACCACTATACTACTAACACAATTGTGAGAGATCATGCTCTCTCTATGGTATTCAATAAATCATGGATGCATCAAGTATCCAGATTCTAGAAATACCATATGATGTTTTCATGTTATCAAGTTGCATGGTTTTTCATGGAAACCGAATACTATGGAGCGATGATGAAAATCTCACTCACATTAGTGCAACACATTTGAAAACTACATAATTGTGCAAAATCCTTCCATCATCTGGGGTGTATTATACATACATCAATCCCTTTACATGTAGCATACAAATAATTTTCTCTCTTGATCGCATCAAGATTGGGCATATCTGCCTTGACCATTCTACATCTAGAATGATGAGAAAATTATTATCAATTCTATTAAGTCACTACATAAATATGAGTCATTAAATTTTTAGAAGAAATTCAAGAACATTTATGTGACTCTATTTGCTACTTTATGGAACATAAAGATACTATTCAATGCATATTCATTGCTGTCCTAAATGTGTGCTTTACTCATAAAGTATCATAAATTTGCTAAACTCGTTGCTCAAATTTTTCAATTTAGAGCAAATGATCCTGGACACGAGATTAAATCCATTAACATGGAACTATTTGGCTTTTTGGACTTCATCATAAAGTATCTTGTGTGCACACACACAATGGCAAAACTATATCTCTTGTCAAGAGAATCAAATTGTTTGATGATTCAAATAGAATTGCAATTTACCAACATTCAGTTGGTTGTATGCGGATTTACACAACGCAACATAGATCCAAATCTATCAAACTACAATCATACGACTCCCTCCGTTGCAGTCAATACGTGGAAATTTGGTTACAACCAAATCATTTCCCATCTGCGAATTGGTAACGTTTTGCACGTACCAATATCACCACCGCAACATACATCCAAGGGCATTTTTGAGATCGACATGAGGTATCATTATCCGTCATTCAATAATATCTCAGATCGCAAATAGGGGATTCATTCATTGCCCGTATGTTGAACACAACTTTGAGGAAGATTCTAGGCATTAGGGGGAGATACTTACCACACATCGAATGCCAGGAATCAGAAAAGGAGAATGTCATCATTGATGTTCGATCCTCATACCCACGTACCAAAGATTCTAAACCAACAGTTCAGACCATCTAAAATTTGCAACACATTGCAAATTGTCTGCCAAATGCATTTACTTGTCACCAAATCCTATTCCCGTTTAATGTGCCAGAAATAGTGGAGGTACCTAACAAAACCACTCATCTCCCGAATCTGAACAAGAGGGGGAGAAGTATGGCCACATGGGGAGACGGCTTTTTGCAAGCATTCTTGATTAGGGGGAGAAATCCTCCAAGACAATACATTCATATCAACCTCATGTTGATAGACAACATATGGATATTTACTATCCAAAGCCTATGGATGTTTAACATCCAAAAGCCCAGCACAACTTGTGCACAAATATAGGCGCTGGGTCATTGGAACGCCCTAACTTTGTTATTGTGGGAAATAACATGAAGTTCAAAAGGGTCAATATTTCCACATGCTAAAATTGGTTCCATTGAATCAATCATCCAAAATACTACAAAATGTCGACATACTCCTCAATATTGCCACGCATCTTATCTGGATCCAGACCAAAAGTCCTAGGCAGAGTGTTCCAACACTCATCATATTGGGTCAAACAAAGGTGGCAATTAAGGAGAATTGCTTTCACTCAAAGTGAGAAATCTTTACTTTGTTAATGGTTTCTCCTAACAATGCTTTCTCAACGGAAGCACTATGGATTCACAAATCCATAAGGTGGTGAAATAGTGAGAGCTTGTAGCACATGGTTTCATGCAGAGACCTAGCATAACATACCTATTGGTATGTGTGGAAATTATGTTTCTATATCAATAACTGGCAGATCAAATTTGATTTGGATAGATTTGGATTACAGGTCCCAATGCACTTTGTATTCTGAATCAAAACATAAATCGCAACATACGTTGTGTATAATCAAGTCACGCCAAGACTTGAAATAGTCAAGTTGATTGTGGTACAACTGACTAGGCGAGTTCCTTCCACAGAAGGATGTCTCCCATATTGATGATTCCACCTGTGTACTCATAATAGAATCCCATGGATTTTATACATCTCATATGACACATCAAAACAGGTAGTCATCATATAAGACGGATTTGAGATGAAATATTTAGGTAAAAACCAAATTATGCTTGAGTCCATAACTTAAGCACACATCAGTCTTCCAATATTCCATTGATATTGTATACCAATATCCAAATAATATTGGACCATACTACCAACAATATGGTCATTCAATCCCTAAATATGGATCACTATCCATGATGACCCTTGGGATTGCAACCTTAGTGCCATAAAAGTGCTCATGTATCTTGCATATCGCAACAGGCCTGATATTGCATTTGCAGATAGTTACTATAGCTCATAATAGTGCTACTTCTACACCACAGAAAGGTGGGAGTCAAAGTAGATATCCACAGATATCTATAGGCACAAAAAATCTTGATTTATTATTATCTAAATTAAGATATGATCATGTGGGGTATCAAGATATTGGCTATTTAATCCCCTATATTGCCATATCACATACTGATGTTATGGTGGTAAAGTTCTCATAGGAGTCATCAAACTTGGCTCTAATGGCTACTTCCACTCCTCATTCTAAAGTATTACATGAACATGTATAACTTCATCGAATGGTCACATTTGATTCCATCGAATCCCTAGCCATTACATTTAAGTTAATGCAACTTGTGTTGCTTGGATGTCAATAGGTTACATAAGAGCAATATCACTATATTGCCTTCTAGAAATATTTATTCCCACAAAAGTGAGGAGATAAACACCTTGCGAACTAAATCAAGTGATAACTCCATGAGATTTATTCACAAAGCCCCTACCAATTTCCACATATCACAATATGTTGTTGAGATTGGTATGCGATGACTTTGAGATTTGCAAGGTTCAGGGGGAGACTCCTCTTGAAACTATAACCTGTGTTACTCGGACACCCGCACCCGAGTCAGACACTGACACTCGCACCCGTGTCCATGTAACACTGACTATAACCTGTTCAAAACATTATATTGCACTCTTTTCCTCTATGAGTTTTTCCTCACATAGGTTTCTCATAGAAGGTTTTTAATGAGGCAATATCAATACAAGTTTATATGTCATATCTCTTGTTTTCCCCACCGGGGTTTTTGTTTGGGATATTAAAGACATAGCCTATGTTATATCTCCTGTTTCCCCCACAGGGATTTTTGAGGAGGTACCAAAGACATATAATTACAATTATGATCCTCAGATCATATTTATTGTTCTCTAAACTTTGTCATGGGTTTTCCTTCCAAGGTTTTTCCCATATGAGTTTACAATGAGACAATAATCAACATATGCCATACCAATTTTATCCTTATTTTTCCCACTGGGTTTTAAGGAGTTTTTAATGGCATATCTACACATATTTCTTCCTTTTTTCCCTACAAGGTTTTTGGAGGTTTCAAGATAAAACATTGATCTTAAAGGTGGACTCGATCAAAAGGGGGAGTGTTACAAAAGCTGTTTATTTGATCTCATCAAAGCAGCTATCAAGACCATGGTAACAGCCATGGTTAAGGATATAAATTGGGTTTATTACTATGCCATGAATGAGTTTTATGGCTGCCATTAGAAAGAGAAACTGATGTTCTAAATGCCTAGTCTTAACTATGTTGTAATCTCCCTATATAAAGGGACCTTGAGATCAATGAGAAAATTGGCTCCATTCACTACATTCTTGTCCCTACAATTTTCATTCTCTAACAGCATCATCATTGGATCATGACACGATCCACCCGGCTCCATCCCGGCACCGCGCGCTTGTCGTCACCGGCTCACCACGCCCCGACGCCCTCGCGTGTCTTGGGCCTCCCGCTGCTAACCCCGAGCACCAGTCAGTTTCCTTGTGCCAACAAGACAAGGCAACACTTTCAAATTTTAAATGCAAATTTAAATTTCCCTTTATTAATTCACCATAAATTTATCTTGCTAGTGCTAGTCTCAAATGCAACTATGTGCATCACCACTTCACGGTGATTTTGTCATCGACTTGTGGGCCTGGCACCATAAGGAGTCACGTCACGCCAGTTTAGGTGAATGTCCATGCGCAAGCACAATATTGGAAGTTTGGGACTGCATGGCTGTTCTGTCGCATTATGTAGCACTTTTATTTGCGTTTTAATACCGCCCAAGATAATGCATGATCATAGTGGTGAATTATCTACAATACGTAAATACACCCGGCAAATGGAATCGAAGTTGCACAAAATTAGAAATTACCAAGTCATACGAGCAATTAACAAACTCTGATGACAGCATTAGCAACAAGTTACAGCGTCCACAGGTACTGAGTTCTCATGAAGGTAACAGCGTCCATAGGTACAGGGTTCTGTACTAAAAAACAGAAAGCTACAAGACTAGCTGGAATTATCTTATTGGTGGAAGTGAGGTTCCTATTTGTCTCCAAACGACGCAGTGCCCAGCTTCACCTGCGGAGGAAGGATACAAACAATTAGTCGAGGGGAAGGTTGAGAAATGAGAAGATAGGGTAAATTGATAGCGGCCCAACAGGAACTGTACAACTTGAACCCCAATTTGTGCACTTCAAAACTGTGTAGATATGCCTCACCTGGCAGTCTGGCACAATGCCTACTCGACATGCGAGAAACCTCCTCCAGTTTCAGATTTTGTTCTGCACGGGAAAGAAACAGTATCATAGGTAATGGCCCTCAGCTGCTTTTAAGATATGCTAAAGCATTATCACGAGCCAACATTGAGTTAAGCAACTCATTTTGATGAAATAACCATTGTGTTAGCACTCTAGCTAGATGGATCAAAGATGTTTATCATTTTCCCTTTGTAAACTCGCAGTGTAACCGCACAGTCAAATAATGCAGCTTGACCACCAAGCAATATGCAAATCAAGGTTATAGAGGAACCACATATCATGCTAGAGGTGTAATACAAGTAGCATATGATTTTCAGCCAGCTGGAGGCTACATATAAATCTCCTCTTTCTATTTGGAGGCAACTTAGTAAAATCACTAACTTCAACATTTAGGGGGAAAAGGGAGCCGAGAGATGATGGCCACAAGGACTCTAATGAAACTGTTTAAGTGATGCAACATATAACTTATAACATGCCAAACTGAGACCTGTATAGTTGATGTGAAACATTAAGCAGCAGCAGCTCAAATATTATAACAAAACTTACTTGTGATCTGAAGGATTGGGCATGACTTCATACACAATTGTTGCCACAACATCCCTTTTGTTCTGCGATAGACAGTACGGAACAATCAAGCATTAGTGTGATCTCCAATATCTCATTTTTGACTAAATAAGTAGGAAAACAAGACATAAGTACCTGAGTGGCTTCGCCGCGTAGGCCAATGTAATAAATCTTAGTTGTGTCGCCACCAAAGTTGTCAGAAAAATGCAGAGTTAGGTTAGCCACACCTTGGAACCTTGAATATCTGAGAACAAAAGAATCTAATGAGATATGGTAATTACAATGAGTACTTAAATGCATTAGTTAGAAGGCATTCAGTAGATAGATAAAATAAAGCCACCCAGTTTCAACTCCAGTACCTACATGCAAATTGTGCATGAATGTAATGAACTTCAGTCTATTAGAAGCTTTATGAGTGTTCAACAAATCATAAATATCTTCAGGGCATCAAAGCTCTAAATAATTTGGTCACGATTTATATCTGTTAGCAATACCAAAGGGCACGAGAAGAACAAACAATTACATAACATACCTTGTTTGGTACTCAAGAGCTCCTTGCATGTTCTCTGCTAACTCCCATTCCTAGCAGAAAATGTATCTCACTGAAACTGAAGTTTCCAATTAATGGCATGGATACAAAAAAGAAGAGACTGAATACACACCTGCACAGGCTGCATGTTTTGAGCATCAGAAAAGTCAATGCCTTCTCTATTGATAAACCTGTAACGTGAAGGTACTCTTAATAAATTTCATGACATGATAAAGAGAAGGAAAGGAAAAGCTAGATCTCTAAAACTAACGCTCTCATTCTTGAAGGGCTTGTTCCATCAGCACCACCAACAACAGAAATGCTCTTGATCTTAACATCCGATGTGAACCTGCAACCAACAGATACATTATTACACAGGTTTAAGAGTTTTTTATGAGCATTAGGAATGAAATATGAGAGAATTTTTTTTTCTTAACTCTGAAACAAATGAAGAAAGATATATTCCACTTAACATGTAAACATCAACAAATATAAATGCATTTAGCTTATCAATTCAGTCGATTGTTCGGACTGAAGAAGTAAGTTTTACAAGAGTATGAGGTATACATTTAATATATCCCCTACTGCTTTAAGGAGATTCATACGGAATCTAGCATCTGTGCAAGAAACATCCTCATTTTCTCAGGCTATTCACAAAACTGATGGCAAAGGACTGAAATCATGACTATAAAGTGCAGATTGACATGTGCATCACAAACACCATTTCAATGAATTAATGCTGAGGAAGTAGGCATGAAGCCATTAAAAAATTGCAACAGGAGAGAAAGCAGAATGTATATCAACAAGTACAACATCTAAGAACACTAGCTGAAGTGTACTGTTGGGATCCATCACAAACAGAAGGTGGGAAAAACAAATCCACTAATACATATTATTGTTCCTGAAAAATCACATATTCTACAGACTGAACACTACCTAGGGCAAATGTAAGTTTAAGGAAATTGTAAGAAACATCACATATATTCACTGAACACTAACTTCAGGCACCTGTTATCAAAAAAAAAAAACTTCAGGCACCTGTAATTTGAGGAAATTATTAAAATAAAAACACTTTGTCATGGGCTTAGGCCACAGAAGGGTGCGCCAGGGCCATGGCTAACCTGGCCACACCAACTCTAGAGACCACACCCTTCCTTCTGCAGTCAATGGTGGGCCCACCAGCGTATTGTCTTTAGGAGTTTTGCTTTATTAGAGAAATAAGAGTTTGGCTTGGTTTAGGAAAATTTGAGATAGAAAGTAATCATTTTGATGAAGGAACAGAGGTTCTTATCACCCCTGCACCCTGCTTCTCTGCGGCAATCCCCTATTCCCCTCTCCTCCCTGCGCCACAGGCTCCCTCCTGCAGCCACCACCTCTGGCAACAACAGGTCACCTGCGCCTCCCAAACCCTACCAGGCCACCACCCACTACAGCTACAACATCCGCTATCTGCCCCTAAACAACCAGCTCTAACATGTTTCATCACATTGCTAAGTCATGAGGCAACTTACAGAACCAATTGAATTTGCCTTCTCTAGACAAAAAGTAAAGGAAGGAAAACAAGTAACACAGGGGATCACACACGTAACAAGCAAGTGACTTCAGCTACTTACGGGATGAAAACAAGTAGCTCAGGATCACCCTCATTACTCTCCAGAAAACCCTGGTTCAGCAAGGATCTAATGAGAATGCAGATTATTATAGATATGATGAGGAGTTTAAGAAATGGGATCTGTGCTGAAAAATCACTAACTATAAATAAGAAAGGTAGATCACATCATCAACATTTCTGTCATGCTGCCACGTAGCTTGCACGAGTAAATCAACCTCACTAGAACCAGTGTCATTAATATAAGATCTCGATTGGAAGAATAGTGAGCCTATATACCCATTCAAGGAAGAACATATGTTTGAAAATTTTTCAATAGCCACCTTTTGCTGGCCTGCTATTTTGCCACTTAAGACATTTCAGACAGACGAACTGTCTCCTATTATGTCTCCTGTTAGAGCTTTACATTTCAAATTTTTTATAAAGAAAGAATATGTTATCCCTTGTATACTAGTAGCATCATAAATAGTTACCGAACCATGTCTATTTATAAGTTGAAAGATGTGCAAACTAAAAGCAAGTATTTCAAGATGTTAGAAAAGCAATTATTTCAAGGAAAGCTAACAACTAAATTCCTTGAAATGTAATATGAAAAGCACCAAAAGACATGTGGTCGTGACAGCTAATCTATAGAATCCCTTAAATCCAAGCAAAATTTCACATGTGACAAGAATTCATAATTCTTTCTGGATATTTTAGATCACAAGAAGAATACAAGATGCATATAAAAGACCATGACAGGTGTACCCCTAACAGCAGTAGCTGACAGGCTACCAAGCAAAATCCAATAAGTTACATTCAGCTACAATCATAAGAAAGGGCAGTTGTTCATTGTTCTTAGTGGACGCTGAACTAGATAAAATCCTACGCTCGTTTAAAAAAATCAATGCATCAAGGGGCAGGGAACAGCATCGGTGGTACATACCCCCGAGGTGTCGAGGCGCTGCTCCCAGGGCTTGAAGACCGCCTTGACGCTCCCGGGTACGGATTCGTTCAGGGCCACCACCTGCGCGCACGAGAAGGGTTTAGCCGCCGCGGCTCGCCCTAAATCCTGATTCAGAGTCCACTGTCCCGCTGCGCAATCCGAAACGCCGCGTGGTAGCAATGGAAGATTACGAGCTCGTCGAAAACAAAGGGGACCTTGGGGAAGTCGACGTGGTTGTAGAGCGACCAGTCGGCGGCGCAGTTGTGATCCTCGCAGCTGTGATCGTGCAGGCACGCCATGGCTCCCCTCGCTCGCGCTGCTCCTCTTCGAATGCGGCGCCCAGCAGCCGTGTCCTGCACTCCTGCTTCGATTTGCTCTCGCCCTGTCGCCTTCCTTCCGTTCCGGAGTCTGGACTCTTTCCGACTTTCACCCGGTCCTGGTAGGCGGGTATATAGGGAGGGAGGGATTGGAATCGCTTGCCTGCCTTGGCTGCCTTTTTGGCGTCGTGGGGCCCGGAGACTGGAGAGGAGTCTAGAGCGATTCTTCTTCAACCTCTCGCCCCCTCTCCGAACTCTCCGGCGAGCCGTGGGGCGAGGGACGCTTGGTCGGTGCAGATCGTGGCGCAGCGCAGGCGCACGCCCGCTTTTGTTTCGTCAATCCACTACTGCTCCTTTATCCGAAACTTGTCCGCCAGGGCTCCTGATGCACACACGTGTCACTAGTTGTGTTCATCCGTGCACAATTTTTTTTTGATCAAATCCGTGCACAAAATCAGGTGAACGCGTTTTGGCTCAAATGATGGACATGAAAAAGGCAAACAAAAGACACGTGTCTGCCATGCCAATATCACAGTTGCGGAAACGAAGCAGGGCTTAAAAGAAAGATAATTTCCAGTTCATTCTATTTTGCTCATTCTGAGTCGACAAAAATGGGAGGAGAGCCACTATTATGCACCAAGGACTATTACAGAGCACACATGCGGCGGTGCAAGTGCAACGAATGTGGTTACATGCTTACTACACGCACACATGCGGCAATGAATCTGTTAGCTAACAATCTGTCCTACTATAGCTCTTCTGTTACCAAATCTCCACACCCGGTAGGTGCTCAGGTAGAAACAAAGATCAGGTTGACAGGCTCGTATATCATTTCCTAACCTGATTGTCGATCCATTTTTGGATCTGACTGAAGTCTCAAAAAACGGTCAGTTGTATCTGGCACTACGATTTTAGTGTGCTGCGAGAGTATCTCCACAAACTAACTGCCAACACCAGTGCGCCAGCAATGCCAACAAGAATCTGCAAGGAAGTGGGTTTCAGGCTCAGGATGCTGATTTCTTCACCACAAGCAAAAGGAGAGCAAGATGTCGGAAATAAATCAAAAGGTCGATTCAAACCTTAGCATCTCTGCTAACCCCACTAGAGCTCCAGCTAAGCATTGACTTCACTGACGCCCAACAGGATGACTTTGGCATAAGGATAACCACGGTGTATTGATTTCTGCAAGGGAAAGGTAGAACTCTTCGCAAGGCCGATTGCATCGTCTGCGGTGTCAAAGCCTCTCTAACCTTCATCCGTCCCTCCTCTTGGAACTGCACAAGAAAGAAACAAAAGAGCAACATTCAAACTATGAAATTCACAGTAAAACAAAAAAGTAGACTGCCAAAACAAGTCAACAGCATTGCTCATAATGCAGCTAGAAAGCTAAATATGGAACTGATGATTGCCTGATCGGCATTTTGCCGCCAACACTGAGAGTCAGCAAAAAATTGAATAAACAGATGCTATGGCACTGAACCATAAAAAAAGAAAATCAATATTACCGCAAAGGTGGATCCGACATCTCCAGAGAAAAGCCTTGATTGATAGCTCCGCAGAATTCGATCCAACCAGAAGTAATTCTCCTGCGATTTATAAAAATATGAAGTAATGACTACCTATGTGCATCAGCATTAATTTGAGCATTACAGATTCCACCAAACCTGTAATCCATTTTCATGAGCTCTTTGTTCAATTTCGAGGATGGTCAATACATCTTCTTCAGAAGGACCTTCAGCCTGTAGGTATGATATCTCCTCCAGAACAAAATCAACCTGAAAAAAATTCCGAGTTGGCAAAATCAAGCTGCTTATAAAAAAATTGGATATATGCTATTCAGAAAGGTGATTTTGGTGCGCAGACCAGTTTGGATGATATGTCTGGATCACATGAGAAATTCACACTTATATCTCCACGAACATCTCCACTTCTTGAAGGTTTGTTGCCACCCAAAAAGACAGCTACATTAACCGAGTAGATCTGCAGACATAAGGATATGTTTCAGGAAACCCAGATTCTGGATTCCAAGTCTAAGGAATGCCCAATCTGGATTTGCATATAAAAGAGATTCCAAACCTGTCCATATTTGAAGCGAAGTACTTGCATGATTTTTGTTTCCAGAAGTTTGCTAAGAAACCCAACATAGTGGATATCTTCCGTCTACACATACAGAACAAATGTTAAGATGGAGATACAGCACTTTATCAGCAACAAAGGCACTGTTTTAGTTGCTACTCACCATCATTGTGTTTTTTAGAACAACAGGAAATGCTAATTGCACGAAGCACTGTGCTTCAACCATCGGGCTGCGGACAACTTCTCTGAAAATAAGGTGGCACACACAGAGTAGGATTATCAGTAATCAAATGGATAATGCAGGGAAAAGAAAGAGATTGCTTGCTTTAGCTCCACATGTGGATGTCTGGCACAAACACATACAGATAAATCTTCCAAAGCATATCAATGCAAAACATAACATCTGCATACCTAATGATACTTGCTGGAAACTTGAATGGCAATCCTCTTAGATCATCACGACTAAGTGGTTGAGCAGCATCCTGTACTCTAGGTATCCCACCCTACAAAGACTCAAGTTAATTAATTAACTGTTGCTTGATTGTTTCAGAACAATAAGAAAAAAGGAGCAGGACATACCAAATACTGCAAAATCAGTGGAAGTGAGACAGCTGGGTCTATTTTTCCAACTATTACAACTGTAAAAGTTGATGGATCCTTGAAACAATTGTTGAAATATTCACATGCTCTGATTGGATCCACCTTCTTCAAGTCACTTATTCTAATTGGCTGCATTATATAACTCAAATGAACTTCCAGGATATGAAGCATTGAAACTGATTATTGTTCACCCAGTTAGGTACCTTAAAAAAGTATGAGTTCCCGTAATTTATTTCCCGAACACGATTCGCAAATGCAGTGTACGGATCCCGCTCTTGAGCATAGATTGCTTCCTCTGCCATTTGCATCACTATTTTTACTTCTTCCTCCCTTGGCTCCACATTTGTTGTAAATAGTTGATATACGAGCTGTGCCCAATAAAAATTAAGCATATGTCCACATTTTGAAAAACAACAAGTGATGTTGTTGCTATAGGTGAACTGTTTCTTCATTGCTGAATTGCGTACGACTACATATATCTAAGGATGCTTGAAACAGAAGCAAACCTGCAAAGCCGTCTCAAGGTCTGAAGGTGAGCAATCGCCTGAAAATGTTCTCATGTAGGCCCCCACTTTTGTACCAACTTCCGCTCTCTTGCCAGCAAGCATGTCCATCAAGACAGAAGGCCTGTAGCCAAAAGTGCCAATTTCTCCTGCTATGGTCGAACCCATTGAGCATGAAGTATACTCAGCTTCAGATAATTCTGACAGACCACCATAGGCAAAGCCAGTAAAAACAACCTGAAAATGGATAAGCATATAAATGCTTGAAACATCGCTAAACAACACAACAGAAGCAAAATGGTAAATGCAGCTCTCCAAAGAAAATGATAACGAACCATGGAAAAATTAGACTGGCACTTTAGTATGAAATGAGTTGGGGGGAGGACATATGAAATCTTCAAGGATGATTTAAAAGTTAGGTGCAATACAATACACAGATTAATTTCCTGAATCAGAGATGCTCGTTCACAAATAAATCCGAAAATACAGGTCAAAACAGTTAAAAGTTGCATGTAATACAATACACACATTAATTTCCTGTATCACAGATGCTCTTTCACAAGTAGACCAGTAAATACAGGCCAAAACAGTTAAATTAAAAGTAGCAGATGCAGTTCCTTAAACTAGAGAACAGAGAACTAGGTCAAGAAAATTGAAAAAGAAAGGTTAAATTGTTGGGTCTTAAAACAAAATGGATAAATTATTTTTTTCTCTTTTGCACGAGGTTCGCATGGTTATTAGATAATAATTTACTAAACTATTTCGTTCCAGTCTATATTGAATATTGCAAATGTTTTTTTAAATTTCACGTACATATCACTTGCTATTTTCTTTCACTAGCACATGATGAAAAAAGTGCCTCTAGAGCTTAAAGGAATAAGGAAATTTTGTAAGGTGCGGTAGAGCTTGCTTTTGTCAATATGCATAAATTTAGTTCTTACAAAGCAATTATTAAATGTGCAAATACACCTCCTGTGTCGTTTGAGAAAAAAAAAGTGCAAATACAGTAGATTCATGTGATTATGCTAGCCAAAAGTAGGAAAAAAAAACATGAAAGGCATCCTAAGGGCAGATAAAATTACTTCCCTTCCATCATCATAAGAAATCATGGGAAACTATATATTTCATGGCATTACCAAGGGAGTTTACTTCAGTGTGACAGAGAAAAACAACCCTAAACCCTAAACGCTTGTAAATCAACTTGTGTTGGCGAAATATTATCATTTGAACTTTAGAAATATCACAAGGCCAACGAATAGTTGTATTCCAAAGAATCCCAGAATATACCTAGAATTAATCTCCATCAAACCTATTCCTTGCAAGTGGCAAATTATAGTTGGTAGTAAAAAACAAAATAGTTATAGTGTGGCATGCAATTGACATTCGTGGTAGATGTTGGAGAAAATGTATTCCTTATGTCCACATCAGTGACTAAGTATTCCATAGAATAAAGATGAGAGTGTCCGGAACTACAAGACTGCAAAGTGATATAAAATTGATGGATACTACAAACCTGATCATCAAGAAAATCAGTATACTTGTAACAAATCCGCATGCCATTTGAAAGTATCATCTCAGTGGCACCTATCCCTGGGTGCTCCACCTTATCAATTATACTCCTGCAATGAATTTGGTAAGTACAATAGTAGCCATTAGTCACATACTAAAATGAAAGAATGATTTCAACACCGTTAGTCAAGATTTAAGAAGAGAAGATGGTATCTATAGATAATGAAGAAAATGGTGGACATAAGAATACCCTGGCTCTGGAGCTTCAGCAACTATTTCTTCTGGAATTTGCTCCTCATCCCATGGAGGAATAGATTTTTCTTCTTCCAGACTGTTGACTTTCAATACAACTGCTTTCAGATCCTCCAAAGAAGCGTGAGCTCGAGGCTCAACTATCTTGATAACACAACTGCTGGCTGTTGAAAAATTTTCTGCGAATTTTGCCACTTCCGCAGAAGAAATATCTGGTCGAAAGTAAACATATATAAATATGAGATGATTGGTAACACAACTAATGGTATGTAGATTAATAAGCAATTAAATAGTTATAAAGAGTTATGAGGGAGCAAGTAAAAGACATGAGAAATTTAACGCGTAAGCTCTTACATAAAGTGACACAGAGGTGTACTTACGGGGAAGAAGAGTCTTCTGTAACTGTGCTTCGTACTCAATCCCAACAACGGGCTCCTCACGAAGAAAATGCTGCAAGAAAAATACAAATGATAATAATGTGCTTAGAAGCTGTAGATGGAGATCATGAAATTTCATTTAAATAATATACAAACATGTGGAGTTAATACTAGCCTGATATTACTGAAGTCATATGAAAATAGAAATTCAGGAGCTGGTACATATTATGATTTGCAATATGAACTATGAAGTAAGATCTCAAGAGTAACTGGCATGCTAATGAAATAAATTTTAATGGTGTCAAATAGCTATAAGATTTCAAGAACCTGCAAAAACTCATCCCGTAAGCTGGTCGATTGCATTTGATCACGCTCCAAATATGCAGACTCCATCTCTGACATCATTAAGGCGCGTACAATGGATATCTCACGGTCAGAAAATCCATGGAGCCATATCCTAGCAACCTAAAGAAACATCTAGTCAGAAAGATATTCTTGAAACAAAATGCCACCTCGAAATTTGAGAAAGTGGTAGTCATGTAACAACCTTAAATTCAGATATCAACATTTAACAATTATTATTAAACACCTGCCAAACTACGTTGATGCAAACCAAGACTGGAATAGTTACACAACATCTAATCAGTTGATGGCATGGCGCACACTAGATTATTTGTTATTATTATTATACTACAACATAGGAAGGCTTTACAGTGAACAGACACTGCCCGTAAGGGACATTTCCTGTTTTCACTAGATATTGCATGGCTATCAAACATACCATCCGCTATAAGTCCTTAAGGAAACTTCTAAACTTTGAGAACCGATTTTCTACGTTCTTCAACTTTTGGGGCATTTACATTGAATGCCCATAAACTTGAATAAATGCACTATAGTAGAACACTAGATGTATCTTATTCTTTCAGAGATCAGGGTTCAAAAATTACCTCAAGAAGCATGGATTCAAGAGCTTCAACTGTTCCCCTTTCACGACAACTGGATGTCATAATATAAGCCTTCACTGGACGGACGAGACCATCTGCAGCTGAGGAGCAAGAGAAGTATGGAGGATCCTTTCTACGAGATATTTTGAAGAGCCTCTGGTTTAGTGCACAATGAAACATGGACTCTGCCAGTGAATCCTTGTAGTCCTTTACTGTTTTAATTTCACCAGCAGGCATCTTGCAGCTAATAACAACAGCTGACTGTTTTGTTACAAGGAAAATAAAACAGTTATTGTTGTTGAAAGTTTCTCTTAAAAGATACTAAATCTGTTTAAAAGACTATAAGATACCAACCCCTGCAGCTTCGGATTCCACAAAGCATGAAAAGCGAGGTTCCTCATGTGATGGAACCGGAAATTCTGGTATAACTGGTGGAGGGAGGGGAGCTGGGGCTTTCTGCCCAAAATGCTCCTTTATCAACTCAACGACAGCCTGCAATTAAGTCATGAAATATAAAGGAGCGTAAACATCATTGCAGAAACATACTTGTAGTTATATTGAGTGTGACAAGATACACAAAACCCAAACCTGTGTATCTGGGAAATCTCCCACAGCAAATACAGCCATATTGCTTAGATGGTACCACTTCTGGTAAAATCGCTTCACAGTTTCATGTGGAACAGTTCGAATCACCTTCTCAGTACCAATTGGCAGGCGTTCTGCATACTGGTACAGAGGAAATTAACAAGAAATACCGCATTCAGGAACTTACAACTCCAAACACAGCAACACAAAAGGCAGAAAAGGTAATCCAAATTAAATCTACACAGCAACACAAAAGACAGAAAGAGATAATCCAAATTTAAATCTATGGGACCAAACCCATGACAGCAAAATAAAAATCTCCAGTAACATAGAACCCTAGACAATTTGGAAGACGAGGAACGATGTTGTGTTCAATGGAGTTTCCCCTAGAATTTCCCAAGCTATCACACTTGCACTGGAAGAAACTGAGCTCTGGCAGTTAGCAGGGGCAAAGGGCTCAAGCAGGTTGGTCGCAGTTAGACCTGCTGGGCAGCAGGTTTAAGGTTGTTAGCGCGCCCCACCTAGCCAACCCGACCATAAAACCCAGGTGTTATAGTGGGAGGGGTGGGGCTTTTATCCATAGGCGTAGGGGGAATGATGGACTATGGATAAAAGCCCCCACCCCTCCCACTATAACACCTGGGTTTTATGGTCGGGTTGGCTAGGTGGGGCGCGCTAACAACAGAGTCGAGGTCCCGGGTTCGAACCCACCCGGCCACGCATTTCCGCTGCGCGATTTCCCCTGCGCCTCTCGTGTTATAGTGGGAGGGGTGGGGGCTTTTATCCATAGTCCATCAAAGGTGTAGGTGTCAAGATCGTTTTTATTTGGTTACACGGGTGCGCTTGTAAGCTAAGTGTGTGTCGGAGTGTGTGTGGGGTTTTGTATGGCTATTTTGGCCTTTCTCCTTCTCTCTTAATGCAATGATACACAACTCTCCTGCTTATTCGAGAGAGAAAAAAAGATCTATCCTATCGTGCACAGGAAGGATGCAATGGAACAAGTGATGTCGTCCCAGCTCACAGAACATTCCGTTTATGTGAAGAACTGAAGACAGAGACTAGTACCTTGGAACCTTCAAACAACAGTGCCCAGTGGGAGTCCTGCATCCTGCCCGTGGCATTGCGTCCGCCCCTGTACTCCTCCAGCACAGCACCCCTCTCTTTCTCCAAATCCTCTGCCGACACCCGGACCTTGTAAACACCATTCATTTCCAGGCATCAGTCAGTCATGAAACTCCTCAATAACCAGCCGGCATTGCATTGACAAAAACCAAACGAGAGCCCAAAACTGACCTCGGAGCTGAACTCTGCGAGGACAGAGATGGCCTGGGACAGCAGGCCTGGCTTGTCGACGGGCACAAGCAGCTCATAGATGGTCTCGTCCGATGAGGTGAGCGCGTTCTGGCAGGCGCCGAACTCGGCCCCGATGCTCTCGAGGAACTTGACGATGTCGTGGTTGGTGTACCTGGAAGTGGCGCTGAAGGCGAGGTGCTCGACGATGTGCGCCACCCCGCGCTCGTCCTCCTCCTCCACCACGGACCTGCGAGCCAGCCGCCGCGCACACCATCGCCGTCAGCAAACGCGCGAAGGGGATAAGAGAAGCAATGGGCAGCAGGGGGGTGACGGAGCAACGGAGGTGAGTAGCACTGACCCGACCTTGACGGCGAGCGAGAGCGCGGCGCGCATGCGCGGCTTTGGGTTGGAGCGGACGTAGTAGGTGAGGCCGTTGGCGAGGCGGCCGTAGGTTGCGCCGACGGGGTCGACGGGCAGGGGCTCGTCCATGGCGACGCTGACCAGCTTCAGCGACCGGAACCCGACCCCGCGCCGCAGCCCCCGGCCGGAGCCCCCCGCGCCGGGACCGCTGCCGGCCGGCGCGTCCGTCGGCGGCGGGAGCAGATCCATGGCCGCTGCTGCCGCGCTGCGGGAGGGAAGATGCGACTGTGCGAGGGAGGGACCGAGGGAAGGGAGGGGGGAGGCGGGCTTGGTGGGATCCGACGGCGTGCGGGCGCGGGTAGTGGTGGCCCCGGTACGTGACAGACTGGCAGCGCGGTGACGTCGGACGGGGTGGACGTGGCGCACCGTCACGGGCTCGCGGCACGGAGGAGGAGAGGTCGCGCTAGATTCGGTGGGCCGGACTGCGTGGCCGGTGTTGGGCCAAAAGTTGGAAAGCGTTAAAGCCGACGACGACTGGTCGCGACGTCATGCGGTCCGGCGGGCATGTGCCGTGTGCCGATCGGATCGGACCGGCCATCAGCTCAGTATTTTCTTGATCAAGGTTAAAAAACCGGCCTTTTATATTCACTTGGCTGATATATACAGCTAAAGATTACAAGAACACTTGAACTCCAAATTTCAAAATAAGAGTTACAAATATAAGACAGAAACCTATAAAACGAAGAAAGAAAACTAGAAGACTACACTTTGATCTTCTTCTTCGTTCACATTCTAGTCTTGCAACAAATCTTTACACAACACTAATCCAACACATCTCTCGTCTGCTTATAAACTTGATTACCAAATTGTTCCACATAGAAACCATATAAATAAGCTCTATTTAGACAATAAATTTAGATGAACGGGCGATGTCTCCAACGAGAACACAATGTTGAAGGTGCCACATCCGACATGCCGGAGTTAGATTCTTAGTCAGAGAAATACTGAGCATCCAGCTTGATATGATTAGCAGTCCATCGGTAATCGGAAATCGGTGCAGCGTCATCAACGAACAATGCCACAACCGGAGCAAAATAATTGGAAGGGAGTCCAATGGTAATTTGATAACAAACTACTAAGTTCGTTTTTCTCCAACAACTATTTTTTAGATGAACCAAATAAGGTTCCCTTATCGGAAAAAAATTGAAGCAAATTCCTTGTATGGCCCTAAAACAAATACTAATCCCTTCTATGACCCAAAAAATCTAGACTCCCTTCTATGGTCCTAATTTTATTTTACATTCCTTCTATGATCCCGCTGTGACCTTCGTTACATGAATTCCGTTAGAGTTTGTGGCTCAGCCCCTTGGACGAAGGTTTGGGATTAAAATACCCCTTGAAAAAGCTTGCTCGGCCCCCACCGTACCTAGCCCTCCTAATGGGTTGGAACCCGCACCATACCCAACCCCACCCAAAATTAATATATTTACATACCCAACCCCACCCAACCCAATTAGTTAATTTCTCAACTCTAACCAACCCGCCCCATTATAAGCGGGTAACCCATAAAAACCCATGGGTTCTACTATGCAGAGGAATTTAATGGTTCTACATTTAATGTGGGGACCACATATATGTCTAGCCACACTACTTTGCACAGAGTATCTGTCAGTCATATTGACTCATCTCTAAAAATTTCAGTCAATTTCGATAAAATTTTATAGTGTGAACGCGAGGTTTTAATTCCAGGGTCCGGCTCTTGATGTGGAGCCCACGTATAGTTCTAGCCACGCTATTTTGCACAGAGTAGCTGCCAGTCATACTGAGTCATCTCCAACAAATTTCAGTCAATTTCGATAAAATTTTATAGTGTGAACGCGAGATTTTAATTCTAGAGTCCGGCTCTTGATGTGGAGCCCACGTGTAGTTCTAGCCACGCTGCTTTGCACAGAGTAACTGCCAGTCGTACTGAGTCATCTCCAACAAATTTCAGTCAATTTCGATAAAATTTTATAGTGTGAACGCGAGGTTTTAATTCTAGGGTCCGGCTCTTGATGTGGAGCCCACGTGTAGTTCTAGCCACGCTGCTTTGCACAGAGTAGCTGCCAGTCGTACTGAGTCATCTCCAACAAATTTCAGTCAATTTCGATAAAATTTTGTAGTGTGAACACGATGTTTTAATTCCAGGGTCCGGCTCTTCATGTGGAGCTCACGTGTAGTTCTAGCCACGCTGCTTTGCACAGGGTAACTGCCAGTCGTACTGAGTCATCTCCAACAAATTTCAGTCAATTTCGATAAAATTTTATAGTGTGAACGCGAGATTTTAATTTTAGGGTCCGGCTCTTGATGTGGAGCCCACGTGTAGTTCTAGCCACACTGCTTTGCACAGAGTAGCTGCCAGTCGTACTGAGTCATCTCCAACAAATTTCAGTCAATTTCGATAAAATTTTATACTGTGAACGCGAGGTTTTAATTCCAGGGTCCGGCTCTTCATGTGGGGCCCACAGGTAGTTCTAGCCACACTGCTTTGCACAAAATAGCTGCCAGTCGTACTGAGTCATCTCCAACAAAATTCAGTCAATTTCGATAAAATTTTCTGATATAAACATGTGATTTTAATTTCAGAGTCCAGCTCTCACGTGGGACCCACATTTATATATAGTTATACTATTTTGTAAAAAATATCCATTTCAACCCACCCCAACCCGCCCCAACCCGCATTTATATAGAACCCGCCCCGACCCACCCCATTAACTAATACAACCCATTTTAAATCATCCAAACACACTCCATTTCAAAACCCACCCCATAAAACCCATTTCAACCCAACCCATGATCAGCCCTAACCGTACCTGTACTTATATCTTTATGTAAAGTGGTATTGACCTCCATGTCTTTAAAAAATTTACTCGCACCTATATGCTCAAATGTGAAGTTTTGTTTATCTCAGTGCCTTTCCGTCCACCTTCTGTTAGTTTTTAATGATGTAGAAGCTCTGACAGGGCGAACGGACCAAAGGTCCACTGGCTAGCGGCGGCAGTGGCCGCGCTGCCCGCCCGGGTTCGACGAATTTCCGGGTGCTCACCGGGGTTTATCCCCAGAGGGGTACCGGGTGCGTGTGTGTACAGGTGTGTGGTGTGTGTGCGTGTGTAAACTCCGGTAGGCGCGTCCTCGGATTTCTCGGCAGCCCATCTGCGTTGAGCGCGCGGTCAACGTGGGTGTCCATTTGAGTTCTTAAATGATTCCGCAGTGCTCTGGGTGCTTCAAAAAAAAAAACTTTGACAGGTGGTTCTAGAATTGGAAATGACCATATTACCCCTTATCCCAAAGTCTCGTTCCTCACCCGTGACTCGTTCCTCCGCCTCACCGACCGCCCCAAACCTCTCTGCCCCGCCCCCGCCCCGAAACCCTGCCCCCCGCCGCCGGCCACCAGTTCGCCGGCCACCGCCGCCGGCAGCAGATCTCCGGCCACCCCACGCGCCGGGCCGCAGCCGCCGGGGCGCAGGGGCGAGCGGCCACCCGCGCGGGGCGCAGGGCCTGCTCGGCCACCCATGCGCCAGGCCACAGGGGTTGCGCGGCCACCCGAGCGGCGCTGGTCAGGGGCCGGCGCGGCCTCCCAAGCCCCAGGCCAAAGCACAAGAAGCTGAGCGTGCCAAGTTCATTGTTGAGAAGGTTGAGAAAGACAAGCGAAGTGCGATCATCAGGGCTCAGGTTAGTAGCTAATCCATTCCTGTGCAAGCATGTTCTTGGTCTGACAGTATGTCCTTTGGGATGTTAATATTAGTTCTCACACTGAAAGTCTATTGACAGTGTTTTTTTGTATCTTTGTAGTTGAATATGTACCATTGCATTAGTTTTCACCCTGAATCTGAAATCACTCTGTTTGTGACTTGCACTTGAAAAGGGTGAGGCTAAGAGTGCAGAGCTGATTGGTCAAGCCATTGCCAAGTACCCTGCTTTCCTCGCTCTGAGACAGATTGAAGCTGCAAGGGAGATCTCTCACACCATGGCGAGCTCAAACAACAGGGTGTTCCTTGATTCCAATGACCTTTTGCTTGGACTCCAGCATCTGAATGTTAGCGGCAACCAAAAGAAGTGAAGTGATCATCCAGTCCCAAGTCACTGTGGAAGAGTTTAAGAGGAAGTATTTTTTATATAGTTTTGGTCGATGGTTTATCTGATCCAGAACCAGAATGCGCTTGCGGATGAACAAAGTCGCCCCTTGTTACTGCAACTTTTGGATGTATCTACATTTTTCTGTGCAAATCACTGGTTCACTGGGGGAAATTTAGTGCGGAATGATTTTGTTTCTGGAATATGATCCGTTAGTCTGTTTGGTTATGGGGGTTTTGCGTTCAGCGCAATTGCGTATTACCATATGTTTCTTTGTGTAAGCCACATATGACGTGGATATGAATCAATGAGCTGGCTGCTGATGTCAAGCTCGTCACAATCAATGAGCTGGCTATTTTTATTTATTTATTTATTTACTTACATTTCTCTTCTTACTGCTGTTATATTTGGAATAAAAAATATTGCTCAAGCTAACCCCCTTCACGGACACTACTGCATCACAGACTCCTTTTTCGTGGAGTGAGCACTGTTTTTCTTTTTATTTTCAGAGTTTTTTATTTTCATTACATCTGAAATTAAAAACAACAAAAAAAATGTTATATGGTCGGACGCCTACCCTTCCAGCACCTGCATCGGGTCCTCCAAGGGTATACAGGTTAACATTAATTTTCTCTTAAGAGCATACAAGTTAACAATTTTTGGGAAACACCTTCTCCATATAAGGGCAAGATTGTCTTTTTCCATCTCCGTTAGATACCGTTAGTGCTCATTCCATCCAAAAGGGCACTGAGGTAAACAAAACTTGGCGTCTGGGCATAGAGGTGCGAGTAAATTTTTTAGGGGTATAGAGGTCAGGAGGTCTTTACATAAGGATATACAGGTCAAAGACTCCCGTACCCATTTGATCCCAAACCGCTACCACGAGCTGTGCCGTAGCCCCCCCCCCCCCAAAGTGGCTTCCCCCCAGTTTCATAATGTCATGCTGTTACCAACATCATACATATTAGATATGATTTGTACATTGGGTCAGATTATCTGCTCTCTATGAAATCTCAATATCTATTGTTTTTGCCAGGAGTGTTTTGGTATTTTCACACCTACTTAATTAAGAGATAATGGAGAAATAACGGCAGAATCATAAAAGGGATGTAAAATAAAATCAGAACCATAGGAGGGAGTCTAAATTTTTGAGGGTCCTAGAAGGAATTAGCATTTGTTATAAGGCCATACAAGGAATTGCCCCCAAAAATTGAGGCCGCCGGTTCCCATTTTCCTGTCCAACTAATGGTTTTAGTCCCATCTTTTATATACTTTCTCTGCCTCACTGTCCGGCTGGCCAGACAAGCTTGGTGTGCTCCCGATTTGATGAGCTTTTGGTTCTACTATATAACCCTCCAAGGCTGCAAACCTGACTCTTGATCGTAAGCTTCGAACGCAATAGAAACTTAGGGAAAGTTTGGGCGTGGCGGCTCCTATGCGGTTTTCACAAACTAGTTACACACTACACATCTAGCGTAACTATTGCAACCAAACAACCTTGTATAGTGGACGTCACCTAATATTTTCTTATACTTAATTCAACATTCTACGAACTCTATGTCAACATTTTAAGCATATTTTACAAATAATTTAACAATAATCACACTCTGAGCATATAGGATATGTTAGTTCAACATTTTACGGAAATCAGTTATGTATAAATGATCGGCTTAAGGGATGAGGTATGCATGGTTGGTTGGTTGGTTTGCTCGTCACCTTATTTTAGCTATCTATCTACTGTTGCACGGATCTCAAATACATGTAATCAAATAAAGTTGGAAAAAATCTGTTTTTCCTTCCTTAACTATCGCAAAAGTCTGATTTTCACCTCTCAACTACAAAATCGGGTATCCAGCCTCCTCCAACTATCAAAAATATTTGTTTTACCTCCCTTTACGATTTTACAAGCGATTTTTACATTTTTAATAGATTTTCTTCCTTCTCTTTTTTTCACTCAATTGAGGTAGCAAATATGGATAAAAACATCATAAAAATTGGCGATTTTGGAACTTTTAAAGTTGAAACTCAAACAAAATTTGAAATTTTGAAGAAATAAATAATTCAAACTTCATTGAATTTTTAAAACATCAAGATGAGCCCCATCTTTTGATTAAATTTGAACTGTGTGATACATATTAGAGGTGCATCATTAGCTAATCTTTGCAAGTGTAGGTTATATAGCAAAATTTAAATTTCTTAGGAAGGGTCAAATTTAAGCTAAATTTGATCTTTTTTTATTTATTTTTATAGAAATTGAAATCTACTCAATCATTTGCATATTTGATGGATACATATGCAAATTCTTGAGTATATTTTAAATTATGTGAAAATAAATTAGAAGTATAAAATTTGGCTTAAATTTTACCCTTCATAATAAATTTCAAATTTTGCTACAGAACCTATGCTCACAAAAATCTTGTGATATACCTCTAATATGTGTCACATAGTTCAATTTTTTTTAAAGACGGAGCTCGCCTTGAAAATTCGATGAATTTTGAATTCTTTCTTTCCTTAAAATTTAAGTTTTAAATTCAGATTTCAACTTTGTAAAATTATATTCTTTATACACTCCTCTACCACTATGACAATTTAATGATTTTTGAATCATGTTTGCTACCTCAATTGAGTGAAAAATATATAAGGGACAAAATTCTTTGAAAGAAATGTAAAACCATTTGTAAAACTACCAAGAGAAGTAAAACAAACGGTTTTAATAGTTGGTGGGGCTGGATATTTGATTTTGCAGTTGATGGAGAAAAATTAGACTTTTGTGATAGTTGAGGGAGTGAAAGTAGATTTTTTTATAGGTTTTCAGTCCACGGAATCTGTAAAGCCCAGCAGGCCGCAAGATGGGCCCGTTGTTCTTGTCTACACCAACGGCCCACCGCACTGTCCAGCTGCCCCATCCTCTATACGCTGCTGCTAAGCCAGCCTCGACGGCGACGACTCGCCGGTGCGCCCTCGCGGCAAGCAAGCAGCGCGCGCACACGCTGCATAGTTCCGTGACAGAAGGAACATCTCAGCTCAGCGCAGCCGGCACCAGGCATGCTCCCAGCGCTCCTCGGCGGCTACGTGGCCGCCTACCCGCCGCCGCCTCTACCACCCGCAACAGCAGCAGCCCCGAGCTCAAGCGCGCGCCTTCCGGCTCCCTTCCCCGCTCGAGTCAGACACGCGTCTCGCCTCGTCGCGCGACGGTGCACTTCGGGGGTGGGAGCGGGGGAGGCGGTGAGCGCGTCAGCCGTCGCGGAGGGCGACGACGAGTACGAAGCGGAGCTCCAGGAGGAAGGGTTCCCGAGGTGGGAGGGCGGCGGCGGCGGCGGCGGAGAGGAGGAGGACTACGACCATGACCCGGAGATCGGGGACATTATGGGGGACTACTTCGACGACCCCAAGAAGGCCCAGACCCGCGTCGGTGTCCCCTGCCTTCTCGTGTCCCTTCTTCCTCTCGTCCTCTGATGAATGAATGGCTTTCCCCGCCTGATTATCGGTTGAATAATTTGGTGCCTCGTGCCGTTTCGCAGATGGAGGAGAGGATAAGGAAGAAGCGCCACAAGATCGTGCAGGCCAAGACCGGCTCGCCCAATCCCATGAAGGTCGTCTTTAACAAGTAATGTGCTTCTCCGATGCTGCCAGATATGTGTCCAAAATGCAATTAGCTAGCTTGCTCGTTTATAGTGTGCAGTTCGACCTGATAATCAGTCTCCAAATGTTGCTTTACGAAATTGGCCTCCTAACTTTTAATGTTAATTTCGACAATATATTATTGTCTATAACTACAAATCATGATCTTATGAGAACATTTCCAAGTAACAAAGTTTGAATCTCAAGTGCCTTATAATGACCAATGCAGGAGCAAAACTTGATAATCGACACCCATTTGGTGATCTTCCTTATTTGTTTAATGGATTTGGATTTGTGCTTGTTTCCTGTTCTAGATTTGACTTCTCCAATTCATATATATGGTTCGAGTTCTACAATGCTCTGTTGCCGAAAGATGCTACCTTAATTTCTGATGTGAGTTCTCGCTCTCTATTTTTTACACCATAGAGAAGTATTGATCATACTATAAAGAAAATATAGTATGTATCAGAACTATACACATATTGAATCAAGATGTTGCAACTTCTCTTTTTTATCATGCTTGCAGGCTCTACGTTCTTGGCATATAGTTGGGCGCCTTGGTGGCTGCAATTCTATGAATATGCAGGTCAATTTGCTGCACCAGATGTACTCGTCACTTTTTTAATGTTATTTTGGACAACCTTCTTTTATCTTGTCATGTCCTTCACATATAATAAGGAAACAGAGTGGATGATACTAGTCAGGATAACATAACCCAGCTATTAGTAAGAATGTAAAAAACTGACCTCTGTTGTTTTCTTCAAAAATTTGGCAGCTTAAATGCTTTATCGAACTTCTATGCTTTGCGCAATGGGACATAAAAAGTATTTGTTTATTTTACAGTTGTCGCAGTTGCCTTTAGATTGCAAAAGGCCGACTTATGATGCTCTTGAAGGAGCTAACGTCACTCCGACGTCCTTTTACAACATTGGTGATCTTGAGATTCAAGATAATCTAGCACGAGTATGGTATGTACTATTTTTCTTCTAAGCAGCCTTCACAAACTGTAGACTGTAACCTTTTTATGTGGCCATGTGAATTATCATAACTTAAACCCTTAAAAAAAATTATCATAACTTATTGAACAAGGATGCTGCTTTGTTTCCTGGTCTTCTAATTCTTGATTAGTACCATCTGTTCTCACATCATTGTGGATTATAAACATTAACTGTTTGTTTTGCAAACTTATGAAAAATACCATAACATGCAAAACAGAGCACTCACGACATAAATTCGATCGATGTGGGTTTAATCATGACAAACCATCTTTATGTGATTTAGGAATTTGTGGTGCAATAAGCCTGCTGGACCACTTTGACTGAAAAAATAATGTCTTACCATTTAAGACTAGTATGTTGCAATTGTATGGCTTTCTAGAAACCTGTAACTCTTTGTCTCTTTCTATGCAATTTTACGTGTTTGCACCATGTACTGAAACACTGTGATACCATATTTGCTCAGGCATGTTTGGTCATGTTCCATATTTCCTCTTCAGCCAATCATCCTCTTTCAGACAATTTTTTGTTCCATACCTAAAATATTGCAAATATATATACCTGTTCAAGTTATAATCACACTCATCACCCATGACTCTTTATTTTCACCTTATATTACACAGGGTTGACATTGGTATTCATGAGCCATTGCTTTTGGACATCCTGCTTAATGCTTTAACAACCATAAGTTCAGAGTAAGAACCAGACTTTTGAATTGTCAATATTTTTGTAATTTACCATGTACAATGTGATTTTCTGCTCATCAGGATCTGGTTTCTAACATATGGTGCACTTGCATGTTTATATTTTCTTCTCATTTTCTGTTTTACACCCCTAAAAGTTGAAATCCGTGGATGTGGCATATCTTGAGTTCTTTGCACATGTACAAGTGGGCTGGTAACGTATCATGGCCCTAGTGCTTTCTTCACAATCCAACCTGGCCCTTATATTTTTTTAGCTCAAAATTGTATAAAATAAGAGCCCGACCCTTTCTCTAGGCTAAATATTTAGGCCCTTTACTTCCTTCACAATGCAACCTGGCCCTTATATTTTTTAGCTCAAAATTGTATAAAATAAGAGCCTGACCCTTTCTCTAGGCTAAATATTTAGGTCCTTTACCACCCCTATGTACGAGGGGGACCAGCTTTCATGACCTTTCTCGCCCGGGCTCCGGTTGAGCTCTTCTTAGTGAAACTAGAACATTAGGCGCACGATGTGCGCCCTACCATTTAAGCAAGCAATTAAACATAAGTATATCGAAAGTAATGAAATGTGACAACTGGCATGCATGGTATATGATAATAATTCAACACAAAATCACAGCATATAGTAATAATACATCATTAATATGCTAACATTTGAGCAGTGCGGTACACTATGCATAATAGGTGTCTATCCGGCATTGTAGTGTTTAAATAAGCAGTCAGGATGCAGCTTGCCTGCAACATTATGCACTGTTTTAGTCAGGTACAAGTTTTACATATCACATCATGTCGAATTGTAGGAACAATCCACGGGTTCATGACTTAGTGCTAAGGAAGATGGATAAAAATAATACAATCACAATAGGTACTCTGTTTTTAGATCACTGCCTACTATTTTCTTCTCTAAATGCAAGACGATAGTAAAAAGTAGCTGTTGTTTTCATGGTCGTTTAGAGGCAAAGTTTAATAGTGCTAGTTGCTCTTGTCACACATATATGATCGGAATGACGAACTGGGAAGCAGGTTCATGAGCATATCCAGCATGCTGGCCGGCACTCGTTGCTGTGCTCGAGCTCGAGCTCGAGCTCGACCAGGACCATGTTGCTGCGCCGCCCTCTCGCCATCACCCGGGACCAACCCACCACGAGGCACGCCCATGGCCTTGCCTGCCCACCGCTCCAGGCCGCACCCAAACATGGTCACCTGCAGCAAATTTGGCAACGACGGTCACAGAGCCAAAAGGAAATTCCAAATCCACGACCTTTTTATTGGTACAAGGAGCAAGGTACCAATCGAAAAGGCAAAATCGTTTAACTGATCCCCTCACAACAATGATGCACGTATTGAAGACAAATATAACAGGCAGTGTAGTGGAATTCAGCACAATGCCATCAAATGCTTCACTGTTTATCCAAAAAGGGGCAAGGCATAGACCACTGCAATAATTATTGTGTATAAATGTAAGTCACTGAATTAGTGAAACGATTTTGAATACAGTCAAACCATATTTATATCAAGTTATTGACCAAAGACACTGTGTGGTGTTCAGATATATGGTTCAAGTTAATATTTCATAGAAATTATCAATACTATCCAAAAAAAATATTTTGATATATGATAAAAAAATGTAGCGGTCAATTTGGAATCATAATTACTTAGAAAAGTACAAAAATTCTCATCTCTTAACTGGCGGAAGTATTCTGATATTATTCCAAGCGTGTAGTTTTCACATGAACATCACATACCAAATTTGACCATCTTGAGAAAATCATGCATGTTTCCTAGTCTGGTATTTTTTTTGCTTCAACACAGGCACGGGAGTTCCTCTCAAAATTGTGCAATCTCAACCAAACACAGATTTTTGCCAAAATTGGGAATGTTGAGGTATTTTTAAAGATAGTACTTCTACATCATTAGCCAACTATAAGTTGTAATTTGTTTTACCATATCTGCTCCAAATTTCATGGGAGGGCTTGAACCATTTTGATGAAATACTGGTAGAGGTAGATGATATCATTCTATCAAGAGGAAACCTTGGAATCAATCTTCCACCTGAGAAGGTTGGCTACCTCGACTAAAATTTTAGCATTCCAGAGAACCTCAATTTAGACAGATGCTAGTATTTGAGTGAAGATTAGTATTGAGTTCATGCACCACCTGGTAAAGCCTTAGGCAATTTAGCCAATAATACACCCTCTCACATCTGGGCTCCAAACCTGCTAAGTTTCATACCTATCTGTTTACCCAGAATCTAAACCTGTTGATGAAAGATAGACAATTAACATGAACTTAAAACGTTTCAACTCATGATTCATTTTCTTCCATTCCCAAATTAAATCCTTGGAGCAAAGGAAGAAGCAGGCTTGAGTAGATCTGTGACAACAAAGATCTGGAACCTGAATCCTAGAAACGGAAGGGGAGAGGAGGATGGACAGACAGGGAGCAACGGAGATTGGGAGGAGGAGGATGCTCACTGGAGGACGGCAACACAGGCTGCTGTTGCAGTGTTACCAGGGGAGGAGAAAACGCGGGGTCCATGAGCTGTGGCCAATGCGAAGCTGTCGCGGCGGCGGAGGAGGTGCTGAGCATGGGGCCGCGGCTGCGGCCGCAGCGGAGGAGGGGGTGCCGAGCGCGCTGGCCCGAGACTCTGGCCTTGACGGCGCGGTGTGTGTGTGTGTGTGGGGGGGGTGTCGTGCACGCGATGGAGGAGGGGTTGCTGAGTGCACGGGCCCGCGGCTTGGGCCCCGGCGGTGCGGCGGAGGGGTGCCGAGTCCAGGGGCGCATCTCGCGGCGGAGGCGGCGCGAGGAGGAAGAGGGCGGCTAGGCAGCGGCCCGCTCTCCCACGGTGCGCAGCGGGGCGTGGCCTTTGCCACGGGGAGCTGGGGAGTGGTTGAGCGCGGGATTGCACGGCGGAGTGGGCAAGCCCCTACCGCTCCGCGTGCCCGCGGCGGGGCCGCACCGCCTCCTGGTTGCGAAGGGGGACGAGCGCCGCCTGTTCGAGCTGTCCGTGCGCTCGCGCAGCGCGGCCAGCCTCGCCATGTCGGTGCTGTGCGTCCGGACGGTAGCCGCCGCCGGGGCCGGCCCGTGGCCAGGAGGAGAGCAGGAGCGGGCGGATCTGGATCCAGCGGAGCGGGCGCGGCGACGGAGAGTAGGAGTGGCTCCCGCTACCTCGCACGCACGCCGGCAGCCCCGCGGCCACCCTTGCTCGTGCGCCGCCCGGCCATGCGCCTGACCTCGCCAGCGCGGCGGAGGAGGGGCTGCCGAGCGCACGGCGGAGGCGGCGCTGTGGAGGAAGGGCCGAGCGCGCGGGCCCATGGCTCGTGGCCCGGCTGTGCGGCGGAGGAGGCCCTGTGCCGCGGCAGAGGAGGGTGTGTCGAGAGTGGGGGGGCACAGCTCCGGCGGAGGAGGAAGAGCGCGGTGGCGGGGAGCCGGGGAGGAGAGGAAGGGAGGCGGCGGCGGGCAGGAGCGGGGAGCCAGGAGGAGAGGAGGGGGTTAGGGTTCCGCTGTGCGGGAGGGGCCAAATGAAAAATGGCTCGCGGGTGTTTTCTGTAAAGATAGCAGGACTATCGATTTTTCTCTTCTTCTCATCGAAATAAACATTAGTTTGGGGGTTTATATGGAAAATAAATGAATCTGAGTACTGTACCGTCAGGATGAACTGGGTTTTGTTGTGATTTTGAGAAAATTGAAGGGCTTTTATGTAAAAACGACCGAGCCTCGCGCAGGTTGACACGCGTCCAATTTTTCGCGTGGAGTGCGGAGGGAGCAGCAAACCAGGGTAGGTTTTAACCATTCCGATAGGTGGGAGCAGTTTTTCTCCCACCGGCCTTTTTTTTTTTGAGTCCTCTGCAACCCATCCCACAGAAATACATGAATACAGAATTTACACTTTTCTTCTGTTTGGAGGAGGAACAAACTGAACCTTTCTTCCCTTTTGCGGTGAAAGAAACTTAACTTTTAATTTTATCTAAAGGGAAGTAGTAACTACTGATTTGGAAAGTGATGTTAATGGAGTGTGAATGTAATCCTTGCTCGAAAGCCGTTCCTGTAGTTGGGCATGTTTTGCTTGTGGGGCTATCTAAAAGCATTGCATGCCATTAAGGAGGAACCTACACTTTTTTATTAAGTATCATGACTTGAAAACTGTTGTTACTCTTGAAAAACAGTATATCAGCTGCCTCTTAATGCCTTCTTTGGATTAGTTAGAGGGGTTATCTTCCAACGACACTGCTTACAGTATTCAATCATGTTATAAACAATTTATTATCATATTCCTGTGCAGAATAATAGAATCCTCACCCTGTTTATGTTTGATTTTCTACAGTCATGTTGGTATTAAGCAAGTACAGTTTGGAGGGTCAGAGTTGGTGAACTGGAATGAGGACTTGAAAACAGAAGAAGTTGGATATAGCGTCCGCAAAATCTAAAATATCACAATCCTGAGATTTGCAGAAGCATTACCATTTTAGCTACAGTGCAAATGCAACAACTGGTCCGAGAACATAATATGCCACACAAATGCTTCAGCCACCCTGATCCTGCAAATGAGAAGAAAAATGGTGTCAGCGCCATGCATGAGAAGTTGATGTCCAAATATATTAACTTCCTCTTGAAAAGGGGTTGCCATCCTTGCAGGACTCTGCTAGCTGCACATCATTTGTAATCCTTTTGGGTACACGTAATCTCATAGGTTCTCTAATGTCCAACGTGCGGCTCTGACACTAGCTGTGTAAGAGAAAACTTGTAAAATTATGTTTTCTTTGGCTAGTGATAATCATGAACCATGATTGAACAATTGCTAAATATGTTTGCTTAGCGTTAGTGGTAGCCTGATGTCTTACTTAGACCAAGTTTGGCGTGACCTGTTGCTTTAGTCTGTAGGCACAAATTCTTCTTCTCGTTGCATTAGCAAGTTCGCCATTAATGTTACAACAGATGGGCTTTGCTTGTTGCGTTCAATTATAAATTGAACTTTTTTCCTGCTAGAATTGTAATAAGTACCTTAAATTCAAACATGTAAAAGGCTGTTAAGAATTTCCTTGCTTAATGCGAAGAACTTTTTATGACAGTGTGTAAGCTTTCATTCAGTTGGAAATCTTGTACGGACTAGGATTTTATCCATTTCAGGGTTATCCTGCCTGTGCCCGGATCTTTCTATTTCTACCTCGCGGGGCTAGTGCGCATGCGTATTTGCGCTAGCTGATTATATTTCTTCTTCTCGTCTTGGTGAAATTTTAAGTAGTTTTTCATTTTGCCCGGCTTAGCGACTTTGCCTGGAATTTGATGTCTGGTTGGAACCCGGTGCTCCCTACAACGCCTACATCCTTAGTGAATACTCCCTCCGGGCCCTTTCTAAATAGGATGTGAGTTTATGAAATAGCAAATATGAAATAATGTATTGTGGTGCAAGTTTCATCCATGACTTCATTTATATTTTGGTAATATGACACTCTTGTAAACAACAAAATGGAACCACCAATTGGGATTAGCCTAAAACCCATCAAGAATTAGTAACCATGCATACATGGTTTTTATCTAGATAAAACCTATTTCATCTCTCTCCTTATTAATCTAATACCTTGAAATAGCCTAATTTCCATAGAGCAGTGGCGGAGGATGCGGTGGAGGCAGCGGAGCGCGCAAATTAAAGAGAGGCAACGAGCAGGTGCTTGCCCCTAGTGCGCCACTGTCTCTTCCACTTGCAGCTGTCATTGGTGGTACACGAAGCAGATGGAGATGGACGGCGGGGGTATAGCTGCAAGGAAGGTGGGAATATAGTAACTGTAGCAACTAGCAAGCCCACTCCACAGCTTTGACACCTCTTGAGACCCACTTGATCCCTCTCCCTCTCAGAACATGGATGCCACATATCAGAAACATTTGCATTCGTTTCGCAAAAAAGACTTTTGCGTTAAGTATGACAATCAAAATAAAGAACCTTATGTAAGTAAGCTAATCAAAATAAGAATCTAGCGCCTCTACCTCATAACTTCTTGTTTCTTGGCTTTTTTTCAGTATGTCTCGACTAGATTCCACATCATATGGGACCCTCTATATTGCAACGCCATTTTGTTAAACGTGCAATTCATTCCCAAGAAAAGAACAGAAACTAAGCTAAGATGAAAAGATACAGTTTAACAGTGAGGAGGATCTCTACTACGTCGGCTTTTCCCATAGTTTAACAGTTTAACTAAACTAAGCTAAGATGAAAAGATACAGTTTAACAGTTCTTGCCCATAATTTACATTGCAATTGTGATTTTACCCTCATTTTCCTTAACTTTATCATTTTGCCCTTACTGTTCACTCAACACGATTTTGCACCCAGTCAACAAGATTTTACCCCTAGTCAATAGTCCAAACAGGGGAAAAATTGCATTGAATAGAGGCAAAAATCGTGTTGACATGTGAATAGCAAGGTAAATCACAAAGTTAAGAAAAATGAGAATATAATCTCAATTGCACTTAAAATTGCATTTCCAAATGGAATTTGGTCTCGCTGAGTTCCATTCAGACAGAAGAGGAAAAACTCGTGGGTCTTGCCTCGTAAGATGGGCCTGGGTGGTGATAGCTGTCCTCAGTCCTCACCCTCTCCCACCCTCAATTTGAGAAATTTTGATATTTAACACTAAGTTCGCAGGCCTCACACGATATATCATCAGGTTCGCAAGCCTTTCGAAATATAACACTGGGATGAGATAAGGTAAGGGTACAATGGTCATTTGACATGAGCTGCTAAATTAAAAAGAATTAAGAAATTTGCAAATAGGGTGAAAATAGTGAAAATGTCATGAATCGAAACAATTCGCAGCCTCGATGTTATATTTTGAAAGACTTGCGAACCTGATGTTATATCGCGTGAGGCCAGCGAACTTAGTGTTAAATATTGAAATTTCTCCCCACAATTTAAACCCGCCGCCGCCGCTCCTCAAAACAAGCCGCGGATTAGAAGTTTTGGCACTGCCAAATCCTCTCCCCACCGACCTCCACCGGGAAGACCACCATGGTGTTCTCCAAGCGAGCCGCCACAGCGGCAGCGGTGCAGGCGCTGCTCCTCCAGCAGGTCTGGCGCACGGCTGGATCGGTCGTCTCCTGCAACCGCCCATCCCCTCGGTTCGAAAACCCTAACCCTTCCGGCTTGGCCTCGCTTCCCCGACGAACCGAACCTTCTAGAAACGCGACATTGGCGTGTGCTCTAGGGAGGATGGCGCGCCAGCCGACACGGTCGTGGAGGAGGATCTCTACTACGTCGGCTGCGCCTTCGACACAAACTTGCGCCCCGGCCCCGGTGCCCCACCGCTCGTCGGCTCTCTCGCCGACATGGTCGGGGAGGAGGACCTCTCCAACGTCGGCGCCTGCTTCGGCACCAACCGCCCGGAGCACATCGCCTCAATTATCCTACACAGTTTGGAGATTCTTCCGGTGGACTTTGACTCGCAGCTCCCGGCAAAGGCATACTTGCTTGTGTGTTTTCGCCTGATCAGCAATGGATCGGTTTTAGAATAGTGATTGGTGCACTCCTAAGGGTGCTAAGACCGTGTGTTTTCATTGGGCATGAATTTGATTTGCACCAGAGGATGTGGCTATTTTTAGCAGCAACGCATGTTTGGTCCTCAATTGTTGGTAGTCTTCATGAAATTCAATATGACCCTTAAGTAGTTGTGTGTTATGCGAAGTTTGATAAGGGGTTTGTGTCCGATATTGATTAATACACCTTCTGTTTACTATAAAACATGCCACTTTATCCCTGTTGTACAAATGATTGTGGGGTGCTACCAATTATCCAAGATTTAGCATTACCTGAATCACCCCCATGTCACCTTTAGCAGTAAATAAGTCAGATGTCTTCAGCTGGCAAAAGCAAAATCCGCATGCATCTGCTGCCTCTGTGGACAAAAGTAATCGCAATTCGTTCCATACAGTAGGCGAACGTAGTGACATTACACCGTATTTATCACACATTTCTGTCTCTTTGCAGTGGATGGTTAGTCTATTTCAATTCATATGCTTAGCTATATGATTATGTTCTTCCTTAGCTGTCCTATTAATGAAGTCTTGTATTTCCATTATGTGATAATGGAAATCTGTGATAATGGAAATGGGGCAGAGCCTCGCTTCAAAAAGTATGCTTAGATGCATTCCTAGGGCACTATTCTGACATTGTTATATTTTCTAACATCTGATCTTCATCAACTAGCTAAAGATAATACTAAGCTTTTAAATGTCTTCCTTTATAGTTTATTCATGTTTGAATGTCAAACCCACTATCTCTCTTTGCCTTGCAGATGCTTCAGCTGCACAGGCAAGGCTTTCGTGGTGGCCCCCAATCCCCGAGCACAGCACCGGCTGCTAACCGCACTTGCCTTGCGACAAGAGCCACCGGACCTTGTCGCCAGACGTTGGTGGCGTACGCAAGCATCCCCATTGCCACTAGACGCCACCACGCGCGCCGCGAGCGTCCCCGCATCACACGCCGGTAAGGTAGCTTCCGCGGATTCCGCACGCCGCCACCATTGCCACCCCGTGGATCTAGCGATTTGTTTCGGTGATCAACTAGAGCTACAACGACGACTACATCGACTGAGAAAGGAACGAATAGCAGTAAAGAAAATTTCACTAAAACGTCAACGTTTCCACTTTTTCATTAGAAAATTCCACTTCTGACACGACACCAAGCCATTGCGTCCAGAGTTACAAAACATTGAGTGCAGGGTGTTTATCAACAAAAACACAGTTCGACTAAAACTCATGGCTACCACATGTTTAGCTATTTTCTACCACTAGTTTCACATACCGCCTCACCTGGTGCCTCCACGATCACGAGCCAACCAACCCTTCTCTACACGGTGAGGATCCCACAAGATATAACATCATATACTTCAAAGTAGAGCAAAGTAAAACAAATAACTTCCAATTTCAGATTAAATGGCTAATGTGAGATTCTTAAAATTTAGTGGAGGCAATTCAAACAACAAAGCCAAAGCGTGTGGATCACAGTGCCACGTTTATTTGCCTTCACCGAAGATCAAGAACGTGAGCTAAACATGATCCAAAGGTGCACCACTTGTTCAAAAATATACCTCAACACCAAAACAATCACACTTCAAATTAAATACATCGAGAAAAGCATTCATACTTCTGAACCCAACGTCCTCACACAAAACACTCTAATCTAGACATAACAGCAGTACTGTAGAATATTCTTTTTGTATACTTAAATCCTGAAGGACAAAAATTCTGGAATTTTTCCACATGAAAGAAAATTTCAGTACCCACAACTTTCTAGTTATCCAAAATTTGAGTAAAAATCATAATCATGGGGTAAACTTGAGGTTAACCTTAATCCGACAATCTAACAGATCCTGCGGAACAGTCCTACTAAAACAGTCATAACTGAAGCACCAAAATTCGTGTGAATATGAACTTTACTAATCTGGAAAGATTCTGAAAATATATACAACTCTTTTAACTACAAGAAAGTTCAATTCGGCCATTAAGGTTTCATAAACTTCATGTTAACAGATGCTGCCCAGAATTACGAGACTGAAAAACAGTCAGATTCAAACATTTGTTTCTCCCTCATCTTAAATCCGATTGAGGTGTTCTTTGTGGCCACGGAAAGATATTGAAGTCTTCTCCAACTCATATAAAGATTTAATAATTTTTTGAGATCAATAAGAGCACGAAAAACTGCTACAAAAAGAAACTGCGCAGATTGACAGCGTGCTGAGAACAGCGACGAGGGTAAACCCTTAACCCTAGTCCGAACAGCGACTAATACCACTACTCCTATGAACTAAAAACCTCTAAAACCAGAGGGAAAACAAGTTCTACATCAGGAGAATGTCTCACCTAGGATTTCCCCTTGAAAAGATCAAAGGCGACGACGACCATCCAAACAACAATTTCCCACCATTTTCTTGGCGGCGAGGGTCACGGTAACCCTTCGATTGCCCCCAAACTGCAGCACACATGGGGAAACCACCATGAACAGCGAGGAGAAGCCATGGAGATGGGGAAAAACAGGAAGAGGAGAGGAAATCCTACTGGTTTTTGGAGAGGAACTACGACGACGGACGGCGGCGTGCCCTAATCTCCCTTCTCTTCTATTCTCTTCCTCTCCTCTCTGTTCTTGATCTGGTCACGGCAACAAGGAGTGGCCGCAAGCGCCAATGTAGCACGCAGTACTGTAGCATGGGCCCGCCCGCCTAGCAACTTCAAAAAAAACTATAACTTTTTGATCCGAACTCCAAACGCGTCATGTAAATAGTCAAACGGAATGTACTCGACGAGCTCTACGCAATCACAGTGTCTGTTTTTCCATTAGAGCCATGGATAAAAAAATTAATTTTTGCTATCAATTTTACGCTTTCCTATGCAGAAAGCGTATTTTTTCGTTTGTTCATTTTGGATGTTACAATCCCCCAGAAAGAAAATGAGGAGAGAGAGAGAGAGCACCACTCAATGATATTTATTATCTACACTCACTTGCACTTGACCAAAGTCAATGGTTAACATGATCTCTCAAAGACAAGATTTTTGATCCCGCAACATAGATGGAGAAGATATGCATTTCTTTATCCCCACCTTAAGCTCCACATACAACCTTTGTAGAGGTAGGAGCGACTCCATTGATTTATTGGGAGGATCAATAATGTGAAGGAGAAGGTGTTAGCCACTTGGAATCCAAGATATGAGGGAATGGCTAGAAATAACTCTTGTGCATATCTTTGATTTTATGACCCTAGACTTTGCTTGATCCTCTGGATCTAATTCAACCCTTTTGCTTGGGACGAGTAAAGTCTAGGTGTGGGGGCGTATTGGAAGTCGATTTCTATAATTTTTTACTGCCAACATTTCTTCGGATTTCATACTTATATGGCCATGATGAGTTCCACTAGTTTTGGTGTTTATTTGATTTCAGGAGCTCACTATTAAAAATTTTATTGGAATGAGAAACCCCAGGCCGGCCAGCCTCCCCTAGGCCAGCCGGCCTGGCACTGCGGCATTTGAGGCCCAAACTTCCCCTCCATGCTCACAAATACAAGTCCATGACATAACGACCGACACATCTCAAAGGATACATCCTATGGTTGAAAGGCCTAAGCCACGGATTGATGGACCTGCATGCAGCCTCTACCCTAGTCTTTAGGCTGAATACCGCCTTCCTGGAGTACATGCACGCGTTGATGGATGAGTCGGTGCAACGGAGGGCTGAGAGGAGCCAGAGCTAGGCTGACCGGCCTTGACTAGGTCTATATATTTCACAAAAAAGGCTTTTACTATTTTCTTGTGTGATAGAGGGAATGGCCGAAAATTTTATCGTAAATTATAATAAAGGATAGTTGATGAGTGCTGCTGTTCCTCAGTATAAATGGTTTGATTAAAGAAGTAGCATGTTTCTCCACATCATTCTTCCAAGTTCTAACCTATAGATGTTGAAGATAATGTCTTCCACTATGTGATGTACGACTTCTTGGCTAACTTTGGCTAGAACATGAATAAATGAGAGAGCATAGAGCTATAGGATCCAAATTTATTCATGATTTTGAATACAATAATATGTTTCTGAATTTTTCTAGCATATGCAGGAGGACAGGTTTACGAAGCACTAGCAGTTTGTCCTGATTTGGAAGGATTAGTGCGTAGGAAATGCCATCATCATTGTTGGACTTAGAGGAAGGTCAAGGCCACTAGCCATCAGTGAGTCCTAGGATAAGAGGCAGATTCTTGGGCATGGCACCGTGAAAGCAATGACAACTGAGGAGGATAACCGGCTAGTCGCAAGAAGGGAGACACAATGAGTTTTCCGCTAACTGGTAATAGTAGAAATACATGGCAACACCAAAGCAGTTAGTTGGGGGTGTCGTTATGCGGTCGGGGATAGAGCGGCGACACAAGAAGTGGAGCAAGAAAAATAGATATAAGGACCGTTCACCACAACCTATTCTGGTCAACATTCACCATATAGACAGCTGTCAACATGACAGTTGTCAACATAGTCAGCACTTAGGATATATAGATCTCGATCCGTTATCACCCTATCTAGATCCCTTTTCTAATCTATCTGCTCCATTCCTCTATCTTCCTTCCTGTTCTGACTGCGAATCTGCCTAAGCTTCGACAATCTCCACTAATCTTATTAGCTCTAGGTGCGCCGGTGTCGCACATGGTCGCCGGAACCACCGGCTACACTCTATATCACCTCACGTTTGATATATACCAACTCCACCCATCACCATCTTCCTCGCTCATGGTAGGCGGAGCCACCACATCCTCGTCGCCGCACTTCATACCACCTAGCCAGTCACCGTCGTCGACTTCATCCATCCCTATCAACCGGTGAGTCCTTCCCTCACGCCAACCCCAATTCAATTTCCCCGATTAAAATCAAGACCCATCCAAATTAAGAAAAAAAACCCCAATTTGGGAAGTTGAGCTTGTAAGGAAAATTCCCCAATTTGACTACTTGCATTGTAACCCTAGGAATACACTACTCAGATCTCTAGTCACTGATTTCTAATCCGATATCAAGTTAGATTCCACTTTCTAGGTTTGATGGGCGGAGGAGAAATTCAACAATACAAGAAGGAAGCCATAACCACTCCATAGGTTAGATCCCATACTCTGCTCCATCGTGCCTACCACGCGGAATCCGTTCCTCTGCAGTCGACTACAGATGACACTGTCACTGCATGCGGGCCCGAATACCCATCAGGCCCACGTGTCGGTCACTGCGGTCAACTGCAGAGGATCTCAATCCACCACGGCGCCCATGCCTCTCACCAAATGCCCCCCTCCATCGCGAGTGGAAGATGGCTTGCCAGCATCAAGGCATCGTTGTGACGACAAAGCACCGGCAGCGAGTGTTCCCACTGCTTCAAAGTCCAAACAACCTACATCATCAACCATCATACCAGAGGCGGCGAGGGACACACTTGACAGCATCCCAATAGGCAGAGTCGACTCTTACAAGATATTCAACAAGATTGGTGCAGGAGCCTTTGGCAATGTGTGGAATGCGCGCCACCTCCATACTGGCAAGATGGTCGCCATCAAGTCCATACGCGCTAGTAGAATGGCGATTCTACGTGAGGCCGCTCTACTGATAGCGTGCGCGGGGAACCCTGCCGTGGTGGAGTTGCAAGAGGTGGTGCGCGCCGTGGACATGGACAAGCTCTACCTCGTCATGGAGTATGGTGGGGCTAGCCTGGATTCCATCATCAGTGCGCGCTACCATGCCGGCCGGCCATTCACAGAGGATGAGATGCGTCGCGTGATGAGGCGGCTGTTGCATGGCGTGAAGATTATGCACGAGCATGGCATTGTGCATTGCGACCTTAAGCCAGCAAATGTCGTCGTCAACAAGGAGGATCCCCGGGGTCGGATCCTGAAGATATGTGACCTCGGCCTTGCTAGGTCGGTGACCTTGCCGCCCCCGGACACCTCAGGGCCTGTACCCGGTACGCTCTGGTACATGGCACCAGAGCAGCTCATGGGAGACACGGACTGCAATGCGGCTGTGGACATGTGGTCACTAGGATGCATCATGGCGGAGCTCGTCACCGGGAAGCCGATCTTCCAAGGCAGCAATGTGTTCAAGCAGTTGCACGAGATCGTTCACTTCCTCGGGATCCCTGATGAGGTGTCATTGATGCAGTTGGGCGTGTCCGCCTCAACACCAAGCCATCTACGAGACGCGGTGCTAGAGGAGCGACTCTCGGCGGCTGGCTTTGATGTTCTGCGTGGCTTGCTGGAGTTTAACCTGAGCGACAGGCTCACCTCGGCAGCAGCACTCCAGATGCCATGGTTGACATTGAAGGATGCCGATGCTCCATCACCGGCAAGGGCATGAAGTGAGAAGCTAGAGTGCTAAACTTGTGTCACTGTACAAAGGGGTCGATGTACCTATATGGAGTTTGCCCGCTGTCATTCTGTGATAGTGAAGGAAGTTTAAGAGCTCCCTTTAAATTAAATTTTTATGGATCATTCAATGCGATGTTGCAAAAGATCAATCATAAACTCAATCTGCACATATATGTTGCATGGATGGAATCTTTTTTTGGTTCGATTATTATGTAGTGTTCTTGGCTTTTTGCCTACTTTGGTAGTTGACTCTTGCAAGTTGCAACCTATCAATATTATGATGGGAACCAAGTTCCGGGAGATGTATTCCGGAGTGTTGCATGTGATGAGATGATCATTCTTCTCAAAATCAAGATGGGGCAAAATTAGACTTGAAAGATTCTTTCGTGTTCTGCTCTAAAAAAAAAGATTATTTCGTGGCTGCTAGCTGTGCGTGTGTGTGCTTCTCTCTGTCCGATTTGCATATGTTTTGCTGAGTCTTTGGAGCCTGTTGCATGCTCTTGTTCCTCTGCATCTGGCCATCAGCCTTCTGTCTATGAAAGTGCCGGGCCTGGCTCGGTGCGGCAAGGTGGTCATGGCTAAATCCAACTTGAGCCTTTGCACATGTTGGAAAAGGAATGCGCATATTGCAAAACTCCTTTTTACCGCGTGGTCCATTGCAGATTTTTTTTGATGAAACTGGTCCATTGCAGATTGCGAGCAGGTTTGCTTTCCGATCATATTTCCATGTGGTGGGGTTAAATTTACTCATTTCCTTATTTCTTTTTTAATAGCTGGTTTTTATTTGTTCTCAGTATCATATGGCTACGAATAGAGCTATATAGGACTTGTGCCGTGTTATTATTGCTCGGCAGGCTGCCACACAATCTTTTTACAGACCAAAGCACGGCATGACACGATAAATTATGGAGCATGACACCATGGAACGAACACAATGGCCTGCCTGTAACCCTCATGTCCGGAAGCGTATGGGAGAATTGTACAAAAACAGCCTGTCAACCTGTCAAGTTACAAATAACATATCTGGTGGAAACTGCAACCGTCGTGAAAACCCGTGCAAACTACGGCAAAAAGTCTAAATTCACCAAAGAATCACACCTGTAGATGATATGATGATACACAACCTTGTAAATATCTTGTCCAAACTCGACTTTGTTTGTGAGATATAAAAATAACAATTTTCAAGCCAGAAAGCTGTCCAGATGATCTGTAAGAAATTTGTTATTTTTATATCTCACAAATGAAGTCGAGTTTGCACAAGATATTTTACAAGGTTGTGTATCATCATATCATCTACATGTATGTTTTTTTTGGTGAATTTAGATGACCTTTTTGCCATGGGTTGTACGGGTTTTCACGAAGGTTGTGGTTTCCACCAGATATGTTTCCTTATAAGTTAGATTGTTTAGGTGTTGAAAAGGACCGAATCATCCAAGTATTCGGTATGATCCCCTTCCAGAATTTGTAACCGTATTGTTGGGCGTGACATCTCTGCCTAATTGGATGAATAAAGCAACGAACTACGTTGGGATAAAAAAAAAGTCGCAAGTGCCAACAAAACCCACACTACAAGAAACCCTTTAATACATGGCGGGATGAAAACGTCATATATCATCGACAAAATGTCACATATCATCATCCATGACAGTTTATTTTAACGTCCTCTATTATGCGTCACCTATTAACCCCAGTGATGATTTGATGAAAACGTCACAGACGACCATCATCTATGATGTTCCTTATGTTGACAGCCAAAATTGGCATCAACCGGTCTGACCGGTTTGACCAAGCGGTCCGACCAGTCTAGTGCTGTAGCTGATCCAGCAGGAGCCCAACCGGTTTGACCGGTCTAAGAGGAATCCGACTGTAATTAGAATTCTTAATAGATTTAAATCTGTAAACATGATTTCTTGCGGGGTAAGTCTTCCACACCCTATAAATATAAAGGGTAACGGCCGATTGAGGATACAACCCAATCGAACCAATCAAATACATTTATTTTTTATCGTCTTTACCTTTTCTCTTTACCCTACTTTTTCAACCTCGACATGCTGTTCTTCTCTCGTCTCCATAGCGTTTGAGGATGCCCTAGCTGCCTTCTGAGCCTAGGGCAACCCTACGCGCGCTTGCCCCGACGGGATCCCTCCCGGGCGAGCGTTCGTCGGATCATCGCCGTTCTGCACGGCGACCGGTCTGACGGGTCCCCCTGACTGGTCAGACCGCTCCACGTAGGAGGCACTGCAAGGAGCCCCTCCTCGCGCCGCGTGACCTAGCGCGATCGTGTGTTGGCCCGTAAAAGGCATCAACACAAATTGGCGACTCCGCTGGGGACGAGAATCAAGTTATCATGACCGGTTTGTCAAACCCTAGCAATATATCGTCACATGAAGAACTACTTGAAGAGTATCAGCGAGAGTGCGATCAGGCGGATGAAAGGTTGCTTCTATCCTGTTATCGTAAAACAGAGCAAGGCGTCATCAAGATAAAGGAGTGGAAGCCACCATCCGCAATTGATCTATTAAAAGAGGTACAATCTTCAGATACGTTATCCGATGCTCTATCTGATATTGTCCAGTATTTGATTGATCAAGAAGATAGTTCAATTTCAGTTCCTATTATTCAAAAGTCAGTTATTGAAAAGCTGGCTAATAATTCTTGCAAAAATTTGCCTGATGTTGCTGGTCAAGATACAATTGGGCCGTCCCAAGCCGAAATTGTCGAGCCAAAATCTCATGGCAAGAGCACAGAGACTAAATCTAGTACTTCAACGCTCGGGGGACAACAAAACAAAGGCAAAACTGCTACTTGCAGTGCAACCGGTCTGACCGGTCTTAAGATTGGTCTCACCGGCTCATCTAAGGTTTTGCAAAATAAATCAAAACCTAAGATGGTTAAGCCAAAGAAACCAGAGATCGGTGTTTGGAAAACCGTTCAAGCTAAAGGTCATAGCAAGCATCAAAAGGCAAAGCCGAAGCCCATTGGAGAGTTTCCTGCTAAACCTCAAAAACAAAGAGATGCAAAAGATGCTAGTTGGCCTAATAAATCCAAACAATCAAGATCATCTCCAAACGCCAGTTCCGTGATAAAAATTGGCAATGGAATAATTTTTCTACATCGATGCCGTTTCTGTCATATGGATCTCCTATGCATATGCCATGGGGTGCTGATTTCAATTTGCCTTATTCTTGTGCACCATGGTTTCATATTTCATATATGCCGTCTCTTCCTACATATTCGTGCCCAAATTATATTACCTATAAGGAGCCGACAATTAGTAAGCCATCACCTACAAATAATGGCCGTTTTGATCCTAAAAATCGGCCTGTGCAGAAAAAGAAACACAACGTGATCAAGCAAGTTTATCGTGTCAAAAAAGATGGACAATTGAATAAAAATTCAGATTTGACACAAGACAAAGAAAAGCCGACCGTTGAAGAAACATCGGCTAGTTCTGTTGCTCAGATTGTCCCCAATGGAGACCATACTTCAAATGATATAGCTGAACAACGTTCAAGTTCGGCTGGGGGGCAAGATAAGAGCAACCATGTCGGTTCTAACAGAACCGGTCTAACTGGTTCGTCAGACCGGTCTGACTGGTCTGAACCTAGAAAGTTTGGTGGTGCAAAAAATAGGACCAAGCTGACCTTTGAGGAGCTTCTGGATAAATACAAGAAGATATCCGCGCAGAAACAAAGCAATCAATTGGAAGGCAAACGAAGGAGTTCTTCACCACTAAGATCAAGAAAGCATCATCGGTCATCTTATTGGACTTCATCATCTATCCCGTCGATGCACGCACCATGGACTGCATATTCAAGTGTGTTTAATCCATTGTTTGATCATAATTCTTGGCTGCCATATTATGATTATCAATTATATGCTTTACCAAGGAGCTATGATTTGTATAATCGGCCGCATTGGCCGTCTCAAGACTTTTGTTATTAAACATGCTAAAAAATATAAAGCCGAAATAGTTTGCTGATCTTAAGCTAGAAATTGTTACATTTGCTAGTTCTCTTATTTCGGCTATTTTAGCATGTTTAAAGATAATATATGGCTGATGCATTGCTAATCATCGCCCTTAGACAATTTTAGTTCAGAAGAATATTTTTTAGCAAGCAAGCTTTACCAAAAAATAGGGGGGCATATGTTGACAGCCAAAATTAGCATCAACCGGTCTAACCGGTCTGACCAAGCGGTCTGACCGGTCTGGTGCTGTAGCTGATCCGGCAGGAGCCCGACCGGTCTGACCGGTCTAGGAGGAATCCGACTGTAATTAGAATTCTTAATAGATTTAGATCTGTAAACAGGATTTCTTGCGGGGTAAGTCTTCCCCACCCTATAAATATAAAGGGTCACGACCGATTGAGGATACAACCCAATCGAACCAATCAAATACATTTATCTTTTATCGTCTTTACCTTTTCTGTTTACCCTACTTTTCCAACCTTGACATGCTGTTCTTCTCTCGTCTCCATGGCGTTTGAGGACGCCCTAGCTGGTCTGCCGAGCCTAGGGCAACCCTACGCGCGCTTGCCCCGACGGGGTCCCTCCTGGGAGAGCGTTCGTCGGATCATCGCCGTTTTGCATGGCGACCAGTCTGACCGGTCCCCCTGACTGGTCTGACCGCTCCACGCAGTAGGCACTGCAAGGAGCCCCTTCTCACGCCGCGCGACCTAGCGCGATCGTGTGTTGGCCCGTAAAAGACGTCAACACCTTAACCGTCATAGATTAGTGTTGAGCCCATGGACTCTAGCCCAGAGCCCACCCAGGCCCAATGTTTGTGACGAAAATAAACATCATAGAAATAGTCACAGATTGTATATCCAAGTGACATGGATGCTTACGTGGCGGCTGACGTGGCTATTGACGTGGCAGCTGACATGACTTTTGTTATTTTTTTTATTAGATGACGTGGTGGCTTACATCAGCATCAAGAGTGCTCGGCTAATTTCATAACCAGGCCTAATCATTTCAACCCAACCTAACATATAGAACATGCCACATCATTTCAGCACAACACCAAACAGCAGCCATTGCACACACAAAGCAGTATATTCATATATTTTCTTTATTAAATATTGAAGATTTCATCACAAAACAGCAATATAACATTAGTTTAACAAAAAAGAGCTCTGATTGACCAAAAGGAGCTAGTATTGACCAAAAAGTTCTCTGCTATGGTTTGCATCACAAGAGTGAACAAAAAGAAATGATTGACCAAAACTTCCTATGCTGCAGTGATTGACCAAAACATCTTCCAAAGCCTATATCCTCTATTTGCATTTCCCTCAGCCTGAAAAGAAAAGAGTCACCAAACAATGTCAGTAAGACATTTCAAAGAGACTATTGCTAGATAGACATTTCAAAGAAACTGCAATCGAATTGCTGAACTATTGCTTCTCACCTAAAATCAGATCCTGAGCTGTTGCTGCACATCTGCAATACACCAAATTAAATGCACAGCATTCAAGTCAGAAACAACAACTGACAAGTGTCAATAGAGCATAATAACATAACTGGGACTATATAGGCAGCAGCACTAGAAACTCAAAAATAGAAAACTGAACATAGCATTACAGAGTTTCACTCATGCATGATGGCTTTCTATTTCCAACTCAATTCTCAAGACATACGCAATGAGCATGATTTGGTAGCTTGATAGGAAATAAAACTTAAAAATACTTGCTAATTACTACCGCTACCAGCCTACCACTCAAACATTGGTCATATTTGAAATACACTGGTCACATGGACATAACTTGGCAGAAGAATTATTTAATCACTAGAGCAGCACTTAACTTAGCACAAGTATATCATGCTCATCTTAAGTTTATACATCAAGTTAGCAGCTAAGAACATGAGCAGCTAAATTTCAAGAAATATCAAACACATGATTCATATGATTCATATATAAACAAGCATGATTCATATATTAGCAGCTAAATCTCATATATAAACAAGCATAAAGAAGGCCTGCCCCAAGAACAGAGATGATTCATATATAAATAAGCATGATTCATATATTAGCAGCTAAATCTCATATATAAACTAGGATAAAGAAGGCCTGCCCCAAGAACAGAGATGATTAATATATAAACATGCATGATTAAATACTTCGCAAGAATTCAATCCACACTGACCTGCTATTCTGTATAATAGTGAAAACTTGATAGCAGAGTTGAGATGTTGTCACTGCAGAAAATGGAACTCATGAATATAAACCTGCATAGGAAAAATATAGAGGCTGAAAACTCACTGATTTGGTATAGGACAGGCAGCTATAACATTTTCTCCAAGCACAAGCAGGCTTGTTCATACTATGAAGTTTGGGTGGCCCAGAGCTTTCATTTTGCAGAGGCTATTGACACTTGTTAGCGACCAATTTCAAGCGTCAATTTGATCAGAAAATCTTTAGAGTTTAAATATTTCATATGCATTTTATCCCAAATAAAGTAGATATCCACTATGCTCCTAGAAACTATATAGTGTTGGAAAAAAGGACTAAAGTGCAAGGTGTGAGGGCCTTATGTTCCATGGAAAAAAAATTGTTGACCAATCAGAGCGCAGAATTCAGACGGCTCACATGGATCAAAGGGCCCGGGCGCCGCCGCCTCTCCCCCTTTGCAGGAAGCTTCCTACAGCCTTCCTAGGTGTCCTGCAACTAGGTCGCGAGAACCCCTTGAGCTCTCCCTATAAATATGAGCCCTTCCTTAAGGATTTATTGTAGTTTACTTTGTTACTATACACTTTGCTTGGTTAGTTAACTTTAACATGCTTCAGTATTCGTATGTGTGCTCTAATATGATGTCTGTCCATACGAAGGGTTGGCGCTCCGCGCTGGATACTAGATTATCGCTTGCTAGTGTAGACATGGTGTCTGGGTTAGTTAAGTGTTGCTAGATGTCGCCCTTTCCCACGGTTTGTAGAGTAGCCTGCAGGTGGTGATAACCCTATTTAGTGCCATCATAATCCTCCACGTTCGGTTAGGGGGGTAGGAGGGTATAAATGTCTATGATGACTTGACAGTCATATATGCTAGCCATTTGCATAGTTCTCCCTTGTACTAGGAATAGCTAGATAGAGACTAATCACATTAAGTGCAAAGTATAAAGTATTAGTAAATGGTATAGATAACTGAAGAAAATTAGATAGACCTTGACTAACTAACTTTCACCTAGCTCCCTACCTCTTTTTACTTTTGTTAGAGCTAAGTTTTGCTTGTGTTTCACACTACCTTCATCCATATTTATCTTACCTCTATTTATGCATTTAAATATTCCATTGAGATAGTTCATATTGCCTACCTACACAACTTAGTCGCCCCCTTCCCCGCGGAATTATAAATGATACCCCGGTATACTCACTGTGTATAATGCTGCAACCGTGATTCCATCTACTTGCAGAATGATTCGTGGTTCATTATAGTTTGGTTATTAGTAATTGCTATATGAAATGTCAAGACATTTGATGGCGCCAATGTCGGGCATTTCTGGAGCCTTCACTGGAACCAGGCTGAATGACCCTGTTTCTGAAGTAGACGTTACGAAATACCAACAAGCATTTTTCGCGCCGTTGCCGGGGAAGGCATAGGTTAATTGTGTAGGCAAGGTCATGAACAATAGGAAATGGAATATTCATTTGCTAAACAGGCTAACTTCGCTTGTTCTCTCCTTTGTTGTGATGAAAACAGGGTAGTGTATGATCTGTTTTGATCTCCCGCAAAACTTCACGCAGAATCTGGAGTCGCTCTTAAGAAGAGTTCGGCCTCGTGTCGTACCTCCTCAGCGTACACTCTCGGCATCAGAACCGGTCATTAGTGTGCCATCCGCTTCTAACTCCATGGTTGAATGCCTTAAGAGAGTTGAATGCTTCTCTCTATTCTTGAGCCCAATTAAACTTGGTTGAGTTGCAAAGTACTTCGAAAAATGATAGGCTTCGATTAGTGGATCAGGGGATGAATCTGTTCAGTGTTGTGTTTCTTCCAATGAGTTTCTGTACATCCTTAACGGTTTGAGGTTCTTCCATGTTGTCCAAGGACTTTATTTTATCAGGGTTGGCTTTGATGCCTTTGGTAGATATCAGGCACCCCAAAACCTTTCTTTTGTGTACTCCGAATACAAACTTTTCAGGGTTTAGGCTTGAATTAGCCATTCTAAGATTGGCGAAGGTTTCTGGTATGTCTGCCACATGGTTTTTCCTGATCGTACTGATAACCACTATATCATCAACATATGTAGTATGTTCCTTCGTAGTTGCGCTCGCAGGACCTCCGTGGACATTCTGGAAATGATAGCACCACATTTTTCAGACCTTCAAGCATGTGGATAAATAGTAGGTTCTGAAGGGTGTGAAGTTGGTCTTTTCCTCATCTTCTTTCCTCTGACATATCTAATTATATCCTGAGAAACAAACAGAAGTGACATGAGTTGATTGTTGGCTGCATCATCAACTACTCTTTCAATTCTTGGCAATGGAAGTCATCCTTTGGGCATGCCTTATTCAAATATGTGAAGTCAATACACACCCGCCATTTTCCATTCTTCTTTTTACCCGCACTGTGTTGCCCAACCATGTTGGGTACTTGACCTCTCTTATTACCCTTGCATCCAGCAACCATTGGACCTCTGCCTTTGTAGCTGCTATTTTGTCATCCAACTTCTATTTTTTTTTGGCCCTAATGGAGGGGTCAATGTCGACCTTGTGCTCGATAATATCTCTGCTGACACCACAAAGGTCATTGGTGTTGGCGTCTACCAGCATCACCACTAGGTGGGTGTTCTTAGACAGCAACACCTGCAGTCGTCAAGTGGGGTATTTCTGTTGACGCGAAACGATCACACACCAAGCCCAAGAGCACTGTTCGCCAAGCTTGGACTGCACTTGATTCAAACCAAGGCGTGCCAGTCAATTTGACCTGTAAATTGATAAGGAATCAACAAACCTTCAAATTTGAGAGCGTATCGGCTGGATTTCTGAATGACTCTCACACAGTGTATTCAAACCAAGGCGCTGCCGATACAGAAAATGACAACAGATCGAACAGGATAAGCGTGTATTAAAAGCGATCTAAAGGAAATCAGCAAGAAGCTGCCGATCTCGGTATACAACAGACGGCTAGATCTTAAACCGACACGAGCCAAGAGACAATGCACATACCTACAAATGTATGGATCTGAGAAAAGCTAAGCTCACAACGAATCTAATCGGCTCTGCAAGATTTAACGTGACAGCAGGGGAACTAACAGCCAATTAAACAAATTATGAGCCGGGTAAATTGTGAATAGATCTAAACGAGAAAACAACGATGCGCTAGAGATCAAAGCTTAGATAAATTTGATAACTTTTGAATAGATCTGAACGAAGCAACAATGATACGCCCGAAAGCTAATGCTCAGATTTACTCGGTAAATGAACACTTACCAGCAAACCAAGTCGCTCGAATGTGAGGCATCCATGATTGTCTTGAAAGAACTCGCAGAAAAAAAAATAGCGAAGCCGCTGACAAAAAAGAAAAACACAATCTTTGACAAAAAGAAAAACTAACTCTAATAAACAAAGATACCGCATTCCAAGTTGAGGCCTCATCAAGATAAGATTAACTCTATCTTCTCGCCGACCCTCAGGATTCCTGATTGGCAACAAATCATAGTCGATCCTCCCTGCCAAACCCGCCATTGTTTCTCAAACTAGCATTTCCTTTCCTTTTAATATTTCTTTTGACGTGTGCCAAAAAATGGCGTCAACACATGCCCCCCAGTTTCTGAGTGAAATATCCATTTTACTATGAAATTTTCTCCAACCATGATCGCTTTCTCCATATTTCAAGCGAATCTCCCCCAAGCACCAGGGCCTCCTCAAGATTTCACCGATGGCCTCCCTCTCTGAAATCCCCCAGGTGAGTAATCTTCAATCCCATTCTTTTCATGCCGTCATTTCAATCTGCAGCTTACAGTTCTTCTCGCCTTTTCTTTTCTTTTTCCTTAGGTTCTTAGGAACGCAATCACCATTCCCCTTTCCGAGCAACCCAGTATGATCTGTTTAGGTCCAATGGGCAACCCTGACCCAACTACTCTGATTAATCTGGAAGCTGGTAGAATTCCCCTCAAGGCCTCTAACATGAATTCAGATTGGTTCCAAGCCTTCAGATCTTGGCCAAATGTCACTCTCGGGTGGAGAAATTGGTTCCGCAGAATAGCGAACACCCACCGAGCCAATTGGGAACAATATGATATTGGCCAGTGTCTGAATCTAACCCTTTCAGAAATGGTTAGAAATGGGCCGATGCACATATCGGCTTCCTTCTTTTGGTTTGATGACATAAATGCCTTTTTGTTCGGCCATGGCCCAATGACCCCAACTCTGCTAGATGTCCTGATGTTAACTGGCCTGAACATCTCTGCACCTGACCAATCCTTCAGCTTCTTGGATAAGGCTTCCTTCAAAATAGAGACCAGGAGCATCGGCTGGTGGAAAGGCTATGTCACCAAGAATATGAAAACCGGTTCCATATTGGTAAGAGAACATACAACCTTTCTCAACATGTGGCTTGAAAGATTCATCTTCTGCGGTAAAACAGTCGGCCCAACAAACAATGCCCTTAAGATGGCCGAAACCTTAGGCGGTGGCAATCCAGTCCCTCTTGGCAAACATCTTCTCAGATCAGTCTACCATCAGCTTCATCAAGTATTGGTCAGGATTAGGACCGATCAACCGATTTCCAACCTCGAGGGTCCTTGGTGGTTCATCCAGTTGTGGCTGAACATGTATATGCATCAAACCATGGGGATCAACCTGGAGGAAATGTCTTTCCCATCATAAGAATTTTCCAAAGGATAAGCAATGGTTACTCGCCGATGCACTTCACTCGGCGAAGCTGTGATAATGATTGCCAATGATCCTGATGTCTTTGGCAATCTGACTTCTTCAAATGCTTCTATAATGGATTTACTGAAGACTCCACCATCTGGTTTGCATATCATGATGACGACAAGGAGTATGAAAACCCATTCAAGTTCCACCCTAACTCCTGGAAAGACGATGAATATGGCACTGATAGTATGAAAGAAATCATCGCCCCAAGAATTTTGTCTGCCAACTTCACGTCTGGAAAAGGTGCACTTTCTTTTGAGTTCTACTATCCATCAGTAGTAGCCAGACAATTGGGGTTTGGTCAAGTACCGCCCCTTCTTTACTTCGCAGACAAATTCCAGACCAGAGACATTGTCGATGATGCCCTCTCTTACAATCGGCTGAAAAACTTAGAACCCAATACCGATACAGTACAACTAGCCGATTGGCAGATTGCATCATTTACCATCGTCCCATTTGCGCGATGGTGGTTAGAATGGCAGGAGCACCTCTTCTGTGAATCAGTAAGGATCTACTGCATTGCCTTGGACAAAAACTACCAAAGAACCAACCTTGAGGTATGTACAAAAAACCTTTTCCCAGATTAATCCATAGTACTCTTCTTTGCATTCCTCCTAACAATTTTATCCCAATAGCTGAAAGTACTACTCCCCCAATCGTCAGTAGAAGCGGTCAGCCAATCAACTATGCTCCACCAACGAATAAACCTCATATCGGCTACGGTGCACTGTCCCTTGCTGACGTCGCCGCGGGGAGAAAGCGCCAGATTTCTAGCACCAATGCATCAGCCCGTAAAACACAAGGCTCCACCAGTCAAGCCTTAACCATTGCATCGGCAACACATGCCGATGCACCAATAGACACCCCTTCTTCTCCATCAGAAGGTAATTTTAATCAATCGCCTCCCAACTTTCTCTCAAATATTATCCTTGCTTTGTTAATCACGTCTTTTGATCAGCATTCCCAAGATGCAGCTGCCGATCAACTTACCGGGGTAAATGAAGAGGACACCCTAGAAATTACCTCCCAGACACTCCGACGGTCCAGGTAACCCGCTCGATTATCTGTTGGTAATTTTTTACAACCTTCCCTGACACTGTATGTACTTTTGATTTTGTCAGATACAATATTTAGCTTCCAAGAGAACCAGAACGACTTCTCCATTGGCTCTGGTAACATCCTCAATTTTTTCTTTTCAATTTCAATTGTTTATACCTCCTAACCAATCTTTTATAATCCAGCAAACATCAATCGGCACACAAGAGCCACCGATTGTACCCCAAGACATCTCTGTTGGCTTTGGTATTCCAGCACTGACAACCATGCCTTCCTCTGCACCAAACATCAATGAAATCCATTTGAAACAGGTAAGGTCATACTTTTAACAGACCATTGAACCGAAGAATAATAATCAGTTAACACCTCCATCCTTTCCTTCTCACTTTGCCAGGCACAAGACAACCCAGATAACAGTCTATTCTCCTTTCAACTCGGAGTGACTGCTGCAGAGGATGAAGCGGTGTCATCAGCAGAATCAACAGTGCTGTCGGAGGATGTCAAGGCCAAACTTCAGGAAATTCTGCAACTCCTAAACCAAGACGCCGAGCCGATTCGTATCATCCTGAAGTCTTTGAAAGGCACTCTCCCTGAATCACTTGAGGAAGCATTGAATCCTGCTGCTTACATCGAGAGTCACCAAATACCACTCCTTAGGGCTCAGAAACGACTCACTGATCGGCTCTAGCAAGAGCAAATGATCAAGCAGAGAGATGACTGGAAAAGCCTTGTGGATGCAACCCGCAGGAAAATTGATTCTCTGACTCAATCCAAGGCAAAGATGGAGAAGTCTAAAAGTGACCTGGAAGCCAGGCGCAAGTTCCTTGTTAAAGAGCTCGAGCAAGTAGATCAAGAGATTGCCGATGTGAATAACAAATTGTTACAACTCCCATCGGCACTCCAGCAACTTGAAGCAGAGAAACAAGAGCAAGCTCGTCAAGCCTATCAGCTCCATAAAAGTCTCCAACCGATCCCAGGCACAGTCGAAGCAGACAACAAGAAAGTTCAGGAGGCTGATGATATTCGCCTGCGTGCGATGATGGCGATCCAAAATGCTCTTGGACCGTTGTAATGAACTTAATATTCTCTTTGTAACAATGCTGGAACTCATCTATTGTGATGTAAACAATGTTAACTGTTGGCCTCACAACATTTGTCTTGTTACATACATCTCCAATTTCCTTTGTATATCTCGATTTTATCGCCCTAAGGTCGATACACATCATATCGGCCATTTGGTAACCGATGTTATCAAAGCACCATCAGTTTTCTTTTACACAGATTTTATTTTTTTGCTCTAAAGGCGAAACCTATCGTGTCGGCTGTATTCTCAAAACTAGCCGATGCTTACATCATCGGCATGACATGTAGATGCTCAAGATTCATCTGTGGATCCGACCATCTGGTTTAACGGCATTTTGTAATCAGCAATTTTCAGGAACTCCGTTTCCCACGCTTGACCAGAGAAACAGCTTACCCTCTCATAGCTCCATTCACAGGCTTCTGCTGAGGCAACTGAATGACGAATCAGCGGAAACGACTCCAAGAACGTCACCGATCCATTGTATAAGACACTGATGCATAGTGGATGGCATGCAACAGTTGGCATGAATCCAATCTCTCACCAACAGCAAACTATACGGGACTTTGCCATTAATAACAAAGAAAGTAGTGGGAAGAGTTTTATTGTCGATTGTCAGACGCATAGTGCTCCAACAGCCGGAGATACGACTCCATCGAAGTCCTTGAGCATCATGTCTGTCTGGGTCAAATCCTCATTACTCTTTCCAAGCTTGCGCAACATGACATACGACATTATGTTTACTGCTACACCCCCATCAACCAACATCTTCGTAACAGGCTTGCCATCAACAAACCCCTTCAAGAACAGAGCTTTAAGATGCTTGCGCTTTCCATCCTCCGGCTGCTCAAAAGTAGCCGAAACAGGTTCCAAATTCAGCTGAGCCACGGCTTCCTCCAGACTTTGTTCTTCGTCATCACTATTTGGCGCCATGAACTCACTGGGCAACATGAAAACCATGTTAACAGGTGCAGCCGATGACCCAGAATCCTGCCGATCATCGGCCCTTGGCTTGATACGCCAAACTTCCGATAGGACCCCCTTTTTCTTGAGAGTCTCATTTCTTTCCTCTTCCAGCAACTCTGTCTGACAAAGCCTCTGAACTCGTCTCTTTTGCGATCTGGTCAGACCTGCTGGACACCATCTTGAACTCTGACAAAGCTGATCAATGTTGTCATGAACTGGCTCTCTCTCTGGATCCCTGCGCATCGGCTCATCATCTTGAACTCTGTCATTGGGCATCTGCTCCAACCACTCGTCTGCAGGAATCCTTCCTCCCGTAGGACCACGTAGCATGGTCCTGCCCTAGCCGATCATACACTAAGACCCTGCCCCCAGCCGATCATGCACAGGAGTGTGTCTTTCATCACCCTTGCCCTAATGATCGACCCTCGAGGCCTCTGGTCGACACGTGGCTTCTTGTATGATCGGTCATCATGGTAGAAACCGTTGCACTCAGGACAGTTATCCACTGTTGGCAGAGTCAACCTCTCCTCCCAATAGTACACAAAGAAAGGACACCTCCAATGTCCCTCGTTGCATCATGCAGCTTCTTCTTTGTACCGTCGCCTTTCTTGGTGTCATGCTGGAATTTGTTCACCAACATCTGAGATGTGACCTTCTTCTTTGGTGCTGCAGAGCCCTCATCTTCTTCCTGCGGCTTCTTGCCTTTGACCTCATCGGCCGAAACCTGAGCCTTAGGGTCAACAGTTCCAGATTCATTGGCCGATTATGATGTTAGCACCTTTGTATGCAATGCATTCTTCTTTCCCCCAACATCTACCATGTTAGTAGGAAACGGCTGTCCATCTATCTTCATCGGCTTCTTGAGTGCCTCAAACTTGAGTCTGCCCTGCTCGATAGCCGATTGTATCTGCTGATGGAACACTTTGCACTCATTTGTGTCATGAGACGTCGCATTGTGCCACTTGCAGTATTTCATGTTCTTCAGCTCTTGATCTGTAGGGATCTTGTGATATGGCTTCAACTTGATTTGACCCTCTGATAGCAACATATCAAAGATCTTGTCAGCCTTGGTGTTGTCAAACCCAAACTTTTCAGGTTCCTTGTTGCCGAACGGGCATGAGATCGGCTTCTTATTGTTCTAGACCCACTCAGCCGATCCCACCATCTGGTCGTCATCAGAATCAGAAGAATCTAAGCAATCGACAAAGTTAACTTTTTTCTGAAAGTTACTCCTCTTCTGCCCATAAGATCTGATCTCCTGTGTCATCCTGTGAGCCATCTAACTGATGCTATCGAACTTTTGAGAAGCATACTTCTCCCTGATGTGTAGCAAGAGTCCTTGAAAACCAACTTCTGCTAGCTGTTGATCAGACAGAACCAAACTGTAGCACCGGTTCTTGACATCTCTGAACCTCTGGATGAAGGCAGCAACCGATTCATTATTCCTCTGCCTCAAACTAGTCAAGTCTATTAAGTTCATCTCACGCATGCCAGAGTAGAAGAACTGGTGGAACTGTTTCTCCAGATTGGCCCAATATAGTATAGAATTGGCTGGAAGTGTGATAAACCATGTAAAGGCTGATCCTGACAGAGACATAGAAAATAGACGCACGTGTCGTTATGTGCTGCTTCTCCACATTGCATGATGAATCTGTTGACGTGTTTGACTGTGGAGACTTCCCATTGTCCAGAAAATTTGGTGAAATCTAGCAACTTGTAATTGTGGGGAAGTGGGATCTGATCGTATGCAGATGGATACGACGTCTTGTACATGAGAGTTTGTTGCTTTGGCCTTAATCCAAACTAGTCTCTGGTCACCTCAGCAATCTTGGATGTCAAGTCAACCTGCTAACCAGCTACCGACGTAGGCTGTGGTGGTGGTGAAGCCATCGGCAAAGCAGCCGATGCTAGTCGTGGACTGGCTGGAGCCATCAGCTGAACAGCCGATGCCATCTGCGTAGCATGCTGAGTGACCTGATTAGATGGTTGCTGATACAAAACCATCTCATTGTTGGTGTTTGCTTGTGCTGACCCCTGGTTAACTTGCTGCTGTGCCATAGGGTATAGATATGGCACGTTCACATGGCGGATAGTACCAGCTATTGGATCAAGGAATACCCGGTTGACTCCATTACTGTGAGGCAACGTTGACACAAGGACCTCCGTAGGAGACATTGGCTGTATCAACGCCGCCAAACTTTGCTGATGAGGTGTTGTCCTGAAAGTCGACACATTGGTTGGGCCCGTTGGCGGAGATGCTGACACATTCTGCATCATCGACTATGAAGCCGATGTATTCTCTGGCTGCTGGATCGGCTGCGAAGCCGATGCATTTGTTTGGTGGGTCACCGGCTGCGAAGCTGACGAGCTTGCTTGCCCCACTGTAAATGGGATAAAGAACTCTAGAGGCATACCAAGACTAGAAGCAGGGTCCCATCCCACAGGATATCCTGGTATGAAGCCCCCTTGTGCAGATGTGGTCATTGGTGTGGAGCTTGTAAACACCGGGCTGAACTGGGGTGGTACTGTCAAGCTGATTGGCTGTGAAACGCCAATGCTCCCTTCTGCTAGACTCTGGGGAACAATCAGAGGCACTGTCGTAGCTGATCCGGTAGGGGCAAAAATCTTCTGGCTAGACTACTGGTAGGCCGGTCCCATGTATTCTTGTAATCCCCCTTCATGTAGTGTCTTGACCACTGCATTATGAACAGAATTGGTCATAATGGGTGCGTGACTGACAAAAGCCTGTCCGACCACTTGATGTACCATGTTCAATCAACGGCTGGAGAGTGGGGAAATCAAATTTCTTGATCATCTCACCAGCCCTGGTTGCGCTGAAAGACTTGAGGCACTCTTGTTCATAAGCTTTTGTAGCTCTCTCAAGCTCTGTCTTCCGTTCATCCTTCAGCTTGTCCTTGTCCACTGGGATGTAGTTATCCTCTGTGACTTCGGATTTTGACATGTTGATTTTTCTGGTCCTACCAAGCATGCCAAAAGATGTGTTGACGAGAAATGATCACACACCAAACCCAAGAGCACTGTTCGCCAAGCTCGGACTGCACTTGATTCAAACCAAGGCGTGCCAGTCAATTTGACCTGTAAATTGACAAGAAATCAACAAACCATCAAATTCAAGAGTGTATTGGCTGGATTTCCGAATGACTCTCATGCAGTGTATCGGCAAGGCGCTGTCGATACAGAAAACGACAACAGATCGAACATGATAAGCGTGTATTAAAAGCGATCTAAAGAAAATCGGCAAGAAGCTGCCGATCTCGGTATGCAACAGACGGCTAGATCTAAAACCGACACATGCCAAGAGACAATGCACAAACCCACAAATGTATGGATCTGAGAAAAACTAAGCTCACAACAAATCTAATCGGCTCTGCAAGATTTAACATGACAGCAGGAGAACTAACAACCGATTAAACAAATTATGAGCCTAGTAATTGTGAATAGATCTAAACGAGAAAACAGCGATGTGCCAGAGATCAAAGCTTAGATAAATTCAATAACTTTTGAGTAGATCTGAATGAAGCAACAACAATATGCTTGGGAGCTAAAGCTCAGATTTACTCGGTAAATGAACACTTACCAGCAAACCAAGTCGCTCGAATGTGCGGCGTCCTTCATCGGCTTGAAAGAACTCGCAGAAAAGAAAATAGCGAAGCCGCCGACGAAAAAGTAAATTGCCAAGAAAAAGTAAAGGTTTGTTTGTTGGATGTGTATCAATTTTCTACAATGACCAGGGGTACATATTTATACCCTATGCTAACCGAGTCCTAGCCGATTACGGCAAAACATAATCTTTGACAAAAAGAAAAACTAACTCTAATAAACAAACATACCAGCTTCCATGCTAAGGCCTCATCAAGATAAGATTAACTCTATCTTCTCGCCGTCCCTCAGAATTCCTGATCGTCAACGAATCATAGCCGATCCTCCCTGCCAAATCTGCGGTTGTTTCTCAAACTAGCATTTCCTTTCCTTTTAATATTTCTTTTGATGCGTGCCAACAAACGGCGTCAACAATTTCGTAGATTACAAAATATATCCGCAGGCACATGGAATACCGTTGTTGCATTTTACCGGGAGTATACCAGGGTTGTCATTTATATTTTTGTAGGAAAGGTGGCGGTGTGAAGAATTTATTAGGTTTAGGAGAACCACCATAGATTAACCTCCAAAATTTGAATCGGTCTAAATGATAATATGGCAGGTTGGTAGTGTGACACAAGATACTCCAGCTCGGATATAAATTATTCAGGTTCGCAAAGGAACGAGAGAGCATACAAGTGCACCTAGGGATATATTTATCATCTAGCAAGCATGACTTGTACTTGCGTCAGCTACACATACACATGCTTAACTTGGGTTCTAGATCCATGTCATTACGGGGAGATTGCTCATGACTGACAGATAATACTATCTATATCATCACATTACTTTATGGACCTCCTACTGCTAAACCCGAACGTGAAGGATTTCAATGGCACAAAATAGGGTTGTCACCACCTGCAGGCTATCTCTACAAACCGTGGGGAAAAGCTGCATTCAAATGTAACCTTTACCCCAGACACCACGTCTGCATTAAAGACTACCACTCTAGCCTTGCACAAGGTTATTCGTCTCTATTCGGAGCCTTAGTTCTAGAGCACCCTATTAAGGGGGATGAAACTGATATCATGACATAGATAAATTATCCCACTAAGCATGCAAGATAAACAACTTAAGTACTAACCATGAAAGGATCACATACAATGCCACAAACACATGAATCAAACATGCTAGGATAAATAAACTCTAGTGCATACTCAAAGTCATTACGTAAAAGAGGAGATACAAAACCATACCAACTCTCCATGAAGACTCTAAGATCTTGAAATACAACTCAACACCTGAACTCTACAAGCCTGAGATCTCTACAAGAGCAAGAGAGGCTATACTGTGGAGTCTTGGATGTATCTTGGTGTGTCTCATTTGGAGCCCCTCCCCTTGTATTTATAGGGGGAACCAGCAACTTCTCGGCTGAGGATGGGGTGAATTCACCTCAACGGACATAGGCATCCAATGGAGGAGCTCTACATGGCGGCCAAAGAAGAGAGGATCCAAGGTCGGCTCGACCGACCGACACGGTCAGCCGACCAGGCGTTGGTCCCAACCGCCTTCATCTTGGGCTGGGCTACATACAAGTGGGCTCATGTGTCTTTGGTTGATGACCTGGCCTGAGATAGGTCGGTTTTGCTATGGTTGTGGAACCTCCAATCCATGTGATGCCGGCGTGGTGACCTGTTATTGTATGGGTCCTTGCTCCTTGGATCAAGGACATGTGGAATTCGATGATTTATTATGAGTGGAAGAAATGCATGTTCATCCACTTATTTTGGCAATATTGACGCTAAAAATGGCCTGTATCGAGCGTCAACAACTAGCGGACCAGGCGAATACATCCTTGGTCTTGGCAAGGAACTCGAGCAATTATTGTTCTTCATGGTCATCGAGGGTAGAGTTTATTGTGATCGTCTTGTTAGGTACATGCTTATTCAGGGGGACTCTCTTCACTTCACAATCTTCTGGGAGGTTTGTTTTTTCTTTATCCTTCTTGGGCTCTATGAACGGCGGAGGTTGCACGTGTGCTTTGACATGATGAACATTTCTCTACCCTGTGGCTACACCTTTTTGATATCCTTAGCCAACTACTGGTTTCCTCTGACAGTGATGACCTGCTTTGCTGTTGGGATCCTAATGCAGAGAAAGAGCTAATGCACAATAGCTTTGAACTTGTTTAAAGCCTCTGGTATGGGTAGTTCGGTCACTGAAAGAGACGGGCAATGGAATTTTGCCTAGAGCATTCATTCTTTTACCTCCAAAACCAATTAGAGGGATTTTCGCTAGTTGCAGCAGCTTCTTGCCAATGTTCATCCTGAGAAGGTGCCGTAGAAGATGATGTCAGCTGAACTGCCAGTTCCACTATGGTCTAGCCCTAGATGTTTGCTTTAGTTACTAGGGCATCGGTGTGAGGATAACCTATTAAGTTGATGTCCTCTTCTGTGAAGGTGATTGGCATGTGAGACCAGTTTGCCACTAGACCTTCGCAAGCCATGGTAAATGACTTTGCCATGATGGGATCATTCCTTCTAGCGGATGCGATTGTGGCTTCATAGGTCATGAGGAACTGGGATGGATCGACCGAACTATTGTATTTGGGTAATTGACTGGCTTGTAGCCCTGTGGCCAAGGCACTTGTTGTAGTGTTATGGACAGCGGTGAATTGGGATCAATCTGAGGTGAAAGGGCAATTTGCTAATGAGAATTCCCCTGATGGTTTTCTCCGAAGTTGCCAAAGTTTGTTTGGTGAGGGTTGGGGTCTGTATTGCGTTGGGTGGGGTTCTTCTTAAGATTTGTTTTAGTGATGTTCGTTTCTCTTAACTCGCTGACCCATTCAGAATATTCAGAATCATATTCTTCCTGTGCCTTGCGGAGGTTCTTTAGCTTTGCCTCCATTTCTGCTAACTTGCACTTGGCCTCAGCCTGCTTTCGGGCTGCCTATCTTTTTTGCATTGCCGTGGGTCTTTCCTCGGCTTCTGCATTCGTTTTGCCCTGTGGCCTTTTCTAGGTTTTTGAGTTGTGTGAGGACTGTGGACAGTTCTTTCTCAGCCTGTTGCTCTGATCGTTCTGCTGCTTGCTGGTTGTGGGAAGCTAGAGTTGCACTTGCTTTTATCTTGCTGGATCGAAGGTTATGGTTTGCACTAGCATGTTCTACTTGTTGAATCGGGACTTCAAAGGTGGCAGTTCTCTAATAGGAGGTTTCGATGTCTTGAGTGGTGGCTTTGGGATCCGCGGTTGCGGTATAGAGGTGGTAGGCTTCTTCTTTGTGGGTGCCATCAAAGGTTGTTTCTCGAGCAAGAACCACAGTGGGCGGCTGAGCGCCTCTGTTGGGTTCGCGCGAGCGAAGTCCAAATAGCAATGTGGAATAAGGGGAAATGGTTCTGCTCTTAAGCATCAAATGCACATACAAAGTTCCAAAAATGCCTCACGGTTACCATAAAAGGAAGGGGTATTTATACTCCCCTACCTCTGGTACAAAATCCCCCAAATGCCCCTACCGACCCAGAATATTCCGGGCCGAAGGTCATTCCTATACATGGAGTGTACAGTTTGAATACTCAAATTCAATCATTCTACTCTCGTGATCCGAAGGTCTTGCAGTGGTCTATCATCAACGAGGCCTTCCATTCATGACCTTCGGTTGTGATTAAGACAGCCACGTGGCACGATCGAAGGTCCCGAGTAGCACTGGTTGCTTCTCTGCTCGTTATGGATGGCCTTCGGGCGTGACTGCAATCTTCGTGGTACAATCGAAGGACTTGATTGGGTTGCTATCCACCCTTTCATCTCCGTCAAGACCTTCGGTTTCCTCCTTGGTACCCTGATCTGCGATTATCAGCAAAAAACAACTATCCTTCAGGAGTCGAAGGTTAGTGATCAAAGGTGCCTTCAAAGGCCGAGTCGCTCTCAACCTCCGATCATACAGTAAGGTTCCGATCCCCAACAAGCTGCTCACAGTGGAGTTCTTAGGCAAAAGGAGACCACTAAGCTGTGTAGGGGTCCAAAGTGTGTTGATCGATCTTGCTACATATGCGCCCAGAATATTTAAGAACTCGAGAATCAAAGGTTTACTATGGCCTAATGATTTTTTAGTGCATCTCCTATAGTATTCAATCCTCCCATATAGAGATGCTTAAATACATCAAGATGTTTGCTATCTAATTACTTCATCTCAATACTATTTCATCTTGACTTATGGGACTAGAAGACGTGATAACACAAAAGTTCTGAAAAAAGCTGGAAGCATATAGAAAATCCTAATTCATAAGCTTACATGTTGGGCGTTATTCGATTAAAGTGCCCTTAATTTACAGAATTTATAATTTGCTACAATAATTGTTTATAGATATTTTCTGATCATATATTATATGATATTATGTTGGTTCAAAAATTTTCCTGGTTTTGAATGTTGATGAATATAAACTTGTTGTGCTCAGCGTTCCACTAAAAGCGAGTCGATGAACAATGATATCAATGAAATTATATTTGTGATTTCCATGTACTTATAAATATTATAATGTTACTTAGTGATTTGCATGAATTTTATGATGTTAGAATTCTTGTTTACTGCATTTTTTAAACACATGCGCCTCGTGCTTACATCTATTTTTAATGATTTATTTAATGAAAAATATGATAACCTAAATAGTTAGTTACTTATTTTTTTTTTGAAAAACAACCATTTCGGTGCGTAGAAATAAAATTATTATTTATTAGTATAAATTCTTGTTTATTGTATTTTTTTGAAAACACGTGTCTCGTGTGCACACTCTACCGGCCGGTCTCTATAAAAGCATTGATAATTATAAGTACTTAGACAAAAGTCTTCGATAGTACTAAAGCCCGGACAATGGACGACAGGCGTGTGACGGTCACCCCAAAGTTAAATTACCGGTCAAGTCTACATGTTGATCAAGGCGGACCGTTTCCGCTACCCCCGCCATGCACACGTCATGCATCTTGAATTTTTTTCTTCGATCAAGTCATGCTTCTTGAATTGATGTGCATGGAAGAAGGCATATTGCTCCCAACTATACTGTACCCTTTTCGGAGACCTCGAAGAGCTTATTAGCTTGAGTGGAGCGGGATTATTAGCTGCAACCAACTGTAATGCGTTGCTTGTATCAGCTATCGTGTGTATGTGTGTGTTTATTCAGCCCCCTGCTGCATCTCACACGCAGCAGCTCCTCCTCCAACGCGGTGAAAGATCGAGCTACGGCAACAATGGTCGCACCCAGCTCTCCCCACCTTGTACTGATCTTCCTGCCGTCCTTTTTGCTCAGCTACCTGCTGCTTTCAACCCTCCACTTACCTCATGATGCTGCCGCCCTTTCGTTCGACTTCGATTTCTCCCGACCTGGTGGCTACAACCCTGCAAACTTCAGTTTCCTGGGCGACGCGTATTTCAATTCCCAGTTGATTGAGCTGACAAGGAATGACAGGAGATCAGGCTCGGGCAACAGCCTAGGCCGGGCATTGTACGCTCAGCCGGTACGCATCTGGGACGAGGTCACCGGCGAGACTGCAAGTTTCACCACCACCTTCTCCATCCAAATTCTGCGTGACAACATAGACAACGATACCAGCGGCGACGGTATGGCTTTCTTCCTCGGGCATTACCCATCAATCCTCCCGGGCTTTAGCGGTGGCGAGAACCTGGGTCTCTTCAGCCCAGCCAGCAACACACATGCTACCGGCGACGATCGGGTGGTGGCGATCGAGTTCGACACGTTCATGAACAAGGACTTCGACACTAGCAATAATCATATGGGCATTGACATCAACTCCCTCATCTCCAAGGCTCATGTGAATACCTCTGAGCCTGGCAGGACCTTGACGTCTGGAATCATGATGACCTGCGGGGTCACCTACGACAACATCACGCAGCGTCTCGCTGCTTATCTTCAGGTTAGCGACAAGAGATACCGCGTTGAGACAAGTGCCAACCTGAGGCAAGAGTTGCCGAGCGTGGTGTCCATTGGCTTCTCAGCGGCCACTGGTGTGGCTGCCGAGCTACATGAGGTAATGGCGTGGTCATTTACCTCCACAATCGATAGGCCTCCTCCACCACCGCCGCCTGTAGTACTTTCACCGGAGCCTTCACATGCACTTCCACCTGCTGCGTTCAACTCTAATAAGATTCCATGGAAAACAGTTGGACCAATGATAACTGGAGCAGTAGTCGCGGTAGCTGCCTGCTTGTTGGGTCTAGGAGGGTGTGTGTGGCGGCGACGCAGAAACTTTGCACAATATGAGATTCCCACCCATGTCCCCAGACATTTCAGTTATCAGGAGCTCGCCAAGGCCACAAGCAACTTTGCAGATGAAAGGAAGCTCGGGGAAGGAGGCTATTCCATTGTTTACAGGGGCGAGCTGACAAAGCCAGTAAGCCGATCGGTAGCGGTAAAGAAGTTCAAACCTGGAACATCCGCCGCTCTCGGGAGGGCAGCTTTCGATGACGAAATCAAGGTTATCAGTCATGTGAGGCAAAGGAACCTTGTTGAGTTAGTAGGCTGGTGCAATGACGGGAATATGCATCACTTGTTGCTCGTTTACGAGCTTGTCTCTGAAGGAAGCCTCGACGAGCATTTGCACGAGAGCAGGAGTTGGTTGTCATGGCACACGAGGTATGCATGCATGTACGCATACTTACGACTGATCGAGCTGAAGATCGACTTAAATTACTTACCCTTATTCTCAGATTTATCAGTTTATTAACTCTTTTAAATTATTGCTACGTACCTAGGTATAACATCGTCCTCGACCTAGGCCGTGCCCTACGGTATCTACATGAAGACAGTGTCTTGCACGGCGACATCAAACCCTGCAACATATTGCTTGATTCACAGCATGTCGCCAAGTTAGCGGACTTCGGGCTGGCAAGGTTTATTGACCCAGGGGTCGAGTTAAGGACGACACGAAACGTAGCCGGGACCCTCGGGTACGTGGACCCAGATTTCGTCGCGACGGGGAAGCGGAGCAGGGAGTCAGATGTCTACAGCTTTGGCATCGTTCTACTGGAGATCGTTTCTGGGCGGCGTCCGACTGTCGTCGATCATCGTCAATCCATGGTCACCCCGTTGCTGATGTGGATATGGGGGAAACACCAGAGTAACGCAATCCTCGAAGCAGCGGATGCAACGCTAAGAGATGAATCATCAGACGCTGATGATCGAGACCGTAAATATATGGAGCGTGTGCTACTCGTCGGGCTCTGGTGCGCGCACCCGGACCCGTGCCAACGGCCACCCATTGAAGAAGCCATGAGGTTCCTGCACTCTATTGACGTGGAGATCCCTCCTCTGGCCCCGCCAGTGTTCTTGGCTGGGCCATTAAGTTTTGCTGCAGATGATGGGTCAAGTGAGGCCTCAGATAGCATCACTGCTGTTGAATCTGCTAATTGACATAAGTAGTACACTAGGTTTGTGCTCGTGCGTTGCTACTGACAAAATAAATATCAAATCTCGTAATGTCATGCAAAAGATCTAAACCAGACATTGTCTATAGAAAATGAATATATTTAGAAGAATGTGTTTTGCACTTGATGTGAGATCATTCAAACAGCTAAAATGTAATGACAACCACACTTATTATGATTCTAGACTGAGTATCAATAGAATCTAGACTGAGTATCAATAGAAAGACCAACACAATTAGCAATGCACTCCTTAAAGAATAGTCTTTTAGAACTGATCTATTGTTAAGTTCCAAAGAAAGAAAATTACAATACCACACATAATATTTCAATCATTCTTGCATCAATGGTCGTGTTTGTTTAGGCAATGTTCAATCACCACATTATTAGCCAGTTCATGCAATGCTCTTCGTGGTTCTCTGTGCCTCCACTCTCCTAGTGACAAGACAACCAGCAAGATCAGTGATGGCTAGACAGCTTATATAAACTGAACTACAGACAAATACCAACATTTTGTAGATCTAAATTATGCATTGATAAAAGTAAGAATTTTAACAAATTACTTGAATCATGCCTAGCGAGATAGAATAATTTGGAGCACTGCAGAGCAAGAAGGTTATTTGTAACCAGTCATAATTAATAGAAAAAAAATGGAAAGCCATACTGCAGGCTTAGTGTCCTCAAAGGAGACTACAGCCTTGAATGGAGGAACAGAAAACTGAACAAACTAAAAATATTATGTTTTTGCAATTTACATCAAGGAGAGGACTTCATACAAATGGCCATGGTCCTGATTGCTTTAGTAGTTGACATAGAAATGATTGTGTGATTACTTCAAGCTGGACGCGATCTGAACCACGAGTCAGCAAATAGTCAGAGTTAGGAACTGAAATATAAATTTGATACTAGTTCTACTGTTGTTTTCTCAAATGTGCTGCAAAACTAAACATTCTGTACTAAGCAACTGGCAAAAGATCACGCATACCATATCGAATATGCACATTCAATTCATCCCTTTTTATTTATCCATGTGGAGAGTACCACTTGCTCAAACATCTACCCCGAACAATAGGAAATTGCCAAGGAAAAACATTTAAATATATTGTTGCAGGATCCTTCATATACATTCTTCTAGTTAGATCCATGTCTACTTCATCTTCAAAATTCACTGCATGACCCTGTTAGAGTATATTTGGTAGTTTAGATATTGTATCCGGACTGCCATACATATCCGGTGGGGTTGCCTTGCACCCCAAGTCTTGTACTCTTATATATACCGGCCGAGGTCTCAAGCTAATACAATCCATCCATTACACCAATTCTATCCCTTCTACATGGTATCAGGAGATTAGGGTTTGAGATCCTAAGCTATCTTCCGCTGCCCTAACCCTAGCGCCGCCGGCGCCCCTCCTGCCTCCTGCGCGCCGCCGGCCGTCCCCCACGGCTCCCATCCAGGGTGCCCCCTCGACGGCCTCCTAGCGCGCCCCCGGGGAGGTCCCCCATGACATCCGCCGGGGGCAGCTCCCTCCATCGTGGTGGATTGAGTTAATCCGCCGCCATCCTCGCGTCTAGCAGCAGCAGATCGTGACGTACCTCGTTACCGCCGCCATGAAAGCTGTCGTCGACGACCCCGATCTGCGCTGCCGTGGTGGCAGCCGCAGTCTCCTCCGGCGTCCGTGCCCTACCCCGTGCTGCCGTGGTGGCAGCAGGGGCCCCGACACAGCGCGTTGACCTCGTTGTCGGCGGCATGCATGACGGCGCCGCCCCTTCACCGCGTGGGCTCCAGCCGCCTCTCCCCGCGCGGGCTCCAGCCGCCACAATGGAGGGAGCCGCCCGGCTTCAACCGCCCCTCCTGGCGGGGAGCCGCCCGGCGCAGGACCTCCAGCGCCGCCGCAGGGAGCCGGCCGCCCTCCTCCCTCATCGCCGTCCGCCATCCCTCTCTCTCTCTCACTCTGTTTCTTCTGCTTCAGATGTGGTCGTTGACCGTGATGGGAGAGAAGGAAAAAGAGGAGATTGAGAGGATTGCGCTACGCGCACCCAGAGGTGCTACACGAGCTGCTGCTGATTTTTTTGGTAATTCCTCTGTTTTTTACTCAAGCACTGCTCGAGATTGAGTCGCCCACCGCCCGTCGACCGCACGCCTCTACTTCGACATCAGCATCGACTTCACCGGCCTCTTCTTCGTCTTCGACTGTGCGGCATAGCGACATGGACGGTGCCCTAGGGGACGCCCATCTGTGCTGCCCACCTCGTCGCCTCGTCCGCACGTCGATCTTCGTCGGCTCGTCGTCGCCTCCACTGATAGGGACGCCTCCACCAACTTCGCCCATCGTCGTCTCGCCTCGCGCATACTCGGTCTGATCAGCCGACATGCGCGATCCACCTGGCTCCCGTGACGTCTGTCATCGTATTGCGCACCTCTTCCCCGAGTATGGAGGGTGGTCGCTGCTTCGCCTCTTCGGGCAGCAGTGGTACCGTCCGTGGTGTTCCTCGTCGTTGCATCTTCACCGCCGCCGACTACGTCCTCGACTTCGTCCACGCCGGCCACTTCGACCGCATCTTCGACATCGTCTACGACTACGTCAGTGCGTGCCTTGCGCGCACATGGTCTTCACCGAGCTGTTCAAGTTCTTCGTCGCCTTCTTCGAGCTCCGCCGCCGCATCCTCCGGATCATCAGGCCTTGCGCCAAATCATCCGGGGTTACCTCGTCGCTTCGTCCAGCACCACCTCATCGCCATCGTCGCCGTCCACTTCTACCCCTTCGTCTACTCCAGCAACTGCGGGCTGCATCGGCATCTTCTTCCTCGCCGTTCTTCTGCGCCTGCGACCGTCGTGGAGGCCTTCTCTGCTGGTCCCTCAGACAACGGCGTCTTGGTGGTGCACTCTCCCTCGCACGTCCGGTCTTGGCAACACTGGTGCGTGCCATCGTCCCCGATGCATTCATGGGTCTGGCAAAACCCAGGGATGTGTCGCTCGATGGCGTGTCTGCGTCGACTGCGGCATCGACTCTCTCTTTGACTACCTCGACGCGTCGCCGTCTTCGTCTCCGGCATCGTCTCTGTTACGCCTCCACCATGGCGCTTCCTAGTGCGCCTGCGGCTTCCTGTGCGGCTCCTTACCATCGGCGACCTCGACAGCTCACCATCAACCACGGCTACCCTACGCACGACTTCCTCGACCATGGCTACTTGCTCCAGTTCGGCTTCTTCGACATCGGCACAAAGGGCTACCATCTGCATGAGTTTCTCGCCAGTTCTCTCCAATTGCAGCATCCGCATTGCGCCGACGCTACAACTACGGGGGGATGTCAGTCCTTCGGTTCCTACTTTCGGCTTCTCCTCTAGTCTCACTGTCTGCAGTGCTCCCGCTGTGACTGCAGGAGAATGTTAGAGTATATTTGGTAGTTTAGATATTGTATCTGGACTGCTATACATATCCGGTGGGGTTGCCTTACACCCCAAGTCTTGTACTCTTATATATACCGGCCGAGGCCTAAAGCTAATACAATCCATCCATTACACCAATTCTATCCCTTCTACAGACCCATCATATATATTCTTCTATTATGCACAAAGAAGAAACATGTCATTCCTATATATGCCTTAGCAAAGCACAAAATAATGACACCTATATCGCAAAGAAGGAATACTAAAAGTAACATAGAGACTGGGGCAAGATCAAATATAATATTATGTCTATACTGGAAGGTAGCACTTACCAACAAAAATCAATACTGCTAGAATAAGTCAATACGCCTCCATGGATTAAAAAGCAAGCTGACACAATTTTTTTTAAAAGACAAATTTTATTGATTTCAACCACAATACATCAAGCTAATACATTGTCTTGAAATTTTGAAATTTTTCCGACGTCTGTCTGAACGACACACAGCCTAAAAAGAGTTCGTAGAGATTCTTTCACACTAATGATTGTCAATCCTAAGACTAGACCACCAACCATGTGCCCGGGCAAAAAAAAAACCTTGGCCACCTGTGCCAAGAAATGAGAAGCCGCTACAAGCTTGTCCTGCAAAGTATGCTTCTGAAGGATAGCCCAAGTACGGAGCCAGTGCGTAGTTGAGTAGATAACCTGCAAAAAGAAAGATTGTTTGTTATCGAACACCACAACATTTCTACATAGACAAACAGACCAACACAAGGCTGCCGCGCCCAGAAGTACTAGTGGCCTATATTCTTTAGGAATTCCATTGAGCCGGCTCCCAAACAATCTATGCATATTATTAAGGTTTTGGTATGCCCTAGGCCGCATAGACCATAGCCCATACCATTCTCGCGAATCGGCAGTCAAAAAACAGATGTTGTATCGTTTTATTTTCATGACAGAAACAACACTGTTGGTTCCCCTGTCAATTATGTTTTGCAAGATTATCCTTTGTAAGAATAACACCTCGTCTAAGTTACTAGAGGAATATTTTTATCTTGAGTGGGGCTTTTAATTTCCATATTCTCTTATTTAGGTTAGGAATGTTTTGATTGATTAACCCCAGATAATGTGATATTACCGAAAAAACACCTGTTTGGTCTAAATTCCATTTAAAGTCATCTCTTTCTTGGCTGAGAACACGATAGTTGATAGATGTGAGACAAGATTGTTCCACATCACCAACTTATTGCTAATTAGATCTCCACGCCAGGAGACGTTCGAGATCTGTGTACTTAGTACATCAGCCACCGTATCCTGCTTCTTCCTGACTATATTATAAAGTTGTAGGTATTGATCGCGTAAAGAGCTGTTTCCTAACCAAGAATATTCCTAGAATCTTACTTGAGACCCATCCTTAATAATGAATGTTCCGAATCTTAATCTCATTTTACCTTCATCAGGCTCGCCTAGAAATGTGAATCTCCGTTCTTCCATTGGGCATGTACCAACAATTTAGACCCTAGGTATTTATTGCGTAAGATCTGCTGCCAAGTACCATCTGTTGTTAACAGGCGGTATAGCCACTTACTGTGTAAAACTATGTTCTTTAATTCCAAATTGTGAATCGCTAGTCCCCCTTGATTCCTGGGTTGACACAGAATAGTCCAGCTTTTTACAAACCCCTTTTGGGATTTCAAAGAAGGACATCATGTACATGGGTAAGCTGCTAAGAATAGAATTAATGGAAGTTAAACGACCTCCAGTTGAAAGGTGTTTACCTTTCCAACTACTGAGACGTTTTTCAAACTGTTCTTGGATCTTCAGCCAGTCGCTATTAGACAATTTTCTATAATGAATCAAAATACCTAAGTATCGGATTGAGAAAGATCCTGAGTTACAACCAAACAGTTCCATGTACTGACTTTGGCAATTCTTCACTTTGCCAAAGCAGAAGATTTCACTCTTATGGAAATTAATTTTGAGGCCCGATAGTTGCTCAAAAGCACAAAGAATAGTCTTCGTGTTATGAGCCTACTCCAAGTTATGTCCATAAAGAGGATAGTATCATTAGCATATTGTAGTATTGATAGCCCGTCATCTACCAGATGGGGCACAACACCACTCAGCAAAACCTCTGCTTTTGCTCTCTTAATGAAAAGTGTGAGCATATCAGGTACTACATTAAAAAGGATGGGTGAGAGTGGATCTCCTTGGCTTAATCCTTTCTTTGTTTGAAAATATGGACCCACCTCATCGTGGACGCTTACTGCTACACTTCCACTGAGATGAAAGACTTAATCCACTCAATCCACTTGCGTAAAAAGCCTTTCAGTCTAAGCATCTGAATCAGGAAGTTCCACTTCACTTTATCATAGGCTGTTTCAAAATCTATTTTGAAAATTACCCCACTTTGGTTCTTGCGGTGTAATTCGTGGACCGTTTCATGCAAGATGACAACTCCTAAAATGTTTCGGCCACGCATAAAAGTCATCTGTGAAGGGCTAATTATGTTGTCAGCAACCGAGTAAACACGGATTGTCGCCACTTTCGTGAAGATTTTGAAACTCACATTCAGGAGGCAGATCGGCCTGTATTGCTGGAAATTGCTGGCTTCTTGTGTTTTAGGCAACAATGTTATGACACCAAAATTTAGACTGAAGAGAGGAAGGTCACCTTTATGTAGATCATGGAACATTTGCATGAGGTCCCCTTTGATGACGTCCCAAAACTGCTGATAAAATTCAGCTAGGAAGCCGTTAGGTCCTGGCGCTTTGTTATGATCCATCTCAAAGATTGCATCGTGAATCTCCTTTTTAGTGCAAGGAAGGCATTTTCTAGTGGACTGACTTGAGGGATATCATCTGTCCTATCGCCTATAGTAAAATTATTCTCTTTAGGAGGACCGAATAACTCTTTGTAAAATTGGGTGATATAACCTTTTAGGTTATGCTGACCCTCAATTTTTCCACCCTCGTGTTCTTGGGAGAAGATACATTTCTTACGAGTTTTGCCATTTGCAACCATCTTAGTCAGTTTGGCCTATTGATAATACTTGAGTTCCTCCTCTCGCGGGAGTTTTATCAAGTCATCCCGAGCGGATTCTAGTTGAATCCTCTCCTAGTCCGTGAGTGTTCTAATTTCAGCTTGGGTGTCTAGGTTCGTTACAACCGATTGGAGGTTTTTCCTTTTGTGTTTTATACACTCCATGGTGGTGGGGAGCCCACCCCCGCAAGTGCTTTCTGAGTGCCCCTAATTTTCTATTCCAGCGTTGCACTGAATTTTGGCCGCTAATTGGTTTATTCCAAATTTCTGTGACCCACTCTTTTACATCCTCATGGGATAGCCAATTGAGTTCCAGTTTGAACTGCTTTGGATGTCCCGCAAAGGATGGGTCACCCATTTCCAAAAGTAACAGGGTACGATCTGAGACGCCTCTGTCCAACACATGCACTGTTACCATCGGGTATTTGAATTCCCATTCATTTGTCATTAGAACTCTATCGAGCTTCTCAAGGGTCTGATCCGGTAGAGAGTTTGCAAAGATGTACTGTCTCCCTGTCAAATCAATCTCCCGAAGATCAAAGCTATCAATGACGGCGTTAAACAGGAATGGGCAGCGAGGATTAAAGTTATCTTTATTCTTTTCCTTACTATGCCTCATGATGTTAAAGTCACCCCCGATTAAGGTGGGCAATGGATTCTGTTGACACGTACGGACGAGTTCCGACAGAAAAGCTGATTTGAATTCATTCTGTGCCGGACCATATACTACCATCAAAATCCATTTGAAGTCATCATTTCTGTTTTGGAGATGAAACTTAATAAAAAATTCCCCTTCCACAATAAAGGATAGATCTAGGACCGATGAGTTAATTCTCAGTAGAATACCGCCCGGCCGTCCCCTAGGTGGGAGGCAATGCCAGATAAAATCCGCGTCGCCAGAAAGACGGTTAAGATTTGATCTAAACATGTGTTGTTTCCCGGTCTCCATGATGGCAACAAAGTCTAGTTTGTGATCTCTAATGGCATCTGAGATGTATCTATATTTAGCCAAGTCTGAAAGACCTCTGCTATTCCAGTAGAATCCTTTCATGGGGAAACACTTTTGTTTAGTTTTTTGGTCTTTTTCCGCGCCTTGGCTTTTTTAGCTATTGATTTCGACTTACGCCCGGTCACCTTAAGGTCACAAATTCTCATGCCTAGGTCCAGGTCATCCAAATTCACATCAGTAATATCCTTGATTAAGTGGGAAAGGAGCTTGTTTTCATTTTCAAGATCCTCCTCATCACTTAAATCAAAAGGATTTAAAACAGTATCCGCTCTTTTTTTTGGCTGAACCTTAACTTTGTCCACTTTGATTCGTTTTAGTGCATTAGAAGAAACACTAATCTCTTTAGAACTGCTACCCATAGATATCCCGATAGACTTTAGGTTTGCAACACAATTGTCCATAGGTAACTTTAAATTAAAAGAGAAGTTACCTGGTGAGGACGTCCCTGCCGGGCTGTCCATATTCCATCTTGCAGCGTGTCGCTTGGCCCTTTCCAATACATGCTCGTCAGCTGCAGGAATCCCTTCTGCAGTATACGAGTAATTAGAATGAGCGCTTCGACGTTTGCCTTCAACCAATACTGACCCCTCTTGGGTAACAGGATTTAAAGCAATACCTTCGATTCTTTTATTTGGTGTCATAAAACAAGTCGATGCCAACTGTTCTGACAACTTTTGCGAAGGTGCATGTGAGGTGGCTTCATGTATAACAGGAATACTTGTCTCCCTCCCTGTCTGCCCCTGCGAGGCTGCTGCAAATATTTCAAGTGATGTCATGTTTATAACATCAAAACAAATATTTGTCATTTGTGATAAAGGATAATGCTCACTTTCGGTGATAGCAGACGTAGCAGACTGTGCAGGATGTGTGTAACACCCGTTCGGAAGCACCACCTCCTCGCAACAACTCTGTATGGCCGTGTTGCCCGCCACTTACGGTGACTAGTGGACAGGCTTCACTGTCCCTGCAGCCTCCTTTTCGGACAGCCCAGAATCTACAACAGAACAGGATGCATGAGGTTGCGAACACAAATTTAAATTACCGTATTTCGGAAAAAACAAAGGATGATACTTACTAGCATGCATCCAGAATCCGGTCTAAAACCCATTTTGGGTACAGTCACCGCAATCGGAGGCAACTTATCATCCTTTTTCAAAAACACTAACGGTTTCGGCGGGGGGCACGGACGTCGTTTTCCCAACAGTGTCACAGCAATGAGATGTTGCATTGGAGTAGGACCGGTACTCCCTGACTGTGGTGCTGAGGAATCTGTTTTGCTATCACTTTAAAGTTTCTTTGCTGCCATCTCACTTTCTGGATTCTCAGTGCCACCAATCCCATCCCCGAAATCTTCTTGATCCATGGGGTCAACATCCTCTATATGAAGTTTAGATCTTGTCTAACGACCCACCAAGTAGCCAAAACATTTCTCTCTGTGCAGCGTGATGCGAATATTGTCCATCTATTTGTCATCAGCGCATACAACAAAGGCTAAATAGATCAGGAGCACAACTGCCATCTAGGCCACGATATTGCCCAACTGAATTCAATAGCACAACAGAGTAATCAGTTCTGAATTCGGATGATACTACTGCACCTCGTGAGTCCAAAAGGGTCCCTTACCGTTGAAGCCGGTGGAAGAGCAGACCATCAATCAGCACCGTTATTGAGAGCTTCTCCATATAGTCTAAAGGCATTTCGCCATTGTCTCCCTAACCGATAACCAGCATATCATCAGTCAAGGCATCAGATTGAGTGACTGTCATCTCAGATGTTAGTGGTATGTCTGTGCTTGCCAAATGCCCAACCAACCTTAGAAGAAGTTAGGGTACTGCAAAGCACAACCTACCACAAATTAACTGTAAACAAGATCAGGTGATTTCAGTTATAGGACAGCACAAATTTCAGTTGTTAGAGAATTAAAATAGTTTACATTTCTTTTTCATTTTAAGGGCTGTTTAAAAGCGTCCGTATACATTTTCTAGATAGATTTCATAAAGGAAACAAGTTTATAGCATACCAGGATAGGGATATTGAGACAATAAAGTTGTTGAGGTAGCCAATTCTAGAGTTCACAGCAGGAGAGGGCTTGTCACAGGTGGGGAAGGTCCATGATGGCCTTCTCCTCCATTGGCCTCACAAATCCCTCAATATGCAACATTTGATTTGCATTAAAAAAACTAAGTCAACTAACATTTTTGTACTGAAATTTGCTAGACTGAGCATCGACATCCAATTGGATAAACAGCAAGGCACCGGTAACAAAAAAAGAGAAACTTGCTAATACCAGAATTTACATGCCTTGTTTTGGAGATCTAAAGGAATTAACAAAGAACAAAAAGAAAAGGAGAGAAGAATCTTCTTACATGAACTTACTTCAGCCACACAAAAATTTAGAAGCAAATGCTTCTATCATCTTATGGTAATGTTGTTTCAAAAGAGATTGAGCTCAAGCAAGAGAGGAGTACCACTCACTGTCATTTCAGACCTAGGTTTAGTGTCACGGAGAAGGCTTGCCCAACTTCGCCAATCACCTTGAAGAAACAAAATCACCTGTCACATCTGAAAGCACTTTTGGAATGCGATGAAAACCAAGCAAGTTGATCAACCAATCTGGTTATTCTCAGATTTTGATTATGGTTTTGTAACTCTGCTTTGCCATGAGAACACAGAAAATATTCAGTGCAACGATCCATTAGGTTTTTCTTCAGAAAACAGAAAATAGAATGAGTGAAACAAAATCTGAGGAAACTCATTTTTTCTATATTGCTCGGTGCCATGCATATTATTGAACAACAGGTAGTATGCGTATTCCCATTTGTTTGAACCTAGCAACATATGATCAGTGTGGAACACCCATAAATTTAGAAAGAGTAAATTGTACCCCCCAGGTCCCCAAACTTGTCCCGCAGTTTCAACTAGGTCCCTAAACTTTCGAATCGTCCATCTGGGTCCTTAAACCGTGTTAAGTGTTCCATGCGAGGTCCCAAACGCGCCACGTGAGCATCCGAAGCCGACATGACATACCACGTGGCGCCAGAGTGGCAAATATTTACAAAAGCCCCTCCAATTTTGTTCATCTTTAATTTTTGAGTCCATTTTCTCCCCAAGCACCTCCCTCAGTCCCATCCCCTCCCTTCCTCCTCTTCGGCTCGGACAACGCCAAGCCAAATCAGGCGACTACCGGCCTTCCCCACCCGATGCCTCAGGCATCCTCCACCGCCCAGCCCCCTTCCCACTTGTTTCGCTCGCTCCCCGGCCAGGAATCGCCGCACCACTGCTGGCCACCATTGGAGCTACCCGACCTCAGCTCACTCGTGCCGCCGCAACAGAGGCAGGAGGAATTGAGAAGGGAGCTTACCGGAGGCGACGATGGCCGGCGATGGCGATGGAGGTGGTGGCTGCGATAATGGTGGAGGAGGAAGAAAGCAGGGGTTGGGGGGGGGGGGGGCGCAGGCCGAGGTCTTAAAGGAGGAGGGCGAGCAGGAGACAGCCGGTTGGCACGACGCCGTGGCACCGCCGCCCCTCTGTCCAGTCCAAGGGCGAGCCACCGCCGTCTGATCTGCACCTCTCACGCACGGGAGGGAGGCGTGGAGGAGGGAGCAAGGGCAATGCAGGTTCGGCCACCGCCATAGCCGTGAGGGAGGATGGAGGAGGGACGCTAGAGAGAGAGAGGAAGGAGGGTTGTGAGACCGAGCTCGAGGTCCCCGACGCCGGATCTGGACACCATATCAAGCGCGAGAGAGGACGAGGGATGAGGACACCGGTGGTCTCCGCCGCCACGCCATGGCCTCCACCACCGTCGAGCCATGGCCTCCACCACTTCCGTGCGGTCCTCCACCCCAAGGCCGCCGCCGCCTTGCCCGCATCTGGCGCAGGAGAGAGAGAGAGAGAGAGAGAGAGAGAGAGAGAGAGAGAGAGAGAGAGAGAGAGATTGGAGGGTGTAGAGAGGGCTTGTGGCCGGCGGTGGGAGCTCAGCCACTGCGAGATCATAGGCAGAAAGAGATTAGTGAAGAGGAGACAGAGAAAGTATCTAATAGCACAAGATAATCAATGTAGGGTTTCTTTTTATAAATATTGTCCAGCGTGGCTCCATGTGGTATGCCACATCAGCGTGGGAAGCTCATGTGACGCGTTTGGGACCTCTGATGAACCACTTAACAGAGTTTAGGGACCCAGATACACGATTTGAGAGTTTAGGGACCTATGTGGAACTTCGGTACAAGTTTGGGGACCTAAAGTGCCATTTACTCATTTAGAAAACACTAACACATATATAGCCTGCCACACAATTGAGGCAACACTTGATTCTTCATGATGACAAAACTGAGGGATCCTAACCAAACAAATTTCGCCAAGGACAACCCGATTTGTTTGACCCATTCATCTAAAGAGCATATTTAATTAACCAAGAATATACTATGGGTTATGCATGGAGTCATGATCTAACAAGCTACAGAATCACTCTGAAAAAGGAAAACATCGACAGATGTGTATTGCATTAAATATCTAGGTTTACAGTTGCAGAATCTGGACTGCAATAATTAGAGATAGAAATGAAATTGCACTTTGTTAGGGCAGTCATTGCTAATCACAAACTCTAAACTTCCATCTAATGTCAAGAAGTTCTTGATTATAATTAACTCATTGCCATTAAACTCTAAATTAAATTAACTCATTGCCATTAAACTCTAAATTAAATTAACTCATTGCCATCAACCAAGAGGCACAAATAATCTAAGCATGCAAACATACAACATATGGCCTACATGAAGGATTAAGAATCTAATACCTGCAGTATTGTACTGAGTCCATCCCAGATGCTTCAAGATCAAAGTATGCATCAAATTTAGATCCTATGTCCAAACGGCACAAATATAATGCTAATTAGTTCAACAAAGTGATAAAATTTAATTAGGGGTTCACATGATTCTTCATAATTGTGGCCATGATTCATTGGAGACCTGGCCGTCGTCGCTCGATCCCAGTCTTGTCGTTGATGCGGTAGCATAACAGGATAATGGTCAGAATAGGAGGCATGGGAACGGAAAAACAAAGCAGAGTTGACTATTCACTTCATACCATTGCGACGGTGGAGATGAAGATAGAGGTTGCCGCCGGCAAGAATTAGTGGTGAGACGGTTGGGCAGGTCAGGGAAAGCCGGCGAGAGCGCACTGGGGCCAACACCCTAGGGTTATGGTTAGGCACCAACAGTGGCGCACGATCGATTTTGCTGTGAGGAGCGGTGCCAGGTGATGGGGATACGCAGCAGCAAGCCTTGGAGACACGGTAAGGGTGGAGGTGGCCGGCATGGAGGTGACGGCACAGCGGCTCGACGGCTGAGCGGCAAGATGTCGACCTCGCGTGGAGAGTCAGCAAGTGAGGAGGAGGCCGGCGGCACCGCGCGCCGATCGTTCCATGGCAGTCGAAGAGAACCTAGGCACAACGTAGCGGAGGTAGGAGCGCGGGGTCGGAGCACGAGGGGCACGACGTGGCGGCGGAGGAGGGGCTCGGCGGTGGTGGAGGCTGGGACTTGGGGGGGGGGGATGGATCTACGCGGTGGAGGAGGCGTGGGTGATCCGGACCGGGACACGAATCGGGACGGAGCGGACCGGGGCGCCGGCGGCGTTGCGGACCGGGATGGGAAGGGCGTATCCGCGATCTCGGGATGCCTGCTTGCGCCGCCCGCACCGGAGGTCCGTGATCTGCGGCGAGAGGCGGGTGGTGACTGGTGAGACCCCAGGGATGATCACGGCTAGGAGGCGCGCGATGAACGGGTTTTTGAATTCGAACGACAGAACGCCGATCCGACGGTGCGCAGAGCTCAGGGGCTGTACGGGCATGATCGGACGTAGGAGATGGCTTGGAGGCTATACGAAAGAAGAGCCTGCAGATCGCACGTCCTGTGCACACGACGGAAGCCGGCGTCTCGCTTAGGGAATTTTTAGTAGTAGAGATAAACCACATGATCTCATGGCCTAGAACATGTTGGTCGACTTAACGCGGAAATTATATTGGTGGATAAATCTTATATCATTGTTAGCTGCAATTGGAGCTCCCTAAGTTGATGTAGCTGACGGTGATGTTGATATCGTGATGCAGTTAGCCGACTCAGGAATGGAGGATGTTCTTGATCGGCTGGCAGTCAATCTCGCCGGTTACCGACGCCCTTCAGGACACCAGCGGGATTGGCCTTCTGCACCCCTCCTGCCCTCCTCTTTGATCGGTGTTTTGGGTCTGGCTATAGTGAACTTGATTGTTGGCATGAGAAAATAAGCCAAACCCCTTAACTATTTACTAGCAAAGTGTACGTGAAGCACACATGTATTTAAAAAAGATATTAAATATGTGTATTTTATTTATATTCATAGAATACACATGACAATCCAAACTTTCTATTCTTTGCTTTTCAAATGACACAATTTTGAATTGTAGATAATAATAATTCACTTACAGTTGCATTATCTAAAAGTACTACCGGACCCATTGGATGTGAGTGTTGATGCAAATCTCGGTCAACACACGAGAGCACTCGAGCGCGCGAGTTGCAAATGGACCGAAGGGCAGCGAGGCCGCACAGACCGGTTAGACCGGTTGACCAAACCGGTCAGACCGGTTTCTAGGGTTTCGCCGGAATCGGTCGTCTCGAGGGATAACTATCACACTTACGTGGTGAAGAGCGGCAAGGTTTACGAGCAAACCAGCAAAAGATAATCAACGTGCTTACGTGATGAAGAACGACTAGTTTACGAGCAAACTTGCAAAGGTCGTCGAAGCTCTCGCCCAGGAGGGATCCCGTCGGGGCGTGAACGTCGTCGGACGTGCCCTAAGTTGACCAACAAGCCTTAGGACATCATCTCTGGTCGTGGGGATCATAAGACGAGCAGCATGGAGAGGTTGGAAGAGAATTAGGGTTTGGAGAGAGGTAAAAGTTAGTTTGTTCAATTGGATGTGTATCAATTAGCCGTAACCCTTTATATTTATAGGGTGGGGTGGTCTGTACCCATTAGGAGTCGAAACCCTTACAAATCCCACATCAAAATACAACTCCTAACTCGGATTGGACTTTTCGAACCGGTCTGACCGGTTTCTGAACTGGCCTGACCGCTTTGGACCGGTCAGACCGGGTTGCAGATCTTCCGGGAGGCATAACTTCCTCACCCGGAGTCCAAATTGGACGTTCTATATATGTATTTCAATCATCTCGACGAGATCTTGTTATCGCGTTAATTAATGGGCCACGAGTGAGTTGGGCTTAATGAAGAAACTAAAGAAGGGTTACGAATCAGCTCCTGTGCGAGTATTTGGGCCATGTGGGCCATGTATCCTTAGATTTTGTTCAGATTAAGTTAGAGATAGAGTCTGATGTGGATACATTAGTTTAGATTGTTTCCCAAGTCTCCGGACTATAAATATGTACCCTATGGTATTCGTAAAAGAAGAACGTCATCACGTCTCGCAAACAACAACTCTCGGTGCATCGCCACCCCTAATTCTAGGGTTTCATCCAAGTAAGCGCCATGCTTCCCTAATCGTCTTCTTGCGATCAGGACAGCATTGTTCTTGCCTTTACCTTGGTATTACTCGTACTGAAGTGTTTTTGATAGCGAGTAGTGCTAGTTATCTTGATGTTCGTAGCATGGCTTTTAATAGATCTATCATGCTCTTGTTGTTTACCATCAACGAATATCATGTTTTCTCTATGTGTTTATGCTTGATCTTAAGCTAGTTCTCATCGTAGAGGATTAGTTGCATAGAGTTAACACCTTGCTTCTTTTCTATCTAGTAGATCCAACCTGTTACTGTTTGTTCTTATTTTATAAGAATTAGCCCAATATCTACTAGGTTAGGCCTTGCAAACGGATTGGATGTTCCGGTGATGTAATAGATGCTTTACCTTAGCCTTAATAGGGATTGTTCTGGGAATCGGCTCTTGCTAGTTCTTAGGCCTCTGTTTTTTGTTATGGTTTAGTTATCTGTTATGTTTGCTAGGCCTAGTTACGCGTAGGATGTTCCGATCTAGCAGTATGGCTTTTACCGTCGTGGATTGAATCAGCTAGATTTAATTGAAGCAAGTTTTCCATAATTATTTGCTTTATTCATCAATATCCGGATAGATGCAGATCCAATCTGACACCGGGACCTGATCGGCTCTTTAAAACCGATGCAAGAGTCGTCCCGGGGAGCCGACCACGGCTCAGACTTACGTTTCCATGTGTTTGTGTATGCAGGCAAATCGTTGCAAGCACGTTCGCACTTTCTTGATCGGGTATAGGTCAGGTGGCACGCCTTACATTCGCCGGAATCTTCGGCGTGTGCCGGATTGCGGGCCGTTGATGAGGAAGCAGTGCCTGCCAGCGCCCCGGCGACCTCCCAGCTCTTCGTGTTGCCTGTCGCTGCTCGCCGGTGGGTTTTGACCGACAACACATTCTGGCACGCCCAGTGGGACCTTCATCAACAACAACGCCCACTGTAGAGATGACTGGACCTCAAGACCAAGTTCCTGTTCCGCCGGTCACCAAACCTGTCACATATGAAGTGCTGACTCCAGAGCACAGGCAAAAATACGATGAGGTCAAATCTCAGTTCGAAGCCGATCTCATCGGCTCCTTCGAGAGGACCTGCAACCATGGCATCAGGTGGAAGGGGTTCTCACCAGAGGGCGCTCTTGACAACGTTGATCTATCTGTGCCATCAGAGGAGTGCACCAGAGCCCTACGCCAAGAGATGAACTATATGGTGGCTCATGCGCTTCATCGGCACTCAGAGAGCCTGGTAAATGAGCTCGAGCGCATGGCACATCGCGTCGTCCAGGAGGTGATCAAGAACCAGTACTCCCCGTTAGGACCAATCTTGGGGAGTCACAGGGGGGAGCTGCATTGCAATCCAGGCCGCCAGTGTCCTACTCGCTCGCGGTAGCAGGACAGTAGAGCTCGCCGATCTACGTCGTCCACAAGATCGGCGGTGACCTCGGGAAAGGACAGTTCTTGAGCGAGCCGCCTAAGGAGATCCCGCATGGCTACACGTGCGTGTACATACCTGACAACATCAGCACAACACACACGGGGCAGCTGGTGGGTACAGGAGCCTCAGGAGCAAATGCAGAGAAACAGGCATGGCTGGCAAAGTATGCTACCGGGGCGAGTGCTGAACCCTCGGCTCCAGGAGTTCTTAGTGTGGAACAGGTCAGTGCAATACTAAGGGACCAATTTGGCATCCTGCCCAAGAGAAAGGCGATCGGCTATTCCAAGCCGTATCCAAGTGACTACGATTTGATCCCGTTGCCACCCAAGTATCGGCTTCCGGAGTTCACCAAATTCAGCGGATCAGAAAGAGCCAGCTCCATTGAGCATGTGAGCCGATACCTGACGCAGCTTGGGATGATCTCAGTATCGGATCCTCTGAGGGTCCATTTCTTTTCCCAGTCTCTCATGGGTTCAGCTTTTGGATGGTACACATCACTGCCTCCGGATTCGATCCGGACTTGGAGGCAGCTGGAAGATCAGTTTCACACCCAGTATCATTCAGAGGCTGCCGAAGCTGGGATTGCCGACCTCGCTCAAGTTAGGCAGAAGCGAGGTGAAAGTGTTTCAGAGTACGTGCAGCGCTTCCGAGAGGTCAAGAACCGATGCTACACGTCGCGCATAACAGAAAAGGAAGCGGTTGATTTGGCAGTTCTGGGACTCGGTAAGCCGATCAAGGATCCGGCTTTTCAGTTGGAATTTTCCTCGCTGGCACACATGGTGCAGAAGCTTACGGCGTATGAACACTACCACCCTGATCTATACCAGGAAAAGTTCAAGCGCCATGTCAATATGGCCCAAGCTTGTGATTCCGATGACTCTGGCGAGGAACAGGAAGTGGCTGTAGCAGAGTGGGCTCGGTGGGCAAACCCCGTTCCGTGCAAATGGGTCAAGCAGAAGGGGTTGTGAAGGGCTTTGATTTTGATATGGCCAAGGTAGAGCAGATATTTGATCTACTGCTCAAGGAAAAGCAGTTGAAGCTCCTGGAGAATCACAAGCTACCAACGGCACAAGAGCTGCTGGGGAGGCTGTACTGCAAGTGGCACCACTCGTTCACCCATGCCACGAATGACTGCAAGGAGCTGCGTCGGCAGATCCAATTGGCTATCGAGCAAGGCCGATTAATTCTGGCCCAACACACGATGAAAGTGGACAGTCAATCATTCCCACAAGCTAACGTGGTAGAGCTGTCGGATCTTGGACCTGAGGGCCAGAATTTGGCGTTTCAGATCAACATGGCAGGACCCATCCGCTGCCGTGTCGAGCAGAGGAAAGAGGCCATTTCTGGCAAATGGCCGCAGGATGAAGACAAGCCAGAGCAGCAACATGTCACTGAAGAACAAGTGCGTCATATCCGCAACCAGCTCCCAGTTTCCAATCGGCTTCTGGAAAAATACCAGTATCAGTACAAGTTGCGCCGCCGATACGAATCGGAAGAAGATGAGTACGAGCACTGCACAGGAAGGATGCTGGGGAGGCGCCAGGCTATACGCGATCACTGGCATTGCCCGTTCTTCAGGTACTGTTGGAATTCTGGCATGAGCCGATTGCCTACTATAGATGATTGCTTGGAATGCAGGCCTCGGGGACGCCAGCAAGGCGAGACATCAGTGTTCCAGCGCTTAGGGCCCAGAACACGTCACGATGACCGTGTGAGGCGGCCATCCAGGGATGATCTCGAGCCAAAAGAGGAAGATAAGTATCATCATCCACGATGGTGTCCAGACGGGCTCAGCCGATCACAGAAGCGCAGAGTGCAGCGCCTGCGCAATCTCGAAGAGGCGGAAGAAAAGTACCTCGACGTGTTGAGGAAAGCGCGTCCGGATCTCGCGGAGCAAGTCAGGTGACCGCGAAGGGAGGAGAGGCGTCCTCCAAGGAGGGAGTGGCGCCCCAAGCAGCCAAGAGCCGATGAGAAGCCATCGGCTGATGTGAACATGGTGTTCGTGCTCCCGTCGGAGTTTCGGACACCCCAACTGGAAGAATTGGCCATCGCGCAGCTGGATCTCGGCCCACAGCCGATCATCTTCGAAAATACCAAGGAGAAAAGCTACAAGCACTTGAAGGGATTGTATCTCAAGGGCTTCATAGATGGCAAACCTGTGAACAGAATGTTGGTCGACACTTGCGCTGCAGTCAATCGGATGTCATACTCAGTGCTGCGTCGATTGGGTCGTTCTACTGCTGATCTCATCAAGACCAACGTTATGCTCAATGATTTCAACGGTCAACCGTCAGAGGCGTAGGGCGTCCTCAATGTAGAGTTGACAGTTGGCCGCAAGACCGTCCCAACCTCGTTCTTCATCGTCAACAGCAAGAGTACGTACACAGAGCTGCTTGGGAGGGATTGGATTCACGCCAATTGTTGTGTCCCTTCCACGATGCACCAGTGGTTGGTCCAGTGGGATGGCGATGAAGTGGAGGTGGTCCGTGCAGATGATTCCAGCGAGGTTTCGCTTGCAGACATGAATGCCTGGGATGCGGAAGGGCAAGAGCCGATCTCAGGAATCGCGCTGGAGGACTGTGATCGGATTGAAGCGACAAAAAGTGGACTGAGGCTGGTCTTATCCACTTGCCTCACAGAGTAAACACATCCTGGCGAGCTACAGAATCCAGCAAGGTTAGAGAAGCCGATCCTAGCGACCGGCCCCAAAAAATGAGTAATATGTACTTGAGGTCTCAATTGTTACATTATGTACAAACAATGGCCTTTGCTGAGCATTCAGTTTTGAATAATAGTGGCAATATGGGAATGACCAGCCCATGCGGTTGGCCGGAAAATTTTTCTTCTTGTTATCTCCCTGTGTTTGCTATCGACGTCGATCTTTCAGATGGCGGCAAGTCAGGGTACGGGTTTACGTCTGCTCATGATTTGGAGGAAGTTGATATCGGTCCCGGGGATAAGCCGCGACCGACATTTATCAGCAAAAAGTTAGACCCGATCTTGCGTGATCAAATGATAGCACTGTTGAAGGAGTACCAGGACTGTTTTGCATGTGATTATACTAAGATGCCCGGTCTAGATAGAAATATCGTCGAGCATCGGCTCCCGCTCAAGAAGGGATTTCGGCCGTTTCAGCAACCAGCACGGCAGATGAAGGCCGAAGTCCTAGAGGAGGTTAAGAAAGAGGTGCAAAAGATGCTGGATGCAGGATTCATCAGGCCATGTCGGTATGCGGAGTGGATCTCTAGCATGGTTCCTGTCCAAAAGAAAGATGGCCGATGGCGAGTCTGCGTGGATTTCAGAGACCTCAACAGAGCAACGCCAAAAGATGAATATCCGATGCCTGTTGCGGAAACATTGATCAACGCAGCGGCTGGTCATAAGATGATGAGTTTCATGGATGGTAATGCTGGCTACAATCAGATTTTTCTGGCCCCAGAAGATGTACACAAAACCGCGTTCAGAGTACCAGGTGCGGTCGGGTTGTTCGAGTACTTGGTCATGACCTTTGGATTGAAAAATGCTGGTGCAACGTATCAACGTGCCATGAATTACATTTTTCATGTTCTCATCGGCAAGTTGGTAGAGATCTACATTGATGATGTCGTGGTCAAGTCCACATCGGTTGGAGGACACCTGGGAGATTTGCGTCAGGTCCTAGAGCGGACTCGGAAGTTTGGGCTCAAAATGAACCCAAAAAAAATGTGCCTTTGGTGTATCAGCTGGTCAGTTCTTAGGATTCCTGGTGCATGAGAGAGGAATCGAGATCGGTTTGAAAAGTCAAGAAGCCGTAAGGACAATGAGACCGCCTACTACGAAGGAGTTACAAAAGCTCATCGGCAAAATCAACTTTGTCAGACGATTTATCTCCAATCTGTCTGGGCGCATCGAGCCGTTCATGGGTCTGGTGAAAATCAAGTCTGATGCTGAGTTTCGCTGGGGGGCAGAAAAGCTCATCGGCAAAATCAACTTTGTCAGACGATTTATCTCCAATCTGTCTGGGCGCATCGAGCCGTTCATGGGTCTGGTGAAAATCAAGTCTGATGCTGAGTTTCGCTGGGGGGCAGAACAACAGAAGGCTTTTGATGAAATCAAGGAATATCTATCGAAGCCTCCAGTGTTGGTTGCACCCCAGCAAGATAGGCCTTTCTACGTGTACCTGTCCGTGGGTGACACTTCCATTGCTTCAGTATTGGTTCAGAAGCACGACGGCCAGGAGAGGGTGGTTTTCTACCACAGCAGATGCATGTTAGATGCCGAGACCAGGTACCTTGAGATCGAGAAGCTTCGCCTCTGTTTATTCTTTACATGCACAAATCTTCGTCATATTTTGCTCTCGGTGGAAACGATTGTCATATGCAAATCGGATGTCATTAAGTATATGTTGTCGGCTCCGGTTCTGAAAGGCCGACTCAGAAAATGGATGTTTGCATTATCGGAGTTCGACATCCGGTATCAGCCTGCGAAGGCAGTCAAAGGACAGGCGCTGGCAGATCTCATGGCAGACAGGGTCAACACCGATATAGCTGCACTATTTATACATGCCTGGGCCATGTTTTTTGACGGATCGGCATGTGATGATGGATGCGGCGTGGGAATTCTGTTGGTATCACCGCAAGGGTGTGACTTATTCTTTTTTCATCAGAATGACTGCTCCATGCACCAATAATTTAGTAGAATATGAAGCTGTGCGCAGAGGGATGGAATTACTCTTGGAAGCTGGTGCGGAGGCAGTGGAAATATTTGGGGATTCGAAATTGGTGATTTCTCAGCTCACGGAAGAATATAAATGTGAGAGCGAGGCTCTTTTCCCAATATGGATGCAATGCCATGAGTTGATGTCACAGTTCAGGTACATTAATTTTCACTGGATACGCAGAACTCTAAACAATGAAACCAATGATTTGGCGCAGATGGCTTCTGGATACAAGGAAACAGCCGATGGAGTCGATGTAGAGGTTCAGTTTCTAGAACATAGAGACTGGAGAGCCGATATCTTCAATTATTTGAAGGATTTGCCTCGGGGGGCACCCAGAAGGATAAGACTTAAAGCCATGAAATATGTTCTGATTGGGGACGACATGTTCTACAGGACTTTGGAAGGGCTGCTGCTTAAATGTCTGGGACCTGCAGAGTCGAATCGGCTTTTGCATGAGATTCATGAAGGAGCCTGCGGTACTCATCAATCGGCTCATAAGATGAAATGGCTGATTAGGCGATCGGGATATTACTGGCCTACCATGCTTGAAGATTGCTTCAAATATTACAAGGGATGTCAGGCATGTCAGAGATTCGGCAAGATTCAGATAGTGCCGGCGTCAGTAATGAATCCTATTATTAAGCCGTGGCCGTTCAGGGGTTGGGCCATGGATATGATCGGCCAGATTAACCCGCTGTCTAGTAAAGGTCACCAATGGGTGTTAGCTGTTACAGATTATTTCATAAAATGGGTAGAGGCGGTACCCATGAGGTCGGTGGCATCAAAAGATGTGATCAATTTCGTTAAAGAGCACATCATTCATAGGTTTGGGATCCCTCAGACCATTACAACCGATGGGGGTTCGGTCTTTATATCGGAGGAATTCAGGAAATTCGCTGATAACACGGGGTTCAAGCTGATCAGATCATCTCCATATTATGCCCAGGCTAATGGACAAGCTGAAGCATCCAACCAGAGCCTGATCAAGCTGATCAAGAGGAAGATCGATGAATATCCTAGGCGCTGGCATGAGGTGTTGTCAGAGGCTTTGTGGGCATATTGAATTTCGTGTCACGGATCCATCAAGACGTCACCATACCATTTGGTCTACGGCCAAGATGCTGTGTTACCATGGGAGATTATGGCCGGATCGAGGCGTGTTGAGTTTCAGAATGATCTATCGGCTGAACAGTATGCAGCCTTGATGAATGACAATGTGGAGGATCTTACAGAGCTAAGACTTTGGTCGCTTAAGAAAATTATGGAAAACAAGGCTAAAGTTGCTCGTGCGTACAACAAAATAGTCAGGCCGAATGAATTCCAGGTTGGAGATCTAGTTTGGGAGGCAGTTTTACCATTGGGAACTAAAGATAGAAAATATGGCAAGTGGTCTCCAAATTGGCACGAGCCGTACAAGGTTGATCAGGTTTTGCCTGGAATTGCCTACATGCTTGAGGAGTTGGATGGTGTTAAGTTTCCTGTGGCTGTCAATGGCCAGCACCTCAAGAAATATTTCCCGAGCATGTGGGAGGGTGAATGACAAAAGCCGATGAAATCCATCTGGCTGAATCATGAGAGGCCAACACGTTGAGTTGGCCAGTTAAAAAAATCATGAGAGGCCAACACGTTGAGTTGGCCAGTAAAAAACGAGAGATAATATATGAAAAGCGAGACAGCCGATGTGCGACGATCGACTTAAGATGTTTTAAACAGTTACAAGTTTCAGGTTAACAGGCAATACTAAATGTTTCTTGAGCCTATCTATTAGTTCAGGAATTCTTCTATGGCATGGATGGCTTATGTGCGGACGGCGTCTGCTCATGCTATAATTGCTTCGTCATCCTTGTCATCGCCTGTTACTATCTGCCGACTCAAGGTGCTTATCTCTGCAAACTCTACTTGTATTTGCTCGGCTATTTCCTGGGTTTCTTGCTTGGAGTTTGCAATAGAAGCTTCCTCGGCCTGGATGAGTTTCTTGGTGGTGCGGACCTTTTCTTCGAGCTCCGCTAATTCTTTCTTCAGGAGGTCGAGTCGGCTGATGTTGGCAGACACGTCATCTTTGATATCTAGAGTTGCCTTCTTCTGGTTGAGGGCCTTGCACTTTTGGGCAATGTCAACTTTTAGAGAAGTTTGAGAATGACGTGCTTCTATTCTTTGTTGTGCTCTATTCACTTCTACCCGGAAGAATGGAAGATTGCTGGCTGGCCAGAGCTTGATTTGCAATGGCTCCGGGAGTTGGGATTCTATTTGCTCGAAGATGTACTTTATTTCACTGGAATCACCGATTAGAGCAGTAATTGGAGCAGAGAGCAGACACTTGATATTCTGAAGCTGATTTGTAACTGTAATCGGCTGCTGTGGTGACTGCACCTCTGCATTCGGTGCATTCAGTCCCATTGATGCTGGGTCAAAGGAGAGCAGGTCTGAAATATTGAAGCCCTGCCGATATAATAAAGATTATTTGAGCAAAGTACATTAATGGAGTGATCAGCTGATTTAAATCGGCTCGTAGAGTTACCTGTTCTGAACAAGGAGTGATGATCGGTTCAAGTGTGGCTGATCCAGTTGGATTGGAGGTGACAACAGTGGCTTTGATTATGTCAGCCCGTTCATCATGCACATCCGTCAGAGCATTGGGAGTTTCAGTTGCTCCAGTATCAGCTTCGTGAATGATGGCTTCATGTTGTACTGAGCTACTAGTGTTAAGGTTGTCTTCAGTTGCGTTCTGGAAATAAAATTACAATCAACCAGAGTATATATGTATGCAATAAGGAAGAAGTTTCAGAAAAGATGAATCACCTGGTTGGAGTTAGTATCTGATAGACTTAGGGAAGATTGGACAATTTTCTTAATGATCCTTTTTGTAATCATCTTCCTCTTTTTGGTTGGAACTCGGGGGGCAACAATCGCAGAAGCTTGTCTTCGTTTGGAAGCCGACTGAAGTAAGTCTGACTGAATAGTCATTATCACTTTCTTCATTGATGGTGATCCCTTGCAGAAGAGTACATCAGGGGCAGTTGGAAGAAAGTGGAATGGCTCCCCGTTACTGGTCACAGGTGCTGGACCATCTTGTTGCTGTAAGAGAGGTGAGCAAGGATTAGACAAGTAAAAGGATAGTGGACTCAGAAGGGATAAAATGCATAGATTCAGTACCTCTTCCTTGGGGGACTACATACTCAGGATCAATTTGCTGCAGTCGAGGACCTAGAGCTTTTATGAAAACATGAGTTTTCCACATTCCCCACCATGTGCAGAAGTCGATTGATGAGGAAGTAAAGGACAGATCGGCTGGTATTGGAATGTGAAGGTTGTCAAGCATGCTGTAGCATCTTGAGCTGGTGAGACCATCAGGCAGATCGGCTCTGCTCTCCACCAAGTGGTGAATATGGAAGTGGGGAGGGACCTGTCCTAAGCCAAATTGTCGAGCTGCTACGACTGGTTGATAAGTTTTGTAACCTGGCTTGATAATTCTATTGGAGGTGCTGATGCCAATAGGAAGGAAGTCAGGTCGGATCATTAAAGAATACAGATGCCGAGTGCTGTTGTCATCGGCAAAACTATCTAGTCTGAAGGCAGTTGGGTTCTCAAAAGCTTCAGATTCAGTGAATGGGAAAAAAAGAGGGTTGCCTAGACCTTTGTAGAAGACTCTGAACCATTTTGCTGCATCTGCCGGGTTCAGTTTACTGCCAGGAAGACTAAATAAAGCTTGGCCATAACTAGTACATCTAATTGGTTTGCCACTCTCATCAGGAAAGGAATTCTTGGTCAGTCCTTGGAAGTTTGGGATCTGGTGCTGAAAGTACAGTTGTGCCCACAACTGAATAAACCACCAAGGGCCTCCAGTTCTTAGTTTCTTTTGGTTAAGCAAGTTAGATGTCATCAAATGGAGATATCTGTTGGTTTCTCCAAGGAAAAGTTTACCTAGGCCAATGCGGTTGCCATGGGCCAGGTGATAGGCCAAAGGGAGGTAATTCTTAGTGTGAGCTGAAGAAGGACCACAGAAGATGAAATGTTCTAACCAAAGATTTAAGAAGGCTGTGTTCCTTTTCAGTCACTGCACCTTTTGTTTTCATGTGCTGGTTCATGTAAGTGCCCCAGTTTGTGCAATTAGCCTTGGATGAAAGTTTAAAGGGGACTTCTGCCATTTTGTGAGCAGCTGGATTAGGAGATCCAATGTCTAGGCCAGTAATCATGATGACATCTAGCAGAGTAGGGGTCATGGGACTGTGGCCAAAGAAGAAACAGTTCAGGGCATCAGACCAAAAATAGCCGATAGTTTTCAGAAGATTTTCATCTTTGTCAAGAGGAGATAATGATAAGCTAAGTGCATCGGCTATGTTCAATTCCTGCCACAAGGGCATATAATCTTTTGCTACTCTGCTGTACCATGTAGTCCAGCTCTCAGGGGGGGTAGGCCAGGCTCTTAAGCAGTCGGCCCAGAGGTTCAAATCAATGTTTTGATTCATGAACGGAATCCTATTTGCTTCACAAGAGATCAAATCTATGGGGTTTTCATAGGTTCGTGGGCCAAGACAGAAAGATTTTGGATTGGAAGGATGCGACAGAAGAATGTCTGACATCTGAAGTTCAGAAATTCAGAAGTATGCATATGGTGTTAGGTTTCAGAGTTTAATGTTTTAGAGGCTTAGTAAGCTGGGGAAAACCAAAAGAATTAGGCTGAATATTACCTTCAGGCCGCAGATTGCCGCATCATCAACTATAGGATTTGTTGTTTGAGCTACAGAGTCCGCCATGGTTCAGATCTGTTGGTTTAGGGTTTGATTGCTATGGGTTCTGAATCAAATTCTGGATGCTTGGAGGAATTCTTACTCGAATTTGTAGAGCTGGGTTTTCGAATTACGCTCGGATTTGAGAGTTTGTTTCGAGTTCGGTTCAAGGTGGAAGTGATACTCTACTCTTGTGCGGGTTGCTTCTAGTTTGAATTTCGTCGGCTCTTAGATATTTATAGAAGCCTGATGCATTGCCATCGGCTTTTTGGAAAATAAATCAAACACACAGCAATTGAAGGAAATTAACTTCATTAAAAGGAAAAAGCCGATTTTTACAAAGGAATTAATCCTTCGGCTTTACAATCCTACTCCTACAGTACTACTTCTACTGCTCGTAGGTACCTTGTACCTACGGCGTTTGGGGCTCCGGGCCGGCGCATCTCCGCCGTCGTCGCCGTCATCATCGTCGTCGTGGCTGTCGTCGTCGTCGAAGGCGCTGCTGCCGCCCTCGGACCCGAAGTCGCTGCTCCGACCGCCGCCGCCGCTACTCTCTTTCTCGCTGTTCTCCTCGGAGGACCCGAGGAATCGGAAGGGTTTCCCTCCCATCGGGTCGTCGCCGGAGGAGGAGTCGATCTCCTCTTTCGAGGAGGAGTCGACTCTGTCCCAAGAGAAAGCGTTGTCGCTGATGCTCTCCAGTTCCTCCTGGAACAGGAACTGGAGGTCTTCCCCCTCGGTCTCGGGCTCGTCCTCCTCGGAGACGACCCCGAAGTTGAACTCCTCTGCATCCCAATGCAGAGGAGCCAGCGCCTCGTACGCAGCCGTCGGGTTCCACTCAAGAGTCAGCTCTCGGCTCTCCGGGATGGAGTCGATGGAAGAAGCGGAGAGGGATGAAGAAGAAGGAGAAGAGGAGGAGGAAGAATCTTCGAAGGAGTTGGAGCTGGAGGAGGACGAAATCGCCATGGTTACTGGAGGTGGGGTTTTCTGTGCTACTTGGCTTTGGGAGGAAGATGAGTTTGCCGTGAAGAGAGCCGATTCGGGGTGAGATTAAATAGTAAAAGGATGGAAGATGGATCAGCAGTTTCACATTCTACGAGGAGCCAGTTGCAGAGACGTTGTGTCTTCCTTGGTGGTTGCAGTGTGTTTTGATGAGCATTAACGGGAAGATGAAGCGATGGAGTGGTTTTGGAATTATCATTGCCAAAACTAGGGGGGCATGTGTTATCACCATAAATTAACAGGGTTAATTAATGGGTCGCGAGTGAGTTGGGCTTAATGAAGAAATTAAAGAAGGGTTACGAATCGGCTCCTGCGCGAGTATTTGGGCCATGTGGGCCATGTATCCTTAGATTTAGTTCAGATTGAGTTAGAGATAGAGTCCGATATGGATACATTAGTTTAGATTGTTTCCCAAGTCTCCGGGCTATAAATATGTACCCTATGGTATTCGTAAAAGAAGAACGTCATCACGTCTCGCAAACAACAACTCTCGGCGCATCGCCACCCCTAATTCTAGGGTTTCATCCAAGTAAGAGCCATGCTGCCCTGATCGTCTTCTTGCGATCAGGGCAGCATTGTTCTTGCCTTTACCTTGGTATTACTCGTACTGAAGCGTTTTTGATGGCGAGTAGTGCTAGTTATCTTGATGTTCGTAGCATGGCTTAGTAGATCTATCATGCTCTTATTGTTTACCATCTACGAATATCATGTTTTCTCTATGTGTTCATGCTTGATCTTAAGCTAGTTCTCATCGTAGAGGATTAGTTGCATAGAGTTAACACCTTGCTTCTTTTCTATCTAGTAGATCCAACCTATTACGGTTTGTTCTTATTTTATAAGAATTAGCTCAATATCTGTTAGGTTAGGCCCTGCAAACGGATTGGATGTTCCGGTGATGTAATAGATGCTTTACCTTAGCCTTGATAGGGATTGTTCCGGGAATCGGCTCTTGCTAGTACGTAGGCCTCTGTTTTCGGTTATGGTTTAGTTATCTGTTATGTTCGCTAGGCCTAGTTACGTGTAGGATGTTCCGATCTAGCAGTGAGGCTTTTACCATCGTGGATTGAATCAGCTAGATTTAATTGAAGCAAGTTTTCCAAAATTATTTGCTTTATTCATCAATAACCGGATAGATGCAGATCCAATCTGACACCGGGACCTGATCGGCTCTTTAAAGCCGATGCAAGAGTCGTCCCGGGGAGCCGACCACGGCTCGGACTTACGTTTCCACGTGTTTGTGTATGCAGGCAAATCGTTGCAAGCACGTTCGCACTTTCCTGATCGGGTATAGGTCAGGTGGCACGCCTTACATTCTCCGGAATCTTCGGCATGTGCCGGATTGCGGGCCGTTGACGAGGAAGCAGTGCCTGCCAGCGCCCCGGCGACCTCCCGGCTCTTCGTGTTGCCTGTCGCTGCTCACCGGTGGGTTTTGACCGACAACAGATCTACGGAATGATGAAGTCCAATTGACAATTTGACAAAGTTGTACTGACCAGTTTATACAACTGGTCTGATCGGTCTGCTCAGAATGTCCAGCAAACCTTAACTGTGGCAATTTTGGGTGCCAACATATGCCCCCTTGTTTCTTGGTAAAGCTTGCGTACCAAGAAACATTTTCTTAAAGCAAAAATTGCACTGAAATAATGAAAAGCACCTGTGCACCAATCATATCTTGTCTTCGACGATGAAGGAATTCGATCAACCATATATCTTGATATGGCTCAACAATAGTTTCTCCTTGCTGCTCATGTTCTTGCATCTTCAGTGAGATGACAAGCCTGAGTACACATCACATCGGCTATAAGTATTTGAAATATTGTTTAAAATCATTCTCACATCCTCAAATGACCATGGTTGCACAAATTGACCAAATTACGATCAATAGTAATTTGATCCTTTCAATGTCTTCCAGAATTAAAATTGGGATCATATAAAGACTAAAGATAATATCCACCAACCTCACATCCATGAATCAAAAAAACACTAGCCGAAATAGAAGAAACTTTTTTGGCTTGCTTATTAGTGCAAAATATTGCAATCGGCCTTATAAATAAATATGCCACAATAACAGCGTAAATGACCAAGATTGGCAATAACTACCCTTCGGCTTAATGGCTTAACTGGGCTGCATCATAATTTTAAGCCACCATAGCCAACTTATTGTTTCCTGCAGGAAAAAAGGTCAGACCGGTCTTGGAATCTGTTCAGACCGGTCTCCTGAACCGGTTGGACCGGTCTATCCAGAGAGCATACTTTGGCATCCACAAACATCGGCCTTTTGATATGAACTTGACCTTTTCTAATCATATAGGCAAATGTTTGATTTTCCAAAATATCAGCTCCATTATTGACATGTCCAGATGTATGATAAATGATGAACTCATCAAAGTAAGATATCACATCTAGACAGTCTCATAATAAGAATTTAGTGATCCAAATAAGCATTACTTTAACTTAGATACTTGCTGCACCTATTAATATTGAACCACAAAATATTTTTGGATATTTCACACCTATGGATTTCAAGGTTTCTAGCTCGAACACAAATTTCGTATTCGGCCTAACTATTGGTGTAAAAGTATTTAAATCGGCCATACTTCTCAAATAGCATCACTTGACGAAATAAAACAGAACTAATGCCTTGAGAATTCTTTCAATCCGATTCAGCAAACTATAAAATCCATAGGGAAAAATACACAACTTATAAACATCTTGCCCCCCGAGCATCAAAGCAACTAAGTAATCTCTGATCTGGACGCTTAATGCTTTAGGACGATGATCAAAGACATTCATCGGCCGTATATGTTGCCATAGACGATATAAATTATCGTCCATAGTGAATTCATCCATAATAAATATAAATAGCCGAAATAAAGTGTAGAGAGATATATGAATTCAAGAATTAAAACCATCTCTAGGAACTAAATATTTTGGCTTTTGAAATTAATCAATATGCATAACAATTTGTTAATAACCCTCCATGATATAAAGACCCATATGGCATCCGAGGATCAAAATTAAAATATGAGGGGTAACCAAACATATTATAGGATGAATTCCAAGGAATTGGCGTATATGACAATTGTAGATCAGATGGATGATGCACTAACCAATAATTTTGACAATTTGGTGCAAACCTCATATTTGAAGATCGTCTCTTGGACCTTCTTTTTTCCTTCAATTGTGTTGCACCCTTTGTGTGAACATCATTCTTGTCTTGAGTTTGAATACTCCCTTTAGGAACCCATGCCATACATTTTTCTTTCAGCTCTTGGGCACTAAGTCTCTGGAGCTTCTTCTTTTGACAACTTGATGAACCGAGTAAGCACCTCGGTTGTACTTCAATTTTGGACAGCGGCACTTCCTTCTTGATTTTTGGCCCTTTCAACTTACTTTGTTCAGATTTCACACTAGGGATATCAACACTCAATTTTTCCTTCCCTTTGCCACCAATATCCGAAGTCTTTAACATATTAATTGGATTTTCATCAATTGCATTCAGATCTGAACACTTATCTTTGCGGCCATCCTTTTTCACCACATAAATCTGCTTAACAATCTTTTTCTTGTTTTGAACTCTAGACCGATCCTTTGGCTTGAAACGGTCATTATCAACATACGGTTGTCCTGCATGCATTGGGTTTCTTGGAGCTGCATACTCTAAATGATATTGTCTAAAATATGAAGGAGTATGTGTCCATGAATCATCCCACCCCATGATGAATAATGATGAAAATCAGTGGGACGTGGAGCATAGGGAACTGGCGTTGATGGTTTCAAAGGGGAATATGATGCTGCTGAATGAAAGTCTTTCCCTTTCCAATTCCAACTCCTGGAATTCTGTTTAAGATGCGTCTTTGATGATTTATCATCATTTGACCGATTATCACGTTTGGCTTCATTCTCTTTTAGATATTTAGCCAGAAGTTCATCGAAACTAAGCTTCGGCTTCTTGCCCTTGTACTCACAATAGTCTTTACCGCTATTGATCTTAGAATGCTTTGATTTTAATTTTTCTGAATGTCCTTGATCAGAACAGATCTGACCAGTTTGGGCAACCGGTCTAACCTATTCGGTACCGGTCTGATCGGTTGAGCAAACCGATCTGACCTGTGTTCCTAGCACAACAGGAGTAACTGGTTCCTGTTCTGATTGTGAAGAACCTGCTTGCCCCCCAGTGCCTCCTGAAACTTCACTAAGGTCATCGTCCTCGAGAGTATCCTCAACTTGCAATTCATGGACGATGTCTTTTTCATTGTTCAAGGAGTTAGAATCCTCCTCTTCACCAAAATTTTCATTGTTACATGAATTGGCCGATGTTGTCCAATTTTGTAACTTCTTATCATCAAGACCAATTGAACCAATTGATTTCAATTGGTCATTCACCTGTGCATGAGCAAATTTCAATCCTCCGAAGTTAATGAATGATTGTATAATTTGGCGAAACATATTGCAATTCGGAGTACCGTGACAAAATGAATTATGCAACCTGCAATATCCTTGCTCCTTTGCATCAAGAGATGACATCAAGACTTTGTGATCTAAAGGTATAATAAAATTCTTCTCTAGTAATATATCAAATAAATCATCACACAAAGTCAAATCAAAAGTATATTTTATTTTCTCTAACCGATGCTTTTGTGGAGAAGGTTTCAAGGCTGAGCAAATGAACTGTTTAGATTCCTCATTGATCCATTCGGCTATACCTTTCCCTATGCTTCTTATATCCGATGCTTTAGAGCTTATCACAACATCATCATCAGATTCCACAATGCTTTTCAGTTTTGGTTTCTTGCTTTTAATTCCAGAATGACCACGAGTAAACCATTTAGAGAAAAATTTTGGCAATGATGATGGAGTGATTTTACATGCCAAAGTATTACTATTATCGGCCTTTCTAATTTTCACAATGCATTGGCCGACACTATCTGAAATTACTCTGCTGCTAGCAAGTAAATTACCCTCCTCAATCGATCTTCTAGGATTACTCACAATGATTTTGCTATTAGATGCATCAAATGAAACCACATAATCTGATTGGGAATTAAATAATTTACTTGTGCAGCATAGCTTATCAAATATTTTGGAGAGGCGTGGAACTTTGATGTGGATAATATCATGCTTCTCCTCTTGATGGCAACCCACAGTCACATCCTTCGTGGACCGGTCAGACCGGTTTATGGAGACGGTTAGACCGGTCTTTCCAAAATTGCTAGAAATTACCTTCTGTTGACATGCCAATGTTCCTTTCTTGCCTCCATTGTCATGTTCTTCGACAATACAATGTTCTTCACTACTCATACTTTTCTCAGCCAGAACATGTTCCTCAATAGCGCAATAATCACTATTTACTGTACAACACCTTCGGCTTCAGAAAAATCAAGTATAGCTGTTTTACTGAATCTAATTTGTTTTTGTACAACTAGACTTGTTTCTTGTGACACAATAAATTTGGAACAATCTTTATTTGATTCAGTTCCCTACATCACTGAATTATTATCCATATCCGAATTACTTTCTTTTTCCTCATCGTCCAATATGTTGGATTCACAATCAACATATGTACTGGACTGATGAGCTTTACAACATTCTTTGGCTCTCTTAAATTTTTTCTCTTGGAGCAAAGCTCGAATGTGAAGTTGACTAATGTAAGGATAATCATAACCTTCAAACACTTTGATAATTGCTCATCGGCATACGAACTTGTTCCGCTGCCGATGTATGAAAAGGTATATGTTGAATGTTTCTAGTAGCATGAAAATTCAAAGTATGCATATTATTTGACATGGGCCTTTGCATGTAGTTTTCGGAATTATTATGATGTGCATAATAAAAAGCATTATCTGAACAATGACTAGTTGATGCAATATACATACTATTATTGTATCTAGCAATATAACATGAGAATTTGTGGTACTAGCATAATAATTATTAGGAACATGTGATGTATCTGTATGCTGTACCTCAGGCGTGGTGTAGTAATATCACTGTGGAGCATAGGAATAACCTGGCATGTATGCTTCTTAGTAGGTATTGATGCTTCAGGTCTTGTGATCAATAAATCCAGATATCCTTGATAATCCAAGCAATCAATGACTAACACTTTGCTTCTCTTTTGATCTTCGATGTGCAACAGCAAGCAAAGTAGAATGCAATCGGCTTGAATAGCCTGATGTAATACCACAATATGTAGATGCAATCGGTCTAAAAGACTAGATGCAAAATAATGGCGAACCAAAAATAGTGGATCAATTAGGTAATTGGCTAGGGCTAAATAGAACGGTTAGAGCAACCAGATCTTTCATCCCCAGCGGAGTCGCCAAAATTGCGTTGAAGGAAATCTCGGTCAACACACGAGAGCACTCGAGCGTGCGAGTTGCAAACGGACCGAAGGGCAGCGAAGCCGCATAGACCGGTTAGACCAGTTGAGCAAACCGGTCGGACTGGTTTCTAGGGTTTCACTGGAATCGATCGTCTCGAGGGATAACTATCACACTTACATGGTGAAGAGCGGCAAGGTTTACGAGCAAACCAGCAAAAGGATAACCAACACGCTTACGGGACGAGGAACGACTAGTTTATGAGCAAACTAGCAAAGGCCGTCGAAGCTCTCGCCCAAAAGGGACCCCGTCGGGGCGTGAACGTCGTCGGACGTGCCCTAAGTTGACCAGCAAGCCTTAGGACATCATCTCTGATCATGGAGATCAGAAGACGAGCAGCATGGAGAGGTTGGAAGAGAATTAGGGTTTGCAGAGAGGTAAAAGTTGATTTGTTCAATTGGATGTGTATCAATCGGCTGGGGTGGTCTGTACCCATTAGGAGTCAAAAATCTTGTCAGACCCGGGGCAGCAGGACTGCTTATAGGCATAGAATGTTCTAGAGTAATGGATAGCTCATGGATGTACATTACCTCTATTGTAACTACCCGAATAGGCGTAGAACTAGCCACAGTACAAAGGAAACTACACGATCTTGTTGTAGTAGGACTCCAACTATACTCGGCTAGGACTTTCCATGTAACCCTGTCCCCCCAGATATATCAGGGCGGGCAGGGTCCCCCTCTAAACAATCATCTACAAACAACCACACAAGACGTAGGATATTACACAACTCGCAGCCCGAACCTATCTATATCTTTGTGTTCCTTGCACCATCGAGTTCCAGAGCAGTCGATCCCTATCTACAAACCTTACTGCTAAGGGTATCCCTGAGCAGGTTTGGCGGTAAACACCGACAGCTGGCGCACCAGGTAGGGCATTCGGTGAGTTCATCGGCGAATTCGATGGCCGGATCAAGCGACGTCAACAACGTGCCCGAGGGCACAACTCTTGTTTTCGGTTCCTGGGCATGCACGGCTGACGGATCGGGCGGCTTCTCCAGCCACCTTGTCACGCCCAACTCGCCCAAACCAAAAATCACTCCCCAACCCACCGACATCTGCGAAAATTCAGATCTCGACGGGAAAAGAGTTCTACTCAAACTCGGTTCGGATAATGTAGAAAACGTGTCAACTCCAACTCGAGTTCTCGAGTTAGCTGAGTCTGATAGAAACTCTGATTCCGAAAAGCCTCACTTTTCTGAAACCCTCGGAAAATACTTGACTTGTCTCAAGACGATCAAACGCCCAAGGATCAACAACTCAGAACTACTCGATGGAGTAAATCGAGTTTCGCGATCAATTGATGGCTGCATCAAACTTGCAGAATCCACCCTTGGTTCATCTACATCACGGCAGAACCCAGAAGCGTTGAACCCACCAAAGGAATGGTCGGGTGATATACTCTCAGGGATCGATCGAGTAGATTCCAAGCTCGCCGACTGCATTAAGATGGCTAAAGGCACTCTATAAAACTTGAAGCAGAAATTGAGAGGAGGAATTTGCGGGGGATCTGGTAAGACAAACCCCCGGCTTGTTCGGATGGACGTCTATCTCCAGGAAACCTCAGAACCCTTCACCAAAACCTGCTCACAGTCAGATTCCTAAAACAACTGACACCTCCAAGTCCTCTTTTGATCAGGACTTTGATCAGTTCATGAACGGTCTCAACAACTTTGAACCGTTCGATGATCTCGAAGACTGGTCCGACAACGTCGACTTGTTCATGGACGCTATGGCCAATCCACGCGAACATGCTGATGCCTTTTGGGAACTGGCCAAACTCAAAAAGGGAAAAGCCAAAGCCCCAGAATAACCCAGCAAGTCGATTTTCGACAAACCTTGGATTAAGGAGCCTGAGGACTAACTCCCACGCAATCATGGCTTCATTGGATGAACGAGAACGCCCTCCGCATAGAGATGGGCATCCCGCTTCTTGCTCACCCAAAGCACACATACTCCAAAATCGGTGGACTAACCGATTCCGACTCCGAGTACTCTTCCAACCCGAAGGATGAGCTGGATGACCTAATCCAGTACAACAAACAAGTCGAGTCCAACTCGACTAAGAATTCCAAGTCCGATTAGGACTCCCTCCCAAACTTGGTCATATATGCAACACCGTAAGGACGGACAGTGCGCCTGAAGGAGACACAAGATCCTAATGCCTCTGGCTCTCAGCCAACGGATCTACCCTTCCAGCAGAGCACTCTACTAGACCCGTCCTTGAGCAAACAAGACCAAGAAGTTCGAGACCTTTGCCATGAAATCCTTATGGTTTGCATCTCTGAAGTCCACGAACCTAAGGATGACTCCACGGAGCGTCTCACGCTCGACGACTATAATTCTGATGATTTCGACGAGTATCTCTCCGACAACATAGAAACTACTCCGCCTATGATCACAGAAGCCCAAGCTAGTAACAAGCAAGATCTGCCTGCACCTCCTCCAGCAGCAATAATTACTGTGCAATTGGAAGAACAGCACCCAGTAGAAGATCTGTACGAGCGTCGTCGCCTGCTTAACCAGAAGAGGGCGTTCAGGCGCCAGCGCCTCGCCAACAGCCAGCAGGAACAAAAAAGCGACAACTACGACTACTCCAACTGTGACCTCCGCAACGTGATCAACGTTGGTCGTGACGCAAGCAACTTCGTCATCTCAAGGAGAAAGGAGCGCGAGGAAATAGAGGCTTACAACCCTTCTTCCAACTACCGCATCCCAGCAAAGGCTTCCGCAGCCTTCTAGAAGCACAAGCCAGCAAGTACCCGCCCCAGGGTAAACCGCGCACCCCACGTCATGGAGAAATATCTCAGGGCGGAGACAGGATCAACAAGACGCTCCTACGCAAGTGCTTCGTGCACCCTAAGAGCTCTCATACGATCTTCGAGTGCAACTCACTCCGCAAGGCCCTTGGAGCACCACTCCTAAAGGAGACCTTACCAATCTAGTCGACTGATGTATCGACTAAGTTTATCCCCCGAACAATTTTATTTAGTTATGTAAACCATTGCTCGCCTCTACGAGCAAGGGGTAGGTCTTAAAAGTCAGAGTCTGTCATTTTACAATTCCTGTAATCTCGACAAATTTCCAATAAAAGTTGATTCCTTCATAAATCGACTACTTGGCTCTCGCTCACCTAGCCAATACCCCATTATAAACACTACTCTGAAAGCCATGCTCAACACTGGAGCATAAGTCGAGTAGTTTTTATGGTTTACTTCGAGTGTTCTTACGACATTTTTGTCTTGGGTAACCTGACGGGGTTCATCCTAACAGACCTGTCCTAAGAATTACTCGTCCTCGGTTGACGACACCTTACTCGCCTCGCTCGAGTAAGTTTTGGATACTCTTCTGACATTTTCGTCTTGGATAACCCGACGGGGTTCATACCTAACAGACTTGTCCTAAGAGTTACTCCAGTCCTTGAGTAGGACACCCTACTCGCTGGCTCGAGTAGGTTTTGGATATCCTTTCGACATTTTCGTCTTGGATAACCCGACGGGGTTCATACCTAACAGACTTGTCCTAAGGATTACTCCAGTCCTTGGTTTAAGGGCACTCTACTCGCTGGCTCGAGTAGGTTTTGAATACTCTTTCGGCATTTTCGTCTTGGATAACCCGACGGGGTTCATACCTAACAGACTTGCCCTAAGAGTTACTCTAGTCATGGGTTAGGACACCCTACTTGCTGGCTCGAGTAGGTTTTGGGATATTTTTTGGCATTTTTGTCTTGGATAACCTGACAAGGTTCATCCTAACAGACTTGTCGTTAAAATTACTCCAGTACTTCAATAGGACACCTTACTCGCCTCGCTCGAGTAAGTTTTGGATATTTCTAAAATATTTACGTCTTGGTTAACTCGACGGACTTCATCCTAACAGTTCTATTTTAGAAATCAATCTAGTCCTGGTATAGGACATGCGACTCGCTGGATCGAGTAGTTTGGGACACTTTCATAAAAAGTTGTATACTACTTGGGTGACCAATCAGGGTCTATCCTAACTGGTCAACTATGAAAACTCCCTAAGGAGCAGAAATAAGTTCTTGATACTCCAAAAGGTTGACACGAGTCTCCTGCTTGCTTAGACTACTAAGGGAGTTTCAACTATGGAGCTTTTTTTGCGTCGAGTACTTGACGGGTACTACTCGCTTGCTCGAAACGCAAAAATAGTTTTGTTTTCCCTTAGTAATCTAAGTAGTTGTCCAGAGCCTCCTGTTCACCTATCTATCAAAGAACATCTTAAGCTCCTAAACTTTAGAAATACGCGATAAAGAGTTTTTGCCTTGTTGGACAACATAGTCCATAAAGAGCACTTCTCTAACAAAACATTTCTTTCCACAAAGAAATTCGGACTAAGCTACGGCTTACGATACTAGTGCTTTTCCCACTTGGTTAATCCTGCGGGATTCAATCCTAACCGGTCAGCACTAGAGTTCTGATTAGAACCACATAACTCAATCCTATTCGAGAATACTTTGCCCCTTAAGGCACCTACGGATACAATTCTTCATATCTACTATCACGACTGAGTAGGCGCGATGCCGCCAAAACTCAGGATATTCGAGTACAATTACTCGACACGTTAAAGGATTCCACAATCCTACCATAAACAAGTACTTGATATTACACAAATATTCAACATTTGTTCAAAAGTACTTGCGGCCTACACGCCAACTCAAACAGGATCAACAAGTTCAAGGGGACTCGGGCTTGTTTAGGGACTCTACTATCTGGTTGGCCACCACGGAAGTTTCTTCCAAATATTGACTGAATTGTTCTTCAGTACAATCAGCTTTGGTGCCTTTCCCAAGTGCATCAAGACGTGTGCTTGGCCAGTAAGATTTCACCAACCCGAGTACATGCCCCATGTACTATCGAGTGGTTGTGGAGACGTACCTTTCGAAACATTCAGGTACTTTTCGAAGCTTCCCCGCCAATGTGAGCGGTTCGTCTTCATTCTCTTCCGGGATCTCCATAATCTTAGCCACTTCTTGGGCAGCGTCCCTTACTTGCCTCAGCTCCACGAGCTCCTGCTGCATCGAGTCCCGGGACTTTGACAGGTCATTCAGCTGTTTCATAGCTATCACCGCCTCCCGGTCAGAGTCCTCCTTGATCTTCTTCAGCTTTTCAATTTCATCTGCATTTCGGTACATAAGAATCTTTGGATCCAGTACCAAGCTTTCCTCAATCTTTAAAGATTTTGCGCAAGCTGTGTACTCGACTAAAAGAAAAGCTTATAAACACCAAGCAAAATAATCTAGTCAACTGCATCATGTATGCTAAAGACTAACCTTTCTTGGCTTTGGAGAGCTTCTTAAGCTTCTCCTGGAGGGCAGCCTTCTCGGACGAGAGCGATTTTACCCACTCCTTCAGAGCATTCAGCTCTGTATCATCTTGGGCTGGACTACCCTCCTGCCCCAGTACCTACTGCCAAAAAAGCACAAAAAAATCAGTATACACTACTCGATCTATATGCAAGTACTCAAAATATTTGATTACTTACCCCTAGCAGCTTGAACGCAAGCTTCAACTTCTCTTGCGGCAAGACACTTTCCGAGGGGACTTGGGAAGTAATTGCCTGCACCACAGAACTCGCCCTTTTTGGCGCATCTTCAATCACCCCCACAGTATTCCTTGGATTCTGGGAATCTAGAGAGAAAAGCGCTACTTAATCAAATTAAGAGCAAAAAATAAGTACTCTATCAGTACAAGGCTTTATAAGTTTACCCGTAAGGGTCTCCTCAGGCAGCTTCACATTGCCTCCCTCAGGAAGCTTCTCGCCACCCTCCTCCTCTGGAAGCTTGCCGCTTCCATCGCCCTCCGAGAGATTTTCATCACCTCCTCTTAGCATCAGGTAGCGGAGAATCGCGAAGCATGGAATCCACCATGTCTTCTGCATCGTGAGCACTCATCTCAGGAGTACTCAGGGGCTCCTTCACCGTGGATTTGGGGGCTGAGTTGTCCTCAGTATTCCCTTTTGCCTCTAGGAGCGTGTCTCTATCAAGACAAAGTAGTTAAAAACTACTCGATACACAGACAAAAATTCTACAATTACAAGTTTTTTAGAAAACTTACGTAGGAGCCCTCTTAAAGGCAAGCACCTTGATGCCCAATTTTCGGGACGGCCTCACAATGATGGCCTGCTTACCCGCATCGCCGGTATTATTTACATTGGAACTACTCTACGGTAGAGTAGTCCCAGTCCCCTTTGACGGGTCCACTGTGGTGGAAGGGGCGGTTTGTCCCACCACAGCATCAACCCCAGATGCTGAAGTCCGTGGCATCTTAGCCGCCGGACTTGAAAAAAAGCAAAAAATTCAAATCAAAACTAACAATTTGAAAAAAAAGAGTACTCGATTACAAATTAACTAGCCACTTACCTGTTGCTAGTAGTTTGTGAAGAGCTGCGACGCTTCCTCACCGCCCACCGTGCACCCCTCGGATTCCCGGTTTGGGTATCAGTACTTGGAGTGGGGTTGTGCTCCATGTCACTCCTGTCCTCACCGGCCTCTTCATCTGCACAACCAAGGTTAGACATTAGTACTATTTATATGAAATTTCATATGAATATACTGCAATATGGTTGACAACATAAGAGCGCATGGAATGGACGAATAAATGCCTGGCAGTGGAGGACTACTTTTAAAACGCTCCACGTCCTCCTACAGAAAGCAAATTCTACCAGATTCACACTAAGGTAAAGTACTCGATTACCACATATCAACTACTCTTATCAAGTACCTTCTTCAGAAGACTCGCAGCTGAAAAGGTATCAGGAACAATGGGAACTTTCTTTACATCCCTGAGCAGTCGCTGTACTCGACTAAACACTTCCTCATCTGAGATCTCTTCCTCCGAGTGCCTTGATGAGTCAGTTGTTCCCTGATACTGGAAACCAAACGTATCCCGAGCCTGCAGCAGCTGGATCCTTCTTTTCATCCAGTCGAACATAACTGCTTCTCCAGTCACATTCTTTTGCCTAAGATCGGCAATCCGTGCGAGTAGCTCAGGAAGTTGACTCTCGTCGACTGGTTTCTTGTTCCACTCAGGCCACTGAATTGGAGGGCATGGAGTAATCACTGGGACGCTCTCCCACTAGTTCTCGGCATAGAACCACTTGGGTTTCCATTCGATTACTTTATTACTAAGACTATAGGGGATATAAACTCTATCCTTCCTCTGTCTAAGTTGAAGAATCGCACCTCCTACTACATCTAAAATGTAGGAATCTGGCTGCGGTTTGAGGTGAAAAAGGAATCAAAAGAGTTCAAAATGGGGCTCGATGCCCAGAAAAGCTTCACACAAACGCACGAAGATGGAAATATGACCAAACGAATTGGGGGTCAAGTGATGAAGATGGATCCTATAATAACCCAGGAGTCCAGAGAAGAAAAACAAACAAGGAAACCCCAATCCTCGTTCCAGATAAGAAGTAAAAGTAACGATTTCACCCTTATTCTCATACGGACTATCCTCACCCAAGGCAGGACGCCATTGGATGACGGATTTCTCCAGCAGAAGACCAGCAAAAACTATGGATCCAAGGTCGGATTCAGAGCACTTACTTGCCATCCATCCTTCCTCACGGGTTGGCTCCGCAGCCGCACCCTTTCCTTTGCTCGATTTCTTCGGTGCCATCCGGAAATCAACAGAGCACTTCACGCACATACACTAATGGAAACCCTAAGTGAGGATGGGAGGCAAGAAAGGGCAAGAACTTTAGATCTGGGGGCTTGAGGGCAAGAACAGATCTAAGCAGTAAAAGTGAATGGCGGCCGGCGGGGTAAAACCTAGTTACCGTTTCATTTTATAATGGCGGTGGCAACATGGTAAAAACTCGAAAGGCCAATAGACCGTTGCCAATCACGCAAAACATGAGATTTTCTGAGACATTCCTTTTTTCTAAGATTACATTCTGGAAAAAGAAAATACTCACATCCCTAGTCAACTACTCGACTTTACTCCTTTCTAATGGGATTACATTCTAGGATAAAGGAAAGTACTCGACTCAGTACAACTACTCGATATTACAACTCGAGTACTTTTTCCTAACTAGCTTTACAATGACTCGGACCAGCATGCACACCGCCTGGATCTCTTGGAGCTTCTAGTCGACGCCTGCTGCAGCTAGATCGGCCCGAGGCCATAACAAAGTACAAACTTGTTATTCCCATTAAGGGAATAATGATATTTGTATTCTGGGAGAAAAGTTTCAAGAGTTTGGAGCCAGATTATAGTAATCACCTCGCAAGATCTCTTGTAGCATCTTGCGGAGAAATTTCTCCTTCTCCCTGAATACGTTGTGACAAGATTAAGTCTCCTTACCAGAGATGTCAGTTCTTGGACACCCAGAAATAGGCAATCCCAAGGATTTACCATACTCAAATGTTATTGGACAATTCGGTAAATATGTTGTGTCATCGACCCCAACATAACGACAGAATTCATGGTCAGTGCGGGGCAAGGAAAAGCCTGGTCGTCTGGTGGCACTAGAATTTGAAACATCATTTGACTTGTCCTTTGGTTTATCCTTTGACCACTGCTTGGTGTTTGCTGCATGAAATTTATCTACAATCTCTGAGTCTTCCTTCTGGTAAGACCGTATCACTGTGGTACATACAACTGCCCAAGTTGTTGTTCTGGTGGTGGCGGAGCAGGTGTTGATGATACTTGAACTGGTGGCGGTGATGCTTGAGCTGGTGGCGGTGAAGCTAGAGCTGGTGGTGGCGATGCTGGAACTGCTGAAGGCGATGTGGGAGCTGGTAGCAATGCTGGAGCTGGTGGTGACGATGCTGGAGTTGGTGGTGGCAATGCTAGAGCTAGTGGTGGGGGCCGGTAGATATGCTGGAGCTGATAGAGTCTGATGTGCCGGCCCTTCTGGTGAAACAAGCAGTATGATATCTCGTTTATACCTCAGAATGGTCATGCCGATGCATTGTTTAAGCGTGGTCTTCCCATCTGAAGTGGGGACGTCTATCTCGTTGTCCTCATAGCTTGATTTCAAGAGCTCCTACACACGCACGCATGCATATAGGGGCGGGATTGGTTTCCCTCAAATAAACCCCAAACAGGATCCATGTGGGCCTTGGCAACTTCTTTCGTCCTTCTAGCTCAGCCGATTGGATAGAGCAACATATATAGTAGTACTTGTTATACAATCTACCGGATATGGTTGTGCTATGGTTGAGGCAACACTGCTCCGAGCACATGTCGTATTTGTGTGGGCTAATACCGGAGTGGGCATCGTCACCATCTGGCCGGACTGCTACTGCTCCAATTACAACGGATTCATCCATATTTGCCAGACTGCTATTGCTCTACCATTTGTGCTAACATTTCCTTAAACTTTGATTCTGCTGATTTCTCGGCCGCTTGTATCATCTCTTCTTTGTAGCGGTCATGGCTATTGTAGGTAGACCGGTCCTCCTGGAACCCATCCCTAAACGTCAACTTAAAGGACATGCCTCTGATGCGGCCTCCATGCTCTTTGGATCTAAGGGCTGTACTTGTCCCTCTTGACTTTGAACTTTCCTTGATTCTGAAGTTCGATAAGTTCGTATATTTTTTGTGCGACGGTTTTGATTTCGGGTTTGTCAAAATGTGGCTTGCCATCCACTATCTTAGACTTCCTTGCTTCATGCCAGAACCAGCCACGCTCAGTAAGGCTTGCAAAAGGGTTAGGTTGCCCTACGGCTATTGCAACCTCTTTTCACGCTGCCACTGATCGACCTTCCTTTGGTATCCAACCGGATCAAGATGGACTTTATATATATTGCTCATTGCTAGATCTCTATTTTTCTTGCTTAGAGCTAGAGATTCCTCAGAGTTTTTTTGCCGAACAAACTCTTCTCATTGTGTTGGTGTGATGTCCCCATAATCTGCAAATGGTGTTCAGCCCTTCTACACATACTTGTATTTAGTTCACTCTTCCACCGGCAGAAACTTTCACCCAACATTTTCTTAGCATAATGCTTGGGTTTATCTTGAGTTCTTCTTGGCAAAATAAAGATTTTGCTCAACAGTTGCCACATCACTTCCTTCCTTCCCTTAGAAACTGTTAACCAATTGGGGTTCGTTGGATGCAAAACTATATTTGTTCTTATTATAAAATCTTTATTAATATTTTTTTTCAATTGTCCCAACCCCTTCCAACCTCCCAAAAAAGCTAGCCCCGAAAGAAATTCTTTTTACAGATCGAAATATATGAAAAAACCTAATTGTACTCAGACTCCTGCTAGACAAATCTGACCGGTCGGATCTACCAGTCAGACCGGATCGACAAGGCCCAGACCGGTCAAACCGCTCGTGAGCACCGGTTAGACCGGTCTCTCTAGTCTTTGTCAATTTTGATCATCAACAGCACCCATCTCATATAATCGAATCACTATAGCGGGCAGATTCAACGAATCTAACAAAAACACCCATGCGTGTTGCGAGTTATGAACTTTTTGTTGACTTTGATGCACCTAGACGGTGGCGCATGCAGATCGAAGGACGGATCAGCTACTGCCGCCGGAAGACATGCTCCTCGCCCGTGTCGTGGTTGACGTGCCGGATCCAACGGCCGTTCCCCTTGCGGCCGCACCGGCTATGCAGATGACTAGGCCCCTTCCCGATGCCGATGGGCAGGTAGACGGAGCGCACGAGCCTGGTCCCAGCCGCCATGGATGATGCCGTGGCCAGAGGCGTGCCGCCGCGTGGCCAACCGTCTCCGTGGCGTACCACCAGCATGCCCCTGGCTCCGGGTCTGGCCGCCCGCAGCACGGCCGCCTCGTCCTGCCGCCGCGCGTCGATCACCAGCAGGTTCACGTCCTCCAGCTGCGCCATCGCCTCGTCCGCGTCGCCGCCCACGACGACCGTCTGTGACTCCGCTCCGGCGTCCGCATCCTCCTCCGGGCCGACGAAGCCGGCGTAGACCGCGGGCGCGGACGTGGAGTCGACGTCACCCTCCGGGAGCACGCTGGCGTAGCGCCCGCCAGTGCGCCGCGCGGCTGCGGCGAGCGCGACGCTCGTGGCGGGCGGCGGGGAAGACGAGGAGGACGGCTGCGCCGACGATACGCCCGGCGCCTCGACGACGAGCTGCGCGTTCCAGCCGCCGGCCATGGCGGCGACGAGCTCGGCGACCTCCGTCGAACCGGTCAGGTCGTTGTGGGCGGCGAGCGCCCTGACGCCGTCGATGTAGGCCTTGGACGCCATCTCCGGACACCACACCAGCTTCATTTTCCCCTGATTCTCTCTCTCAATAGGAAACTTTGCGGCGAAGGAAGGGAAGGGCAGGGAAGGAAAGCATATACGGGAGGAGGTTCGAGTGGTGAAGGGGGCAAAGCCGGTGAAGAATCAAAAAATGAAACGAGCGAGCCGCGGTGCGTGTATAAGCGGGCGCGGATATATGCGTAGATCTGTGGGCTGCGCCTGACCCCTGAGAGCGTTGACGAGGATCGCGAGGGGTTGCGGTGAGGTGTGGCGGCCGGTTGAATGCGAAATAAAAAAAACACAGCTCGGAGGAATAAGTGTGTGGAAAGGCGCCGATCACGTCGCGAGAGGGACGGACGGGGGCGGCCGCTCGGGAGAGAGGTGGTTGGCGAGGTGGATGGGTGTGTCACGTTACGTATCCGGCCGAACTAAAGGCTATCCTTGTCGGCTCTTGAGGCCCTGCCGGTGTTCCTGGATAAGGACTCGCGCGCGTCCTCTACCTTTGATGCCGGTGTTTCTGGATCAGGATGATGTGATCGCGTGCGGTTTCTCTGGTTTTTAAAATTTGAAGTTTCATTTTGATCGAGTTTGGAATAAGGTGGGAAAAGGAAGGCTCAGGTAGGTAACTTCTTCCGAAAGGAATTTTGGATTTCTATTTATTATATGCTGAGTCAGTGCCACCTGTCAGCTTAATCCACATCAAGAACCTCGTTGCCATGATTTTACGCTTACAATACTTGAGCAAATTAATAAAGGGACAACAATTGTCCACCCAATCTAATAATACCGGGGAGGAGCTTGACCAAAAAAACAAAGGGACAGACCTATCTAATTTACTAAACAGTGCCAGAATTATAATTTAATCCTTTAAGAGCATGTTTGGGACCGCTTACTCCAGGAATTGGAGCTCCGCTCCATCAACTCCAAGCGGAGCCGGTCCACCATGCTCCAGGAAAAAATATAGAGCTGATGTATCTATTTGGCTGATACCGTAGCTCGGTCTCCTACAATTGAAAATTGTCGGATTAGATAGGAATAATCTGTTTTACCCAAGCTGCCTTGATGATTGTTGTTTGATAGCATGTTTGGTAGTTTTTTAGCATCGGTGTTGTTGACGTAAATCTGGTCAATACACAAGCGCTAGAACACGCGGATCACAACGAGAAATCACCATCGAAGTTCCCTGCGCCAACTGGTCAGACCGGTCCTTCAGGGAAAGCCGCAAAATCTAGAACAATGAGCTTGGGAGGGACCTCGTCGGAGCTCGCAGAACTAGGATTGTCTTGAGATCGGCAGCCCACTCAAGACACCTTCAAAGGGTTGAAAAAGTTAGGGTTTGAGAAAAAGATAAATTGATTTGTTCAATTGTGGTTGGTCCCCCCACAATCGGTCATGGTCTTTATATTTATAGGCCGGGGAGGTCGTACCTCTTCCAAATTGGGTTAAATATGACTCTAAATTACAAAACTATCTTGACTCAGATTACACAGACCCAGATCGGTCAGACCGGTCGAGCCTACCGGTCAGACCGTGAAAGTGATCGGACCGTGCTCTAGCCTAAGAGGGGGAGGGGGTGAATTATGCAACTTAAAAACTTAACCTATGGTTCCAACTAAAATGCACAATATTAAACTAAAATATGCTATCTATATGTGCAATTATGGTTCTTCTAGTGTGAAATCCCTATCCCAAAAGAGTTTAGCAACCTATAGCCTTTCCTATCAAGAAACTACTCTATGAAAGTAAAGGCACAAGAATTGCTAGTATGAAATGTGGAAACGTAAAGAGCGGAATAGGAGGAAGCAAACTCTCGGCGCGGGTGTTTATCTCGTGGTTCGATTAGCCAAAAAGGCACACCTATATCCACGTTGTTGAAGCACTCACTAAGAGTATTGCTTCTCGGTAATCAAGTCTCTTCCGCAGACTCAACCACGGTCACCTTGATCCCGATTTCCACTAAGGAGCTTGTCCACGAAGGATGGGGTCTCCATGTCCCCCGCACAAGGTCGTCCATGCCGCTCCACACCAAGTCGGAGGGTCGTTGACGTTGCCGGTGAGCCTCAAAGCTCCAAGGGACCGGCGCACCAAGATATCTTGTTGTTTCACTAAAGAACCACAGCACAAAGGCTCAAAGGCCTTGCTTTCTCACTCTCTAAATAGCTAACCTAGTACTAACACTCTCAAATGTGTGCTAAGGACTAAAGATATGATCACTAAGTTTTTGGATGGCTTGGAGATGTTCTTGGGTGTGGGTGTGATGTTCCTGAACTCCAGCAATCTCCATAGAGCCGTTAAGAGCCGTTGGCCACTTTTCTGCGAGGGCACCGGATAGACCGGTGAGGGGGGCACCGGTGCAACTGGTCACTCACGGCTCGTCAGTAGCCGTTGGCCTTCTGACAGCCAACGTGGCTATCACCGGTTAGACCTGTGCCTTGTCACCGGTTCATCCGGTGCAGCTTTTTTCCCTTGCAGCTGATGTGTCTGTGCACCGGTGCCTTACTCCGGTGACCACCGGTGTATCCGGTGCTGAAGAAATTTCTCTTTCGCCCTTGACATGCTCTCTGATACAAAGCATGGTGCTTGCACCGGTGCTTCAACTTGGCATCACCGGTGCATCCGGTGCCACATGACTTGTTGGCACCAGCTCTGCAAATTGCTCCGGTGCAAGGGCACCGGTGTATCCGAGGCCTGCCGGTTAGACTGGTGCTGCCTCACCGGTTCATCCGGTGCTACTGTCTTCTGCAGAACTCATCTGATTCAATATTTCTTTGAGTTCTTTCTTTGTGTTTTGCCTTGCTTGGCCTTTTTACTTCATCCCTGGGATCTATTAATGTTCACTTAACAAACTCATCAGTGCCATTGATTGAATTGTTACTCAATCACCAAAATCACAAAACAATGGCCTAATGGGGCCATTTTCCTTACAGACCGGTTGGCCCTAAGAGGACTATCCGTCTCTAAGTACCGGATGATCCGTATGTTTGGACGTCCGAACATCTTGACCTTCGAACCCCACTATAATCACACCAGAACATTCAGATGTCCAACCATCTGGCGGACTATCTGCCCTTGACCACCGGACGGCCCACATGTTCGGACGTCCGATCATCTTGAAACTCGAGATTCATTGTAACCAAGCCAGAATGTTCGGATGTCCGAAGATAACTTTGATAACCTTGTACGGAGCCTCCCAAATTGGTGACCATTTGCCAAACTTATTACTCTTCATCCCAAGAGGCAAAATTGTCTTCCAAACCAAATCACCAACTTGAAAGGATTTACTTTTTACCCTTTTGTTGTAGGCTCTGACCACCCGAAGCTTGTCTTTCTCAATCTCCTTCAAAGCTTTCAATCGCTTCTCTATCACCTCATCAAAATTGTCCATCTTGGCTATGTACACCCGCGGATGTAGAGGCCGGACATGTGTCCTTTATCTAAAAAATCAAAATTGTCCATCATAAAATCATGGTAATCAACAACGGAAATGTCATTTTATTTAGCCAATCTTTAAGCGTCTAGATTCACCTCAATGGGCAAAACGACCTCTTGACCATATATAGATATACCATGTGCCCACAAAGCTTCGGATAAAACCTAATGCCACCTCCTAGGACTTTCTTCTATCTTTTTCTTGATGAGTTTTATCAATATCTTATTACTAGACTTAACCTGACCATTGGCCTGAGCATAGTATGGAGATGAATTTGTATCTTAATTTTGTAAGATTCGGCAAACTCACGTATCTCCTTTGATACAAATGATGAACCTTGATCCATTGTCAAAGTCTGAGAAATACCAAATCTATGAACAATATGCTCTGTAATAAACTCAATCACCTCTCTATGTGTCATATTCTTCAAAGAAACTGCTTCGGTTCACTTATTGAAAAAATCCATAGCAACTAACATGGAGGATTAATTTGACCAATGAAATCTAAACCCCATCCTCGAAACAACCATGGTTTGATAATAGGATGCAATAACGCAGCAGGCACCAACCTAATATCACTAAACCACTGACATTCCTCACATCCTTTGTAATATCTAAAACAATCAGTCATCATGCTTGGCCAATAAATCAAGAACTGATGAGTCCCATAGATGCCTTCATGAACTTCACCCATAGCAATGCCGGCCTGATCTGAATCCAAGCACTTGAGAAGCAATTCGTCGGCAGTACGATGATAGAGCTCACCGTCGGCCAAAATATACTTGAATGCCAAATGCTGAATATTCCTCTGTGCACCGCGACCAGGATCCCTCAAATATGTCATGATGGGCACCCTCCCATATTCAACTTCGGCCTTAACCTTTAAATCAAGATCATTGGCCGAACTACTGCTTTCATTCCTCTCGGCGGTCAGATCAGTCTCCTAACTGGTCAAACCAGCTTGGGTGGTCAGACCGGTCGCTGCGACCGGCCGTTGGACCAGTTGGTCCAGAACCAGTAGCTCGGCTTTCATTAGCATCAGCTTTCGAGTGTTAAAATATTTCTTCACAGCATTATTGCCAGATGCTTGCTGAGCATTAGCCTTTCCATTCTCTTCCCTTGGAATACGTTGGATCACAAATTCATCAAAGCAAGAGGTAATATCAAGGCACTTATCAAGATATGCATTTAAACCACCATTATAGCATTGAGATACCTTGGATACTTGCTGCACCACTAGAGGTGAATCTCCATAGGCTTCAACATGCTTCACACGCATAAATTGCAAAAATTCCAAGCCAAATAGAAGTGCTTCATATTCGACTTGATTATTTGTGCACTCTTCACCAAATAGGTTTGAGAACTCAAAAACAGCGCCACTCGGGGAAATAAGGACAACACCGATTCCTTGACCATCATTACTAACTAATCCATCAAAGTACAACTTCAATGGTATGCAAATAATATAGCCGACATCCAAATCATGCTCATCATTAATCCGATGTTCAACAATAAAATATGCTACAATTTGGCCCCTCATAGCTTTTAAGTACTTATAGGCCAAATCATATTCAACAAGCGCATAAGCCCACTTTTCGACTCTTCCACTCAAAATTGTACATTGTAGCATATGTTTAATAACATCAGCTTGACCAGTAACTATCCGGGTACTAGATAACAAATAATGCCTCAACTTGGTACAAGCATAGTACAAAGATAAGCATAACTTTTCAATAAAAGTATAGCTTGTCTCTGTATCAATAAGTCGCCGGCTCACATATGTAATAATATACTCCTTGTCTTCGGTTTCTTTAGTCAAAACAGCACTAATAACTTTATCTTCCGCTGCCACCCCTCCCCTAGGCGCCTTGAGAATCGGCGGTGAAGATAGATAATTCTTGATTTTCTCAAATGCTTCTTGATGTTTTGCCCCCAAGTAAATTCAGCTTCATTTTTTAACCAAAGAATAGGGAGTAAAAGCATGTATCTTTCTAGACAAATTAGATATAAATCTACTTAAAAAATTTATCTTGCCTAGAAACTTCTGCAAATCCCTCTTGCAAGTAGGAGCCTCCACTTTTCTGATGGCTTCATCTTGGTTTGGATCAATCTCTATACCTTTCTCATGAATAATGAAACCCAAGAATTTCTCGGCCGATACACCAAAAACATATTTGGGTGGATTAATCTTCAAGCCATGCCAACGCATCCTCACAAGAGAAAGTCTTAAATCAGCCAAATGATGATTCAAACTGCCGATTTAATAGCAATGTCATCAATAAAAACTTCCAAAATAATACCAAACAAATCATCGAAGATTAAATTCATAGATCTTTTAAAAGTCGCACTGGCATTCTTCAAACCAAAAGTCATAAAGACCCACTCAAATAAACCACCAAAACCTGGATATCTAAAGGCCATTTTAGACATACCTTCCTTGGCCATGAATATTTGATTGTAGTGGCATTACCGTTGATGCTTGCTAGAGGCAAATTTCAAGCGTCAATTTGATCAGAAAATCTTGAGAGTTTAAATATTTTCCATTCATATTTATCCAAAATAATGCTTGAACCCACTTTGCTCTTAGAAATTATGCAATGTTGGAAATAGAGCTAAAATGCATGTTGTAGGCACCTTATGATCCGAGGAGAAAATCGTCGACCAATCAGAGTGCAGAAATCAGGCTCACATGGATCAAAGGGCCCACATTTAGTATGAAACCAACATAAATGAAGAACAGGCACATGGAACAGGGGTAAGGAGACACATAGCAGGCCACAGGAGGAAGCTGGAGGCAGAGGGGCCTAGTAGGCCGTCGACCGACCACCCTGGTCGGCCGACCAGCCCACTGCAGCACTGACCTTCCCCCTTCTGGAGGAAGCTTCCTCCCTCCTTCCTTAAGGTGGTTTGAGGTGCCTGTTGACGATCGTTAAGTGCTAAATTTGACAGTCAACTAGACTCAATAATAAAGGAAAACTATACGCCTTTCATGCATATTTGTGTCACTAACCTAGTTCCATAGCTATTTTAGAGTTTCCATGATTTCAGATGAGCAAGAGTGGAATAAGAAGAAAACACGATGAAGACACCATGTAACTATGCAGAAGATCGCATCCGGAGTCACACACTTACAAGGAGGGCCCATCTAGCAGAGCAAACAGGGGCGCCACGAAATATGCACGAAAGGATAAGGATAAGGGTCCACATGTCGGCCTGCCAGAAGAGGATAAGAACGAGGGGACGCCAGATGGGGTCGGCCGACCACATAGGTCGGCTGAACCTCGTCCAGGTGCATTTTGAGGAGGAGTCACGGCCAAGGCACCTGATCACCTTCCATACTTGCATTTGGCGGGAACCGATCTCCAAAAGTATAAATAAGGCCTCTCCAACCCCCTCTCAACACACACACCCCATTTCACACATCCACTCTCTCTCAAGGCTCTCTTGCTCTTAGTGTAGGGTAGTGGAGCTAGGCTAGATTTCCTTAGCAAAGCAGACGTCCTCGGAGTCGTTGAGCGATCCTCAGCTCTTGGTATGGCTTTGTATTCAACTTGTTGGCTTTCTATTCATACTATAGAGTTATGCCATGGTTGCTTTACTATTTTGATAGTTTATCAATCCATGCTTTGGTTATTCATGAGTTGTGCTACGGATATGGTTAGCCCATATGATCTGGGTATGGATATCGGTTCGTTGTGCTTTCGGGCTTGCTCTAGTGTTTTACTTGTCCATCCAAAGGGTGGGAGACCCGGAGACGCTAGAGCAGTGACCTGATACACAGGCGTGGTGCTCGGGTATGCGGGATCCTTCGGATATGACCGTGCTCCATGGTGTGACTAGGGTAGATGGCAGGAGGTGACAGCCCTGTCTCTCCGTCGTAACAGCTGTGTTGCGATTAGTGCATTCCCCGACGTTTGGGTACGGTGTAGGAGTTCATGCAAAGAGGTAACGGGACTGGATGTTCTCCAGTGTGGGACCTTCTCCCCGTTATCCCATTTTCTTGGCACCTGCAGCACTAACCATGTTCTAACATAATCTTTGATTTGAATAGAAGCACCAGGACCCCTAACTGAGCCTAAGCTCCAGCTAACTTATCATAGGATAGTTTAGTTCGTTTTTTTGTTCTTTTATTCTTTTCTTCCTTGGGTCTTGGTTCTGTGCTTGTGTCACATTACCCTAATTTATCTTCTTGATTACGGCTTACCCCTGTTAGAGCTATGCTTGTTACTTGAGGAACGATGTCATGATTAATATTAAGTACAATACCTTTTCCACTGCCATTCTTTGGGAAAATATAAATAACGATACTCTTGGTGCAGTTGCTAGGGATGAGCTTAACACCCCCCTTACAATGGTATATCCGTGCGCTTGCGGATCCCATATGTAATCGTATAGACTATACCATGAGAGTGGAATTTCTTGGTGCAGTTGCTAGGGATGGGATTGACACCCCTGTTCTTAGTGATTACGCTAAGAAAAGTCAACAATCATTTCTGACGCTGTTCCCGGAAACTAACAACTCCTCGTGGAGACATTAAGAAATGTCCACAAGCATTTCTGGCACCATTGCCGGGATGACATGTGAACAAAGTTATTGTGCTGATATTAATCTAGGCTCTGTACTCAAGATATAGTCATTGCTCTTTCAGGCTAATGTCACATTATGTCTTCTTTTATTTTTGATTTAAAAGAAAATAGGGGTAGTGTATGACCGGTTTCTCCCTGCCAGAAAACTACACAGAAAATCCAGAGAAGCAAATGAGAAGATCATGACCTCACGTCGTCCCTCCTCCCACTACTCTTCAGGTAAAGAAACCTAGTTTAGAAGCACCCACTGTTCCTGAGGCTATGGCTGAGAAGACTCTCCGCGAGTTCTCCGTCCCCTCCACCGCAAATGTGGCTACCGGACCCAACATCAACATTGGGGACATGAACTTTGAACTCAAGTCCAGCCTCATCAACATAGTGCAGGCTAGCCCGTTCTATGGCAAGCCGAATGAGGACACCAATGCTCATTTGCAGAATTTTCTGGAGGTTTGTGACACCGTTGTTATACGAGGTGTCTCCGCCGATACCATCAAGCTCAGGTTGTTTCCCTTCTCCCTGCTCGGTAGGCAAAATAGTGGTTTTACAAGGAAAAGGACATCGATACATGGGATAAATTCTCCAAGGCGTTCCTCGCAAAGTTCTTCCCGCTAGGCAAGACGAATGCCATGCGCGGGAAGATATCAAGTTTCCAGCAGATAGGGAATCCATCCTGAAAGCTTGGGACAGGCTGCAAGAATATATGACAGCGTGTCCTCGTCATGGGATGGATGAATGGCTCGTCCTCCAAAGCTTCTACAATGGGCTAATGACACCAAGAGCCCATATTGACGCTGCTGCTAGAGGAGACTCTCTCGACATGACCATCACAAAAGACAAAGCATTGGTCGAGAAAATGATCTCCAACCAAGGGTGGAGCGAAGAACGACTCCAACCCCAGACAAAGGGCATGCATACCGTCAAGGAGACGGATATGATTGCCGCCAAACGGGACCTACTAATCAAGAAGATGGATGAAGGGAGCCAACAATAGATCAATGCTCCCGCCTACGCCATGGGTTCACATTTCACATGCAAAGTTTGTGGCAATGACAGACACTCGGATAACGACTGCCCCGAGGCCCGTGAAGATGCTGCCAACATCAACAACAATAGTGGGTATCATCCACAACAAGGAGCTCAGGGGTGGAACCAACCGCGTCCACCATTCCAGGGAGGTAATAATTTCAATTCCTCTTTTATTTTGAATTTCATTTCAAACCAACCTCCCTTAAGAGAACTTGTTCTTGGCCAAGCTAAAATTAATGAAAATATAAACAAAAACCTTTTGGCCAATGATAAAACTCTAGAAAGTTTAAATGTTAAAATTGAAACTTTGTCCTCAACCCTTAAAATTAATTAAGTTTAAATAAAATGCTTGAGTCTCATTTAGCACAAATTGCTGCTACTATGTCTGTTTCTGAAAAAAGTCCAAGCGGTGACCACTAGAGGTGGTAAGTCCACTTGCGATCCACCACATCCTAACCATGCAGAAAAGTTAACAGCCTCACAAGAAGAAGAGACGCAAGAAGACACCAGGGAACCCGAGAAGGAAACGGCCCCAAAGGATTTCAGTGATACCAGTTTCTTGTCGTTTCCTACTCGCAACCAGAGGACAACCTTGGATGAATAGTTCATTCGTTTTGTCGAGATGATCTAGAAGATACATGTTAATGTCCCTCTACTGGACGTAATGCATGTACCAACATATGCCCGTTACATCAAGGACATCAACAACAACAAGCGATCTTGGCCCACCACGACAGAAGAATGCAGCGTAGCTATACTCAACTAACCTCCGAAGAAGAAGAAAGATCCAGGGTGCCCAACAATGACATGTTCAATCGGGGCACAACCCTTCAGCCGTGCTTTGTGTGACCTAGCAGCCAGTGTCAGCTTGATGCCCAAAGGCATCTACGACAAGCTAAACTTCACGCATCTCATGCCGACACCAATGCATCTCTAGCTAGCTAATTCTTCAATTTGTTACCCAGAAGGAATTGCTGAAGATGTTCCGGTGAAGGTCAGGGACTGCTTCATCCTTGTCGATTTCGTTGACATGGACATTTCCGAGGAAACTCCACTTATCTTTGGACACCCTTTCTTGAGCACCACGGGGGCACAAATTAATGTCGGAGCTAGAGAGATTCGTTTCAACATGAATGGTAAGGAAGAGAAATTCCCGTTCCAGCCCAAGATAGAATAATGTTCCATGATCAAAATCAAGTATGGGCCAAATCCTCAATGCATTACAGAGGTCGTAGTGACAACAAGAAAGCAAGACAACCTCATTGACCTCATGAATGAAATCATGAGGGATGGAAAGAATGAGGTAGAAGGAACACCAGGGACAGAAACACAATCCTCGACACCTCAACAAGACCAACCATCTACATCGAGGAACAAAAAGGTGAAAAACCAAGTGCAGCAATCCGTCTCTACATCTTGCAGAACGGATGTTTCAGCATGAGAAATACCTGAGAGAATTCTTGCACGTCGGACTATAAACGACGGGCCCTCGCCAAAGGTAAATGGTATTTATCTCATATTTGCTTTTTTCCACCATTTGATTTTTCACTCTTTTTGATTTTCTCCACTGCATGATTTAAAAATAGAAAACACAAAAATATTTTTCCAGCATGCTGGAATTTTTTTTCTAGCACATTTTTCCTTTTTCACAAAAATACCAAAACATATTTTCTGAGTTCCAAAATCCCTTGAAAAATTATTTTGAACATCTTTTCGAGCAAAACTTTGGTCGTTCACTCAAATTTTGAAACAAGTGACCGTTGGAGAGGAATCTGGTGAAAGGAGAGGGGCAGCAGGCCCACTAGGGGGCCGGCGGACCCCATAGGTCGGTCGACCCTAGGTGACCGTTGCCCAGGCCCCACTTTTTCCAACGGCTTCCTAGCCGTTTTGGCCGGCCTATCCTTGCTTGCATGTTGCATTTGGTCTTAAAATAGAGGCCGAGAAGGGAGTGTGAAGCTCTCATGCTCACTCTCTCACTCTCACTCCCTCCCATAAATTCTTGCTCGGGTTTTCATTGGATTTTGGCTCAAGTTTGATTTCAAGAAATCTCTCTCTCTCTCTCATTTTTTTTGCTGCAAGAACAACCACACACTTTGAGAAACAACTTTCGGGTAAGAATTTCATTTTCGTTTCACTAACATAACCCGAATCAAGTTGTTCTTGGTTCGTTCTTGTTCGTTGTTGTTGCAAACAAGAAGGGTGTAGGACGTTAGATTTCCGGAGCTTTCAAGAAGATGACGGTGTCAAGACCATCCCGTTCGCGGGGTGGGTCAAGATCCCATCATTCTCCCGAACCTACACCAACACCGACGATGATGGACTATGAGCTAGACGAACAAGAAGAACCAATGGAGGAGCAAGCTGCAGAACCACAAGCTGAGGACATGGAGATTGATGATGAAGACATACCATACCTGGACTTGCGACATGATCGCGAACGTCAAGCCTACGCCATGCTCAAGCATCAGAGCTTTGGTCATAGCAAAGCCTTTGATCCGGACCTCCTCGAGAAAACAGGTATGGACATTAACTTCGCTCGTGTTTGGCATGCGGTCAGATGGGAAAGCTTTGTGCCCGTTGAGGAGAATGGTTCTTGTCTCCTCACCATCCAGTTTCTTTGCACATTGCGGGAGGAAGCTAAAGGTGTTCATTTTCGATACTTCGGGAACCAATACTACTATGCTTGGCTGAGATTTCAGCCACCTCCATGGGTTTAGTGACCGTTTACCAGTTTCCCTTGAAAAATCTTGCCGCGGTTTTAATCGACATGAGTTTTGGGGTTTGATTTCGGGTTAAGTTGTTCATGGCAAGTTTGCACCTCAGTGCAATGACATTTAAAATCTGACTCTTTGTTTAATGCACAAATGGGTGGCCATCAATCTCTTTCCAAGAGATGATCTACGACCAGTGCAGAACGATGAGTTGATGATATTAAGCAATGGTTAAGCAATGGCTTTCAAATTTCAAGATGACAGGTCCTATTGAGTGCACTTCTTTGGTTACACGCATCGTATCGAACTTGGGCATCTTAGACAGGAACCCTGTTCCTTTCATTGAGGATGATCATGTTTTGATCGATGAAATTTATTTAATTTAAGGCCACACACTCAAGAAAGGCCCGAATGACTCCTTGGTTTTCTTTTCATGAGGTTATGCAAATGAAATCCTGTTGCCAAATGCAGGGTATCATTTGTATAACTACCGTTTGCTAACAATACCTCTTGTTCCAAAGAGGAAGCCCGTCGGCATAGTGTTTCTGGTTTGCCTAGCAGGACTACACGAAGCAGGGCCAGAAGGGAAGAAATGCAGTAGCCACAACCACAGCCTTCACATCAACATGAGGTTGGTGGTTTGTCGCGACAGAGTGCAAGCTCCAGTGAGTGGGTGTTGGCATTCCTTAGTCTAACAGAATAAATCCGCAAGCGTATGGATACCGATGTAGATTTCACCTTGGAGTATTCTAGGGTATCGAATCCTCGAGGAACGAGAAGTGTACTGAGTAGTAACTCTTGTTTATCCAGGGGTTATGACGGGAGTGAAGAGGTCCAGATAAGATAGGTAGAGGTAGATTAACGTCGTCTTACTAACTACTCCTGTCAAGAATACTTGACGTGTACTCTAGTTACTTTGGCGGCCTAAGAGAAGGACTCAGACTGGGATGAGAAGAGAGTCCAACATCCATCGGCAACTAATGGTATGAAAACACCTGAATATGGTGGACTACAAAGGACGGATAGGGCTGTCACCACCTGCCGCCTACAACTGCGGTTCCGTGGGGTGGAACACAACCCAAGGCAACTAACCAAGTCTAGGTACGACACCTAAACTATCGAGTCACTTACTCCTATCTCACGTTAAGATAAAGAGCAACCTCAAATAAGTACATCTTGCTAGTTACGCAGACAAGGGATCCCGCAACTAGAGAGATCAAGTATTCAAGTACTAATAAAGTAAAGGAGAGAAAGTAATACTGACGAAAGAAGAGGAAATTACTCGAATCGAAGATTCATTTCTCGAAGGCACAAAGTTGGAGAGGGGCCAACACTCCGGCTCCTCTTCGGACTCTCACCTCGCATCTCTCCCTATTTTCTAAAGATATGTGGAGCACTACGCTTCACCTTGGACTTGCTCCAATTCTCCGGGTCTTGAATGAGGGGTGGGGGCTCCCTTTTATAGTGCTTCCAAGGCGGTTATCACAAAGTCGCCTACACTTCACGCAAGAAGGTCGACGTCGTAACTTCCACGCAAAGGCTGGACACGTGGCATGACAAAGTCAGGCCGACCAGCCTCCCCTAGGCTAGCCGGCCTAGGAATCACGCCATCTGTCCACCGCCTTCGAGTGGACGCTCCTGATGCTCTCTGGAGGTCGGTGCAAAAGGCCGTTTGTCAAACCAATGTTTCTTGGGCCAAGGGGCCTAAACTAGGCCAGGCGGCCTGGCTCTGGAGGCATTTCGGCCCTCCGTTGCACCGACACGCTCCTCAACGGCTGGAGATCACTCTTGGATGGGTAGATATCTTGTGCTCTGATCATGGCACAGAATTCCTCTGTTTTGCTTAGGGGTTCAAGCCTTCTGGTTCCAACTCGTGCATTCTGGGAAATTACCCATTGCATTGGCTTGAATTCTCCCTCTAGAGGGCTCTGGTAAAGTATTGTGCCAAAATTCCACAGTAGCTATCCCGGTCGACTGGACTCGGGCATTCCGGTCCGAACAGTGTCCGTTTTGGGTCAATTTTGGATATATTGTTCCTAGATCAAATATGCACCAAAACTTGTGGAACTCATTAGATATAATGGTTATGCATTATTATAACCTATGTTTCATGAAATCAGGCAGAGCATTGGCGGTGAAAATCACCAATATCGACTGTCAACACACCCCCATAGCCAGACTTTGCTCTCCCCGAGCAATAAGGTATGGTTTCATGAACTCAAGGAATGCGTAAGAGTTATTTCTAAGCTTTCCTCATACCTTGGATTCCGAGTGGCTAACACCTTCACCTTAGAATATTGATCCCCAGAACAACTCGATTGAGAACATGATTCAATTCCTTTTCTCTGTACTTGGAGGTTTTTACAAGATTTTCAAAACAGGAGGCATGCTCTCATCTCTTTCAACTCACTCTTAGTCTCTCACTTTGTTTTTGAACCTCACTAAGGTCTTTCGAGAAAACCTCTCCTACGTTTAAAAAGGCTTTTGTGTGGCTCAAGGTAGGGATAAACTTGCATCTCTTCCTCATTTATTTTGCAAGGTCAAAGATCTAGTCTTTGAGAGATCATGTCACCTTTAGAACTTGGTCATGTGTATGTGTGTGTGAGGGGTGAATGTCCTTTTGAGTGGTGTTTGAGTTTGATGTTGGCACTCCTTAGCCTAACGAATTACTCCGCAAGTGCACAGAGACCGATTGTAACTTTCACCAGGGAGTATACCTAGGATATCGAATCCAAGGAACGGTAAAGCTTCGACCAAACTTAGAGATCTTCAACCGGACACAACCAGCGAGAAGAAGACAAAAAGAAAGAGGGCCTAACTCCAGATAACCTATTGTTCTGACTAGTTGACGAGCTAACTACTGACTTGATCTGCTTCGGTGGCTGGAAGAGGAAGGACTTCAGAAAGGGATGAGAGGGGAGTCCAACGGCAAACTGCAACTACTACTATGAAAACACCTGAACGTGGTGGACTACGAGGGACGAATAGAGCTGTCACCACCTACCGCCTACCACAACGGTTTCATGGGGTGGAACACAGCCTGAGATAACTACCAAGCCTGGGCACCACGCCCACAGCTCTCGAGCTACTTGCTCCTACCGTGTACATAGATAGTGTTGTCGGTCGAAACCCACCGGCGAGCAGCGACAGGCAACACGAAGAGCCAGGAGGTCGCCGGGGCGCTGGCAGGCACTGCTCCCTCGTCGACGGCCCGCAATTCCAGCAACACGCCGCGGCTTGTGAAGACGCAGGGCGTGCCACCTGACCTATACCTGATCAGGAAGGTGCGAACGTGCTTGCGACGATTAACCTGCATACACAAACACGTGGAAACGTAAGTCCGAGCCGTGGTCGGCTCCCCGGGACGACTCTTGCATCGGCTTTAAAGAGCCGATCGAGTCCCGGTGTCAGATTGGATCTGTTTGCATCCGGATGTTAATAAATAAAGCAAATAACTGTAAAGCTGCTTCAATTAAATCTAATCAATCTAGTCCACGATGGTAAAAGCTTCACTACTAGATCGGAACATCCTACACGTGACTGGGCCTAGCGAACGTAACAGATAACTAAACCATAACCCCAAACAGAGGCCTAAGAACTAGCAAGAGCCGATTCCCGGATCAAAACCCTGTTACTAAAGCAAAGCATCTAATACGTCACCGGATCGTCCAATCCGTTTGCAAGGCCTAACCTAGCAGATATTACGCCAACTCTTAAGAATAAGAGCAAACCATAACAGATCAGATCTACTAGACATAAAAGAAGCAGGGTGTTGCCTCTATGCAGCTAATTCTATGCGACAAGAACTAGCATAAGATTGAAAACGTGACTGCACAGAGACAACATGATATTCGTAGATGATAAGCAACAAAGCACGATAAATCTACTAAAAGCCATGCTACGAACATCAGGATAACTAGCATTACTCGCCATAAAAAATGCTTCAGTACGAGTAATACCAAGGTAAAAGCAAGAACGATGCTGCCCTGATTGCGAGAAGCGATCAGGGCAGCATGGCGCTTACTTGGATGAAACCCTAAGATTAGGGGTGGCGATGCGCCGAGAGTTGTTGTTTGCGAGACGTGATGACGTTCTTCTTTTCATGAATAACATAGGGTACATATTTATAGTCCGGAGACTTGGGAAACAATCTAAACTAATCTTGTCCCGATCGGACTCTATCTCTAATCTTAAACTAAATCTAAGGATACATGGCCCATGTGGCCCAGATGCTCACGCAGGAGCCGATTTACAAGTCTTCTTCAATCTTCTGCTTTAAGCCCATCTTGCTTTCAACCCATAAATTAATCCTATTAATTTATGGCGATAACACATGCCCCCTGGTTTTGGCAATGATAGTTCCAAAACCAATCCGTCGCTTCACCTTCCCGTTAATGCTCATTAAACACACTGCAACCACCAAGGAAGACGCAACGTCTCTGCAACTGGCTCCTCGTAGAACGTGAAAACTGCCGATCCGTCTTCCATCTTTTCACTATTTAACCTCACCCCGAATCGGCTCTTCTTCACGGCAAAACTCCTTCTTCCTCCCAAAGCCAGAAAACCCCAATCCTCCAGCACCAGCAATGGCGATCTCTTCCTCCTCCGGCTCCAACTCCTTTGGAGATTCCTCTTCTTCCTCTTCTCCCTCTTCCTCTTCTTCCCTTTCCGCCTCCTCCATTGATCCTATCTCAGAGAGCCGAGAGCCGACCCCTGAATGGGACCCAACAGCAGCCTACGAGGCACTGGCTCCTCTGCACTAGAACGCAGAGGAGTTTGACTTCGGGGTCACCTCCGAGGAGGACGAACCCACAACTGAGGGAGAGGAAGACCTCCAGTTCCTGTTCCAAGAGGAACTGGAGAGCAGCAAAGACGACGTCTTCTCCTGGGAAGGAGCCGACTCCTCCGAAGAGATCGGCTCCTCTTCCAGTGACGACACGGCGGCAGGAGGAAACCCGCACCAATTCCTCCAAGCCCCCACGGAGGGAAGCGAAGAAGAAAGCAGCGGCAGCGGCGGCGAAGCAGCAGCAGTGCCGAGGATGACGGCAGCAGCAGCAGCAACGACGGCGATGACGACGACGATGATGGCGGAGACGCACCGTCGCGAAGCCCGAAGCGCCGTAGGCATTCAGATACCTACGACTGGTAGATGTAGGTAGCATTGTAGGGGTAGGATCACAAAGCCAAATGATTAATTCCTTTGTAAAATCGGCTTTCCTTGTAATGAACTTCTCTTTAATGAAATCGAATTTCCTTCAATTTCGTGCATCTGATATTTACTTTTCAAAAAGCCGATGGCAACGCATCAGGCTTCTATAAATATCCAAGAGCCGACGAAATTCAAACTAGAAGCAACCCGCATAAGAGTAGAATATCACTTCCACCTTGAACCAAACTCTTGAATCCGAGCACAATTCGAAAACCAAGCTCTACAAATCCGAGCAAGAACTCCCCAAGCAGTCGAAATTCGAATCAGAACCCCCAACAACCAAACCCTAAGCCAACGGATCTGAACCATGGCAGATTCTGTAGCTCAGACGACAAGCTCTGCAATCGATGATGCGGCAATCTGCGGCCTGAAGGTAATATTCGGCCTAATTCTTTTAGTATTCTTCAGCTTATCAAGCTTCTGAAACTTAAACTCTGAAACATGACACCATATGCATACTTCTGAATTTCTAAACTTCAGGTGTCAGATATCCTTCTGCTGCATCCTTCCAACCCAAAATCTTTCTGTCTTGGCCCACAAACCCATGAAAACCCCATAGATTTGATTTCTTGTGAAGCAAATAGAATCCCTTTCATGAGTCAAAACATCGATCTGAACCTCTGGGCCGACTGCTTAAGAGTCTGGCCTAACCCCCCTGAGAGTTGGATTACATGGTACAGCAGAGTAGCAAAAGCTCACATGCCCTTGTGGCAGGATTTGAACATAGCCGATGCACTTAGCTTATCACTGTCTCCTCTCGACAAAGATGAAATCCTTTTGAAAACCATCGGCTATTTTTGGTCTGATGCCCTGAACTTTTTCCTCTTTGGTCATGGACCCATGACCATTACTCTGCTAGATGTTACCATGATCACTGGCCTAGACATAGGATCTCCTAATCCTGCTGCCCACAAAATGGCAGAAGTCCCCTTCAAACTTTCTTCCAAAGTCAACTGCACAAACTGGGGCACTTACATGAATCAGCATATGAAAACAAAAGGTCCAGTGACTGAGAAGGAACACACAGCCTTCTTAAATCTTTGGCTAGAACACTTCATCTTCTGTGGCCCTTCTTTAGCTCCAACTAAGAATTATCTTCCCTTGGCCTATCACCTGGCCCATGGTAATCACATCGGCCTAGGTAAACTTTTCCTTGGAGAAATCTATAGATATCTCCATTTGATGACTTCTAACGTGCTTAACCACAAGAAACTGAGAACTGGAGGCCCTTGGTGGTTTATTCAATTGTGGGCACAACTGTACTTCCAGCACCACATTCCCAACTTCCAAGGCCTGACCAAGAACTCTTTCCCTAATGAGAGTGGCAAACCAATTAGATGTACTAGTTATGGCCAAGCTTTATTTAGTCTCCCTGGCAGTAAACTGAATTCAGCAGATGCAACAAACTAGTTCAGAGTCTTCTACAAAGGACTAGACAATCCACTCTATTTCCCATTTACTGAATCTGAATCCTTTGAGAACCCAACTGCCTTCAGATTAGATAACTTTGCCGATGACGACAGCACTCGGCATCTGTATTCTTTGATGATTCGACCTGGCTTCCTCCCCGTTGGCATCAGCACCTCTAATAGAATTATCAAGCCAGGTTATGAATCTTACCAACCAGTTATAGCAGCTCGGCAATTTGGCCCAGGACAGGTCCCTCCCCACTTCCATATTCACCACTTGGTGGAGAGCAGAGCCGATCTGCTCGACGGTCTCACCAGCTCAAGATGCTACAACATTTTTGATGACCTCCACATTCCAATAACAGCCGATCTGTCCTTCACCTCCTCATCAATCGGCTTCAGCACATGGTGGGGAATGTGGAAAACACATGTATTCAGGAAAGCTCTAGGCCCTCGACTGCAGCAAATTGATCCTGAATATGTAACCTCCGAGGAAGAGGTACTGAATTTTTGCATTTTACTCTTCCCGGATTATCCATCCTTTCACTTGTTTAATTCTTACCCACCCTATTTGCAGCAACAAGATGGTCCAGAACCTATGACCAGCAACGGGGAGCCATTCCACTTTCTTCCAATTGCCCCTGATGTACTCTTCTGCAAAGGATCACCATCAATGAAGAAAGTGATAATGACTATTCAGCTAGACTTACTTCAGTCGGCTTCCAAACGAAGACAAGCTTCTGCAATTGTTGCCCCCCGAGTCTTGACCAAGAAAAGGAAGATGATCACGAGGCGAGTGATCAAGAAACCATCACCAGCTTCTCCAAGTCCATTAGAGTCCAACACCAACCAGGTAACTCATCTTTCTAAAACTTCTTCTTCATTGCACACACATGTACTCTAGTTGACCGTAATTCTATTTTCAGGATGCAGCTGAAGAAATCCCCAATGCAGAAAGCCTAGAACAACATGAGATGGCTGCAACTCCTGATGCACTGATGGATGCAAACGAGGAACAAACCGATACAGTCGATGTTTTTTATGTCAACACAAGCTCTAACAGGACGATTGCTCCTGAACCGCCCAACGCTTCTTCTTCAGAACAGGTAACATTCCAAAACCAATTCTGAACCAGCCGATAGCTCCATAAATGCATCTTGCTCTAACTCCAGATATGTCCATAGAGCTTTGACATTTCAGGTTTGCTTTCCTTTGACCCTGCATCAATGGGTCTGACTGTCCCTGGAGCAGAAACACCATCTTCGCAGCAATCGGCTAACTTGGCACATCAGCTTCAACTCATCAAGGATCTACTATCTGCTCCGATCACCGCTCTGGTTGATGATTCAAGCAAGATAAAGAACATCTTCGAGCAAATAGAATCCCAACTCCCGGAGCCATTGCAAATCAAGCTCTGGCCAGCTAGCAACCTTCCATTCTTTCGGATAGAAGTGAATAAAGCACAACAAAGGATGGGAGCACGTTGCTCTCAAGCTTCTCTGAAAGCTGACATTACCCAAAAGTGCAAGGCCCTTAACCAGAAGAAGGCAACTCTAGATATCAGAGTTGACGTGTCTGCCAACATGAACCAACTCGACCTCCTGAAGAAAGAACTGGCGGAACTCGAAGAAAGAGTCCGCACCACCAAGGAACTCATCCAGGCCGAAGAAGCTTCCATTGCAAACTCCAAACAAGAAACCCAGGTAATAGCCGAGCAGACACAAGCAGAGTTTGCGGAGATAAGCACCTTGAGTCGGCAGATAGTAACAAGCGATGACAAGGATGACGAAGCAATCATAGCACGAGCAGACACCGTCCGCACAGAAGCCATCCACGCCATAGAAGAATTCCTGAACCAGTAGATAGTCTCAAGAGACAATTAGTACTGCCTATTTACCTAAAACTTGTAACTATTTTAAAAATGTCTTAAGTCGATGGTTAGACATCGGCTGTCTTGATTTTCATATATATTTTACTAGCCAACTCAATGTGTTGGCCCCTTCTTATTTTTTTTACTGGCCAACTCAACGTGTTGGCCTATCATCATTTTTTTTACTGGCCAACTCAACGTGTTGGCCTGTCATGATTACAGCCAGATGGATCTCATCGGCTCTTGTTACTCGCTTTCCCACATGCTCGGGAAATACTTCTTGAGGTGTTGACCATTGACAGCGATAGGAAACTTGACACCGTCCAATTCCTTGAGCATGTATGCATTCCCAGGCAAAACCTGATCAACCTTGTACGGCCCGTGCCAAGTTGGAGACCACTTGCCATATTTTCTATCTTTAGTTCCCAATGGTAAAACTGCCTCCCAAACCAAATCTCCAACCTGGAAATTTTTTGGCTTGACCTTCTTGTTATATGCATGAGCAACTTTAGCCTTATTTTCTTTGATCTTCTCCAGCGACCAACGCCTTAGCTCTGTCAGGTCCTCCACGTTGTCATTCATCAAGGCTGCATACTGTTCAGTTGTCAGATCATTCTGGAACTCAACATGCCTTGATCCGGCCGTTATCTCCCATGGTAACACAGTGTCTTGGCTGTAGACTAAATGGTACGGTGATGTCTTGGTGGACCCATGACATGAAATACGATACGCCCACAAAGCTTCTGACAACACTTCATGCCAGCGCCTAGGATATTCGTCCATCTTTCTCTTTATGAGCTTGATGAGGCTCTGGTTGGATGCTTCAGCTTGTCCATTAGCCTGGGCATAATATGGAGATGATCTGATCAGCTTAATCCCCATGTCATCGGCAAACTTCCTGAATTCCTCTGATATAAAGACCGATCCTCCATCGGTCATAATGGTCTGAGGGATCCCAAATCTGTGGATGATGTGCTCTTTGACAAAGCTGATCACATCTCTTGACGCTACTGACCTCATGGTCACTGCCTCTACCCATTTTGTGAAATAATCTATAGCAGCTAAGACCCATTGGTGACCCTTACTAGACGACGGGTTGATTTGACCAATCATGTTCATGGCCCAACCTTTAAATGGCCACGGTTTGATAATAGGATTCATTACTGATGCTGGCACTATCTGAATTTTGCCAAACCTCTGACATGCCTGTCACCCTTTATAATATTTGAAACAATCTTCAAGCATAGTGGGCCAGTAATAACCCAATCGCCTAATCAGCCACTTCATCTTGTGAGCCGATTGATGAGTACCGCAGGCTCCTTCATGAACCTCATGCAAGAGCCGATTTGACTCTAAAGGTCCCAGACATTTAAGCAGTAGTCCTTCCAAGGTCCTGTAGAACATGTCATCCCCTATCAGAACATACTTCATGGCCTTGAGTCTTATCCTTCTGGGTGGCCCCCGAGCCGAATCCTTCAAGTAATTGAAGATATCGGCTCTCCAGTCTCCGGGTTCTAGAAACTGAACCTCCACGTCAACTCCATCGGCTGCTTCCCTGTACCCGGAAGCCATCTGTGCCAAATCATTGGCTTCATTGTTCAGAGTTCTGCGTATCCAGTGGAAATTGATGTACCTGAATTGTGACATCAACTCACGGCACTGCATCCATATCGGAAATAGAGCCTCGCTCTCACATCTATATTCTTCCGTGAGCTGAGAAATCACCAACTTTGAATCTCCAAAAATTTCCACCGCTTCTGCACCAGCTTCGAGGAGCAGTTCCATCCCTTTGCGAACGGCTTCATATTCCACAAAATTATTGGTGCATGGGGCAGTCATTCTGATGGAAAAGGAGTAAGTCGCCCCACGCAGTGAGACCAACAGAATTCCCATACCGCACCCATCATCACAAGCCGATCCGTCAAAAAACATAGCCCAAGCATGAATAAATAATGCAGCAATATCAGTGCTGATCCTGTCTGCAACAAGATCCGCCAGTGCTTGTCCTTTGACTGCTTTTGCAGGCCGATACCGAATATTAAACTCTGACAATGCAAACATCCATTTTCCAAAAGGCCTTTCAGAACAGGAGCCGACAACATGTGCTTTATGACATCCGATTTGCATATAACAATTGTTCCCGCCGAGAGCAAAATGTCACGAAGCTTTGTACACGTAAAATATAAGCAAAGGCAAAGCTTCTCGATCTCAGGATACCTGGTCTCGGCGTCTAACATGCGCCTGCTGAGGTAGAAAACCACCCTCTCCTGGCCGTCGTGCTTCTGGACTAACACCGAAGCAATGGAAGTGTCACCCACGGATAGGTACACGTAGAACGGCCTATCTTGCTGAGGAGGAACTAACACTGGAGGCTTTGACAAATATTCCTTGATTTCATCGAAAGCCTGCTGCTGTTCTGCCCCCCAGCGAAATTCGTCATCGGATTTGATCTTTACTAAACCCATGAACGGTTCGATGCGCCCAGACAGATTAGAAATAAATCGTCTGACAAAGTTAATTTTACCGATGAGCTTCTGCAACTCTTCCTTCATAGTAGGTGGCTTCATCGTCTTCACAGCTTCTTGACTCTTCAGGCCGATCTCGATTCCCCGTTCATGCACCAGGAATCCCAAAAATTGACCGGCCGATACGCCAAAAGCGCACATCTTTGGGTTCATTTTGAGCTCAAACCTTCGTGTCCGTTCCAAAACTTGGCGCAGATCTTCTAGGTGCCCCCCGGCTGACTTGGATTTGACCACAACATCATCAATATAGATCTCTACCAGTTTGCCAATGAGGTCATGAAAAATATAATTCATGGCACATTGGTACGTTGCACCGGAATTTTTCAGTCCAAAGGTCATAACCAAGTACTCGAACAAGCCAACTGCGCCTGGTACTCTGAACGCAGTCTTGTTCACATCTTCTGGGGCCATGAAGATCTGGTTGTATCCGGCATTACCGTCCATAAAACTCATCATTTTGTGGTCGGTAGCTGCGTTGATCAATATCTCTGCAACAGGCATCGGATATTCGTCCTTCGGCGTCGCTCTGTTGAGATTTCTAAAATCGACGCAGACACGCCATCGGCCATCCTTCTTTTGCACCGGTACCACGCTGGAGATCCATTCTGCATACCGGCACGGCCTGATGAACCCAGCATCCAGCATTTTCTCCACCTCTTTCTTGACTTCCTCTAGGACTTCGGCCTTCATCTGACGTGCTCGTTGCTGGAACGGCCGAAACCCTTTCTTGAGCGGGAGCCGATGCTCGACGATGCTTCTATCCAGACCGGGCATCTCAGTGTAGTCCCATGCAAAACAATCCCGGTACTCTTTCAGCAGTGCAATCATCTCCTCACGCAAGACCGGATCCAACTTCTTGCTGATAAATGTCGGTCGTGGCTTATCCCCAGGACCGATGTCAACTTCTTCCAAATTATCAGCTGACGTGAACCCGTATCCTAGCTTGCTGTCGTCTGAAAAACCAGCTGTGAACGCAGGCGAGTCTTCGTTATCCTCAAAATCAGCGGCAAACACAGGAAGATGACAAGAAAAATTATTCGGCCAACCGTACGGGCTGGCCGTTTCCATAATTCCATTATCATTCAAAACCAAATAGTCAATGAGTGGCCAACTGCCAGCGCAGGCCATCGTGTGTACATGATGTAACAATTCCGAACCCAAACATGATTTTTCTATTTTTTTGGGGCCGATCGCTGGGACCGGCCACTCTATCTCTATTACATCCCGTGGCATGCCAGGATGCGTCTACTCTGTGAGGCCAGTGGATAAGACCAGCCTCAGTCCGTTTTTTGTCGCTTCGATCCAATCACAATCTTCCAGGGCCATCCCTAAGATCGGCTCTTGCCCTTCCGCATCCCAGGCGTTCATGTCTGCGAGCGAGACCTCGCTGGAATCGTCTGTAGGGACCACCTCAACTTCATCGCCATCCCATTGGACAAGATACTGATGCATTGTGGAAGGGATACAACAGTTGGCATGAATCCAATCCCTCCCAAGCAATACCGTGTATGTACTTTTGCTGTTGACGATGAAGAACGAAGTCGGGATCGTCTTGCGGCCCACTGTCAACTCCACATTAAGAACCCCCATTGCCTATGATGGTTGTCCGTTAAAGTCATTGAGCATCACATTGGTCTTGATCAGATCGGCAGAAGAACGACCCAATTGGCGCAGCACAGAATACGGCATCAGGTTGACTGCGGCGCCAGTGTCGACCAACATCCTGTTCACAGGCTAGCCATTGATGAAGCCCTTGAGATACAATCCATTCAGGTGCTTGTAGCTCTTTTCCTTGGGCTTCTCGAAGATGATCGGCTGTGGGCCCAGATCCAGCTGTGCGATGGCCGATTCTTCCGGTTGGGGTGCCCAGAACTCCGATGGGAGCACGAACACCATGTTCACATCAGCCGATGGCTTCTCATCGGCTTTTGTCTGCTTGGGGTGCCACTCTTTTCTTGGAGGGCGTCTTTCCTCCCTTCACGGCCGCTTGACTTGCTCCGCGAGATCCGGACGCGCTTTCCTCAGCACGTCGAGGTACTTTACTTCTGCCTCTTCCAGATTGCGCAAGCGCTGCACTCTGCGCTTCTGCGAGCGATTAAGCCCGTCAGGACACCACCATGGACGATGGTACCTGTCTTCTTCTTCTGGCTCGGAATCACCCCTGGATGGGCGCCTCACACGGTCATCTTGACGTGTGCTGGGCCCTAAGCGCCGGAACACCGATGTCTCGTCCTGCTGGTGTCCTCGAGGCCTGCACTCCAAGCAATCATCTATAGTAGGCAATCAGCTCATGCCGGAATTCCAAAAGTACCTGAAGAACGGGCAATGCCAGTGGTCACGTATAGCCTGGCATCTCCCCAGTGTCCTTCCTGAGCGGTGCTCGTACTCGTCCTCTTCCGATTCGTATCGACGGCGCAACTTGTACTGGTACTGGTACTTTTCCAGAAGCCGATTAGAAGCTGGAAGCTGGTTGCGGATGTGACGCACTTGCTCTTCAGTCACATGTTGCTGTTCCAGCTTTTGATCACCCTGCGGCCGTTTGCCAGAAGCGGCCTCTCTCCTCTGCTTGTCATGGCGGCGCATGGGTCCCACCATGTTGATCTGGAATGCCAAATCCTGGCCCTCGGATCCGAAATCTGACAGCTCCACCATGTTAGCTTGTGGGAAGGGCTTTGTGTCGACCTTCATCGTGTGTTGAGCCAGGATTAATCGGCCTTGCTCGATAGCCGATTGTATCTGACAACGTATCTCCTTGCATTCACCCGTGGAATGAGTGAATGAGTGGTGCCATTTGCAGTACAGTCTTCCCCGCTGCTCTTGTGCCGTCGGTAACTTGTGATTCTCTGGGAGCTTCAGCTATTTTTCTTTGAGGAGCAGATCAAATATCTGCTCCGCTTTGGTCACGTCGAAGTCGAAGCCCTTCACAAGCCCTGCAGTTTGACCCACTTGCACGGGACAGGGTTTGCCCCCCCCCCGGAGTCCACTCTGCCACGGCCACTTCTTGCTCCTCACCAGAGTCATCGGATTCATCTGCCTGGGCCATGTTTACATGGCGCTTGAACTTGTCTTGGTACAGCTCAGGATGGTAATGTTCGTATGCTTTAAGCTTCTGCACTAGGTGCGCCAGAGACGTGAACTCCAACTGAAAAGCCGCATCCTTGATCGGCTTAGCGAGCCCCAGGACAGCCAGATCGACTGCCTCCTTCTCTGTGATGCGCGATGAGTAGCATCGGTTCTTGACCTCCCTGAAGCGCTGTATGTATTTTGACACAGTCTCTCCGCGCTTCTGCCTGACTTGGGCGAGGTCGGCAATTCCAGCTTCAGCAGCCTCCGAGTGGTACTGGGTATGGAATTGATCTTCAAGCTGCCTCCAAGTTCAAATCGAATCCGGAGCCAGTGATGCATACCATCCAAAAGCTGGGCCGGTAAGGGATTGGCCGAAGAACCGGACCCTCAACGGATCCGACACTGAGATCATCCCAAGCTGCATTAAGTATCGGCTCACATGCTCGATGGAGCTGGCTCCTTCTGACCTGTTGAACTTGGTGATCTCAGGGAGCCGATACTTGGGTGGCAATGGGATCAAGTCATAGTCACTTGGATACGGCTTGGAATAGCCGATCGCTTTCCTCTTGGGCAGGATGCCGAACTGGTCTCTCAGTATTGCACTGACCTACTCCACACTAAGAACTCCTGGGGCCGATGGCTCAGCACTCGGCCCAGTAGCGTACTTTGCCAACCATACTTGTTTCTCCGCGTCTGCTCCAGAAGCTCCTGGGTTTGCCATCTGCACCGAGCGTGTTGGATTGACGCTGTCAGGGATGTAGGCGCACGTGTAGCCGTGCGGGATCTCCTTGGGTGGCTCGGTGAGGAATTGGCCTTCTCCAGGATCACCGCCGATCTTGTGGACGACGTAGATCGGCGAATTTTGTGGTTTTGGAGCCGCAAATGAGAATGGCAATATCGGTCTAGAATGCAGTGCAGCTTCCTCTGTGTGACTCCCCAGGGTTGGTCCCGATGGAGAGTACTGGTTCTTGATTATCTCCTGGATGACGCGATGCGCCATGCGCTCGAGCTCGTTCATCAGGCTCTAAGAGTGCCGATGAAGCGAATGGGCCACCATGTAGTTCATCTCCTAACGCAGGGCTCTGGTGCGCTCCTCCGATGGCACAGACAGATCTACGTTGTCGAGAGCGCCTTCTGGTGAGAACCCCTTCCACCTGATGCCGTGGTTGCGGGTCCTCTCAAAAGAGCCGCTGAGATCGGCCTCCAGCAGAGCTTTGATCTCATCATACTTCTTCTTGTGTTCAGGAGAGAGCTCTTCATACGTGATGGGCTTGGGAGCGGGTTCTTGATCTTGAGCTCCTGTCATCTCTGTGGCGGGCGTTGTTATTGACGAGTGTCCCACCAGGCGTGCCAGAATGTGTTGTCGGTCGAAACCCACCGGCGAGCAGCGACAGGCAACATGAAGAGCAGGGAGGTCGCCAGGGCACTGGCAGGCACTGCTCCCTCATCGACGGCCCGCAATTCCAGCAACGCGCCGCGGCTTGTGAAGACGCAGGGCGTGCCACCTGACCTATACCTGATCAGGAAGGTGCGAACGTGCTTGCGACGATTAACCTGCATATACAAACACGTGGAAACGTAAGTCCGAGCCGTGGTCGGCTCCCCGGGACGACTCTTGCATCGGCTTTAAAGAGCCGATCGAATCCCGGTGTCAGATTGGATCTGTTTGCATCCGGATGTTAATAAATAAAGCAAATAACTGTAAAGCTGCTTCAATTAAATCTAATCAATCTAGTCCACAATGGTAAAAGCTTCACTACTAGATCGGAACATCCTACACGTGACTGGGCCTAGCGAACGTAACAGATAACTAAACCATAACCCAAAACAGAGGCCTAAGAACTAGCAAGGGCCGATTCCCGGATCAATTCCCTGTTAAGACTAAAGCAAAGCGTCTAATACGTCACCGGATCGTCCAATCCGTTTGCAAGGCCTAACCTAGCAGATATTACGCCAACTCTTAAGAATAAGAGCAAACCATAACAGATCAGATCTATTAGACATAAAAGAAGCAGGGTGTTGCCTCTGTGCAGCTAATTCTATGCGACAAGAACTAGAATAAGATTGAAAACGTGACTGCACAAAGACAACATGATATTCGTAGATGATAAGCAACAAAGCACGATAAATCTACTAAAAGCCATGCTACGAACATCAGCATAACTAGCATTACTCGCCATAAAAAACGCTTCAGTACGAGTAATACCAAGGTAAAAGCAAGAACGACGCTTCCCTGATCGCGAGAAGCGATCAGGGCAGCATGGCGCTTACTTGGATGAAACCCTAAGATTAGGGGTGGCGATGCGCCGAGAGTTGTTGTTTGCGAGACGTGATGAAGTTCTTCCTTTCATGAATAACATAGGGTACATATTTATAGTCCGGAGACTTGGGAAACAATCTAAACTAATCTTGTTCCGATCGGACTCTATCTCTAATCTTAAACTAAATCTAAGGATACATGGCCCATGTGGCCCAGATGCTCATGCAGGAGCCGATTTACAAGTCTTCTTCAATCTTCTGCTTTAAGCTCATCTTGCTTTCGGCCCATAAATTAATCCTGTTAATTTATGGTGATAACACATGCCCCCGTGGTTTTGGTAATGATAGTTCCAAAACCAATCCGTCGCTTCACCTTCCCGTTAATGCTCATTAAACACACTGCAGCCACCAAGGAAGACGCAACGTCTCTGCAACTGGCTCCTCGTAGAACATGAAAACTGCCGATCCGTCTTCCATCTTTTCACTATTTAACCTCACCCCGAATCAGCTCTTCTTCACGGCAAAACTCCTTCCTCCCAAAGCCAGTAGCGCAGAAAAATCCCAATCCTCCAGCACCAGCAATGGCGATCTCTTCCTCCTCCGGCTCCAACTCCTTTGGAGATTTCTCTTCTTCCTCTTCTCCCTCTTCCTCTTCTTCCCTTTCCGCCTCCTCCATTGATACTATCTCAGAGAGCCGAGAGCCGACCCCCGAATGGGACCCAACAGCAGCCTACGAGGCACTGGCTCCTCTGCACTGGGACGCAAAATCTTTCTGTCTTGGCACCATATGCATACTTCTGAATTTCTGAACTTCAGGTGTCAGATATCCTTCTGTCGCATCCTTCCAACCCAAAATCTTTCTGTCTTGGCCCACAAACCCATGAAAACCCCATAGATTTGATTTCTTGTGAAGCAAATAGAATCCCTTTCGTGAGTCAAAACATCGATCTGAACCTCTGGGCCGACTGCTTAAGAGCCTGGCCTAACCCCCCTGAGAGTTGGATTACATGGTACAGCAGAGTAGCAAAAGCTCACATGCCCTTGTGGCAGGATTTGAACATAGCCGATGCACTTAGCTTATCACTGTCTCCTCTCGACAAAGATGAAAACCTTTTGAAAACCATCGGCTATTTTTGGTCTGATGCCCTAAACTGTTTCCTCTTTGGTCATGGACCCATGACCATTACTCTGCTAGATGTTACCATGATCACTGGCCTAGACATAGGATCTCATAATCCTGCTGCCCACAAAATGGCAGAAGTCCCTTTCAAACTTTCTTCCAAAGTCAACTGCACAAACTGGGGCACTTACATGAATCAGCATATGAAAACAAAAGGTCCAGTGACTGAGAAGGAACACACAGCCTTCTTAAATCTTTGGCTAGAACACTTCATCTTCTTTGGCCCTTCTTTAGCTCCAACTAAGAATTATCTTCCCTTGGCCTATCACCTGGCCCATGGTAATCACATCGGCCTAGGTAAACTTTTCCTTGGAGAAATCTACAGATATCTCCATTTGATGACTTCTAACATGCTTAACCAAAAGAAATTGAGAACTGGAGGCCCTTGGTGATTTATTCAATTGTGGGCACAACTGTACTTCCAGCACCACATTCCCAACTTCCAAGGCCTGACCAAGAACTCTTTCCCTGATGAGAGTGGCAAACCAATTAGATGTACTAGTTATGGCCAAGCTTTATTTAGTCTCCCTGGCAGTAAACTGAATTCAGCAGATGCAACAAACTGGTTCAGAGTCTTCTACAAAGGACTAGACAATCCACCCTAGTGAGGCCGGCCAGGGGTTGCGGCCATCTGGCCACCGCCTTTGCGTGGACGCCTGGGATTGCTTCCTGAAGTCGGTGATAGCTGCGTGGCTCCGAAGCAGGTGATTAGAGGCCGGCCGGCCTCTCCTAGGCTGGTCGGCCTGGCTCTGGCTCGGTTCGGGCCTCCGTCGCTCTAGCACGTTGTTCACAAGATGCACACTGCTCCTCAAGTCGGTTCGGGTCCTGAATCTTTGGGTTGTCATTGGAATTGGGCCCAACTTGACTTGGTTCAAGCCTTTCGATCTTAACTTGTGAATTTTGCCTGAAGCACCTTTGGGTGGACTTAATCGTGTGCTCAAAGCTATGATTCACAAAGTTTCATGATGAAACTTCACAGGGGTAGGCCGGCCCGCCTAACCTAGGCCGGCCGGCCTAGGAATCACCCCATTTCGGCTCATTTTTGTACATGTTGTTCCTAGATTCAAATACTCACCAAAACTTATGGAACTTGTTAATGTTAGCGAAAATCATAACAAAATAGTCCCAAAAGCATGAAATCGGAAGGAATGTTAGTGGTAAACATCATCGAAATCGACCGCCAACACACCCCCACACCTAGACTTTGCTCGTCCCGAGCAAAAGGAGTCGACAAAGATCCTGAGGATCAAGCAAAGTCCAGGGTTCACGAACTCAGGTATGCATAAGAGTTATTTCAAAGATTTCCTTTCATACCTCGGATTCCGGGTGGCTAACGCCTTTACGTTCACCAATTGGTCTCCAGAATAATTCAACGAAGGTCATGACTAGTTCCTGTTTCGCAGTACTTGGAAGATTTTTGTTTCTAAATAAATTTAAGGCATACTCTTTTGCTCAGGTCACTCATTCACTCGATTTTTGTTCACAACCTCACTGGCTCTTCCAGAAGTTGTTCTGTATACGAATATGTGGAACTAAGTGGAGGATGCCGCATACCCTCAAAATTTATATTGCAAGATCAAACCCAGTGTCTCTTAGTAGTCCAGATGCTCGTCTCATGGGTCAAGTGCAAGTGAGAATGGAGATATATGTCTATAATGGTTTTGTATCTAGCATTTACACCTTTCCCCCTTTTTTTGAGAGGCATGAATGCCATTCATGTTTTTTTTCTTTCTTTTTCAGGGGAGTGCAGTGCCGTTTTGCAACCATTATTCATGGACTATGGGAGTGATGGATGTGTACGTGGATGACCCAAGAAGATGAATCAATCTAAACTTCTTTGGAGACACTAAGTTTGAGCAAGCTCACAATGCAGAAGATAGCCATAGGTTTGGACTTTATATGTATGGCTCTGGAATGTGTATCGGTAAAGTTGAGCATAAGAGCTTGCCTGGTTTTAAGTTTTCGAAATAACAAACTTCCAAGACCTTGAATTAGGAACTAGCATAACTTCATGTCATCATATAATAGAGAACAATAAGCAAATGATCAAGCGATCCTAACACAAGAGTTCTAGAGTCAATTCGGTACTTGCATAAGAAATAAAACTTAGCAAAACCATTTCCGTGAAAAGATTTCAACTCTTCCTAGCCATTTCATTCAAGTGTTTTATTTGAATTTAATTACCATGATTTTGAATGAATATGAACGAGACCAGGAAGGGTCAGGGGGTAGAGGCACCAAACCGTCAGCACGCGAATGGGGCCGGAGAGCGGCCGACAGGTGGGGCCGGCCGGCCTAAGAGAGGCCGGCCGGCCTAGACCTGTGGCCAATCTCCGTGATCTTTTTGCACAGGTGCAGGTTCGGTATGTGTTACTCCAGGGAAGTTGTCTTGGTGATTTTGCAAAAATCTCAGGCCGGCCGGCCTGGTTCAAGCCGCCCGGCTCGATTCTCTCTCGGAATTCATTTGAATTTCTCTGAGATGTTGAGTTCACCCTCCTCATTCAGAATTGCTGCGCAGTAGACAAAATATGAGAGCAGGGGTGTGGTTGGCACACACATGTGCACCAACCACATAAACACTAGGAGGAATAAACTTAATTTTTATTTTATTCAAAGCAACAATTGGGGTGCTGTTGATTAAAAATGAAACAAAACAAAGGAATGAAGGGAAAACAAGAACCCAACCTAAACCTAGGACTAATCTAGACCTAACACCTACTTGGGATTCGGGGATCTGTAGAGATCCTCGTTCCCAGTCGCCTTCGCAAGGCATTTGATCTTTGAACAAACTGCCTTGCGGAGGGTGTCAACCCTATCCCCTAACTCCATCCTATCAATCTCCGTCTCAGCTATGTGCTCATCCATATTGTTGAGGTGTAGCCGGAGAGCGGCAAGCTGCTCGCGGAGTGAAGCGATGTCATTGGGCTCCTTCTCCTCCTCCTCGTCGTCGTCGGAGTCGGTGTAGGCGTGGATCTCTGGCGGTCCACGGATCGGTGGTGGCCGGATGTGGCGACGCACCGAACCCGGTGGAAGATCTATACGCTGCGATCCAGTGGAGGGGTGAGCACCTTTCCCCCGCCAACCTTGGCCCCAGTCATGCGGTGGCGTGGCGGACTAGGACTGGCGGGAGAGTACTCCGGGGAGTACGTGGACAAGTCCTTCTTCTCCATCTGGAGTGCAGCAACTTGTGCAACACGTGCCCCTCCCGACGACGTTTCCGCGCGCTTTGTCACAACCTTCCTAGGGGAAAGAATCCCCGTGGTAGGTCGTGTCGGGCTGCGCACACAGGAGCGCACGAGGGCCCCTGATCCTGGGCCCTGGACGGAACTCTCCACCAAACCGGGAGACGAACGGCCTCGGGGTGAGGCCGGCCGGCCTCCCATAGGCCGGCCGGCCTGGGGTTGCACCCCTGGCCAGCCGGCAGCGATGGCGAGAACGCAGTGATCTCCACAGGCTCCAGGATGCTGATGCTGCTCGACGATGCACGAGTTTGGTTGGACTTGGAGGGTGCTCTAGGAGTGGGTGTGTCCATGGTCTCGGATTTCGGTGTTTTTGGGGAAGATTGCGAGGCCATGGCTATGATCTCAGAGAAGGGGATGAAACTCGGAATGAGATCTGGTGGAAGGCTGTGGAATGAGGAAGAAGAGAGAGCCTTTCGGTTTAAATCATCTCATCGCGCTCCGAACACCCAGGAACGAACCGTTTGCACTGAGAGGAACGTTGCACGAGAGGATGAGGCCGATCGGGCTCGGAGCCAGGCCGGCCAGCATAGGGTAGGCCGACCGGCCCCACCTTGTCAGGTGTGGGCTCCGATCTTCTGGAGGCTCGTCCTCATTCCTTCCTTTCTCGGGTATTTTGGTGTATTGGTCCAGAAAAGGAAAGAAAGATTGGGGAGAAGAGAAAAGAAAGATCTAGCCTAAGATAGGGCACGTTTTAGGTATGGCGACGACCGTAGATGGTTATTCTATCTCAGAAAGCTCGTAGACTTCTACTTCTTCGAGCTCTGGTATTTCGGGCTTGAGGAATATTTTCAATCTCTGGCCATTGGCCTTGAAAACATTCCCGTCATCGTCCTGGAGGGTTATAGCACTGTGGTCAGCGGCGTTGAGTACTAAAATGGGGCCTTCCCACTTGCTTCTAAGCTTATCGTGACCAAACAGACGAACACGGGAGTTGAAAAGGAGTACCTTATCTCCCGCTTTGAACTATTTGATCTTGATACGCTTATCATGCCATCTTTTTGTTCGCTCTTTGTAGAGTTTAGAGCTGTGGTAGGCCTTCTCCCTCCATTCATCCAATTCAGCTAATTGGATTTGTCGCTTGATTCCGGTTGATTGGAGGTCCATGTTCCACCTCTTGATTGCACAATAGGACTTATACTCGAGTTCAACTGGCAAATGGCAGGTCTTGCCATAAACTAGTTGATACGGTGTCATATCGATCGGCGTTTTAAAAGCTATCCGATAAGCCCATAGTGCCTCGGGTAACTTGCTTTTCCAACCCTTCCCCATGGTATTGACCGTCTTTTGCAAGATGTTCTTGATTTGCTTATTGGACGTCTCTGCTAGACCACTTGTTTGGGGATGGTATGGTGTTGCAACCCGGTGGTCTACTCCTAACTCGCTAAGGCACTTCCTGAAGGTTCTGTCGATGAAGTGTGAACCTCCATCGCTGATCACGACTCTCGAAACTCCAAAACAAGGAAATATGATTTTCTGGAACATTTTCTTGGAGCTCTTTGAATCGGCCGCAACACAAGGAACTGCTTCAACCCATTTGTACACGTACTCCACTGCCACCAAGATGTATTCACACTATTCCGACATTGGGAAGGGACCCATGAAGTCTAATCCCCACACGTCTGTGACACCTCAGGTGTCAGTACATTTAAATACAATCAATGTACCTTAGTTAAACTAAACAGAAAAATTTGGGAAATTAATTCAAAGAGAAAGAGTCAAATAAAAGACAAATTATACAAAAGAAATTAATGGAGAAAGAAAAAGGAGTGAAAAGCTACTCAAAATTTAATTCAAAAAGGTGCACAAAATTTTAGTTGGCTCATGAGAGGTACTTCAATTGACATGTGCTCAATTGAACTTCAGCCAAAATCAAGTCAAAAACTAATTAAAACTAAAGTCCTTTTGTGCAAATTTGCAAATGGACAAGTAGTTCAAAATGTGAGTTTCAAATGAAAATTTGCATAACATGAAAGTTGTAGATCTTGAAAAGTTATGCAAAATTGGTATTCAACACTTTTTCATTTGAGCCCTCTAAATAGGAGATATTTTTAGATTACCGAGAGGTCCCTAGAATTTTCAGAAATCGCAAAAGAGCTCCTATCTCCACCTCTCTCTCCCGGTTGGCTCTGTTTCGCCCGCCACCCGCCGTACGCCGCCGGTGGACTTCGTCCACCGCGCGCCCGCGGCCAAATGGACCCGGGAAGTCCCCCAGCGCCACCTGGCCCGCCTCCCCGAGCCGCCACGACACCCCCCGCCATGCGCCGCGCCGCTGTCGCTCCGCCCGCTCGCCGTCGACTCGCCCAGGGCCAAATCGACCGCACCCAGTCGCTACTCCCTTCGCCCAGGAGCTTCTTGGCCTATAAGAACCCCCAGAGCCCCGCCGTTGCGCGCCTTCTCCTCCTTCTTCCTCCTCCCGCCGCTCCGCCATGGCCGCCGAGATCCAGCTCGCGCGGACCGGCTAACCCAGTCCTACATTGCCCCCTCCGACCACCGCAGCAGCTTCGCCACCTCCTGGTTAAGCTCCACGCGCGCGGAATCGAATCCAAACCTCCTCCCTACGCCGTTCCCCTTTTGCGCCGCCGCCGGCGAGCTCAGGCTCCCCGCGGACCGGCCAGCTCCGAGGGAGACCGAGCACGACAGCTACCCCAGAAGCATCCACAAGCTCACGCGGTGCTCGTGCACGCCCTGTTACCCTACCCCGAGCCCTCCTTCACCTCCAGCGCCGGCGAACCGAACAACCACCCCGCCATTGACGCCGACGAGCTCGAACCCGTGCACCAAACACTCGAACGTCGACCAGGGTAGGTGTTCCTCGATCCCTTATCTCCCACGCGCCTCCCCGTGGCAGCCCCGGTAAGCCCTGCATCGCAGAACACCACCGGCAAGATGCCACGGCGGAGAAGGCCGGCGAAGGACCCGGTTGTAAATTCTTTTTTCGTTCAAGGGTGTTTCTGCAAGTATCCCAGTGTATACCAATGAACTTCTAAAATGTGAAACAAATCACAGAAAAATCGGAAAAATGTAAACTCAACTAATCTGGAATCTTTGTAACAAGATCTACAATTTTTGTAACAGTCACATCTGCAGAAACTCAACCGATTTTAATCTGGGAAAAAGAATAAGAAAACCACCTTATGCATGTTCAGGAAGTTCTACTCAGTAAATGACCTTGATTTTTGGATATGTTATCACTAATGGAATACTAAGATCACAGTAAAAATATGACACCCAACCAAAACATTTATCATGTTGGAACAATCAAGATTCTCTAATCTGTTGTTAGCTTTCTCTATTTAATTCTGGAAAATATGCACATGAACTTGATCTGGAATTTTTACAGAATGCATGTGGCACTGAATTCTTGCTAATCCCTAAATTTCAGATTTATTAGATTTAATTTTCTATATATCATGATATATGCTTGTTTAATCAACTTAATTCTTCATATATAGTTCTTATGCTCAGAAAAATCTATATTTATTTCTAAAGTCTCTTTTTAGTTCTGTGTTCCTGTCTAAAAATTTTGAGATGCAGTTACTGAGTTTTGCTTTGGTGAATACTCATGCTTAGCATCTTAGGGCTAGATTTACTGTTTTTGTTCTGGGTAATCTACAATGTTTCTGATCATGATTTTTGGGAACGATCTTATTTAGAGTATGTTCTCATTGTAATAAAAAGTTCAGATGCAATACTGGTTAAATGAACCTTGAGAAATTTATGCAAACTCATGCTAAGTTAACTGCATAACTAATTTATCATATTGAGTTAAATCTTGAAAACTTTTCTGGAGTATTTCTAGCTCATAGATAGGCTCTGGTAAAAATTTGAGAACCATATCCCTAATAAAACTTTCTGTAGATTTAATCTTTGTAAATGGCTTGTTGTTTTTGTTCTTTTTGTCACCTCAGCTGTATAAGTGAATAAAATCTAGAAAAATTTCAGTGCTTAGTATACGCTATGAAGTTGCTCTCGTAAAATTTGTAGCACTATAACCCATGTTAAACGTTCTGTACAAAAAGATGAAGTAACTAGAGTAATCTACTTACATGAATAGTAGTGGTAAATGCTTTATGGTCAATGGCTGAAATTTATACCATGAATGCTTAAGTTTGGATCTGTGTTACTTCAGTTGTTCATCACTAGTTCATGAGTAGAATTGTTATTATGAAATAATGAAAGCATGCTATGTGTTGAAATTGAAAAGGAAAACCAAAACCCCCCACTCATTCATGAAGAAACGTAGTTATGTTTACTACTCTATAAACGACTGCCCATGGAATGAAAAGTGAAATCATCACTAAATCAACTTTGTTAAACTACAACTTTATCGTGAAGGAAAGAAATTGTTATCCATGAATAACTCATAATCTTGCATTGCATATAGAAACGGTTAATCTCGCGGACGGTGACTACGAACTGGTGCCCGCGGACTCTCGTGCGGAGCAGGAGGTTAATCTGAACTGTGCTAACTCGTCTCAAGACCTGGGCCAAGCCCCAGAGGCTTTTCTGACTGACAGTGCCCAAGAAGGCAAGCCCCGGTGCAAAATCCCATTATTTTACGCTTTATATTCATCTTACTATTTGTATATGTTGTAATAATTTTATTATGCATTTACGTTTTCTAGGAGTTGATCGAAAACTTTAGGTGCATGATTCCTAGGTACCTATGTTTGATACTCGGATCTTTTTATCGACTAGTTGCCCCGCTAACTAGGTACGGTAAAAGTCGAGAGGTTTCCTGCCTTTCGCAAGATTATAGGAGTTGACTGACTTTAATTCCTGCTGAAATATAAGGACAACGGGCGGGGTTGTGTAGTTGTGATACCCCGCCGGTGTAGTCAAAAATGGCTAAGGTCGCGGGGTGTGGCTCATTTCGTTAAGCGTTTGAAAGTACTAGCCACATACCGAGAAATATGGTAATCGGTAAGCTTAAGTACCTGATTGGACCGGCGAGTGGAACGATCTCGCACCCTCCTGGTAGAAATAGGGTTTATGTTTTTGTCGCGACGTACGGGTGCAAAGTGGTCGGACTCTGTAGTCGGGGAGGGTGTTCCGGATCCACGGACTGGAAAGAAAGGGGAAAAGTAGCGTGGGCGGGAGCGAAGTCAATCCCCATGCGTGTGGTCTAGGTTCCCCTGGCCAGGTTGAAATCCGATTCAGAATCGTCCGCCTCTCACGGCATGAGATTGCTTAATGCTTTCGGTCACACAGAGTAACAAGTGGAACATGATGATGATAATACTGCTGGTTGATTAAATGGTTGCTCTACCATGTTTGTGTAGAGTTAGTTGCAAATTTAGAATGGTTAATCCAACTAGAAAATGGCTAAGTAAAACCTGAAAATAAGGAACAACATTTAGTGGCGTTTTTGGTAAAATAAACCCCAACAACCAAAAAGCCTTGCATGTCTAGTTATCGGACTATGTTATATCCGGAGACGGGTCAGTTTTGCTGAGTATTAGTATACTCAGCCATGCTTGTAGCACTATTTTTCTGGTACTAATTTCGAGGATCTATTTGCAAGTCTTACTTGGCCGTGTACCTTGCCTCCGGGTTGGTCTGTTGAGTGGGATGGCCCTTCAGCTGGTGCTAATCACCCTCCCGCTGAGTGATGCATTCGTACGGGCTTTATCGATGCGTCACGTTATTTCGCTAGTTATCTTTTACTGCTTCCGCTGAACAATGAAACTTGAATAATTTGAGTAGATGGAACCCTGTAGTACTTTACTATTCTAAACATGGTTTGTAATAAATTTCCTTTCCGCTGCAATCACTCTGAGATGCATGAAATATTCTGTGTTGTAATCTCTGGGCTCACCATCGTGTGAGTGTTGTCTGCTGATCCTGGAATAGCGTGGCTTTTATCGAGGCTTCACTCGAGGAACTACCGGTGAGTGCCAATTTGGGTCAGAGTTGCTTAGCAACAAAGATCAGTGCACCCGGGCCCAGTAGTTTTGGGTGGTTCCGCCACAGCTGGCATCAGAGCTCGCAGACAGCCTACCAGAGATGACAGCCTCGGTTTTCGAAACAACAAATTAAAACTTGACTTCGAAACTACTAAAGTTTTCTTTAAAAGAGTTTAGGATCTCCAAGGACAAGTCTAGAACGTAAAGCCCTAGGGGATCTTATGGGTACAATTAGGTGGCTTATATTGTATGGCTAACTTCCAGCACATTACTTTTCAGTATTTAAATTCTGTAATTTAAATTCTGCAACTACATCGTCGCCGTGGAGGTATGCTTACTCAGTCAGCTGAGGGAGTCTGACCTTCCCGTCGGTGATGCGAGCCGAACGCTGGAGCTCAAGCAGTGGCCTACTTGAGCTGCTGCCCATATACCAACTTCGGTTGAATATATGGGGAGTAATGGTTCGAAATTGGAATTCAATTCCCCGTCAAAGACGGTACTCAGTCAATACGTTGTTTCGATGACGTATGTTTAACGTTGTCCATACGGCGGTAATTGTATGGATGCCGGTTCTATAGTGATCGGTAATGTATGGGAATACTTTCGTGAGTGCTGGCACGGAAGGTTCAACCTATATATTGTCAAATTTTCTGCAGGTACGCTAACTCGAATTCGAATTATAGGCTACCTAGCTATATCGAGTAGCTATATAGTGAGAGACGTAATATGTATGCCACCAAAGTCATTGCGTAAGACCAAGATTACTTGGCATTTCTTTTCTTTGGTGAGGACGGATAGGTTCTGCATTCATTCCCAAGAAGGGTAACGAAGAAATCTTTGGAAGAAATCGCACTCAAATCAGCTAAAACCCTATCTTAAGGAGCATCTAGATAGTCTGCAAAATCAGGGAAATTGGTTTCCACGAATTTTAAACCTCCGTTAAATTATTTAAATCAACTTGGGGTAGTAAGACGAAATGATGTTTCCTAAGTTATAAAACTGCTGTAAAAGTTTGAAAATTTTTGAAGCCTTCTAGCTTGGTATTTATGATTTTAGATCAATCCTGTGTAAAACTGTTAACTCTGAACAGTCTGGACAACTGAAATTTTTCGACACTCATAAGTTGTTCAAACGAAAAATCGTTCAATATGAAAGTTGTAGACAACTAAGTTTTGATCTTACCATAAAAATGTGAATAATTCTTGACAAAGGGTTTGAGAGTTATGGTCAAAATACAACCTCTCTGGACACCCAGTTTTCCTGGTTGACGTCAATCTGAAAACCTGAGCATCTCACTCCATTGGAGTCTGAATTGATCTTAGTGGTGACTAGATGAATCGTTCCTTAATATCAGAGGGATCTTGTGTAAATTTTTGAGAATTTTTGAAGCAAATTAGCTATCGTTTTGGCAATTTCTTTCACTGTCCAGAGTTAGTAGTTCTTGTTACCATCAGCTGATCCATCGGTCTTTTGTTGGGACAGATGGAAGAGCTGCTGGTCGTTGACGCACAGGGACACGTGCACTCCGCTTGCCTGCACTGGGACAGGTTTCCCCGCCATCTCTAGGAGCTTTTGAGTGCAGCCAGTTACCTCCAGCCACCGGTTTACGATGGCCACGAGTTTGTGGAGGACGGAGTTCGTCGCTGCAGTGTGACGATGGTGATCCCGCAGCACCCGCTCAACGGGTGGGAGCCGATCGTGACTCAGGTGGTCGATCACTACCTGCTGGACACTTGGGAGCTTACCGCCATGAGGGCGATGACCACTTTTTGCTCTTTGCACCCTCTGGAGGTGGTTCTGACCGCGTTCGGGTTGTTCCCTGCACCTGACCCGGCAGACCCACTTTGGCTCGACCGGATGGCACACGTGGACGTGGTCGCTACCCTTGACCCGGTCGGGGCACCTCGGACGACAGCGATGTGCTTGGACGGTCTTTACAGACTTCACACTTACCAGAGTTACGCCGTCGCTCAGTTGGTGGACCACGCTCAGGCCTTGCACCTGGCGGTCCAGTTGAGAGATGGGCAGCTTCAGGAGGCTAGTACCGAGCTCGAGAGCAGGGCTACTCTTATCGCCCAGCTCTACGGCCAGGTTCACGAGCCTCAGGACATGGTGTTGGATCGTGACGCTATGATCAACTTCCTGGAGGACCAGTTTCACGACCTGCAGCTTGAGTTGGACGAGGCCCAGGGGCAGCTCCACGCGATACAGCACGCGCAGGATGCCCTTCACGCACCTCCCGACGAGATGCAGGTGGATGAGGAGGATGAGCCCCAGGAGACCGAGGGCGTTTCAGAGATGGACTCCGAGGACCAGGCGCCGCAGCCCGCACCGGTTGAGGTTCACACTCCCGCGGCGAGTGAGGCATCGGTCAACATGTAGACCGAGGCGCTGTTTTCTTAGCTTTTGTAGACTCCTCTTAGTGTAGCCTACTTTTGGATCATGGCTACTAGGCTAACTTAGAGTTGAGTAACCCCCTTAGTATTGATGTTAGAAGTAACCAAGTAGAAATGGGAGGATGATGTATGTAATGGACCTCAAATGCTACTAATGTGAAATATCGGTGATATGTGAAAAGCTGAATGCAGCAGCTAGTTCGAATTTTTATCCTCCTTTCCTCTCTGATTTAGCTCCTGAGTTGAATATCAAAGTTGTTCCAAATTTCATCATGAAAATACTCGCAAAATTTCAGCTCAAACGGATCAGTATCGCACGAGATAATCACAAAATACAGAAGCTCTGTTTTCTGTAAAACAGAAAAACCAGAGAAGGAGTAAATGAATTTTCCGACTAACCTACTTTTGGAATCTGACTTTGTGATGACTACCAAAGTTGTAGCCCATAAAATTATATATCTCCTGTAAAAGTTCCAAGTTTATATCATGTACAGAACCCCAGTTATGAGCGTTTTCGTATCACTGGTTTTGCTGCACAACATGATTAAAGCGATTTCCATTACTTCCATGTCATTTTGAGTTGTAAATTCCATTTGAAATAATGTTGAGCCTAATGCAAAAGTACTCACATTTCAGATGGTTGGATCAACTCGAGGCACCCCTAGTGGTTTTGGAGCCGGGGGGAATGGCGATCCACCTCCACCTCCTCCACCAGTGGGTATCGCTGAGGTTCTTGCCGCCCAGACGGAAATTTTGGTTCAAGCTCAGCAACAACCGCGGGGTGGGCATCATGCTCATCACGCACAAGCGAGCTATCAAGATTTCCTCAGTATTCAGCCTCCGCTGTTCAATAAAGCGGATGAGCCTCTGGACGCGGACGCTTGGATTCGCACAATCGAGTCCAAGTTTTCTCTATTGACTACTCCTTGTTCCGAAGCGAACAAGACTCGCTACGCCGCGCAACAGCTTCGCGGATCAGCTCGTATGTGGTGGGATCATTACCACGGGATGCTACCGGCTAATCATGTGGTGAATTGGAATGAGTTCAAATTGGCTTTTCGAGATCATCATATTCCAGCTGGACTTCTTGACCGTAAGCTCAACGAGTTCTTGGCTTTAACTCAGGGCACTCGTACCGTGGTGCAGTATGCCCAAGTATTCCATCAATTGTGTCAGTATGCTGGACATCACGCGGATACCGACGCTAAGAAGCGTGAACGCTTCCGTCGAGGCCTTAGCACCAAGTTACAAGAAAGGCTAAATCTTGTCCGTGCGGACACTTTCAATGAATTGGTGAATATGGCTATCTCCCAGGAGGATCTTATTTCTGCACACCGCGCTGAAAAGAAGCGCAAGGCACCTGCTGGACCCTCGAGTGCCTCTGCACCGAGGTATCGTATTGTGCAGAATAACCCACGCGCACCCTCTCAGAAGGCCCCTCAGCCAGGGCATTGGACTATTCGGCCTCCCTAACAGCAGCAGCAGACTCGATTCGGGTTTCCTCAGCAAGCCCGATTTGCACCTCCGCAGCAGCAGAACGGCCCAAGGCCGAATACCCAGTCAGCCGCTCGCCCTGACAACAACAACCGCTATTTCAGATGCGGGAGTCCGGATCACTTTGCCAAGATGTGCCCCCAGGCGGGACAATCTCAAGGGCAGGCTTCTCGCAGAAATGATCAGAATAAGGGCAAGAGGCAAACCATTCAAGTCAGGCAGGGCCGACTTAACTTCACCAACCTTGCTGACCTTCCTGAGGGAGCACCAATCATGTCGGGTACATTCTCTATAAACCAACACCCCACCGTTATCTTATTCGATTCTGGTGCATCTCATAGCTTCATTAGTTCTAAATTTGGAGCAAGGGTTGGGTTAGATTTCTGTCACACGAAAGGGTCATTCATGATATCTACTCCGGGTGGTAAAGTCGCATCAAACCAAATCGTTCATAATGCGCCACTTAGTATGGGTAGTAAAACTGTTCCTACCACTTTAATCTTGTTACCACTAGAAGGTATGGATATTATTCTGGGAATGGATTGGATGAAAAGACATGGAGTATTGTTAGATATCTCTTCCCGAGCCGTTGAAATAAATTCTCCAACTCATGGTCATTCGGTTCTATATTTACCTCACCACCAATGCAACAACTCTTGTGCCTATGCAATGAAAGATATTCATCTCGAAGATATTCCGGTAGTCCGTGAATATACAGATGTGTTTCCGGACGATTTACCTGGTATGCCGCCAGACCGGGATATCGAATTTATCATTGAACTTCAGCCTGGTACAGCCTCTATTTCGAAAAGGCCGTATCGAATGCCGCCTAAAGAATTAGCCGAATTAAAAATCCAGCTGCAAGAACTTCTGGACAAGGGTTTTATTCGCCCAAGTGCTTCACCTTGGGGTTGCCCAGCATTGTTCGTAAAGAAGAAGGATGACAGTCTGAGGTTGTGTGTTGACTACCGGCCTCTCAATGCGGTGACCATCAAAAATAAATATCCACTTCCCCGCATTGATGTACTGTTTGATCAGTTGGCAGGAGCAAAGATCTTCTCCAAGATTGATCTTCGTTCGGGTTATCATCAAATTAAAATCCGGCCTTGTGATATTCCCAAGACCGCTTTCTCAACCAGATATGGTCTCTATGAGTACTTGGTTATGTCTTTCGGTCTCACCAATGCGCCAGCTTATTTCATGTATCTTATGAACTCGGTATTCATGCCGGAACTTGTCAAGTTTGTCGTGGTTTTTATCGACGACATACTGATCTATTCCAAGAATGAGGCAGAACATGAGCAACATCTGCGCATCGTTCTTCAACGTCTCAGAGATCATAAGCTGTACGCAAAATTCTCCAAGTGTGAATTCTGGCTGGACACAGTCAAGTTTTTGGGTCACACTATATCCAGTGAAGGCATTTCCGTTGATCCCAGCAAAGTACAAGAAGTGATGGACTGGAAACCTCCTACTTCAGTTCATCAGATCCGCAGTTTTCTCGGCTTGGCGGGGTATTACCGCAGATTTATTCCGGACTTCTCCAGAATTGCTAAGCCCATGACAGAACTACTAAGGAAGGATGTTAAGTTCAAATGGAATGCAAAGTGCGATGAAGCATTCCATACATTGAGAGCACATCTAACCACTGCACCAGTCTTGGCTCAACCTGACAACAATAAACCCTACGACGTTTATTGTGATGCTTCAGGTACTGGTCTTGGTTGTGTTCTGATGCAAGACAATCGGGTTATACATATGCTTCCCGAGCTCTTCGGCCACATGAGCTAAATTATCCCACTCATGATCTTGAGCTAGCCGCGGTGATTCATGCTCTCAAGCTTTGGAGACATTATCTTATGGGTACTCATTGCAATATCTATACCGACCATAAGAGTCTCAAATACATTTTCACTCAAAGTGAGCTGAATATGAGGCAACGAAGATGGCTGGAATTGATCAAAGATTATGACCTGGAAGTTCATTATCATCCGGGCAAGGCTAATGTGGTAGCCGATGCGCTCAGTCGTAAGGTTCACTGCAATTGCCTTTCAGTGGAGTCATATAATGACACATTGTGTGCTGAAATGCAAAAGCTGAAATTGGAAATCATTCCTCAGGGCTCTTTGAATCATATTTCGGTGGAACTGACGCTTTATGACAAGGTCATCATGGCACAATTCCATTTGGGTCATTGTTGATAGGCTCACAAAGACCGCTCATTTTATTCCAGTGCATACTGAATATAGAGCCAAGAAATATGCTGAAATATATATCGATCGGATAGTCTGTCTACACGGTATACCCAAGACAATTATCTCGGATCGGGGTCCTTAGTTTGTGGCAAGGTTTTGGGAGCAGCTCCAAGAAGCTCTCGGAACCAAGTTAATTCGAAGCTCGGCTTACCATCCACAGACTGACGGACAGACCGAAAGGGTGAATCAAATTCTCGAGGATATGCTTTGAGCATGTGTCATCCACTATGACAAGAACCGGGACAAATGTTTATCCTTGGCTGAGTTTTCTTATAACAACAGCTATCAGGCCAGTCTGAAGATGGCACCATTCGAGGTCTTGTATGGTCGACGGTGTCAAACTCCTTTGAGTTGGTCCCAGACTAGAGAACGTCAAATATTTGGGCCCGAATTAGTGGTCGAGGCTGAAGAGAAAGTAAAAATAGTACAAGCAAATCTCCGAGCAGCCCAGTCTCGGCAAAAGAGTTATTTCAATAAAAGAAGGGATCCTTTGAAGTTCATGGTTGGTAACCATGTCTATTTACGAGTGTCCCCAACTCGAGGCGTTCAACGTTTCGGAGTCAGGGGTAAGCTAGCACCTCGCTATGTCGGGCCTTATGAAATCATTGAAGAATGTGGACCCGTGGCTTATCGTTTGCGACTTCCTTCAAGACTCGCTGCCGTCCATAATGTTTTCCACATATCCCAACTCAAGAAATGTGTTCGAGTTCCTACGGAAATCATTGATCAACAAGAAATTTTAGTGGAGCCCGATCTCTCATATACTGAATATCCACTCAGAATTCTGGATCAAAAAGAGAGAGGTACTCGTCGAAAGGTGGTAAAAATGTATAAAATTCAGTGGTCTCATCACACTGAAGAAGAAGCCACCTGGGAGACGGAAGATTATCTTAATCGACATTATCCGGGTTTTCTTAGCTCCACCTCAGGTATATCATTTTCCCTACCTCAATTCAATCATCCAATCTCGGGACGAGATTCTTTTTAAGGGGGCTAGGCTGTGACACCTCAGGTGTCAGTACATTTAAATACAATAAATGTACCTTAGTTAAACTAAACAAAAAAATTTGGGAAACTAATTCAAAGAGAAAGAGTCAAATAAAAGACAAATTATACAAAATAAATTAATGGAGAAAGAAAAAGGAGTGAAAAGCTACTCAAAATTTAATTCCAAAAGGTGCACAAAATTTTAGTTGGCTCATGAGAGGTACTTCAATTGACATGTGCTCAATTGAACTTCAGCCAAAATCAAGTCAAAAACTAATTAAAACTAAAGTCCTTTTATGCAAATTTGCAAATGGACAAGTAGTTCAAAATGTGAGTTTCAAATGAAAATTTCCATAACATGAAAGTTGTAGATCTTGAAAAGTTATGCAAAATTGGTATTCAACACTTTTTCATTTGAGCCCTCTAAATAGGAGATATTTTTAGATTACCGAGAGGTCCCTAGAATTTTCAGAAATCGCAAAAGAGCCCCTATCTCCATCTCTCTCTCCCGGTTGGCTCTATTTCGCCCGCCGCCCGCCGTACGCCGCCGGTGGACTTCGACCACCGCGCGCCCGCGGCCAAATGGACCCGGGAAGTCCCCCAGCGCCACCTGGCCCGCCTCTTGGCACCTCCTCATGCGCACACGCGTCCCAGACGCCTCCCCAAGCCGCCACGACACCCCCCGCCATGCGCCGCGCCGCTGTCGCTCCGCCCGCTCGCCGTCGACTCGCCCAGGGCCAAATCGACCGCACCCAGTAGCTACTCCCTTCGCCCAGGAGCTTCTTGGCCTATAAGAACCCCCAGAGCCCCGCCGTTGCGCGCCTTCTCCTCCTTCTTCCTCCTCCCGCCGCTCCGCCATGGCCGCCGAGCTCCAGCTCGCGCGGACCGGCTAACCCAGCCCTACATTGCCCCCTCCGACCACCGCAGCAGCTTCGCCACCTCTTGGTTAAGCTCCACGCGCGCGGAATCGAACCCAAACCTCCTCCAGACGCCGTTCCCCTTTTGCGCCGCCGCCGGCGAGCTCAGGCTCCCCGCGGACCGGCCAGCTCCGAGGGAGAACGAGCACGACAGCTACCCCAGAAGCATCCACAAGCTCACGCGGTGCTCGTGCGCGCCCTGTTCCCCTACCCCGAGCCCTCCTTCACCTCCAGCGCCGGCGAACCGAACAACCACCCCGCCATTGACGCCGACGAGCTCGAACCCGTGCACCAAACACTCGAACGTCGACCAGGGTAGGTGTTCCTCGATCCCTTATCTCCCACGCGCCTCCCCGTGGCAGCCCCGGTAAGCCTTGCATCGCAGAACACCACCGGCAAGATGCCACGGCGGAGAAGGCCGGCGAAGGACCTGGTTATAAATTCTTTTTTTTCGTTCAAGGGTGTTTCTGCAAGTATCCCAGTGTATACCAATGAACTTCTAAAATGCGAAACAAATCACATAAAAATCAGAAAAATGTAAACTCAACTGATCTGGAATCCTTGTAACAAGATCTACAATTTTTGTAACAGTCACATCTGCAGAAATTCAATCGATTTTAATCTGGGAAAAAGAATAAGAAAACCACCTTATGCATGTTCAGGAAGTTCTACTCAGCAAATGACCTTGATTTTTGTATATGTTATCACTAATGGAATATTAAGATCACTGTAAAAATATTACACCGAACCAAAACAGTTATCATGTTGGAACAATCAAGATTCTCTAATCTGTTGTTAGCTTTCTCGATTTAATTCTGGAAAATATACACATGAACTTGATCTGAAATTTTTTATGCATGCATGTGCCACTGAATCCCTGCTAATCCCTAAATTTCAGATTTATTAGAGTTCATTTTCTATATATCATGGTATATGCTTGTTTAATCAACTTAACTCTTCATATATAGTTCTTTTGCTCAGAAAAATCTATATTTATTTCTAAAGTCTCTTTTTAGTTCTCTGTTCCTGTCTAAAAATTTTGAGCTGCAGTTACTGAGTTTTGCTTTGGTGAATACTCATGCTTAGCATCTTAGGGCTAGATTTACTGTTTTTGTTCTGGGTAATCTACAATGTTTCTGATCATGATTTTTGGGCACAATCTTATTTAGAGTATGTTCTCCCTGTAATAAAAAGTTCAGATGCAATACTGGTTAAATGAACCTTGAGAAATTTATGCAAACTCATGCTAAGTTAACTGCATAACTAATTTATCATATTGAGTTAAATCTTGAAAACTTTTCTGGAGTATTTTTAGCTCATAAATAGACTCTGGTAAAAATTTGAGAACCATATCCCTAATAAACTTTCTGTAGATTTAATCTTTGTAAATGGCTTGCTGTTTTTGTTCTTTTTGTCACCTCAGCTGTATAAGTGAATAAAATCTGGAAAAATTTCAGTGCTGAGTATACGCTATGAAGTTGCTCTCGTAAAATTTGTAGTACTAGAATCCATGTTAAACGTTCTGTACAAAAAGATGAAATAACTAGAGTAATCTACTTACATGAATAGTAGTGGTAAATGCTTTATGGTCAATGGCTGAAATTTATACCATGAATGCTTAAGTTTGGATCTGTGTTACTCCAGTTGTTCATCACTAGTTCGTGAGTAGAATTGTTATTATGAAATAATGAAATCATGCTATGTGTTGAAATTGAAAAGGAAAACCAAAACCCCCACTCATTCATGAAGAAACGTAGTTATGTTTACTACTCTATAAACGACTGCCCATGGAATGAAAAGTGAAATCATCACTAAATCAACTTTGTTAAACTACAACTTTATCGTGAAGGAAAGAAATTGTTATCCATGAATAACTCATAATCTTGCATTGCATATAGAAACGGTTAATCTCGCGGACGGTGACTACGAACTGGTGCCCGCGGACTCTCATGCGGAGCAGGAGGTTAATATGAACTGTGCTAACTCGTCTCAAGACCTGGGCCAAGCCCCAGAGGCTTTTCTGACTGACAGTGCCCAAGAAGGCAAGCCCCGGTGCAAAATCCCATTATTTTACGCTTTATATTCATCTTACTATTTGTATATGTTGTAATAATTTTATTGTGCATTTACGTTTTCTAGGAGTTGATCGAAAACCTTAGGTGCATGATTCCTAGGTACCTATGTTTGATACCCGGATCTTTTTATCGACTAGTTGCTCTGCTAACTAGGTACGGTAAAAGTCGAGAGGTTTCCTGCCTTTCGCGAGATTATAGGTGTTGACTGACTTTAATTCCTGCTGAAATATAAGGACAACGGGCGGGGTTGTGTAGTTGTGATACCCCGCCGGTGTAGTAAAAAATGGCTAAGGTCGCGGGGTGTGGCTCATTTCGTTAAGCGTTTGAAAGTACTAGCCACATACCGAGAAATATGGTAATCGGTAAGCTTAAGTACCTGATTGGACCGGCGAGTGGAACGATCTCGCACCCTCCTGGTAGAAATAGGGTTTATGTTTTTGTCGCGACGTACGGGTGCAAAGTGGTCGGACTCTGTAGTCGGGGAGGGTGTTCCGGATCCACGGACTGGAAAGAAAGGGGAAAAGTAGCGTGGGCGGGAGCGAAGTCAATCCCCATGCATGTGGTCTAGGTTCCCCTGGCCAGGTTGAAATCCGATTCAGAATCGTCCGCCTCTCACGGCATGAGATTGCTTAATGCTTTCGGTCACACAGAGTAACAAGTGGAACATGATGATGATAATACTGCTGGTTGATTAAATGGTTTCTCTACCATGTTTGTGTAGAGTTAGTTGCAAATTTAGAATGGTTAATCCAACTAGAAAATGGCTAAGTAAAACCTGAAAATAAGGATCAACATTTAGTGGCGTTTTTGGCAAAATAAACCCCAACAACTAAAAAGCCTTGCATGTCTAGTTATTGGACTATGTTATATCCGGAGACGGGTCAGTCTTGCTGAGTATTAGTATACTCAGCCTTGCTTGTGGCACTGTTTTTCAGGTACTAATTTCGAGGATCTATTTGCAAGTCTTACTTGGCCGTGTACCTTGCCTCCGGGTTGGTCTGTTGAGTGGGATGGCCCTTCAGCTGGTGCTAATCACCCTCCCGCTGAGTGACGCATTCGTACGGGCTTTATCGATGCGTCACATTATTTCGCTAGTTATCTTTTACTGCTTCCGCTGAACAATGAAACTTGAATAATTTGAGTAGATGGAACCCTGTAGTACTTTACTATTCTGAACATGGTTTGTAATAAATTTACTTTCCGCTGCAATCACTCTGAGATGTATGAAATGTTCTGTGTTGTAATCTCTGGGCTCACCTTCGTGTGAGTGTTGTCTGCTGATCCTGGAATAGCGTGGCTTTTATCGAGGCTTCACTCGAGGAACTACCGGTGAGTGCCAATTTGGGTCAGAGTTGCTTAGCAACAAAGATCAGTGCACCCGGGCCCAGTAGTTTTGGGTGGTTCCGCCACAACATCGAAGATATCCACTTGCAGATTGCACTTCAATGGCATTGCATCTCTGGAATTGATATTCCCGTGTTTTTGGCATCTTGGGCAACGCCGCACGAATTCTTTTGCGTCTCCATACATGTTTGGCAAAAAGAATCCACTTTGCCAAACTTTTGCATGGGTTCGGAAGGCTCCGTAATGTCCTCCATAGGGTGAGGAGTGACAACGCTCAAGAATCTTGCGGGTCTCGCATAACGGGATACAGCGGCGGAGTAAACCATCAGCGCAGACCTTGAATAGATAAGGGTCATCCCATAAATGGAATCTGCTGAGGTGTATCAATTTCTTCTTGTCTTCTCCTGGAGGTATATATCCAATCATCATGAAATTAACTAGGTTTGCGTACCATGGACTAGATGAGGTAACCTTCAGGAGAGTGTCATCCCTCAAGTAATCATTGATCGGCAAATCCGATCCTTGTACTTGCATCCTTGAGAGATGGCCTGCCACACAATTATCTGCTCCTTTCTTATCTCTTATTTCTAAATCAAACTATTGGAGGAGCAGAATCCAATAGATGAGTCATGGCTTGGCATCCTTCTTGGTTAGGAGGTACTTCAGTGCTGCGTGGTCCGTGTACACAATCACCATTGCGCCAACCAAGTAGGATCTGAACTTATCCATGGCGAATACTACCGCCAGGAGTTCCTTTCCTGTTGTGGCGTAGTTGAGTTGGGGTCCGGTCAATGTCTTACCAGCGTAGGATATAGCATAATGCTGCTTATCTCTACATTGACCAAGCACTGCACCTACGGCATAGTCGCTTGCATCACACATGATCTCGAAAGGAAGTTTCCAATCGGGAGGCTGGATGATGGGAGTGGTTACGAGTGCCTTCTTTAGAGTATAGAAGGCCACGAGGCATTCCTCGTCAAAGTTGAATGGGGCATCTTTTGCTAGTAGGTTCGTCAAGGGTCTGGTTATACGGGGGAAGTCCTTAATGAACCTCCTGTAGAAGCCAGCATGACCCAAGAAACTCCTGACTCCCTTGACATTAGTCGGGGGCGGCAACTGTTCGATAACATCGATTTTTGCCCGATCCACTTCTATCCCTCGCTCAGACACTCTATGCCCGAGAACAATTCCCTCACTGACCATGAAGTGACACTTTTCCCAGTTGAGAACTAGGTGTGTCTCTTGGCACCTCTTGAGAACTTTTTCTAAGTTCTCAAGGCATTGATCGAAGTCTTTGCCATAGACTGAGAAGTCGTCCATGAACACTTCCATGATGTGCTCAATCAGGTCTGAGAAGATTGCCATCATGCACCTTTGGAATGACGCTGGTGCGTTGCATAGTCCGAAACACATTCGCCGATAGGCGAACGTACCATAGGGGCAGGTGAAGGTAGTCTTGCTTTGGTCATCGGGGTGGATAGGAATCTGATGATAACCAGAGTATCCATCGAGGTAGCAAAAGTATGAGTGCTTTGCCAACCGTTCAAGCATCTCGTCGATGAAGGGAAGAGGGAAGTGATCTTTCCGGGTAGCCTTGTTGACCATCCGGTAATCGATACACATCCTCCATCCGGTCTCTGTCCGTTGAGGTATGAGCTCGTTTCTCTCATTTCGGACTACCGTCATACCTTCCTTCTTCGGGACCACTTAAACTGGGCTGAACCACTCACTGTCTTGTACGGGGTATATGATACCCATGTGTAGTAGCTTAAGCACCTCTTTCTTGACTACCTCCCTCATCGCATCGTTAAGCCGCCATTGATGTTCTCGTGACGGCTTATGTTCCGGCTCCATTGGAATGCGATGGGTGCATAGATTGGGGCTGATCCCCTTCAAGTCTTGGAGAGAATATCCAATGACGGACCGATATTTCTCTAAGACTGCAACGAGCCGCTGAGTTTCACTCTCTGTCAGTTTGTCGCTGATGACAATTGGCGTGGCTCTGTTGTCGTGGAGGAATGCATACTTCAAACCAGGGGGCAGCGGCTTCAGCTCAGGAAGAGGAGGTTGCGGTATCTCCTCTTCGTTGAGCTTACTTTTGCCGGCCAGATCTGTTTCTTGGGTGAAGTGCGAGACATCTTCCTCAAGAATGGGATGAGTTTGCTCTTCTTGGCTGATGTTCACTGCGTCCTCCAATGGGTCTTGCTCCGGGCTAACCTCAGCAATGGTGTTGCATGAACGGACTAGACTGACCGGGACTTTTTCTTTGCCAACCTTGACCTCGAGAGTTGCTCGTTCTCCATTTGGGTTGACAAGGGGCTCTATTAGCTGACCTATCAAGACGAACTCTTCACCTTCCAGGACATTGAAGACGTGGAAGTCCAGGAAGATCTTGTTACATCCCATCTTCAGGGATATAGCCTGGAGAATCCCCTTACTTTCCACTATCTGGCCGTCGATCCACTTCAGGTGCTTATGCGAGAAGGTCAAGGGCTCACATGAAACATGATCTGCCAAGGTTTTGGACATCACATTCACCCCAACCTTCGGGTCATAATAAGTTTCTTGTGGTTCAGCATCCCCAATAGTGCAGAGGAGCACTCTAGGATTGCAGTAGATCTGAATAATGCTACTGCTGGCCTCAGCTTCCTCTGTCCATTCCTTACTTATGATCGCAGAAAGACCCTCTATCTGCGATGAAGCTTCGGGAAAGAACGCCTCAGATCTTGAGCATATACACTTATGCTCCTTCGGTATGCTTGCAACATTACTGAGTTTCAGGTACTCTTCCTCTGTGAAGAGATCGGCTATGAACATAGGCATGTATTCAATGAGGGGCTCATGATCTGCGGACTTTGGTGGTTCGGTGATTTCCTCTATGTATGGTGGAGGTGGAGAGGATGCGGATGAGAGAATTTGAAGCTGTTGTGTCTCGCTAGGCTACTCTATTGGCTCTGGTGGATCGTCATAGATACCGGTGTCGTCATTACTATTCAGAACCTTCTCTAGGAGGGTCCTGACTTCAACCACTGTCTTGTACATGACGGATCCCTCGGAAGCCACATTCATGAAATGTGCACTTTCTGGTTTAAGGCCATAGAAGAAGTGTTGCATAAGTATTTCCTCCGGCATCTGATGTGGTGGCCCAGAGTCTACTAAATGCATGAATCTAGCCCAGACTACTCCAAGTGATTCATCGCCTTGCTCGAATGATAACAGTTGTTTCCGATGGGGAATCACTTTGGAGATAGGATAGAAGAACAAGCAGAATTCATCCTTCAACTGTATCCAATCTCCTCCAACTCTTCTTGCCGTCCGGTTGTACCAAATCTTGGCTTTCCCCGTCAGAGAGAACGGGAATAGCTTCCACCGTAAGGTGTTTTGGGTCATACCGAGTATAATCAGAAGAGAGCAATTCTCTTCGAAGATTTGCAAGTGAGCATAGGGACACTCGTCCTTTTTACTAGAGAAGGACAGTGCGCAAACCATGGCTATGAGACAGGGACGGATCTCGTAACCATCGGATAGAATGGGGTGGCAAGATGGTGGCGGTTCCAAGTACTTGCGAGATGGAACTGCCGGATAAATAGGAGGAAATTCCATATGGATGGATGGAAAGTCTTACGGCCGATTAACTATAAGTCTAGTGTTTCTACCGTTCCCCGGCAACAGCGCCAGAAAGCTTGTTGGCACTCTTTAGCCTAACGAATTACTCCGCAAGCGCACAGAGACCGATTGTAGCTTTCACCATCGAAGCCAAGGAACGGTAAAGCTTCGACCAAATTTAGAAATCTTCAACCGGACACAACCAGCGAGAAGAAGACAAAAGGAAAGAGGGCCTAACTCCAGATAACCTACTGTTCTGACTAGTTGACGAGTTAACTACTGACTTGATCTGCTTAGGTGGCTGGAAGGGGAAGAACTTCAGAAAGGGATGAGAGGGGAGTCCAACGGCAACCTGAAACTACTGCTATAAAAACACCCGAACATGGTGGACTAAGAGGGATGGATAGGGCTGTCACCACCTACCGCCTACCACAATGGTTCCGTGGGGTGGAACACAACTTGAGATAACTACCAAGCCTGGGCACCACACCCACAGCTCTCGAGCTACTTGCTCCTACCGTGTACTTAGATAGAAAGCAACCTCAAATAAGTAGAACTTGCTACTTACGCAGACTCAGGATCCCGCAGATCAAAAAAGTAATTAAACTAGTAATTAAGACAGAAAGTAAAGCTAGCAAGAAACTAAAGTTGAGACAAGGAACTTACTCAAAGTAAATTCCTCCAAGGTGGATACAAAATGTGGAGTAAGACTGAGAGAACTCGAGTCCCCTCCTTTAGCTCGGCTTTCACCAGAGCACTCGCCTCACTCTCTTCCTACTCAAACACAAGAGTGTAACAAAGAGACTCTCTTCTCTAATGGATTGTGTGTGTTACAAGAGGGGGGTTTGAGCTCTATTTAAACTACTTCAGGGTTGGTGCTGAGTTGAGCGTCGGTTGTACGCAGGTAAGACAGTTGTGCTTGTCTTTCACGCCAAGGGAGAGTACCAGAGGACGCCAAGTGGGGCCGGTCGGCCTCCCCTAGGCCGGCCGGCCTGGGGATGCGGCTATCTGGCCACCGCCTTTGCGTGGACGCCTGGGATTGCTTCCTGAAGTCGATGATAGTTGCGCGGCTCCGAAGCAGGCTGTTAGAGGCTGGCCGGCCTCTCCTAGCCCGGTCGACCTGGCTCTGGCTCGATTCAGGCCTCCGTCGCTCTGGCACGTTGTTCACAAGATGCACACTACTCCTCAAGTCGGTTTGGGTCCTGAATCTTTGGGTTGTCATTGGAATTGGGCCCAACTTGACTTGGTTCAAACCTTTCGATCTTAACCTGTGAATTTTGCCTGAAGCACCTTTGGGTGGACTTAATCATGTGCTCAAAGCCATGATTCACAAAGTTTCACGACGAAACTTCACAGGGGTAGGCCGGCCGGCCTGGGAATCACCCCATTTCGGCTCATTTTCGTACATGTTGTTCCTGGATTCAAATACTCACCAAAACTTATGGAACTTGTTAATATTAGTGAAAATCATAAAAAAATAGTTCCAAAAACATGAAATCCGAAGGAATGTTGGCGGTAAACATCATCGAAATCGACCGCCAATATTTGGCTTCTCCATCTTTTTTTTACTCGAGTAAAATTGTAAGCTCACTCGCTTTTATCTCTTTTTCTTTTTTTCAGGGGGATGGAGAGCTTCTGGTGAACCACTTATGATGGACTTTATTGATGAACGTGCACAATGGATGGCCAAAGTACTCGATGATCATGATATTTCTCGAAAGGCAATGATGTTTGATCAAGCTCAAAATACCAAAAGATAGCTATATGGGTTCAATTCTATTCATGTATGGCTCTGGATAGGACTTGTAAGGTTGAAAGTAAATGAGAGTTGCCTTGTTTTAGCTTTTTAAAGAAAAACTCCAAGACTTCAAATTAGAAAGAACATGTCTCTCATTTTGTCATATCGTGAGGGTCAATAAACAAAAGTTCAAGTGATCCTAACATATAAGTTCCAAAGGTAACCAGTACTCGCATAAGAAATAAAACTTAGGCACCCTTGTTAGTCATGTGTGAATTCATCTCTTCCAAGAATTTCATTCAAGTTTTAATTTTATTTCATTTAGAACTAATTTGAACATAAACCAGGAAGGAAAAAAATATGGGATCGCAAACCTCCGTGACGAGTTGTCATGTCGATGTTTTTGTTAGGTATGGGTGTAGTCTGGCTACCTGGTCTTGAGTTGCATCACATTTTGCTCAACTTCGCCAAGGAGTTCGTCTCAGTGTTGTTCATGATGTTCTTTTTTCTTTGCCCTTAGTATCGAGAGTCATATTTGCGTGTGGAGTCTTGGGAAGCACCTTCACTTTCAAACTATGTCCTCCCCCATGCTCAGATTTTGCGATACTTGGTGCCAAAAGCTGAGCATCAGAGGTTGTAGTTATCTTTCTCCATTAAAGCCTGGAAGTGAGTCTCTTTCAATTGCACCAACTCTTTGTTCATTTAAGTCCCGACCTGGAAGGTTAGTGACAAGAATACCTGAAGGGAGGGAGTCCTAGAATTAAGTCTTGAAGCTCTTTTCAAGTTTATTTTATTGGAAAGCAAAGATTTTTTTTAAAAAAAATTAGAAGACTGAAAAAAAATATGAGTTACCTCCCGGTAGTGCTTGTTTATGGTCAAAAGCTCGACCTTGGGAGCCTCTTATTGATGTTGTAGCTAGCTTGGTGTTGTGGCTCCCTCCATCACCAATCTCCGGATTAAATTCATGATTTCTAGCTACAAGATGTGCGCAACAAACCACCACGAGATTTGCAATATTTATGATAGAAAAATTCATCTACAACCACCCTTTCGAAATTTTCCTGATCAAGGGGCATTGGATGGTTGGAATCGGCATGTGTGCTAATAGCGATGGGAGATGGAGTCTCATCGAAGGAGTATGTATCTTGTGGTTCTTCCAAGATGAAACTTCCATGCTCAACATTGCCTTCCGAATTCGATATGGAGTTTGCTGCCTCAAGAGTATCCATAAAGCAGACATTTTCGACATCGAGCTCTAGCCTATAGTATTCTTGAGACGTATCATAATCAATGCCTTCGATATGGAAATCCTTGGATTGCTCTGGGTCAAGGAGAAAAGATTTTTCCTCGTAGTCACCAAACAGATCAAGGCATTGATATGATTTGGAGGAACTTGGAGTGATAGAAGCTTTGAACTCCTCATCAGAAAATTCAAATTCGTCCTCCGAGAATTGGAGCTCCATGTTAGGGAATGATGAATCCTCCTTGATCAGTTTCGGACAAGGATTCTTCCTCGGGATCGGGAGTCACTACCTCAGATTCTCCATCAGCATCACTTTCTTCCTTTAGTAATGATGAGACATCACCATCTATTGTCGATTCATCGTTGTCAAACATGGACAAGAAGAAAGGTCGATGATTTTCGCTGAAGGGCTCAGGATTTGAGGTGGAAGGTTTTGGTTCAGCAATCTTTTGTGGGCAGGATGTTGGAATTTGGGCAAAAGGTTCCGCTCTTTGAGTGGGCTCTCGAGATTCTTCAGGTGGGTCTTTATATATTCTGGTATACTCGGTATTCTGAAGGATCCTACCAAGGATAGCTTTTCCCTCGCTTACGGCTTTGTGCAAGAAGGACCCTCCGGAGGCCTTGTCTAAAAAGGTCGCGCTATCTGTTCTAAGGCCATAGGAAATGTGTTGTAATTTCATAGCCTCGGGCATACTCAAGTCTGGGCTTGAAGAAATCAGCTCGGTATAACGAGCCCATGCTGCTCCTTGAGATTCTTCCTCTCGTTGCTCGAAAGTTAGAACTTCTATACGAAGGGAAACAATCTTCTTTTTGGGGAAGTAACGAAGACAAAACTTATCTTTCAGAATATTCCAATCACCCTCTATGCTTCCTACGGTTATGGAATACCATTCTTTGGCACGACCAGTCAAAGAGAATGGAAAAAGCTTCCATTTCACAGTTTCATGGTGCATGCCTGGTATTGAAATGATAGAGCAGTTTTCCTCAAATTCACGTAGGTGAGTGTAAGGATTTTCATCGTTGCACCTAGAAAAAATTGTGATTGAACCATGGCTACGAGACTAGGGCGGCTCTCATAGCCTGGTATAAGGATGGGATGACATGAAGGTGGACGCTCGCCGTAATGAGGCCCTAGAGCTGAGAACCCACGGATAGTCATGGAATCCATGTGGAATGTGGAGTGATACAAGGATAAACTTGAATCGATACTAGTACAGCTACAGCTCCCCAGCAACGGCGCGAGAAAGCTTGTTGGCAGTTCTTAGTCTAACAGAATAAATCCACAAGCATAGGATACCGATGTAGCTTTCACCTTGAAGTATTCCAGGGTATCGAATCCGTGAGGAATGAGAAGTGTACTGAGTAGTAACTCTTGTTTATCCAGGGGCTATGACGGGAGTGAAGAGGTACAGATAAGATACGTAGAGGTAGTCTAACGTCGTCTTACTAACTACTCCTGTCAAGAATACTTGACTTGTACTCTAGTTACTTCGGCGGCCTAAGAGAAGGACTCAAACTGGGATGAGAAGGGAGTCCAACGTCGGTCAGCAACTACATCTATGAAAACACCCGAACATGGTGGACTACAAAGGGTGGACAGGGCTACCACCACCTGCTGCCTACCACTGCAGTTCCGTGGGGTGGAACACAACCCAAGGCAACTAACCAAGTCTAGGTACGACTCCTAAACTATCGAGTCACTTAATCCTATCTCACATTAAGATAAAGAGCAACCTCAAATAAGTAGATCTTGCTACTTACACTGACAAGGGATCCCGCAACTAGAGAGATCAAGTATTCAAGTACTAATAATATAAAGGAGAGAAAGTAATACTGACGAAAGAAGAGGAAATTACTCAAATTGAAGCTTCATTCTTCTGAGGCACAAAGTTGGAGAGGGGCCGACACTCCGGCTCCACTCCGGACTCTCACCTCGCCTCTCTCCCTATTTTCTAAAGATATGTGGAGTGCTACGCTTCACCTTGGACTTGCTCCAATTCTCCGTGTCTTGAATGAGGGGTGGGGGCTCCCTATTGTAGTGCTTCCAAGGCGGTTATCACGAAAACGCCTACACTTCACGCAAGGAGGTCGGCGTCGTAACTTCCATGCGAAGGCTGCACACGTGGCATGACAAAGTCAGGCCGGCCGGCCTCCCCTAAGCCGGCCGGCCTAGGAGTCACGCCATCTGTCCACCGCCTTCGAGTGGATGCTCCTAATGCTCTTTGGAGGTCAGTGCAAAAGGCCGTTTGTCAAACTGACTTTTCTTGGGCCGGGCAGCCTGGCTCTGGAGGCATTTCGGCCCACCATTGCACCGACACACTCCTCAATGGTTGGAGATTACTCCTGGATGGGTAGATATCTTGTTCTCTGATCATGGCACAGAATTCCTCCGTTTTGCTTAGGGGTTCAAGCCTTCCGGTTCCAACTTGTGCATTCTAGGAAACTACCCATTGCATTGGCCAGAATTCCCCCTCTAGATGGCTCTGGTAAAATTTCATGCCAAAATTCCACAGCAGCTATGCCGGTCGGCTGGACTCGGGCCTTCCGGTCCAAACAGTATCCGTTTTGGGTCAATTTTGGATATGTTGTTCCTGAGATCAAATATGCACCAAAACTTGTGGAACTCATTAGATATAATGGTTATGGCATGATTATGACCTATGTTTCATGAAATCAGGCAGAGTGTTGGCGGCGAAAATTACCGATATCAACCGCCAACAATGGGCACGGCAAGCCCCAGGGCGCCGGTCCACCAGTTCTAGCTCCAGCTGTATTCCACCTATTGCCCGATGTTCAGCTTCGTCCAGAGGGTTCAGCTCTTTTACTCAGCAGCTGGGCGAGCTGAACGTCCGCGCTAATAACATTGATGAGTCACTGTGCCAGCACGTCCAGTCCAGTCAGGACTAGCAGCGACATACAGGCTAGAGGATCGACAACATGGAGCAGCAACATTTGCAGCTACAGAAGGAGTGCAGGGATTACTACTGTTGGGCTGGGTTTAATCCCAACCAACAGCAGTGAGTCTGAAGCTAGCTTGGGGAAGGACCCCCACGGGAGGTAACTTGTATCAAACTCTATCCCTTTACCGCTTTCAAATATTGCATGAAACAAAATAAAAAATTTGCAAAAACTAGAAAATCCATAAAAACTTGCATAACTAAAATCAAATAAAAAATTGCATAACTAAAATTAAAAAAATTGCATAACTAAAATTAAAAAAATTGCAAAACTTAGAAAACCCAAAAATATTTATTTGCTTTCCAATATGTGCGGTAAGCATGTGTAGTTTTTCCATGTTGCGATGATGAATAGTTGCTCTGTTATTTCCTTTCATATGCCTAGTTACAACCTTATGCTCCACCTAGTTTTGAGTTTGATGGCTAAATGTTCAAACCTTAACCCTGAAACTTGTGGGTAGCAAAAAGCAAAACTAAGTCTAGGTTGTTGTGGGCTATGATATGGTTGACCAGAGTTGCTATAATCTTCTCCTATGTGATGCTTGATATCCAGAGTATTTGTTTTAAAAAATACAAAAATAAAATATACTTCCTTAATGCACAAAATTCCCATCCAAAGCCATATGAGTTACAAGTTTGAAAAGCCTTTCCACATATGCAACTTGTTTTCTCATTGAGCTTTGTCAAATTGTTGTGACCCTTAGGGCATCTCCAACGTTGTTACCAAGGGGATGCCAAGAGGAGAGAGAGAGAAAGAAAGTTGAGGTGCTATACATTGGAGTGGGGGTGCTACACTAGCACCTCCTGGCACATGTGTCAACTTTAAGCACCCGGTGCTAGAGGAGAGATGGGAGACGAGGGAGGGGTGGAAAAGCTGTGCTTGTGGGCCCACCTCAATCCATGGTGAGGTGCAAGGTGGTGCTATACATTGGACTGAATTTGGCTAAGCTAGCAACTACGACGCGGCAGTATCTTAGCACCACCTTAGGTTCTATACACTATGGATGCCCTTAGTGAGATTCATTTTAGACTCCCATGATCAAGAGCACGTACACGTCCACTACCACATGCTACACTTCTAAGCACGTACACGTCCACTACCACATGCTACACTTCTACACTAGAAGTTAGCAACATATCCACTTATGCACCCATCAATTAAAAACTCCATGTTATCATATGACATCTCTCTCATCTAAAAGTAGTATCAAGGATATGGGGCTATGCAAAGGAACGGACAAATCAATGGATACTTTATCATTTAGGTAACCAAGGCAACACTCGATGACTTTCTCAGTACTGTATTCCTCGATCATGGAACCCTTAGGATAAGCACGATTTAGTACGTACCGGTTTAGAATGGACATGAAACGCTCGTACATCCACATTTGGTGTAGGTAAAGTGGACCAAGTGCACGTATCTGGTCGACCATGTGAATGATTAAGTGCCCTATTATATAACCGGGAGGGAAGCACATCTCGAGTTGTGCCATAGTCTCCCCAATAAATTCTTGGAGATCATTCAATTCATCTTCATTGATCACCTTTGAGAAATCTTGTTGAAGAAATAACACAATCGAGTGATTACCATCTTCACGTATACTGGCTTGATCGCTCTGATTGCAATAGGAAGGAACATCGTCAACAACACATGACAATCGTGACAGTTATAGCTGCATAGCGAGAGGTCTTTCATCGAGGCTAGTTTCTTTATGTTGGATGAAAAAAGACTTGGGACTCTGATCCCCCGTAAGCTCTCGCACATTGCCTTCTTCTCATCACGTGTCAAGTTATAGCAAGCTGGGTGAAGTTCATATCTTCCATTTCCTTTATCTATAGGGTGAAGATCCTCCCTTATCTTCATGGCTACCAAGTCATGACGTGACTTTAAGGTATCCTTTATATTTGCTGATGTCTCCAGAAGGAGCCCAATCGTGTTACCAAACACATAATTCTTTAGGTGCATATGATCGATTGCATGGCGGACTTCGAGATCACCCCAATACGGCAATTACTTGTAAAAGATGGACTGTTTCTTGAATGGTACGCCTTCGATTGGTGCCTTATCTCTATTTTTCTTCTTTCCATCTTTTGTCACCTTCCCATAACTAACCTGAATGGTCCTCACCATTTTGAAAACATAGTGTTCGTCTCTTTTTACTAGAGCAGAATGTAATCCAGGCTTGCCAACAAAAAAGTTGTAGAACTTCTTACTTTGGTATCGATGTCCTTCCACCAACAAGCGTCTATACCCAAAGTAAACTAACTTTCTAGAACCTTAAAGGAAAGATGATACAGTTGTTGATGCAAAAATCAACACGCTGGAATCTGAAGGCACTGTTCGCCAAAGCTTCAGAATACAAACCAAGCGTGCCAGTCAGTTTGACCATTCAACTGACAAGGTGAGGATAATTCTTCTAAGGTCAAATGGGATCGGCCAATCAGGCCGATTTCATCATGGCACCAGTAGCGATAACAGCACAGCAAAATAAAACATGATAAATGAATAATCGGCCATGATAAATGAATAACAGCACAGTTCGCCATGAGGCCGACTTCCAACATCCTCATGAGTATAAGCAACTCATCGATTCTCCGAACTACATTTATGCAATTAATGATAATAAAGCTCAGGAGCTATCGGCTAGGAAGCCGATAGAAAACAGAGTGTCATTGGGCTCTTAATCCACCATGAACAGGATCATAAGCCAATAATGCTTCGACTAACATTACCACCAGTATTTCTAGATGAAACGACAGCGAGGCGCCCGGAAGTTGCAGTCTAGAAATACTACTAGCAAAAGATTAATCTAATCTCACCAGGCAATAGATCTATTCACAATAGAACTCGTTCCTGACAACACTTGAGAAGCAGCCAAGATTAAAATGCAACAGGCCATTGAACAATCTAACGTTTATTTTATCAAAATAAAGCTAATTAAATCAATCTAAACAACAAGACGATAGATTAAAGATAAATAAGCCGATGCGATCTTACTCAAGACTAGGATAATTATGATTCTACCACATCTAGCAAGAGATAATGCTCACAAGATAGGGCAAAATCGATAACCGGTGAATACCGTAGATCCAGACAGAAGCGAATGTGCTGTCGGCCGAAGATCCAAGGTACTTTTGGATAAGAACCAGATTCAACGACAGCGATGCGCCCGGAAGTTGAGATCTGGGATACCCGATAACTTGTAGGTGAATCTAGACGAAACCACAGCGATGCGCCCGGTGTTTAAAGTCTAGAACTCCTGGTAGACGAAGACCGCGGCGAACTAGAGATCAAAGTGATGCAGCCCAGCTTGCTGAAGAACCCATCAGAAATCTACATTACTACTACTCCTATTGCAGAAAGGTAAAGGTACTTGAGAAAGTAAATGTGTTTGTATTGGTCGTGTGACAAATCTTTTACAGAGACTAAGAGTACATATTTATACCGTGAACTAACTTGCCTCACAAGCAAAATCTAAACTAAAAAGAAATACTAAGATACATTGACTCTATCTTCTCTTTCTGGTGAATCCTTACTAACAAAGCCTCTCACCGATCCGTCCGTCCCAGGCTCTTGCATGTGCCGTATACATGGCTTCTTTGTTCCTTTATTTAATCAACATTGCCTCCATGTGCACTTGGCAGGTGATCATCTCCACATATTTAATTATGGAAACCAGCCATAAACTTTGCCCCTTGTTAGTACGTACATGTAGCTTGCCAATACATGCGCATGCAAGTTTCTTTGATTCTCTGGCTTCTCCCACACACGAAACTTCCTTTGCTTTGTCCTGCATGCTAATCCATGATTACCCGGCCAGATTAAGCCGAATAATGCATACACCTCTATCTGCAACATTTGCATCCGGATGCATTCACATGCAGATCATATATTTCATTTGACTTGCCTTCATTATCAAACAAAATAATCCGGCCAGGTGCTAACCATACTCAATTAACGAAGACTCCTCACGTGATGTAACCACGTATATGCATGCAAGTCTTATTAGCTTCTTGCCTTCACGTGTGATCTCTATATACTTGCATGCTCCTGGCTCTATCGGCAACTGCCAAGGCATATCAGCTTCTATGTTGATACTCCATCTAAACACCAACAGCCGATTGCTTCATCATTCCCCAACAGCCGATTTGCTTCATTATTCATATTACATCAGATTTACCAAAATCTGGTGTCAACAACAGTCTCATCCACGCAGACCGTGCATCCCTTCCTACCTTTAATCTATCCCGAAAGGACAAATAGAGCCTCGTAATCATAGATGGTGGTGAAGATAATAGCTCATTAAAGGTCTGCCGTGTAAAAGCGTCAAACATATCGATACCCTCCTTTCACGGAGTTTCCATCTCTTGCATTAGAGGCTCAAGAAAAACATCAATATCGATGCCAGGATGCTTGGGTCCTTGTATAAGGATGGACAATAGAAGATATTTTCTCTTCTAGCACAACCATGTAGGCAGGTTATACATCGTCAAGACCACCGGCCAAGTGCTGTGAGTGATAGTCCTTTAACCAAACGGATTCATTTTGTTCATACTCAACGCAAACCTAATGTTCCTCAGGTCATTTCCAAATTCCAGATAATACTGCTCATTGAATTTCTTCCACTAGAGAGCATCGGCTGGATGTCGAAGCTTTCCGTCGCCCTTCTTGCGCTTATCTGAATCCCACCAGCACATCAGTTCAGCATCCTTTGGGTTGGAGAAGAAACATCTTAGGCGATCAGCAACAGGGAGGTACCACATAACCATCACAGGAATTCGCCTCTGCTTCTTAGAGATGCCTAAAGTAGTGTCTAGTGGCTCAACTGAGGCAACACTATTCGCTGCACCCTTGCTCTTTCTTTTGTTCCTGTCTACTAGACCTTCATTATCGCCACCACAATAACCAGCATTGTTTTTGTATCTACTTGCAGAACATACAGGGCATTTGTCCAAGTCTTTGAAAGTATCCCCACGATACAAAATACAATGATTTGGGCATGCACGAATCCTTTCCACACCCATTGTGAATGGGCTGACAATCTTCTCTGCTCGATATGTGTTCGCAGGCACTTTATTTGGCTTCGGAAGCAACTAGGACAACATACCCAGGAGATCATTGAAACTACTGTCTGACCAGCTATACTTAGCCTTTAGGATCAACAGCTCAAGTACAAAATGAAGAACGGTCTAGTGTTTCGGACATCCTTTAGATCGCTTGTATACATTTTCCTTGGTTGATTTCTTCACCGTCTCAAAGTTTCTAACCCCTTTGCACTACCAACCAAAAGCTCCGCTTTGGTGTGACGCAACAACAGGCTCAGGAAATCACCATCGTCAAGTTCATTGCTATCATCCTCGCTGCCACGATGGATGGGCCCCTCGTCGACACCATCACTATAGCCACCACCAACATCTTCATCATCACTGCCAGCATCATCAAAATCATCAAACAACATATTAAACTCGGGGTCTTGCATTATTTCATCGAGTAGATTCTCTCTCGAAAGTGGTGCTTCTTTACCATGTTTATTCCAGATCATGTAGTTGTCTACAAAACCACTAATCAACATATGCGACCTAATTATAGTTGTGTCGCAGAATACTCTCATATTATTGCAGGTTCTGCACGGGCAAGGTATCAGCTATGTTTTTTCAATTTTTGCATGGTTTTCCGCAGCTTGAATGAATTTATCAACTTCTCCATAGAAATATTTATCCGTCCTTCGTGCTTTGTACATTCAAGTCCTATCCATCTCTAAACACCAACAACAGAAAATCAATAGATAATTTAAACTGATTAAAAAAAGCTCTTAAATAATTTGGACAATAAATGCTAAATAAACCTACACCTAAGGGTAGATATTGAAAAAATTACTGTGTACTGACTAAAAAAATTCAAACCCCAACCGATTATTGCACCATTACATTTTATGGAAAAAATTATCATGCATTTGTGTAAATATAGGGGGAAATTAAATCTTTTTCTCTCTCCTCTATATATCTAGGAATTTGTTTACTTAGAGATAAAGCTACAACATGAAGATTGGGCCCAAATAATTACATAATCATATTATCCAACTAAAATGGCATAACTTTATCGAAAAATTAAGGCAAATCGTGGCTTAAATGGTAAATCCATCTAATGGAGATCCACATATAGCTAGAGGGATGAGAGCACAATTTGAGCCTTAAAATTAACCCAAAATCTTAGGGAAAACATAGAATTAGAATCTACTTACCTCCTAGACCCTTCAATTCTAAGGAAATCGAGTTTAAAACCTTGCCTTTATTATTGATTTATTGTATTTTCGGACTGCACCTCCATCGAGGAGACACTTTTCTGTCGGGAGGAGAAAGAAGGCTGCGCCCAGATATTTATGGGCGTTTTGAGGGGCGGGTGGCCTTATTACCCACCCCTAGAGATATGTTTCAGGGGCGGATGGCAGCACCAGCCGCCCCTGAAAATGAGCCCCATTTTCAGGCGCGGCTGATGCCACCACCCACCCCCTAAAGATGTACTTCCAGGGGTGGGTCAACTGCTACAGTGCCCACTCCTTTTGTAGGAGCGGGGTACATTTGGATCCGCCCCTGGAAAAAAAAACAAAAGTTCCTCCAAATCATTTATGTGGTAATGGTGAGAGATGGTGCAGGACGATCTTAGCGTGGTGGGCGTGTAGGACTACAGTAGGTGTGAAAAACAATTCGGTTTTGGCAGAAATATCTCCTAACTCGTAATTTCTATGGGTCTATCCTTCTTTTCACCCTTTCGAGCTTAACAGGTGGGCCTAATATGAGGGGTACAATAAACCCAATCCAGATGAGAAATATTTTTAATTATTTTCGATCTTTATAGTATACTATCAAAGTGTACTTGTGGTATGCACGTATATCCGAAATATATTGTTGAACATCATAGTATATTTAGTGGTATCAGTTTTTTATTCAGTTAATGTAAATGACAATGCTATATTCCTTTAGCAAAAAAGAAAGGAACCTAAATTTCCACTAAAACTCATAACTTAGAATGTACTCATGCGTGCACATTAGGCCCTGTTTAGTTCCAGATTTTTTTCTACGGTACCCATCACATCGAATCTTCGAACACATGCATGAAGCATTATATGCAGTTGAAAAAATAACTAATTACACAATTTTAACTAATTAGATTTCTCAAAGGCTAAAACATACTTAGACTGACATAATTGACCTGTGCTCGGCAAGATGGGGAGAGGAAGGAGTGCAAGGCGCGACACGAGGCGCTCGTGGACCTATGCTGCTCCGCCGCCAGCGCCGCCGTCGTGCTAACGTGCCTCGCCGCGGTCGCACTCGGGTGATCGGAGGGTGTCGACATTAGGAGTTGCGGCGCGAATAGTATGGCGGGCGGGTAAGGAAGCGCGGATGAGAAAAGAATTCGTTTTTAGACAGAAACATCTGCCAACTCATGATTTTAATGGGTCTATCTCATCCCATCTTTTTGACTCCTGATATATGACTTCGACGTGAGGGGTAAGGTGGAGCCGATTTAGGTGAAAAAGATTTTCAATTATATTCAATCTTTATAGTATATATAGATATAGATATAGGTTCTGTTTGGTTTGTGCTACGCTAGTCATAGCATAACTTTGACCACTAATTAAAGATACTAGTGGATGTGCACGTGCCACAGGCACTTGTTTAAAAATAATTATATTTAAAAATATCACATGTTTAAGAAATAATTATATTTTAAAATATTATTATACGGTAGCTATTATATTAGAGAGTACAAAAAGTTAAGTAGTAATATCAATACAAAATGATTGTAAACTGAGGCACAATATTATTTTAGAATAATAAAACTTAAAAATACTTCAAAATATATATAATCTTATTCACAATCAACAAAATTATAACAAGAATACATATAAAAATAATGTTATAATAGACATGTTACGGATCAAGAAAAAAAAGTATGTTTACACATGTACACCAAATATTTATTCAAATATTGAATTCCAACAACATGTAACAATGCCGACTGGGGTGTATCAGTCAATGCTGGCATAAATTATATTTGTGGCATAATATAACTTTCATAATATATTTGTGGCATAATACAACTTTCATAAATTATATAGCAACATGTAACGAACCAACAAATTGCTTCTCTGCCTTCTTTCGATGATAGTTTTCCCGTTTTTTTGCATTAAGTTCTGCCTTCTTATCTGACGGCATATTCGCATAGCGATCTCTTGATTTTTGACGCCTAATGTTTCTTAGATCATCATCATCTAGGAAATAGACATACACACATATATATTTGATAAGATGTAGGGTAAAGAATTTATTTTCCGGATACTGAAATTGAACAAACTAATGTTGCGGCACTCACCGTCTTCAAGATTTCTTGTTCTTTTTTTAGGAGCAACATCTTGATTCCGCGTGTTGGTTACACGTTGTTCCTTGTTGTCGCGGTGCGCCATCGATCTAGACCGTGGTTGTCGGCGTGGTTGCGCCGATTGTTCGGGCGGTCGGGCCGTCAACGTAGAGCATGGTCGTCTGGCGTTTGGCCTGCTCGCGACATCTACGGCACCCTTCTTGGCGACTGTGAATGTCTAGGGCACCCTTCTCGGCGACTGCGAAGCAAACGTGTCGCGCATCTACGGCACCCTTCCCGATGGTGGCGAGCCAAGAGTGCAGGCCTGTTGCAAATTCAAATGGTGCTTAGAACATGCAAAAGAAATGTAAAAAAATCAGGAGTATGGTTTACCTTCCAATCAATGGCCGTCGTGATCGATCATCGATGGCCGTCAGGAGCCGTGGCCGTCGAGATCGATGGCCCTCAGGAGCAACGGTCGCTGGGAGCTAGGACCGTCAGGAGCAGCGGGCGCCGGGAGCGATGGCCGTTGGGAGCCGTGGCCGTCGGAGCAGCGGCCCTCGGAATAGCCGTCGGGCACCGGGAACGTCGGAGCAGCGGTTGACTGCCGTCGGCAGGGGCGGAGTCAGGATTTTTTTTCATTATTAGGAGTGAGCAACCATACTAATTTATATAAAAATTTAATCAAAATTCAAATTTTCAATGTAAATTTGGGAGCCATAGGGGCCAGGCCCCTGCCCGCCCCCTGTCTACGCCCCTGCCCGTCGGCGCGCACGACCACCGATCACCGCATCACACGGCGATGCCCAAATATTCCCGGCCGCCGCCGCTGCCGGGCTCACCTCCCACCCGGGGCTCGTGAGCTCCTTGCCGCAGCAGCACGGCGGCGCTGTCAGCTGGCTGCACAAGGAGTGCAGCGGCCGTTCGGCAGCAGGCACTGCGAAGGGTGATTATGGAAGATTATGGAAGGCGATCAAATTTCCTATCATTTCACGGCGAGAACCACGGTTGTCATCAGGGTGATTATGGAAGGTGATAAAGTTTCCTATCGCTGCGTGAGTGTCCCAATCTGTGTCCCCACCGCACGGCGTGTACAGAGGCGGGTGGACAATGCATCGGTCCCCAAATTTTTTTTGTCGCAGGGCAGAATCAACTGGCGCCAGGAGGTTTTTCGGTCTGCCAATGTTTTTGTCAAGCAGCTAGCCCTTACACGTTGTTACACGTGGGGCATCTGGAGGTATTTTGTGAGAGGGTGGGTAGATAAAAAATGGGTGGGAATTGTATCCAATTGTTTCAACTTTTATAGTATAGATTAAATAAAGTCAGTTTATAAAACTAACTCCACATACTTCACGAGACGAATCTAATGAGGTCTTTGACCGCATGATTTGATGATGGTTACTATAGCATTACTGTAGCTAATCATAGATTAATTACTGTTATTAGATTAGTCGCGTAAAGATACATCCATCCGTGAAGAGGTTTTACAAATAGGCTTCATTTAGTACTTCATGCATGCAAGATTCTCTTGTAGCGCAAGGAGTTGTAGCGCTAGAAGTTGTAGCGCAAAACAAACAGGGCCATAGATAGATAGGAGCTGTGGGGTAAGGCCGTTGTTTGGAATTGGGAGAAAAAATTGCAATATTAGGACTGCAAATATTGATCACTTGTGAATTAGCCACTCCCAGTGAATGATACTATGGAATCTTATTGAAAATCTTGTTAGAACGCTTATTTATTATTGGGAGTTTATAATAACCCTTTTATCAGGTCCTAAAGGCGCACGCGGTACGGTGGAGCTGGGCGGGGGGCAGTGCCATTCCAAGAAAGCTTCTAATCTCAGACCTAGGTTGATAGTTCGAAGAACAGACCGCTAGCTGTAACTATGGTCGCCTTCATCCACCAATTCTAATCTATAATTCCTTATTTATGAATATAGTTTTTCTGTATCAGTTTCAGTTTTTTCTCTTTAGGCTGTGTGCGTTTGACAGAGGCCGGGACAGTTTCAAATTATTGTGTTACTTTGATGTAACCTCTTAAAATCAATAAAGTTTCCCTTATCCAAAAAAAAAAGTTTTTGTTGTATTCTGAATCCTGACTGCCATACAGTTCATCTCTGACGGAGAAAAGAAGCAAAGTAAAAATACTTTGTTGGTTAATCAGCGACGGAAATTTCTCAGAGAGGTGCGCCGTGCGAGCGGTCATCTTAGAATTCTAGATTGCATGCATGTGCCTTTCTGTTCAAGTGATTGGGCAATCATGCTTGAAAACATCCTTTGTCCAAGAACAGCGTGAAGATACAAATCAGACATCTGCTGGAGGCACCAGTGAATCCATTCGTGCGGACTAGTTCCTCGTTTGACAATTCCCGGCCAGCGACCCAGGTCTCTGCTGCCGGAATTTACGTGTTCAAAATAAACTTTTTTCCCTTTTACCGGAAACTAATTGAGATGTTTTTTATGGAGAACTTTAAACAAACAAATAAGGACCACTACTAAAAAAAATTAGAGACGGAAAAAATATATTTCTAAGAATGGGTACGGTATCCACCTTATTTCTTGCAGCTAAAAATACTATTTACATGGGCAGGTAACATACCCGCTCTTAGAAATTAATTTGTTTGGGCGGGTGATGGTCTAACCCGCTCCTAAAAATCTATTTGCAGGGGCTGGTGACGGGCTCACCCGCCCCTAAAAATTAATTTTAATAAAACAAAAAATTAGAAAAAATTGATACAACAGAATAAAATAAAAAATATATCCTAGCCAATTGGCCACTACCACACAAGCCCCTCTACTACCGAGGTACGATTTCTTCGATGAAATATATATGCCCACTTGCGTAAACTTGGGTTCAAACCCACCTCAAGCCTTATGTGTACCCTCCTCTCCACCACATCGCACTGCCACTTGTGACTTTAGGAGATGTGCTATCCTTTTGTACTAACTATGAAACCCATTAGTAGGAGCGGGTGATGCCATCACCCACCCCAAAAATATTTATCTATTGCGTATTTCAAAAATTTATTTAAATCTTTAAATATAGCAAAACAAATTTAAAAATAGAACTTCTACACTATGGTTATTGTGAACCATAGATACAGAAAAAATATGGTAAGTATATTTTAGTATATATAAGATTAAGATTATAAATCTCAAAGTATGACTTGAGTTGTACGAGATAATATCACTTGCTCCCTGAAATGGTCACTATTTTCAGGAATGGGTGATGGCGTCACCCACCTCTAAAAATGTAATTATTTCAAGGGAGGTGAATTGCTACAGTCCTACTCCATTTCGAAATACATAAGGGCGCTAAAGATGAGCGCCAAACACCCCCTTATGCATCTCGAATGTTTCCTTTCCAGTGAAAGAAACTTTGCTAATAAGTGATGGCCAGGTAAAAGTTATTATCGCCGGTAGTTTTGGTGCTCTTGCCTTTCATCCAATTGAAGATAGTTAATGATAGCGCCAGGGCATCCGATGCCACATATGCTCTTACCAATTATATTGATGTTGCAGCGAGAATTTTTTGCATGTAATTTTGTTACGACTTGATGTTAAGCAGAAAAGCACTCTAACCTCAATAACAGATGAGACTTCTTATATGATTTTTATTGGGATAGGCATACGATGGTGTTCCAACAAGAGTTTAAGTAATATAGTGGGTATTTTAGTTGATTATTAATGTTGCAATAGTTGTTGTAAGATTATTCAATGGATTGATATGTGATGTTACAGTGATCATTTTTAGTATGTTTAAAATGTTATGTGATGTTGCAACAACCGTTTTAAGATATTACACAAATTTATTCTAGGTGTCTAAATAGTTAATTTATCATGTTACATATTTTAATACAATTAATGATTCTATTTGTTTCAATGTTTTTAAAAAAATATTTTCCTTAAATATTGCAATTGTAGTTAAAAAATATCGCAAATATAATCATTTAATATTGCAAGGTAAATCTCGATTTACAGAAGGCTATTTCTACACATTGTCATCTTATTGAATATTGCATGAAACATAGTGTCATATTGCGGTGGAATTTTCTATCATGGAATCAGATGACAAAGTTTTACATATACTTTTGTAGTAGTGCAAGCAGTGATTTTGAATATTGCAGTAGTTAATTTTCAATGTTGCAAGGGAGTGTCATGAGAAATTTTCTCATTGAACATCCGAGCGCCCGTAGCTTCCATTGAAGATACAAATTCTATGTGTCCTTTTCAGATATACAAGGGCGAGTCCAGAGAATATTATGCATCAATCAACATCAGCGAAATAAAACACGGTGACGATGAGTTGTATCGTCACGCATGTCACTGCACTCCTGCAATCGAAGCCGTCTTGGCGACCGAGTGCTTCTTGCCCTTGCGCTCTCTCGCTCGCTTCCTTGCCGTGCCCGCCATCTCACACCGTCACACGCGTGCTGGCTGCGGCTGCTCGCGACCAATATATAACCCGCGTGCTTTGCCATTAGCCCATTAGACGACACGAGAGCCAATTCTCATAAGCTACCGCGAAGTCAGGCAAACTCCGGCCGGACAAGAGTTTCCCGGCGCCAGAGCAGAGCAGAAAAGAAAGCCAGCGAGGCGGCAGCAGCGTCGTCCATGTCGGTGGGAAGCAAGTCGCTGCCGGCGCGCCGCGCCGACGAGGGAGGAGAGAGCAGCGATGGCGCCGCGGTGAGGGAGGAGGACGGCTTGCCCAGGGGCGGCGGCGGTAGCAGGAACAGGAAGCAGAAGGCAGCCCGGTACGGCCGCTGCTTCTCCGGGCTGGAGCTCAGCATCGGGCCGGCGCCGTTGAAGGACGTGGACGCCGGGAGGCTCAAGGACCAGATCAGGAGGTGGGCCAAGGCCGTCGTGGCCTTTGCGCGCCAGATCAGCTTCGGCTCGCCGCGGTCCGTGAACAAGTCCAGCGGCGGCACCACGCCGCGGTCGTCCACGTTCCCGGCGGCGCCCAGGTCCAGCCGCCTCGGTGCCGCCAAGAACGACGAGCCTCCATCCGACGCGTGAGAGCTTGATGGACAAGACTTGGTCCGCTCCGTGTATATATAACAAGAATTTACAAAGTATACTATAAGGTGCCGTAGCACGACAGCACTAGTTTGATTTATTCTTTCGTTTTTTTTCGTTTTCTTCAATAACAAAATATTTTCTTCATTTTAAAAACAAATAATTTGATTCATTCTTGCTTAGTTGCCACCTGCATATGCTTCGTTGTTTCCCTTTGTTACATTGTTATTAGTAATTTCAAATTTGTTGGCTATACTCTTCAATTCATCCATTTCTGACCCTAGCTGGCAGCTTTCTTTTCTTCGACCACTCATTTTCTACTTTTCAATTGTACGTAAGAGACTAGTCCACGTACGCAATAGAATTGTTATCATAATATCATATAATATGTTTGACTTGTAAGAGACTAAGTGGTAACTATTTTTTGTATTAATCTCGACGAGTTGATGGCTTAATATTCGTAATGTTGCGTTCCTTAATTAGTTCTACGATCCTTGATATTGAGCCACAGAATTTCATTTGTGTACCATATTTTTATATAAAAAACAACCAATGCATATCATAATATCATATAATATATGTTTGACTTGTAAGAGACTAAGTGGTAACTATTTTTTGTATTAATCTCGACAAGTTGATTGCTTAATATTTGTAATGTTGCGTTCCTGAATTAGTTCTACGATCCTTGATATTGAGCCACAGAATTTCATTTGTGTACCATATTTTTATATAAAAAAACAACCAACGCATAACAATTTCATAGAAAATTGATATACCTGATCACAGTGGTAGACAAAAAATACATAATAACTTCATTGATCAACTATAAAAAAAATTCTCAGCAGCAACTTGTAGATGACAGTGTCGGTGTTTACCGCCAAGCCTGCTCAGGGATACCCTTAGCAGTAGGGTTTGTAGATAGGGATCGACTGCTCTAGAACTCGATGGTATAAGGAACACAAAGATTTAGACAGGTTCGGGCCGTGAGTTTGCATAATACCCTACGTCCTGTGTGGTTTGTATTGCCTTAGGTGTTGATGATTATTTGGAGGGGGTCCCTGCCCGCCCTTATATATTCGGGGGGACAGGGTTACATGGAAAGTCCTAGCTGAGTACAGTTGGAGTCCTACTACAACATAATCGGGTAGTTTCTTTTGTACTGCAGCTAGTTCTACGCCTATGCGAGTAGTTACAAAAGAAGTGTACATCCATGATCTATCCCTTACTCTAGAACATTATATGTTTATAAGCAGTCCAGCTGCCGCGGGTCTGACAAGCCCCCAAGCTCTTCGTAGCCGAGTCCTGCAGGCGTCGAGTACTTGGCTAAGCATCTTTGAGTACTTCATATAGTCAGAACATCCTTCTGGTTGCTCTTGGGCCTTCCTTCAGTTACGTTGAGTAGTTCTCCAAGTACTTCCGGTTGCTTCGAGGCTGTGAGGTGCTCAAGCCCCGAAATCTTGATCATATATGGTGCGCAAAGTATTCGCTCTCCATATGGAGTAGCCCCCGAGCCTTAGGTTGAATCGTAGAATCATGTTGAGGGTCACTTCAGTCTTTTTCCTTCTTTATTTTCCAAAAAAAATTAAAAAATAAATCTTTGATCCATATATCCCGCAGCCCCCGAGCCTTAAATCAAAATCCCTTTTGCTGCGAGTAGCCTCCGAGCGTAGATTTGGAATTAAGGATCTAAGATGTGGCATCAAATTTTATCCTTCGAATTATTTACAGGATTCATCAGATCCGGTATCCGAAAAGACCTCTTTTCGGGTAAAATCCCAAAACAATGATACAATTGGTATTCCACACTGATTGCACCCGAAATAACTTCAGGAATAAAACCCGAGATGTACGGCTCTTTATTCAGTGCTCACATGGGGCGTTACTGTTTGGAGAATCTGCATTAGTACGTCTTTGACTGCGTCCATGAATGCCGCCATGAACACTGTCATAAATGCGTCTGTGAAACGTGCACTATTGAGTCACGGGTTCTCCTTTAGTAAGCTCCCTTGTGGCTATAAAAGGCAAGGGAGAGGCCTTTACCAGAAGCACCAAAGTGTAGCAGCCATGGCATATCCTTGGTGTTCTTGCTCTCACCCTCCTGAGATTTGTGTAGTTCGTCCCAGCAAAAGATGCTAGAAGAGAACTTGCGAGTGACAAGAAAAGTCCCTGCTACCTCATCCTGCCCCTCCCTTGCTCTCATTGGATCTATTTTGAACATCATGTCCTTGCATCTTCCAGTGAGGCAAGTTCTTTGTGGACTAGTAGGGTCTTGTTGTGTCACATCCTTGGGGTTGCCTATTTCTGGGTGCCCAAGAACTGACATCTCTAGCGGGAGGACTTAATCTTTCCACAATGTATTCTGGGAGAAGGAGAAGTTTCTCCAGAAGATGCTACAAGAGGACTTGCGAGGCGATTACTGTAATCTGCCTCCATACTCTTGAAATTTTTCTCCCAGAGTACGAGTATCATTATTCCCTTAATGAGAATAATAAGTTTGTACTTTGTCACGGCCTCAGGCCGATCTAGCTGCAGCAGGCTTCCCAGGAAGCCAAGAAGTGTGCGCGCAGACCCGAGTCATTTGTAAAGTTTGGTAGAAAAAAGTACTCGAGTTGTAATATCGAGTAGTTGTATTGTGTCTAGTACTTTTTCTTGTTCTGGAGTGTAATCCCAGTTGAGGAAAGAAGAGTTGAGTAGTTGACTAGGGATGTGAGTGTTTTCTTTTTCCAGAATGTAATATTTAGAAAAAGAAATGTCTCAGTAAATCCCATTTTTTCCGCGATTTGCAACGGACTATTGGCCTGTTGGGTGTTTTTACCATGCTGCCACCGTCATTATAAAATGAAACGGTAACTTAGGTTTTACCCACCAACTGCCATTTGCTTTTACTGCTTGAAATCTATCTTCACCTTCAAACCTCCAAATCTAAAGTTCTTGCTCCCCTTTGCTCCCCACTCGCGCCCTAGGGTTTCCGCCAGTTTATGCAAGTGAAAAGATCCGTAGATTTTCGGATGGCACCCAAGAAGGCGACCAAGGGGAAGAGTGCGGCTGCGGAGCCTACCTGTGATGAAAGCTAGAACACAAGTAAGTGTTCCCAATCTGACTTGGAATCTTTAGTGAAACAAGGTCTTTTGGCTCCCAGATCTGTTATCCAATGGCGCTCTGCCTTGGGGAGAGACCGTCTGTATGAAAATACGGGGGAAATCGTTGCTTTCACCTCTTTCTTGGAACGAGGATTGGGGTTTCCTTGCTCTTCTTTCTTTTCTAGGCTCCTGCGCTACTACAGGATCCAGCTACATCATCTGACCCCCAATTCTTTTGTTCATATTTCTATCTTCGTGCATTTGTGCGAAGCTTTTCTGGGCATCGAGCCCCATTTTGAGCTCTTCCGCTTTCTTTTCCATTTGAAGCCGCAACCCGATGGGTTCATTTTAGATGTAGTAGGAGGTGCGGGTCTCCAACTTAGGCAAAGAAAGGATAGAGAATATATTTCTTATAGTCTTAGCAATAAGGTAATCGAATGGAAGCCCAAGTGATTTTATGTTGAGAACCAGTCGGGAAGTTTTCCACCAATTGCTCCAGGCCCTCCTATCCAATGGCCTGAGTGGAATAAAAAGCCAGACGACGAGAGTCAGATCTCTGGACTACTCGAGCGAATTGCCATTTTAAGGCAAAATATATTGACTGGAGAAGCAGTCGTATTCGACTGGGTGAGGAGAAGAATCCAGCCATTGCAGGCTCGGAAGACGCTTGGGTTCCAGTATCAGGGAACAGCTGACCCCTCAAGGTACTCAAAGGAAGAGATCTCAGATGATGTAGCATTTAGTCGAGTACAACGACTGCTGAGGAACGTAAAGAAAGTTCCAGTTGTTCCTGATACTTTTTCTGTTGCGAATCCACCGAATCAGGTACTTTGATAAGAATAGTCGATGCGTAGAAATCAAGTACTAACTATACCATAGTACAAATCTGATAGGATTTTGCTTTCTGTAAGAGGACGTGGAGCACTTTAAAAGTAATCCTTCACTGCCAGGCATTTATTCACCTCTTTTGTTCTTCCAAAAATTTTCAATCTGTTAACCAAATCTAAGAATGTTTATATGAAGTTTCATACAAACATTACTTATGTATAATCTTGGTTGTGCAGATGAGGAGGAAGCTGGGGAGAGGAGTGATAGGGATCTCAGTCCTACTCTGAGTACCGATACCCAAACTGGACATCCCAAGGGTACTCGATCCACGGCGAGGAAGCGTCGTAGTTCCTCCCAAACTGCTAGCAACAAGTAAGTAGCTAGTTCTTTTGGAATCGAGTACTTTTGATTTTCGGTTTGCTGATTTGTGTTTTGCTTTTTCAAGTCCGGCGGCTAAATTGCCACGGATCGCGTCATCTGGGGATGATACTGTGGTGGGACAGTCTGTCCCTTCCACCACAGTGGACCCGTCAAGTGGGACCGGGGCTACTCCTTTGGCGAGTAGTTCCGATGTAAATATTACAGTTGATGCGGGTAAGCGGGCCATGATTGTGAAACCTGCCCGCAAGTTTGGCATCAAGGGTCTTGCTCTGAGAAGAGCTCCTACGTAAGTTCCTTGAAACTTGTAGGTGTAGGATCTGCTTTTGTATCTAGTAGTTTTTAACTACTTTTGTCTTTGCAGAAATGCAGTCCTGGAGGGAAACGTGGAGGTTGAGGATACCTCAGCCTCCAAATCAGAAGTGGACAAGCCCCCGAACACTCCTGACATGAGTGCTCACGATGCGGAGGCTATGGTCGACTCCATGCTTTGGGATTCTCCTTTGCCGGATCCTAAAAGGGCCAATGAGGAGATCACGGAGGATGGCCGAAGCGGCAAGCTTCCGGAGGAGGAAGATGGTAAGAAGCTTCCTTAGGGAGGCGATAATAATCAGCTCGAGGAGACCCCTGCAGGTAAGCTTGTAGTACCTTGTAGGGAAAATATCTCTTTACTGCTCTTAATTAAGTAGCATTTTTTCCTCTAGATTCCCAAAATATAGGGAATACTGCAGGGAAAGTTGAAGATGTGCCAAAAAGGGTCGTTTCTGAAGCGCTGGCGAGTACTTCCCCGGCCACATCGGGAAGTAACTTGTCGCATGAGAAGATGGAGCTTGCTGTCAAGCTGCTGGAGGTAAGTAGTCGAATAGCTCGAGTACTTTATCATAGATCGAGTAGTATACTGATCTTTTTTATTCTGCAGGAGGTGCTGGGACGGGAGGGTGGCTGGTCCCAGGATGAAACATAGCTGAATACTCTAAAAGAGAGGGTTAAAACGCTCTCATCCGAGAAGGCAGCTCTCGAAGGGAAGCTTAAAAAGCTTTCCCAATCCAAGAAAGGCTAGTCTTTAGCACGTACTATGCGATCGACTAGTAGATCTGCTTGGTTTTTATAAGATTTTCTTTTTATCGAGTACACAACTTATGCAGAATCTTTAAAGATTCAAGAAAGCTTGGTACTGGATCTAAAGATTCTTATGTACCGAAACACAGATGAAATAGAGAAGCTCAAGAAGATCAAGGAGGACTCTGATCGGGAGGCAGCGTCGATTTTGCATCAACTCAATACCTTGTCGGAATCCCGAGACTTGATGCAGCGGGAGCTCGCGGAGCTGAGAGATGTCAGGGATGCTGCTCGGGAAGTAGCCGAGGCCATGGATATCCCAGAAAGGGACGAGATGAACCGCTGACACTGGCGGGAAGACTTCGTAAAGTACCTGGGGCCTTCGAGAGGTATGTCTCCACCATCACCCGACAGTACGTAGGTCATGTACTCGGGTTGGTGAAGTCCTACTGGCCATCTACTCGTCTGGACGCTCTTGGACTGTGGCCGACCAGATTGTAGAATCCCTGAACAAGCCCGACTCTCCTTGATCTTTTTGTTGTAACTGGATTGGCACGTGGGCCAGAAGTACCTTTGGACAAATATTGAATATTTGTGTAATGTTAAGTACTTGTTTGGTATTTGGATTATGGAATCCCTTGATGTGTCGAGTATTTGTACTCGAGGATCCTGAACGTAGGCAGCACCGTGCCCATTCAGTTATAATGGTAGATACGAAGGATTGTATCCGTGAGTGCCTTTAGAAGACAAAGTATTCTCGAATAGGATCGAGCGTGGTTCTGGATCGAAACCGTAGTGGTGACCAGTTAGGATTGAATCCCGCAGGATTAACCAAGTGGGAAAAGCACTAATCAAAAGCTGTAGCTTTAAAGGAGATTTCCTTTTTCGAGGAAATGTCTTTATTAGAGCGCAGCTAATATGGACTTTGTTGTCCAATTGGGGGAGGAACTCTTATCGAGTAATTTAGGAGTTGTAATATGTTTCTTCGATAGATAGGATGACAGGCAGCTCTCGACAACTACTCAGGATGCTAAGGGAAAACAGGGCTTCTTTTTGCGTCCCAAGCAAGCGAGTAACACCTGTCAATTATTTAATGCAAAAAGATTCTGTAACGGAAATTCCCATAGTAGACTGAACAAGCGGGAAACTTGTGTCGACCTATTTTAGAGTATCGAGAACTTATCTGTACTCCTTGAGGGATGTTCGTAGTTGACCAGTTAGGATGGACCTTGCTTGGTCGCCCAGATAGTGCACAACTGTTGCGAAAATGTCACAAACTACTGAATACTATCGAGTAGTATGTCCTATATATGGACTAGGTTGATTCTAAGAATATGACTGTTAGGATTGAACTTCGTCGAGTTAACCAAGACATGAATATTCTAAAAACATCCCAAACTTACTCGAGCAGGGCGAGTAAGGTGTCCTACCCGAGGACTGGAGTAACTCTAGGGCAAGTCTGTTAGGTACGAACCACGTCGAGTTGCCCAAGACGAAAATGCCAAAAGAGTATCCAAGACCTACTCGAGCAAGCGAGTAGGGTGTCCCTTTAACCAAGGACTGGAGTAATCCTTAAGACAGAACTGTTAGGTACGAACCCCGTAGGGTTGCCCAAGACGTAAATGTCGAAGGGATATCCAAAACTTACTTGAGCGAGATGAGTAAGGTGTCCTTTTAACCAAGGACTAGAGTAATCCTTAAGACAGAACTGTTAGGTAAGAACCCCGTCAGGTTGCCCAAGACGTAAATGTCGAAGGAATATCCAAAACTTACTCGAGCGAGGCGAGTAAGGTGTCCTTTTAACCAAGGACTGGAGTAATCCTTAAGATAGAACTGTTAGGTGCGAACCCCGTCGGGTTGCCCAAGACGTAAATGTCGAAGGGATATCCAAAACCTACTCGAGCGAGGCGAGTAGGGTGTCCCTAACATGGACTGGAGTGTCTTTTAGGACAGAACTGTTAGGTACGAACCCCATCGGGTTGCCCAAGACGTAAATGTCAGAAAAGCACTCGAGTATAAACCATAAAAACTACTCGATAGTTGCTCCAATATTGGGCCTTACTTTCGAGATGGGGTATTGGTCGCATGAGTACAAGCCAAGTAGTCGATTTATGGGGGAAATCAACTTTTATTTGGATTTATCAAAATTACAATAGTTGTAAAGTGACAGACTCTGACTCTTAAGACCTACCCCTTGCCCATTGGACGTGGGCAATGGTTTACATGACTGAATAAGGTTTATTCGAAGATAAGTCTAGTGATATGATGGTCGACTAGATTTAAGCTAGAACTAGTCGTTGCAGGAGTCGACTAGATTATTGGTACGGTCTCCTTCAGGAGTGGTGCCCCAAGGGCCTTGCGGAGTGAGTCACACTGAAAGATTGTGTGAGAGCTCTTTGGGTGGATGAAGCACTTGCATAGCAGTACTTTGTTGATCCTGTTTTCGCTCTGAGAAGATTCTCCTTGATGCGGGGTGTGCAGTTTACCCTGGCGATGGGTACCGACGATTGCCGGCTTGTGCTTCTTGAAGGATACGGAAGCCTTTGGTGGGATGTGATAATTGGAGGAAGGGCTGTAAGCCTCGACTTCCTCGCGCTCCTTTCTTCTTGAGATGATGATGTTGCGTGCGTCGCGGCCAACGTTGATCACGTTGCGAAAGTCGCAGTTGGAGTAGTCGTAGTTGTCATCCTGCTGTTCCTGCTGGCTGTTAGGGAGGTGCTGGCGCCTGAATGCCCTCTTTTGGTTAAGCAGGCGACGACGCTCGTAAAGATCTTCTGCTGGATGCTGCTCTTCCAGTTGGACAGTGGCAGTCACTGCTGGAGGAGGAGTGGGTGGATCTTCCTTGGTAGTAGCTTGGGGCTCTGTGACTGTGGGAGGAGTAGTTTCCATGTTGTCAGAAAGGTACTCGTCGAAATCATCATAATTGTAGTCGTCAAGGTTGAGATGCTCCATGGGATCACCCTCAGGTTCTTCGGAGATACGAACCATGAGGATTTCACGACAGAGATCTTGAACTTCTTGGTCTTGTTTGCATGAGGACGGGTCTAGAGGGGTGCTCTGTTGGTAAGGCAGATCCGCTGGCTGTGAGCCGGAGGTGTTGGTATCTTGTGTCTTCCTTGGGCGCACTGTCCATCCTTGCGGTGTTGCATATATAACCAAGTTAGGGAGGGAGTCCTGATCAGACTTGGAGTTCTTAGCTGAGTTGGACTCGACTTGTTTGTTGTACTGGATTAGGTCATCCAGCTCATCCTCCGAGTTGGGAGAGTACTCGGATTCGGAATTGGTTAGCCCACCGATTTTGGAGTATGTGTGTTTTGGGTGAGCGAGAAGTGGAATGCCCATCTCTACTCGGAGGGTGTTCTCGTTCTTCCAGTGTAGCCATGATTGGATGGGGGTCAGCCCTTCAGGCTCCTTAATCCAGGGTTTGTCAAAAATTGAGTCACTGGATTGTTCTGGAGCTTTGGCTTTTCCCTTTTTAAGGTTGGCAAGTTCCCAAAGAGCGTCAGCGTGCTCGAGTGGATTGGCCATAGCATCCATGAACAGCGTACTCAGGGGTCACCGACTCCACGACGTTCTGGCCGCACTCGGCAGACGTCCCCAGCAGGAGAGTCTTCGCCAGCGACCGAGCGTCGCACTGGACCGAGGACGCGAGGAGGTCACCAGCCACAGGAGCCTCGCAAGTCCACAGCTGCAGTAGCAGCAGCTCGCAGAGCCGAGGCCCTAGAGGCCGAGCGCGCAGTTTTCCGTATGGACACTATTGTGCGTCTGGAGCCAAGTGTGCTGCTCCAGAACTTGACCAAGGCCAATGCGGCGAAGGTCAAGAGGCTCAGGTGGAGTGTAGCAGAGGAGGACTGGTTCCCCGTGACACGTGACAGAAGAGTTGACCGTAGGTTCTAGACGCTCCTTCAAGCCAGTTTCTACGAGACCTATCAGAGGCGGGGACATCGGATCATTCAGCACAGAGTGCTCGACTGGGTTTCACTCAGGACAGCCGCAGGGGGAGCGGACGTTAGAGAGCACTTTGCACACTTCAGAGGTCTGCCCAGGCTACTTGAGATGGAGCAGACCAGATATATTGAGGACTGGGTCAGAGTGTTCTATGCCACAGCCTGGATTGCTCTCGAGCGCAAAGCCGTGCACTTCATGTTTGGAGGCCAGGTCTTTGGTTTGTCGAGGGCGACCATTGCAGGGATCCTTGGAGTCAACTTGGTTGATGTCTCCCTGCAGGAGAGGGTATACGGAGATGCAGATCCACCTCGCAGAGCGATGATTGGCGGGATTGCACCTTCTCACGAGGCGATCTCTCAGTGCTTCCACCAGCCATTTCCAGCATCGTATGCCAGAGTTCCCAGCTTGCTGACCCCAAAGGCGTACGCAGTTCACATGGCACTCCGGAGGACCTTGTTACCGAGGAGTGGCTACCCAGAGGGGTTCACAGGTCTGCAGCAGTTTCTGCTTCTACACATCCTCACTCACGAGCCATTTGACATAGTAGATTTTATTCTAGCTAAGATAGAGGATGTGATCACTGATGCGATGGGTGTTGTACGCCAATTTCCTTATGCTCACTGGATCAGTTACATCTGCTCTATGATTGTGCCAGTTGAGTCACCCATCAATGCAGTTTACCGTCAGGATGAGGCCCCCAGGTTCCCAGTCTACCGTCCCACTGCACCACAGGACCGGAGGAGGGGCAGACAGGCAGACAGAGCTGCTATGGAATGGCTGTCAGCTGAGGTGCAGGCCCGAGTGGCAGAGGAGGACGAGGCACTTCTAGCAGCAGAGGCACAGCTTCCTAGAGGAGATGATGAGATTCACTGGTCTGAGCTTGAGTCAGACTCCTCCGAGGATGATGAGTATTTTCCTGCAGCACCAGCCAGTCACGACCACGAGGCAGGAGGATCCAGAGAGCCACCTCAGACATCACCAGCAGCTGCTACTGTCTCAAAGTCCCAGGTGACTCAGCCGTCCGAGCTCACCTCTCTCCTTCAGCAGCTTGTCACTCAACAGAGAGAGGATCGGATTGCACAGGAGGAGGCCAGGAGAGACCATGAGGCTCAGCTTGCAGCTATTCAGAGGGAGGCTGCCCGAGAGCGTGCTGCAGCCGAGGAGCATTTTGTTGGGCTTATTGATCGAGTCTCTCAGAGGACAGACGCTCAGTTCCAGCAGATGCAGCAGGGCATGATGGCGATGTTCGGGATGATCATACAGTTTTACACTCACACCGGACTCACCCCGCAGCAGCCAGGACTTCAAGGTATTGGAGCACCTCAGCTTGCAATCACTCTAGCTCCAGCCCCTACTACAGCTCCAGCTTCTTCGGCGACACCGGAGACCACGTTCTCGATGTCCGCACTCCTTGGGTCTGCCGGTCGTCCGCTCTTCTCGCCACTGCCAGCAACTACGCTCTTTCAGGACTCACCATCAGTGGTTCAGTCAGTCGCCCTCCCTGTCGTCCCACGGGCACCACTTTCAGGGGGAGGAGGAGGAGAGGAGTCTATACTTCTGCAGTCGACGCAGCCGGCAGCTCCAGCAGTCACGACTTCAGATATTGACACTTCTTCTGCTGACCCGGTTACCACTTCTACGGACCCTCTTCCAGGCAGTGCCACCACGAGAGCCTCCACGACAGCTACACCTCCAGTCATCTCAGACCCACAGCTCCCGTCCGTCACCGAGGGTTCTCTATCCCACGACGACGATGACGACGACCTGGACCGCTTCCTCGCCGTGCCGCGACAGCAGGACCCGTAGCTCGCCTTCTTGGTGCTTTGATGCCAAAGGGGGAGAGAGTCAGGGGGAGTTGGAGTCAGGGGGAGGGTAGAGCTAGAGAGAGCTCGTAGTTACAGGACTTTGATGTTTTATATCTCATTTGATGTCAGTTCATGGATATGTACATTTGACTCTAGCGTATGCTGTGCTTTGAGACATATCTATGGATTCCGTTTGAGCCGTTGAGCTCTTTGGTTCTTTTTCGAGTTTGCTTGAGTTTCTCCTGTTTATCTTTCTCGCTCTCTCGTTATTTTTATATTTGTATTGTCATCAATCACCAAAAAGGAGGAGATTGTAAGCATCTATGCCCTTAAGGTTTGTTTCGGTGATTAATGACAATCATTATTGTGACTAATGAGTTTGTGCAGCTTAATGAAATATTATTACTCATTGGATCATATGTTAAAGAGGCCCCTAAATTTCATTATTCAAAAAGGCTATCTCGGTATTCAACTCAAGCATGTAACAAGACTAAGGATCTTTCTAGTCCTAAGTGTCGCAAGGTTGAGAAGGACACTTAGATTGGTATAGGTTTTATAGTTTTGTAGAGGTCGCACTATTAAGAGGGGTTAAGGCCAAGTAACTTGAGCATGGACATGGTCAATCAAAAATGGATGCACACTATGGTCACTCAGGTTCCTAGAAGTTCAAATAAGTGGTTTTCAACTTATATCTCAAGAATATTTGGATTTCATTCAAGACTCAAATCAGAAAAGGCAAAATCAGAAAAAGTCTATACACCGGTTTAACCGACGACTCCATTTTTCTATATGTCAGTTAAACGCAGTTATCAGAGTCTGGACAAGTACATACACCGGTTAAACCGATGATATTTGAAATTAACGTCGGTGCAGTTGTCCAGAACGTTGGTTTCCCAGGGTGTTTCAAGGTTATATACACCGGTTAAACCGACGATATTTGAAATTAACGTCAGTGCAATTGTCCAGAACATTGGTTTTTCCAAGGATTTCTAAGGTTACACTCACCGGTTAAACCGACGATGGATTTGAGTTAACGTCGGTGCAGTTGTCCAGAGAGTTGGTTTTTCAGTTGATCAGTGGACAACTACACTCACCGATTAAACCAATGATACGTCGGTTAATCTGCCCGAGTTGTAACGGCTAGTTTTCCAAATGGGCAGCTTACATTCATCGGTTAAACCGACGATGACTTTTGGAGGACCGTCGGATTAACCGGCGTTAAGTACTTTTCTGGCAGCCTTTCTCCAACGGCTCTATCCGCGTGAGCTGCCTATATATACCCCTCCAATGGGTCATTTTAAAGTTTTTTGACACCAGGCAACATTCATACACTCATACTATTGTTGAGAGCCACCTTGAGCTTCATATTCCACACATTTGTTCATTCAATCATTCAAGAAGCAAGACTAAGGACTTGAGTAGAGAGAAGCTTGTGTGCATCCGTTCTTGGTGATCGGTTCTTGCTCAAGTGAAGGCCCTAGCTTGTTACTCTTGGTGATTGGCAGCACCTAGGCGATCTTGGTGATTGAGGTGTTTCTTCCGGAGCTTGCCAAGTTGATTGTGGGAGCCTGAAAAAGTTTGTACGTGGCTTGAGCTCCACCACGCCGGGATGGTGAACGGAGACTCTTAGTGAGCGCCCTCGTCTCGGTGACATGGGAGGTGACAAGACTCTTAGTGAGTGTCACAACGTGGATTAGGGGGTGTGTGCCAACACATCAACACCACGGGAAAAAATCCGGTTGTCTCTTGCCCACTCTTTACTTTCAAGCACTTACTTTCATGCAATTATTCATGTGCTTGACCTTAGAGATCATAACTTAGCTCTACCTTGCTTAGTTTCATATCTTGTTGTATCCTTTATAGCTTGTGTATTTTGCTTAGTTAGCCGGTTGGTGAATTGAGCCTTACTAGCATTGCATAGGTTAAGGTTGCTTTAATTTGTTTTAGAAATTTGAAAAAGGCTCAATTCACCCCCCCCCCCCCCCCCCTCTTGGTCCATCGATCCTTGCAATGTCATATATGAATTAATTCAATTTTCACTTGCAGATTGAGAAGGTAGATACATGATCACACTAGGGGAACGTCTGGACTAAACTGAAGGAAAGAGGACTGCTGGCATGCTAAGAGGGATCCATCATATTTTTCTTATTTGCTCACATAGGAACATGTGCTCTGTACAAAAAATTGTGTCATGAATTTGGATGGTACTTTGTAATGTGACAAGTTATTTAATATATATATATATATATATATATATATATATATATATATATATATATATATATGGCTCTGTGTGCTTATTTATGTTGGATGGTATTGCATTCTTTATTAAATTGTACAAGATTATCTCTATTTTTGTCTCAAAAAAATAATTATATAATATTAATGAATGAATGATTTATTCCTTACAACGCATATAAGTGTTGCAATAGACCAAATCTATATGTTACAACAAACCATAGAGGCTATTCACACACGGTTTGTACAAACACATATAAGTGTTGCCATGATCAAACATTATGCGTTGCAAGTTTGCAACGGTTGCAACGGTTATCACCACATGTTACCAACATATAAATAAGTGTTGCAATGGATCCTTGCAACGCCACTTTATGCAACGCATATAAGATGCGTTGGTATAGACCTTGCCAACGTATATATGAACTTTTAGCAACACATATTTGCGTTGGCTATACTCTTCAATTCATCCATTTCTGACCCTAGCTTGCAGCTCTTTCTTTTCCTCGACCACTCATTTTCTACTTTTCAATTGTACGTAAGAGACTAGTCCACGTACGCAATACAATTGTTATCATAATATCATATAATATGTTTGACTTGTAAGAGACTAAGTGGTAACTATTTTTTGTATTAATCTCGACGAGTTGATGGCTTAATATTCGTAATGTTGCGTTCCTTAATTAGTTCTACGATCCTTGATATTGAGCCACAGAATTTCATTTGTGTACCATATTTTTATATAAAAAAAACCAACGCATATCATAATATAATATAATATGTTTGACTTGTAAGAGACTAAGTGGTAACTATTTTTTGTATTAATCTCGACGAGTTGATTGCTTAATATTCATAATGTTGCGTTCCTGAATTAGTTCTACGATCCTTGATATTGAGCCACAGAATTTCATTTGTGTACCATATTTTTATATAAAAAACTACCAACGCATAACAATTTCATAGAAAATTGATATACTTGATCACAGTGGTAGACAAAAAATACAGAATCACTTCATTGATCAACTATAAAAAAAAATCTCTGCAGCAACTTGTAGATGACCAGAAATGGAAAAATCAAAGCACAAAATTGCTTTTGTAGATGGCTCCAAAATCTGCTCCATGTTTGAAAGCTTGACAGCTCAAAATGTGCAAGAGGTGTAGTTGTCTCCATCATTATATGAGTCGCTTGCTTTTTTTTGCATATGGTATGTAACTTTCTTTGGTAGTATCTGCTAAATTGGAACTTAATTTTAAGGACTAGCTAACGTACAACTCGTTGTAAATTAGACCGGCCATATGACTGCTCTTAATTAGGATAGCTAATATATCAGTGATGTACTTTCCTATTCTAGCAAATTTGTTTTTTTTTCACATTTGTTTCTTCCCTGGGTGGCCACATCCTTTCTCCAAAGTCATCAGCAGCCCAAACATAAAACATCGTTCAATTCCTTGCCCAACAAATTTGTGTTTCCCCAAACAGTTCAGAACTCATCAGGTATGTGGTTTAGACAAATAATAAGCATCATCATCAAGCATCGTATAACAAAAAGAATACCAGGCAACATACAAATTGTCAGGTGATTGAAGGTATAAATGTCATGCAACATAATGCATCTTGGAACACAATTTTCAGACCTACAAAGTTATCTATTGATTTTCCTAAAATTTACTTTGCTACAATTTTCCTAAAATTTACTTTGCTGCACTATTGATTTTCTGACTGTAGTAATGGTATTTCTCGAATACCCGTTACAATTCTGTGCTATTTGTAATGGACTTTTACCCGTTACCGATGAAAGGTCATTAGTAACCCATAAATGGTAACGATGTCTATGCCCGTTACCAATGTCTGTCTTCGTCCGTTACCATTGACCGTGTTTTCACGTGGTGCAAGATCATAATGCAATAACAAATGCTCTGACACTCATAAAGCTACTCTAGGTTGTTCACAATATTTATTTTTAAAGTTTCCAAGAATTTTGTGCCTCTGGTTAGTTGTCACAAAATTAGGCAAAATTGTTGTAAAATCATACTTTTAGGTCTAGTATTTTACCAAAATTTTTGGGACTACATACAGTTGCATAACAAAATTTCAACTTTCTTCATAAGCATTACTTCAACCAAGGGACAATAATATTAAATAAATGCAAGCAATCACACATACTTGATGCACTATTATGCTTTTATGATGCTCATGATGCTGTTGTTAAAATGTTAACCATGTTTTAGCAACTTTGGGTCGTGACACCGGTCTTCCTGCATTACAGAGGACTGACGCCGCTCTCTAGATGCCGCGAATCCATTGATCATATCGTTCTGCAGTGCCTTGGGTACTACTACTACTATCCACTGTCCGTATAGCTAGCTAATATGTTCAAGGGAGCAGAGAACTAAAGCTCAATGGCCATGCATGGTTCAGACTCGAGGGTTACGTGTGCTGGACAGCTGGAGACATTCGTTGATAAGTCACAACCCACATAAAGAACATGTACCCATGTAGTTACTCTAATTTGATTCAATGCTAACTTTCTGCCAAAGGATAGATCGATTGTACTCCCTCCGTTCCATATTATAAGACATCCCAAGAATTTTGGAGAGTCAAAATAATCTCAAGTTTGACCAAGATTATAGAAAGAAATATAAAAATTTATGATATCAAATTGATGTACTATGAAAATATAGCTAATAAAAAACTCTAATGGTACTTAGTTTATATAATAAATATCATTATTTTATTATATAAATTTGGTCAAACATAAAAAAATGACTTTCCAAAATTGTTGGAATGTTTTATAATTTGGAACGAAGGGAGTATGCGATAGGGAAAGCCGGATAGGAATAGAAAGATAACCGCCTCTGCTTGATGATGAGGTGGTAGAGACATGAGGATGCAATTATACCATATATATTGCGCTGAGTGCTGTTTGCTCAATACTCATGTACACACGCTCGACCTTACCTTACTAATCACAAAGAAAAACTTACGTCTAGTAGGCGAATGACTGGTGGATCCTTGCAGCCTTAGGTGCTTATAATAGATTATGAAAATTTCACGGATTTTCACGGATTTTCGGAGCTCCTCGTGACTTCGTCCGTGGCTTCTTTTACATTTTTCCTTGAACATTGTAGCTGTAGCTTGTGCTGTTCATCTTCCTGGCTCATGGCTCCCTCTTCTTCGACGATTGCGTCTCGCTATGGCACCTCTTTAGCATAATCAGCCCCACCGCCGCAAGGAACATCCGCAGCCCGTACCTCGCCACCATCTCTTCCCCTGTCATCGTCGGCTCAGCACCGCCACCGGCTAGCAGCTTCTCCTCTGGCGCCGCCGCCTCCTCGGACTTCTGCAGCTCCGTCGTCTCCGTCTCCTGGACAGCTGGCGGTGCCTCGCCGCCATCGTGTTCCTCGCTGCCGTGTTCCGGATCGCCGTCACCGCGCTCGTCGTCGTAGTGCAGCACGACTAGGCCGAGCGAGCCGTCGGGGTGGCTGCTCTCCTTGCGGACGGGGACCCTTTCGCTCCTGCCAGCACCCTGCAGGAACCGGTTGGGCAGCTGCGGGGACCGGAACTCCCACAGCTCGACGCGCGTGCCCTTGCTTAGGCCGTTGTCCTCGACCAACTTCTTCCACCCGGTTATGAAGCGGTAGCTGAAGTTGCAGGTGAGGTACCTGCAGACGAGGTTGTAGCTCCGGCCGCCTCGGTCCAGCGCCGTGACGAGCAGGCCCGCGGTCTCCTCCCCCGGCTCGACGTGCTTGTCGTCTTCTTCCCAGACGAACCGCGTCTCCTGCTCGGTGAAACAGGCCGTGAGGGGGCACCGCTGCAGCGCCGCCTCGCCCTTGCAGGAGAAGAGCAGGCGCGCCTGGTCCCGGTGCGCGTCGCTCATCTCGAGCACCTTCTCGGCGACGTACGAGGGGGCCGTGGCGCCCAGCGCGGCGAGGCGCTCGCGCAGCGCGTCGCTGATGCCGCCGGGGACCTGGTCGAAAGGGACGACGGCGCGCGGCCGCGACGCGCCTGCGCTGCAGCCGCCCCCGTTCTTCTTCTTCTTCCTCTTGTTCTTGGTCGCCGTAGCCGCCGCCGTGCTCTGGCCATCTCCTTCCATGTGGGGCAGCGGCGTCGAGATCGACAATCAATCTGGCGGCGCTACAATTTATAGTCACGTACGAGTTGAATTGAAAAGACTGCTACAGACCTACAGTTCATTGGGGTTACGACACGTACGTACGTGTATTGTAATGGCAAGAAACACCTTTGCTGCCGTATTTGAGCTTATGCATTCTATTTCCAAATAATCTCTTATTCTATCTCCTAAAACTTGCTCTCGCGCCATGAACAAGACTTCCAATCTCCAAGCCCGAGGGGAGCGGCAAGATTATCCCCCAAGAGTTGCTCTTGGGCCACGAAACAAGAGTGTGCACACCCGTGCTCCTTAATGCCCGGCGGCGGCGCGTTTCCGGACCTGCTGCCGAGAGGCCGAGGTTGCAGATCCTGATGACCCTGACCCGGCCCCGGCTTCCCCGCCGCCGACAACCGCCACCCCCACGCGGCCACGCGTGCGCGCCTCCGCCTCCGTGAAGGCGTGAACGGCCGGCCGACGCGGCGCCGCTCGGCGCTCGCCCATGACATCGTGCAGTAGGCTCGGCCGACATAGTAAATTTTGAGTTCAAGAGCGTCCGTCTCTTCCCCGCGCCTGGACCCCCGGCGCTCCACCACGGCGGATTCGCCGGTGCACTACTCGGCGAGCATCATCTCCTCCTGTGGCGGAGGCTGACTGTGCATGTGGACGCTCTTGGCCTCCCAGGTCGCCGGCGCCTCGGTGTCGAAGAAGGGGAGTTCGAGAGCTTCACATTCAAGTCGCCGGCGCCAGCTAGGACAGGGACATCGAGCCCATGAGCACGCCGGAGATGGTTTCGTTTCGTCCATCACAGTAGCCTGGCCAGAGGTGAGTTTGTGATTTGGTGATTGTATGACAACTTGATATGTGACTAACAAGTTGTCAAGTAAATGATGTTAGGTCCCAAAGATGGAGTACAAAGCCCTGGCAAAATAAGAAATGAAGAAAGAACTGAAAGAAATGTCAAATTGAATGAGTTCAGCATGAAATAGGGCATCGGTTAGACCAACACTACGAAAATATAGAGCGTCGGTGCAATGGACTAGGCAATGCTAAGAAGACACATGGACTAGGCAATGCTAACTTTTAATTCCATGACTACTTCGATGAATGCAAACTTGCACATTATAGAACAAAAGGAACGGTTGAAACCAACGGACAGTGTTGAACATGTTGGAATCAGAGGCATTTTACGATTCATTTTAATTCAAAATAAAACATAAATCATGATTAACATGAAAGCATAAATAGGAGCAGTATGTACGCTTGCAAATGCGACACCAAAACTAAGCTTAAGATTTAGGATGTACCTAGAGGTGGGGCTAGTGCCGAAGGCACCGAGTGTGTTGTTACCCAGATCAGTTTCTTGCGGTTGATCTCTCATTGATGTAGTGCAGATGATCGCAGTGCAGATGTGCTGCCAGGAAGTAGACACTCGCACAAGCTAGTCACATAGAAGCGCACCCCAAAATCTTGATCGCCCTCAACGCGGTGCCGAGTCCCGAAGAGGATAGAGTGGAGTATGTGTGTTGGTTTGTGCGTGTAGAGGAGGACATGCAAGCCATCTATGTAGACACTGGTGGACCTTTAGGCGTCCAACTTCATTGCAACCATCAAATCTGCAGTTATATAACCTCCCAGCCATGATAGCCATTAGTTACTCAGCTTAGCTCGGCTCGCCACGCCACGCCATGCCTCGCGCAAGCGAGCGTGTGCGTGTGGCACTTTTTGATCCCTTATTCACCTTCTTACCAGGTTTAGACTAACTTCATTATAAGTTGGTTAGGGACCCTGTCAACTTCCAAAGTGGTTAAAAGGTGGTTTAACCACTAGTATAACTATCACCATTTCTATTGGCCTTGGAATTATGCTGATTAATTGACTTAATAGGCCTCCTAGGCCCAATAAGTCCAACAATCCCCACCGAATTCCAAGGCATAGATTTGAACTTCTCATTTCACTGCTATTTTGATATACCAGTATTTCGATGGAGACATGATTAAGGTTGAACATCCAACTAGAGTATAAGTTACACCTGCCCACAACTGAATAATGGACTATGCCTTGAATTGATAGTTTTGTGTGAGCAAGCAAGTTTCATTGAAGCCCTTAACCGATACTTGGATGGAAAGTGCACAACCTCTATTTGGAGTGTATAAGTTGTACTCTTGTGCCTTTCATGAGTCTCTTGAGAATACCCAATCTCATAGACTGTGACTAGCGGTCGAACTCATATAGGTGTGTTGCTCAGAAGATATTTCTGCAGGCCAACCTCTTTGCTTAAAATAAGCCACTTGGATCAGATTAAGGTATTACCCAACCTGCTATGCAGAAAAAAGGAGAGAATGCATCTTGTACGGAGTGTTTCATTGTCCTACTTCATAGGATCTCCAATCAAATAGAACATGTTACCACTATAACATAACTCTCATGTGGGTCTCAATCCCATCTCCCTTGATGCCTCATCAATCACATTCCATGAAGGACCTTTAGGAAAAGGATCTGCTATATTTTTAGTTGTCTGAACATAATCCAAGGCTATTACTCTGGAGTTTCTTATTTTTATAATAGACTTCAACCGCCTTTTGACATGCCTTGATAACTTCATATTGTCTTTTGAACTGTTCACCTTGACAATCACTGTTTGATTATCATAGTTTATTATGATTGCTGGTAAATAGTTTCTCAACCACCAGCAAATCCATCAAGAGCTCATGAAGCCACTCAGTGATCCAATGTTGTGAGTTCTGCTTCTATTGTTGACCTTGTTAAGATGGTCTACTTGCAAGACTTCCAGGAAACAATGCCACCCTCAAGTGTGAACACATATCCAGTTGTGGCTTTCATCTTATCGCATCAGATATCTAGTTTAAGTCACTAAAGCCCTCGAGTACCTTAGGATACACAGCATAGCGAATTCCATAATTCGCAGTGCCTTTTAGATGACGCATCACTCTCTCTAGAGCCTTCCAATGGTCATCTCCAGGATTTGTGACAAACCTGCTAAGTTTGCTCACAACAAACAAGATGGCAGGCCTCTCGGCACTAGCTAAGTACATTAGCGAGCCAATGATTTGAGAGTATCTCAATTGATCTCTTGTGATTCTTCGGTTCTTATGCAACGTCACTAGGATCGTTACGCGTAGGAACAAACTTAAAGTCACTATAACCAAAGCGACTCATGATCTTTTCCACATAATAGGATTGTACAAGTGTAACCCCACTATTGCCTTCTCTGAGTAGCCTAATGTTCAAAATCACATCAGACTCTCCCATATCTTTCATCTCAAATCTTTGAGATAAAAAATCTTTTGAACCCTCAATCACATTGAGTTAGTCCCAAAGATTAGTATGTCATCAACATACAAGCACATAATCACTCCTTGTCCCCCATCAAAATGGTAGTACCCACACTTGTCCGCTTCATTCACAATAAAGCCTGCCGATCTGAGAGTCTTGTCAAATTTATCATGTCGTTGCTTAGGCACTTGTTTCAGGCCATATAAAGATTTAACAGCTCACACACTTTCCCTTCTTGACATTCTACTACAAATCTGTCATGTCGATCTATATAAATTTCCTCGTCCAACTCTCAAATAAGAAAAGCGGTCTTAACATCCATCTGATGAACGAGAAGACCATGTGAGGCAACCAAAGATAGTAGTACTCGAATGGTTATTAGTCTGGCAACAGGTGAATAAGTGTCAAAGAAATCTTCACCTTCTTTCTGGGTGTAACCCTTGATCACAAGCCTTGTATTGTACTTTTCAATAGTACCATCTGGCCTAAACTTCCTTTCGAAAGCCCACTTGCATCCTACAGGTTTGCATCCATATGGATGATCAACATGCTCCCAAGTTCTATTAGACATTATGGAATCCATCGCACTCCAGATTGCTTCCTTCCAATAGTCAGCATCAGGTCATACATAAGCCTCAATAATAGTTTTTGGAGTATCATCTATAAGGTACACAATGAAGTCATCACCAAAAGACTTCGCAGTCCTTTGTCTCTTGCTCTTTCAAGTCACTTCATCGGTATTTTCCTCAAGTGGTTGGCCAAAGTGCACTATTGTCTCGTCATTTTCTGGGACTTCATGAGTTCATGACTATAACTGCCAGATGTATATCTGAACTTCATGATTGTACCAACATGCATGTTAGTACTCCAGATTCAATTATCAAGAATCTATATCCTACAATGAAAAGCAAAGCCTATGAAGACACAATCAACTATTTTCGGTTCGAGCTTGCATTTGTTAGCAATTGGTAAATTAACCTTTGCCAAGCAACGCCAAGTACACAAGTATGAGAGTGGTAATCTTTTATGTTTCTCACTCCTTGAATTTTGTTTTCTCTTTGTCTTTCATATAAACTTTTTTAAGAGTATGGAAAACAGTCAACATGGCCTCACCCCACCATTCCCAAGGAAGTCCGGTTGTTTCTAACATGGCGTTAACAATCTCAATTAGACTGTAGTTTTTCCATTCAACCACTCCATTTGACTTAGGGGAATAAGCTGGTGTTCTCTCATGAATAATACTATGCTCGTCACAAATAAATTGAACTCATTTAAAAAATATTCTCCACCTCGGTCCGATCTAACACATTTTTATTTTTCTCTCAAGTTGATTTTCAACTTCGGCTTGTCTAGACCTTGAGAAAATGAAATGCCACATCTTTTGACTTAAGCAAATACACATAGCAATATCTAGTTGAATCATCTATCGAAGTCATGAAATATTTCTTCCCACCTTTAGTCAACACGCCATTTATTTTGCACAAATCCCAATGAATAAGTTCTAATGGTGCCAAGTTTCTCACCTCCGCAGCCCTGTGAGGCTTTTGTGGTTGCTTAGATTGCACACATATATACTTGACACTTAGAATTCTTAACCAAAGTAAATTTCGGAATTGAACTCAAACTAGCAAGCCGCAACATTCAACCAAATTACTATGACAAAGCCGTGAATACCAAGTATTCGATTCATTATTGTTACACACATGATTAACAACTTCATTACAAGAGTTTGATAATGATAAATGAAACAAACCATCACACTTTACCAATAAAAGATCCAAATTTCAAACCAACACATTTGTTTTACTTAAACACCAACTTGAAACCATCCTTACATAGGAGAGATTTGCTAACAAGATATTTATTTATTGAGGAGATATGCTGCACGTATCCAATACCACGAACAACTGCATTCGAATCATTCCCCATTAACACGTATCCAATCCCTGTGACATGGTAAGAAGACAATAAAGAAATATTAGCTTACACATGTATATCGGTCCCGGTGTCCATCCACCAATTTGGTAAATGATAAACTGAAAGAACAGTAGCATGATTACCATACCCTAATGTTCCTTTTTCAACATCACCAATAACAACATTAGCATATTTTTTTCTGCCCGTGCTACTGCTTATCCTTGTGGTCCTTGCAATTCTAAGTATAATGATCGGTACTACCGCACACAGCATTTTCCTGCATTCTTCTTCTTCTTCTTCTTCTTCTTCTTCTTCTTCTTCTTCTTCTTCTTCTTCTTCTTCTTCTTCTTCTTTCTTCAAGTTGGTAGTCTAAGCATGCTTGTGCTTAAACTCAGCCTTTCTTATGCCCTTGTTCTTGTGGGATTGGAAAAAAGATTTTGCATCACATGGGCGCTAGAACCTTCCTCATTGCCACGAGCACGTGAGTCCTTTGCTCTAGCCTATTCTTCAACATCAAGATTGCCGATAAGACCGACCATAGTAAACTCCTATATCTTGTGTTTCAGAGAAGTAGCAAAGCTCCTCTCTTGCGTTTCAGAGAAGTAGCAAAGTTCCTCTACGAAGAAGGTAGCTTGGCAATAATACCGCCGCCCCCAAATTTTTCTGGTAGATTGCACTTGAAATTATCAAGGTCCTTAGCAATCACCTGTAACTCATGAACTTGTTCGACCACAGAATGATCATCGACCATCTTGTAGTCATAGAACTGCTACATGATGTACAACTCACTGCCACCAAATTTCGCTTCGAGTGCATCCTACAACTCCTTGTAAGAGGGGACATGCATGTAAGCATCGACAACATTCTCTCTAAGAACACTAATTGCAGCCCCTCTGAACAAGTTATTAGTGGTTTGGTATGCTCTCTCCTCCTCGAAAGTGTGCGGTCCCTTAGGAGGACCTTCAGTCATGAACCATATGTTCATAGGTATGCGCCACAGCTCAAGCCTGTGAACCCATCTCTTGTTTGTTCCATCAAATATATTTGGTTTAAGATGCGTACCAAAACTAGAAACCGAAAAAGCCCTATCAAGTTTTTGGATTGTTGGAATCAGAGACATTTTATGGTTCATTTTAATGCAAAACAAAAGATTAATCATGATTATCATGATAGCATAAACAAGAGTAGTATGTATGTTTGCATGTGCGACAACAAAACTAGGTAGAAGATTTAGAATGTATCCCAAGGTGGGGCGAGTGCCAAAAGCATCGGATGCGCTGTTACCTAGATCAGTCAACATTCTGATAGGGCATGTTCAATGTAGTCAATCTCTCGTTGATGCCATGCAAATGATAACAATGCAGATGCCCTGCCCGGGAGTAAACATTCTCATGAGCAGTCGTGCAGCAGAGTCTCAAAGAGGATGGAGTTTCCGGAGGCCTGCACTTTCCAGCGAGTCTGTGCACCTAGAACGGAGACGCAGAGAAGTAGCCACAACAGTGGAGTATGTGTGTTGGTTCGTGCACGTATTGCAGGAGAGGTAGGCTATATGTAGGCCCTAGTGGACCTTTGGATGTCCAGGTTCATTGCAGGCTTGCAGCCATCAAATCAGTAGTTACCGATAACCCTCCAGCCATGATAGCCATCAATTACTGATCATTTGTTAGTCATCAACCTTCACTTAGTCTAATTCCAGTGGAGTGTTTTATATTGATGTTTCCAAAATAGCCACATAAACAACTAAGAAATGAAATAGTATTTGAAACCAACTCTACAATGCATAATTTCATAGCACGGTTTCATAAGCTCCAAGTAGTATTTAATTTTATGACTCAATAAGAGTTGGTATCCGTGTAGACATGATTTCATCTAAATGAAACTGATTTCCTCTCTCTCTTCTTAAATTAAATTTGATGCCATGTCATCAAAAAAAATTCTATGTGGCGTGCTATTTAATGAGAATGAAACCCCATGAAACTTCCCACTGGAAATGATCTTAGTAGTCATCAACAGAAATTGGGAACTGTAAAACACCCTAGGCCCAGCTCCCGCGAATTTTCTTTTGATCACTTTCCTATATTTTCTCTCTTTTGATAGAAATTTCCACATGAAGTTTCTCTATGAAAAAATTCTATAAATGATTTATTTAAAAAATAGATGGTTAGTTCATCAAAGAATGGTTCTTTTCTTCAAAATACAATATAGAATTTTAGTTTAAAACTTACCGAAAATTCTGTCTCACCTTATTACATCTTTCACTTTTTTAGAAAGGTACAGCTTCGATCCGCGTACACACACATCTGGATTTATTATTTCCACATCTAGGAGGGAATTGGCGTGCATTCAGTTCTCATGGTATTTTTTTTCAAGAAAAACTCATGGTACTGCCGCTGAACATGCACGCGTGTATATACCTCAAACCACCAACTGCATCTCCAGTTCTCCTCCCGACAAACCGCCCAACACCAGAACCCGGACCCGGTGCCGGTGCGGGTGGCGATCGTGGGCGTCGCTGGCCTGGACGGCTGGACCGGGCTGGCAGCCAAAGTAGGTTGGCGCACGCAGACGCGACGGAGGGCGTGCCCCACTCGACAACCCTTTCCTTTTCCTATTCCGTTCCGTTTCCCCTCCCATCTTCCTTTCTCTCTCCGCCGCCCCGTGCTCGTCTCCCCCCAATTCCATCTCCCCTTTTCCTCCTCCTCGGTCGTCGCCTCCCCCCAGAGAGCAGGAGCAGCCCCCCGCTCCGCCGCCATGAACCCCGAGTAGTAAGTCCCCACTCCCCCCCCCCTCCATTAATCGCGCGGTGGCTTCCGATTCGGTGGGTGGCGGATTCGTGGAATCTAGAGCTTCATCGGGGGACGCGCCTGCTGGTGCCCCGCAGCGGCCGATCTCGCCGCCGGCCGCCGATTCGGGACCCGATCGTGTTGGGGTTTAAAGGGGGATCTCCCTCCCTTAGCGCGTTTACTTGGTAGCTACCGCGTCCCTAGTTCGGTGCGGGTAGTCGTACCTTTGTCGGGCCCCATGCCAGAAATAGCAGATGGTTGGATACGCCGTTCCCCGCTAGCCTAGGTACGAGCTAGATTCGGTCGCGTTGCTCCCTCCTACCCGTGAGCTGGGGGCTTTGGAAGCTACGGTTGTCTTGTTTTACTCTATATGTTCTGTTGTAGTCTTGTAGATGTGTGTGCAAAGTTAGTCCGTAGGATGTGTTAGCTTGTGTCGATGTGCTGATGACGACACAAATACGAGATGCTCGGCCTATCGTTTGACAGGATTTTCTTGTTATCTTGCAGTGACTACCTCTTCAAGCTGCTGCTCATCGGGGACTCGGGCGTCGGGAAGTCTTGCCTGCTGCTGAGGTTTGCGGTGAGGATTCTTATCTTCCGCTCTTCGCCTTCCTCCACAAATGTACAAACAGTTGTTCTTAAGTAGAGCGTGCCTTGGAGAAACAGGTCTTTTGTTTAGTTTGAGGGTGTCCCCATATTAAGAAAAGTATCTGCATGTCTTATAGAGTGCCGTTCATTTAGTTTGGATGCATCTCACATGACAGAACCCAGTAGGAGTATGCACTCTGTTCCGCTAGGCGCCGACTATGTGGCGATTAGGAGGCGATTAGGCGCGCCTAATCGCGAGTCGAAGGGTCAACGCCTCGCCTATGGGGGTAGGCAGACCCATAGGTGTCGGCAGCGCCGATGGGGGTGGAGCCTCCGGCGGAGGTCGCCGGTGGGGGAGGAGCTGCGGGGGGCGGCAGGCGCTCACACGGGCGCAGGTGCAGGCGGCGGCGGGCGCACGGCAGCGGGCGCGGGCGTATGCAGGTGGCGGCGGGCGCGTGCGGGACAGGGAGAGATGCGAGAGAGGTGGAGAGGATGCGGGAGAGAGGGTCTGAGGGTTTAGTGTTGGGCCTTCAAATGGACCTTCATGCCTTTCTTCCTTTCTCCTTTGTCATGACCACTCATCTTTTTTTTCCTTTTCTTTTAAGTATTTATACATGTATTATTCATCGCCTAGCAAAACGCCTAGCAACGCCTAGGCGCGATTACTCCCGACTAGGCACTAGGTTGAGGGGCAGCGCCTAGAATCCGCCTAGCGCCTAGCGGAACCTTGAGTATGCATTTGCTTCGAAAAGTAGAGAAGATTGTACCAGGGAAGATCATCAACAACAACAACAACAACAACAACAACATAGCCTTTTTTCCCAAGCAAGTTGGGGTAGGCTGAAACCCGAAAGAAATAAGTTCAAGGTTCAGGCACATTGATAGCTAGTCTCCAAGCGCTCCTATCTAAAGCTATCTCTTTAGAGATATTCCAATTCTTAAGGTCTCTCTTAACCGATTCATCCCACGTCAGTTTAGGTCTACCTCTACCCCTCTTTACATTATCGACCCGCTCAAGAACCCCATTACGCACCGGCGCCTCAGGAGGCCTTCGTTGGACATGTCCAAACCATCTCAGCCGATGCTGGGTAAGTTTCTCCTCAATTGGTGCCACTCCGACCCTATCTCGAATAACTTCGTTCCGGACTCTATCCCTCCTTGTGTGCCCGCAAAACCACCGCAACATCTGCATCTCTGCTACACTCAGTTGCTGGACATGTCGTCTTTTTGTAGGCCAACATTCAGCACCGTATAGCATCGCCGGACGAATTGCTGTCCTATTGAATTTGCCTTTTAGCTTTTGTGGCACCCTCTTGTCACAAAGGATGCCAGAAGCTTATCGCCATTTCAACCAGCCAGCTGAAATTCTATGCCTAACATCTTCATCAATGTCGCCATCCTTTTGTAGCACCGATCCTAAATACCGAAAAGTATCCTTCTGGACCACCACTTGTCCATCTAGACTAACGTCTCCCCCCTCATGCCTAATCGCGCTGAAATCGCACATCATGTACTCGGTCTTGGTCCTACTAAGTCTGAACCCTTTCGACTCTAACGTGCGTCTCCACAGCTCTAACTTCCTATTAACCCCTTCCCTACTCTCGTCAACTAGCATCACATCATCAGCAAAGAGCATACACCAAGGGATCTCACCTTGTATATCCCTTGTGACCTCATCCATCACTAAAGCAAATAAATAAGGGCTCAATGCTGACCCCTGGTGTAGGCCTATGTTAATAAGAAAGTCAGTGGTGTTGCCATCACATGTCCGGACAAACGTCGTCGCATTCTTGTACATATCCTTAATGAGGGTAATGTACTTAGTTGGGACTTTCTGCTTCTCCAAGGCCCACCACATGACATTTCTCGGTACTTTGTCATATGCCTTCTCAAGGTCAATGAAGACCATGTGCAAGTCCTTCTGCTCCCTATATCTCTCCATCAATTGTCGTATTAAGAAAATCGCCTCCATGGTTGACCTTCCAGGCATGAACCCAAATTGGTTTTGGGTCACACTTGTCACTCTTCTTAGGCGATGCTCGATAACCCTCTCCCAAAGCTTCATCGTATGGCTCATCAGCTTAATCCCACGGTAGTTAGTACAATTTTGAACATCGCCCTTGTTTTTGAAGATAGGTACTAATATACTTCTCCTCCATTCTTCCGGCATCTTGTTTGACCGAAAAATGAGATTAAAAAGCTTAGTTAACCATACTATTGCTCTATCTCCTAGGCATCTCCACACCTCAATGGGGATACCATCAGGACCCATCGCTTTACCTCCCTTCATCCTCTTCAAAGCCTCCCCGATCTCTACCTCCTGAATTCTCCTCACAAAACGTCTGTTGGTATCGTCAAAAGAGTCATCTAACTCAAAGGTAGGGCCCTCACTCTCCCCATTAAACAACTTGTCGAAGTACTCTCTCCATCTATCCATGATGTCCTCATCCTTCACTAGCAGTCGATCTGTCCCATCCTTAATGCATTTGATTTGGTTGATGTTCCTTGTCTTCCGCTCGCGGATCCTAGCCATCCTATAAATGTCCTTCTCCCCTTCTTTCGTGCCTAGCCGCTGATACAGGTCATCATACGCCTTACCCTTTGCTACACTCACAGCTCGCTTTGCAACCCTCTTCGCTAATTTATAGCCCTCGATGTTGGCTGCACTCTTGTCAAAGTGGAGGCGCTTGAAACACTCCTTCTCCTTAATAGCCCTTTGCACCTTGTCATTCCACCATCAGGTGTCTTTCCCCTCCTGTTTGCCTCCCCTACTCACGCCAAACAACTCTGAGACCACCTTCCGAACACATGTTGCCATCTTTAGCCACATGCATCTGCGTCTTCTCCTTCTTCCCAAGGCCCCTCACCTAGCATCCTTTCCTTAAACGCTTGTGCCGCTTCCCCTCTAAGCTTCCACCACTTTGTTCTCGCAATTTTGGCACGTTTGTCCCGGTGGACACGTACCCGAAGACGAAAGTCCGCCACCACAAGTTTGTGTTGAGGGACAACACACTCCCCAGGTATCACCTTACAATCTAAGCAATCACGTCTATCCTCCCTCCTAGCAAGGATAAAGTCGATCTAGCTCGAGTGTTGTCCACTACGAAACGTCACAAGATGGGATTCTCTCTTCTTAAACACGGTATTCGCTATCAACAAGTCGTAGGCTAACGCGAAGTTTAACACATCCTCCCCCTCTTGACTCCTGCTACCGTACCCAAAACCCCCGTGCACTCGCTCGAACCCTACATTAGTCGCACCCACATGGCCGTTGAGATCTCCTCCTATAAAGAGTTTCTCGCTGGTAGGCACGGTACTAACCATGCTATCTAGATCTTCCCAGAACTGCATCTTGGTGCTCTCACTAAGGCCTACCTGAGGGGCATAGGCACTGATCACATTCAAAACCGAATCTCCAACTACCAACCGGATTAGGATAATCCGGTCGCCTTGCCTTCTAACCTCTACGACTCCATCCTTAAGGCTCCTATCAATCAAGATGCCTACACCATTCCTACCCGGAGTTGCTCCCGTGTACCAAAGCTTGAAGCCAGTATCCTCAACCTCCTTCGCCTTCTGACCCTTCCATTTACTCTCCTGAACGCATAGAATATTTACACGCCTCCTAATTGCTACATCAACTAGTTCTCGCAACTTACCCGTTAGGGACCCTACGTTCCAGCTACCTATACGAATCCTAATTGGCTCGGCTAGCTTCCTTACCCTTCGCAATCAATGACTTCTGCAATTTTATGAGCCTTTGATCTTCCCTGGTGTTATAGTAGTCACGAGCTCACAAGTGTGTCAAATGGTTCTTGACTTCATATGGACATGGTTTGTTGAAACTTTAGATGGTTCACTGCTATTATACTTGGCGTATGTTTGGCATAGTGGCATACATACAGTACCCCTTTATAGAATGGTGTTTGAAGACAACTATATTTCCTATGATGTATCATACTTTCCAATTGTTATCTCATTCATCTTTTTTAATGCGAGTATCTTTCTGATCTCGACTTTACAGGATGATTCGTATCTGGAAAGCTATATCAGTACCATTGGTGTTGATTTTGTAAGTTGGTTTCTCAGTTGGATCAAATAATACCAAATTCCCTTTGTCGTGTGTCAATGGCCTTGTTTCTCTTGTATGACCATTTTTTCACCCTTCTTTGACTTGGTAGAAAATCCGCACTGTTGAGCAAGATGGGAAGACAATAAAGCTGCAGATTGTAAGTAACAGATTCTAGTAAAGGCTGTATAAGTTAATAGCAGTTTGAAGCTCCTGCTGATGCTTTAGCACGTTCTTCTGATTTAGTGGGACACTGCTGGCCAAGAGCGCTTTAGGACCATCACAAGCAGCTACTACCGTGGAGCTCATGGCATCATTGTGAGCTTTCTTTCTTTGTATCTGATATTGTCTCATCTAGGTTGATATTGTGTCTCTGTTAACAGTTGTATTTTCTATAGGTCGTGTATGATGTGACTGACCAGGAGAGCTTCAACAATGTCAAGCAGTGGCTGAATGAAATTGACAGGTACGCCAGTGAAAATGTGAACAAGCTTTTGGTGGGGAACAAGTGCGACTTGGCTGAGAGCAGAGTAGTTTCTTATGAGGCTGGCAAGGTAATATTTCGGTACATCAGTTACCTTTTGCATAAATGTCGTTTGGTAAGGAAGATGGTTAAAATGGCTGCATGTCACTTGCTTCTGCAGGCCCTTGCTGATGAGATAGGGATACCGTTCCTGGAGACTAGTGCCAAGGATGCAACGAATGTGGAGAAGGCATTCATGACCATGGCAGGAGAGATAAAGAACAGGTAACAACATACTTCATATTTAGACTGAGGCAGCTGTTGTTCATTCTGGATTCATTAATCATGAAGGCCCATTTGGGAGTCCAGATGACAAGCCACTGCTATTTTCGCTATCATTCACCTCCTGATGGGAGTAACTAAGTGATATTTGCTATCCTTTTTCTTGAATATAGGATGGCAAGTCAACCAGCTGCAAGTGGTGCTAGCAGGCCTGCAACAGTACAAATGCGGGGTCAGCCTGTTGCTCAGCAAAGCAGCTGCTGCTCTTGATCGACTATCTAGATCGCAGTAGTGTGATTGTGCAGCAAGCAGCATGAATTGGTTGCTCTATCCCTGTAAATTAAGTCTTATCACTATCGAAAAACTTTCTCTGTTGGATATTGGAAGTATGTCTCCTGACTGCAAGACATTTAAGCAGATGATGTGTTCTTACTGCCTGTTCATATTAAGTGTTCGATTGATTTTCTTAGAAACTCGAAAAACAAATAAGATGCACCATTGCTAGTTAAAATGTTGTAGGATTACTCGTTACCAAAATGACTTTCACCTTTCATTAATGTACGCGGCTGATCCTATCAGGAAGTACATATAGTTCAGGATTACGAGTAGGCTCTGCACAAGGAAAGCATAAGCACCCGTGTGGCCCAACCTGCGATTCGACACCATGACACCATAGAAGATACATGAATACCAGCATCAGCACGAGAGATGCCTCGCAACACCTCAATGCAAGGCTGGAATCAGTTTGCTATCGTTACACCGACAGTTCACAGCAACCAATGCTGCTAGGTTGCTGGCATATATCATATTTGCATATATAACATGGAACTCTAAAAGACGTATAGCGAACAGGCTGCTGCCACCTCTTCCACCGTCAGAAGAAACCACAGCAACTGCTGCCATTGGCTGTTCCACCTGAATCTCGAGGAGGGTAAGTAATAACCACCTATTGCGTTTACAGATTACAAGGGCATGATACTGATGTAAACATGCCAGGCATTAAGATTTTAGATTATACGATAACTAATGTACAAAAGAAAACCTAGCAAATGTATATGCCTGCCCACATGCTATCTCTCCCAAGCAAAGGTGCTCTCCAGCCCGCCACAACCTTCAGTGGGGTGTTCTTGTCTCACTGGGAAGCTTAGTGCCTCGTTGATCCTACTGAAAACGAGCCGAAGTGGGACGCAAGCAACAGTTGGTCGACCAGTTTTCGCAACCACAGGCTTTCTGTCTCCGCTCTCTCTCCGGCTGCCAGCAAAAGATGAGAGCCTCCGCATTTTCCTCGGCGAAGATGCTGGTTTCTTGTTATGAGGCTGCCAGGACTTGTCCAAATCGTGTTCTGAGGCCTTTTTACGACCACTAGACTTAGATTTTGATCGTGATGCATGTGAAGATCTTGCTTGCCGTGGCTCTGTAACTCTGCTCTTTAGTAAAGAATCAAGACCGCCCATTGCTGGGCGGTGCTCATCTCTACTTGCTGCTGGACAACTATCCTTCAAAACCTCCACAGTGGCAGGGTACCCCACAATGGGTTGACCTGTCCATTTACTCATGAGGGAAACAAGGGGCACCGGATGACCCGTGTAGCTTCTTTGGACAGTCAGCTCAACATCATATAATCTATAGTCTGCATGTGCTCTCTTGGTTGGTGGCCTCGTTACAGGGCATCTTGGAGGTTTCAGATCAGGCTGCTGTTCAGGCGGTGGTAGTACTTGCAGGGGTACATAATATGGGAATGAGTTTGTGCCCTTCTCAGAGTTTGAATGGTTGCTTATAGTTTGAGAGGACTCTTCATGCTCAGGAGTCGCATGTCGTAAATTATCCTCAAGTTCAGTAGGCCTAAAGACATCACTGTCCAATTTTATTGTCCCTTCATACTGCTGCAGCAGCAAACTATTATCCTTCTTGTGGCTTTCTGTAGGTATCAGAGTAGCAGCGCTTATGGTTTTCTTTGAATTTCTATGATGCTGAGTTGAAGATGTGCCAACTATGCCGCAGTCAGTACTTTGATCATTTGGCTCTGAAATTTGATCCTTTGTGGACAAACAAGATCCATAAGTACCAAAATGGCCTGGAGATAGAAAACCAGTTGAAAAGATTAGGCAAAACGCTCAATATGGTAGTTCAGAGTGATAAAAGCAGATCATAAAGTAACATTTCCATCCATCTGTATGTCGAACTTGCATCAAAATTGGATGACAAATGAATAATAAGCTGCAATTTAAGTCTCTGTTTGGAAAGGGGTTTTTAGGAAGTAAATCCTTAGAATTTTATTAGAAATACGAACTAAATCCTCAAAATTTCTAGACCATTCCGAATCTTCCAAATAGGCCCTAAATGAGATAACTAATCATATATGTATGCTAGAAGTCTAAACAAACACTGTTGTACAAGAAAACAAGAAATATACCAATGAGTACTCATTTGTCTAACGACACATGGCCTTCTCAATTGCAAAGCATGAAGTATAATAACATTAGATCCACAAATAATGTTCTTGTGTACATTCATTTACCTGACCTATCTAATTAGCCACAGTAGCTAAGGTTTGCTAAAATATAAAACACTTTTCACAAAAAAAAGAAATATAGTGCATATAAAAACAGAAAAATGTACTGTGACTTTACCTTCCTCCAGAACATCATGAAAAGATGCATCACCATCAGAGCATCCCTCATCGCGAAATCTAGTTGTGCATGGGGCTTCAGCATCCTTTACTGTAATAGCCTTAGCAGAATTTTTGCGATTGTTGTGTGATGTATCTAATAGTGTCTCCAAACTTGAAGTGCCTGAGCTGTAGGAAAACTTATTTACATCCGTTGAAAAAATGGTCTTTGCCCTATTTGGTTCAATTATATTAGGCATCTGGCTTCCTCGATACTGACTAGAAGACTGTCCTGAAGGGTCCCAGTGATAATATGTTCCAGACACTTCTGAATCATCACATAACTTTGATAGAGGACGATGATGCCTATCTTTCTTCCTCGAATTGTCATAGGATTGCCCGATATTGGAGCGTTTCTTTTTAATGGATGAATGAGATTGCTTACCCTTTTTTGTCCCATTGGCACTGGACAAATCATAGCCAAAGCTTGATCCACTTTCAAGAAGAGGTACATCTGAAAAGATGCCTGCACCAGACTTCTGATTGGTAACATTCTTTGTTCCAATCTCCCTAAGATCTCGCATACGCTGGAATCCTTGAACCGTATCATCCTCAAAATCTTTACGTCCTTTACGCTTCTTCTTTTTTGATGATGCATACCTAGTGCTTGAAGAGGATAAATTTTGTGGCTGCTTGTACACTGTCAAGGCTTGAGACATGTCTTGACCTGAACTCTCTTCTATATCATACAGACTCCTTGCTCCACGAGAAGATTTTTTGTTGAGCCCATTTATGTTTTTAGATTTTGCAATATAGATATTCTGGGACGCACACAGATCATCATCAGTGTCCTCTTCAAGATCATCACAGTTATTTGGAAAACGGGACCTTTCAATTTCAAGGGCATGGATAATAGCATCCTCTCTGCGAACATACCTCCCTTCAGTCTGTGTCCTCTTTTGCTGGCGACCTAGAGCCTTGGCTTTTTCTATACATTCATCATATTCTCCACACCGAAATGATTTCACACGTTTGGACTTCTCGAGATTATACCAGTCACTGTGCAAAGTCCAACAGAACAAGAAATTTTCAGACTTTGAATACAGGCTATAATTTAAGTAAACAATCAGTGCTGCAAGCAAGAAAGAATATCTGAAAGACGCAACAGGAGTGACAAACATTAATTTTGCACATGCTTTAGAAGTTAAAAACAACTATTAAAGTTCAAGTATGCATACAACTTCAAATGATCAGATCACTAAACTGAAGAGAAGTTTCAAAATCCAATTTCAAGCAGGAGACCATTTTCTTAGTAAATCAAAACAATTTTCGAGCTACACAAAATACTTGAGAGTATGTTCATAGATCAAATAGACACCATGAAAACAGATCAATCACTGTGCACGGAATTTCAATCTGTATCCCTTATTTTCAGAAATTCATGCCATTTTCTTTTGCCCCATAGTATAAACATAAAAATAAGTTTGTCACCTAACTACTTCTGAAACTTATTCCACTTTTTAGGTTCGCATTACTGAGGAAAATAGGAGCTGAGAGATGCATTCTATTGAAGTATTGATGCTACCAACCATAAGTTACAAGAACATCTCTGTAAGCACCCTATCTCTAAGATGTGGATGCAAACATCCAGAAAACAAAAACAACTCATCAACTTCGACGAGCTCTCGTTAGCCATAAACATCCAGAAGCCGCAAAAGTCGCAATCGAACATATGCACTACCCTCCCTTTCCAAGTTCCCATTCTACCTAAATCAAGAGGCATAAAAAAGAAAGATACTTCCCTGCCAAACTTGAGAGTGAACACAACATGAAAGGGCCAATGCACTGGCCATAAGGCCAAGGGCAAACAGCCGCAGTGGCCAAGTATCACCGGAGTCAGTAGAATCAACGCATGCACAGGCTCAAGAAAAGAACATAACAAAGTGATTACAGAGGGCAACAGAGGAGGGCTGGCAGGGCGAGGGTTTGTACGGACATGCTTCCGTCGGCGCGGCCAAGGAGCTTGATGGGGGTGCCGGCGGAGCGCGGAGGGATGACGATGTTCTCGGGCAGCTCATCCATGCCGAGGATCCGGCCCGGCCACCAGGATCCGTTTCGGCGGCGCACCCAGACGAGCGCCCCGACCTCGGCGTCCGCACCCGTCACGCCGCCGGGCCACTCCTCCTCTCCCGCGCAGCTCCCCATCGCCCTGTGTCTCTGCAGCCCCTTATCAACTTGCCACCATCGCCTCCCCCTCCAGCTCCTCCCCAGAACTGATCAAAGTCAAGGAGACTCCTTTTCCTGTCCGAGAAATCAGGAAGGGCCTCGGGTGAAAAATCCAGAGACGACGCGATGGATAAGTCAGCGCGAGCCGGGGCGGCGGCGGCGGCGAGGCAACGGCTCCTCCGAAGAGGTGGGTCTGGGGCGTGCAGGTGGGGAGAAGAAGTGGAAGGAGCGGAGGGGGCGGAGCCTGGGGAAGGAGGAAGAAGGGAGTGGGGCGTTAGGGGCGTTTGTTGGGCCGTTCTGGTGCTCGGGGCTCAAGCAAATAAATAAATGGGCTTTGAGAACAGGCAAAGCCCATTTGTTTTGTCCCGGCTTGGGCTTAGGGTAGTCCCCCAACTGCCAACACATAGATCTGATCTGGATTTCTCTCTCAAAAGAAAAAAAGATCTGATCTGGATTTTCTGCAGCTCTTCTTCTAGATCAGATCTTTTCAGTTCCAATGGTAATTTTGATTCTACACAGCTCCTAGTATAGATGGCCGTTCGGGCAGCTCGGCCCGGCCCTGGCCGGGCCTGCCTTGGCCTGTTTTTTACGGGTCGTGCCTAGCCCGGCCCAATTGCGCTGCGGGCCGTGCCTAGCCCGGTCCAATTGCGCTGCGGGCCGTGCCATGCCTGCCCCACGGGCTCCCCTGGCGGCCCAGGCACGAGCCCACAGGCCACTTTCGTGCCGGGCCAGCCCGAGACAGCCCGGCCCAACAGTAGATGTCGGGCCACCCGAAGCCCATCAACCACAGAGGTCGGCGGCGGCGGCGGAGCCGTCCGGCGGCGCGGAGATGAGGAGGCGGCTGCCGGTGCCACGGATTTGAGGTGGCGGCGGCCGGCGCCGCGGATCCGAGGAGGAGGCGGCTGGCGGGGCGGAGACGAGGAGGCGGCCTGGGCGGGGCGGAGCCAAGGAGGCCATGGTCGGCGAGGCGTAGACGAGGAGCGGCGGTCGGCGGGGCGGAGTCGCGGAGACGACGTGGTGGCGGCTGGCGAGGTGGAGCCGCGGAGCGGCGGCCGGCGAGGACGATGATCGGGACGGCGTTCGGGACGGAGGCGACGCAGCGCCGCAGCGGCCGGGGACGCGGTGCGGAGCGGAGTGCAAGGTGAGCGCCCGGGGCGGAGGCGAAGCAAAGGCGAGGCGGCGGGGCGTTGACGCTGAGCCGCTGCGGGTGGGGGGGTTAGGGCGGGGGACCTAGGGTTTGGAGGCTGGTGTGGGCCGTGGGGGAGCTCTCTGGCTGGGCTGTGAGCTGTGGCATTGTTGGTTAACGGGCCGCCTACGGGCCGGCCTTCAACTCCCGCGCCGGGCCGGGCCGGCCCACGGGCGGGGGTGCGGCCCAAGCCCGGGCACGGTTTGGACCAGGCCAGGCCAAAATCACCATGCTCGGGCCGGGCCTTTGGGCCGCGGGCCGCATGGCCATCTATAGCTCCTAGATGCGGTGGACCGAAAGGTATCCATGGAAATGAATGATATGCTACTGAAGGAGTTTACTGCAGAGGTGGTGAGGGAGGCCCTGAATGCAATTGGTGATCTGAAAGCCCCATGGCCGAATGACATGCCTTCGATATTCTACAAGAAATTATGGGACACGGTTGGTGATCAGTTGGTGAAAGAAGTGCTTCAGGTGCTGAATGGTGGGCCAATACCGGCTGGGTGTAATGACACTACTGTTTTTTGATCCCGAAGGTGCAAAAACCCGAACTGGTAAAGGACTTGAGGTCGATTAGTCCGTGCAATGTGATATACAAGCTGGTTTCAAAAAGTGCTAACTAATAGGTTGAAGGGGATTCTCCCGGATGTTGTATTGCAATCGGAAAGTGCATTTGTCCCGGGTCGTTTGATTTCAGATAATAATCTGGTGGCATATTATGAGCTCATTCACTTCATGAGACACAAGAAAAAGGGCAAACAAGGATTTGCAGCAGTGAAATTAGATATGAGTAAAGCATACGACCGAGTCGAATGGTCTTTTCTGCATGATATCATGGTGAAGATGGGATTCCAACGTCGCTGGATCGATCTGATCATGTTGTGTGTCTCTTCAGTGACCTATCGTGTCAGGGTGAATGTTGCTCTGGGTGAACAGATTGTGGCACAGAGGGGTCTCCGACAAGGTAACTGTCACCTTAACCTGTTCTTGTGTGCAGAGGGCTTTTCAGCATTGCTGAGCCAAGCGGAAAGGGAAGGGACGATGCAGGGAATTAAAGTGTGTCAGAATGTTCCTAGTGTTTCTCATCTCCTTTTCGCCCTCTCATTTTGTTTCGTGCCAATGGAGATGCACTGAAGTTACAGGGTATCCTTGATCTCTATGAGCAGTGTTATGGCCAAATGATTAATAAGGAAAAGTCTGCAATTATGTTCAGTCCAAGTATTAGTGAGGTGAACCGGCAGGAGGTTTGCAGATTCAGAGACAAACAATGCATGAAAGATATCTGGGATTACCAGTCTATGTGGCACAGTCTAGAACAAAGGTTTTTGCGTATCTGAAAGAGAGAATCTGGTCTAGAATACAATGGTGGAAAGAAAAGCTATTGTCCCGGACTGGTAAAGAAGTATTACTCAAAGATATGGGATGTTTTGATATTACAAAGGAAATCTGTGAGCAAATTAGTACCATGATATGCAGGTACTGGTGGAGCAATCAAGATAGTGATAATAAAATGCATTGGATTAAGTGGGAGAAGTTAACAGAGCCAAAAAGTGAGGGTGGTTTTGGGTTGAGAGATATCCACACTTTTTCAACTTGGCAATGCTCGCAAAACAAGGGTGGCATTGATTTCACAGCCCACACTCGCTATGTCCTCAGGTGCTCCGAGCGAAATACTTCCCAAACTGCTCCTTACAAGCAAAACCAGTGAGGAGCATGTCATGCACTTGGAGGAGTATTATGAAGGGGCTGGAGGTGGTGAGAAAAAGGCTTTGCTTGGAGAATTGGAGATGGGACTAATGTCCGAATTTGGGAGGATCGTGGATCCCAAGGGACTGGACGAGAAAACCAATCATCTAAGAGGCAACAACCTGCTACGCACGGTTGATGAACTGATTGACCCGAGGTCAGGGCAATGGGATGATCAGTTGACACGGCAGACTTTCTGGGCAGAGGATGTTGCGACGATATTGGCAGTACCTGTTCGGCTGGTTGGAGCAGCCGCTGCTGGCTGGAGCAAACGTGAAGGGATAGGCCCAACCAGCGCCGCGCCGTTCCTATGCAAAACGTGCCCAGCCAGCGGCGGCAGCTCCAGCCATCCAGCCGAACGGCGCCAATTGTAGCATGGCACTATGATAACGGGGGTTTGTTCTCAGTGAGACCGGCGTATAAAGTTCAGAGAGCATATGGCAAAAGAATGAGTCGCAGAGGTGTGGCAACATCTGCTGGGGGCAATGCTATGGCAGATATGCAGTGGAAGGGAATTTGGAAGCTGAAGTGCCCCGTAAAACTGAAACATTTTATGTGGAGGTTTGCTCATGACAGTTTGGCTTTGCGGAAGAATCTGGAAAGGAGAGGGATGCAGTTAGACACAAATGTGTGATGTGCGGTCGGCTTAACGAGGATGGTGGCCACCTATTTTCAAATGCAAGTATGCCAAGCAACTTTGGAGAGCCCTGAATATGGAGGACGTTTGGTTGGCATTGGAGACGGCTAATTCAGCATGGGAGGCCGTTTGTTCTATTCTTAATTTAAAGGAAACGGTGCATCTTAAAGTAATTCACGGGTTATGGCATTGGTGGCTACAGCACAATCGCATTAGGGAGGGGGCAAAAGGAGGCAGATGGAGGAGCTGGCTTACATTGCTGGCAAGTGTACAGAGGAGTTTCTTACTCCGAACACATTGTTGACTGAAGCCCAGCCAAACGGATATGGCCCCTGTTTAGTCCCTAGTTAAAACAAACAACCAGCTCTTTACTCTAGATTTCAGTCAAGTCTACCCCAGATTCCATTATCCAAAAATCGCCACAAACCTAGCTTTTGTTGCATTGTGAAATACTTCAAATACATAATTATCCACCATGATAGTGTGTCCACGCGTAAGTGAGAGAAAGAAGCCATAGCTAGAATCATGTTACCTAACAACCACCAGCTTCCCACGATCCAGTTTGAGCATGTGAGTTCAACTTGCCGACCAAACACTCACTTACCGATTTCAGACAACATTCTCTTCTATCTTCTATAGCCTACATGATAATGACAACTTCAACTTTCAGACATTCACTATTCTGTTGATATCTTTGCATTAATCTACCCAGGAGAATGTTGACTTCTTAGGAAATAGTACTTCTCAATTCTCAAATAATAAATGCAGGTATGTACTCATTATTGTTCAGATACCTCTGTCGAGTACTCTCAATGAACAAGAAGATTGTCAGGATCCGGATATTCATCTTGAAATATCTTGTAATCCTACAATCCCATGGAGACATGGACTACAAAGAAATCTTGTAGGATCATATGGAGGCACATGATACTATGATACACAACTAATTATATCAATAGTCTCTTAAGTCATCTCTAGGTTTGGTGGAGATCAACAGAGATGACTACTGTACATGCCCTAGCTTGCCACTTCAACTGAGAGAAAGATCGAAACAGCTGAGACTTGCCACTTAAATTGTACCCTGCCATGCCACTACGCACTTCCAATCGACCTTCCATGTCCCTCCAGTCATCAATAGTCCCAACTTTTCCTCTCAACTTAATTAAAACAGACGCAGAGGAGCACAATTAAGAGGAGGCAGAACATAAGTATAGAGAAGTGCAGCTGTTGCTGATCCTGGTAGGAACCAGCAAAAACGGTTGTCGGTCTTACATGGCACTCCCTTGTGCTGCCAGCATCAGCTGAACACCCCTTGGGATCAGCACGGCAGAAGGGAGGCTTTTGCAAGTTGCAACTACAGGCTTCCTGTTTGCTCCCCGGATTTGATAGTGGTGCATGTAAAGATCTTGCTAGCCACGGTAATTAATTTCTACTCTTGTGTAGGCACTCAAGGCTGCTAATTGGTGGGCGGCAATACTTGCTGCATAACAACCATCTTCCAAAACCTCCACAGTGACAGGGTAGCCTTTTACAGGTTTACCAGTTGATTTACTTGTGATGAAAGCAAGGGGCAAGCCATGGCCCTCGTAGTTTCCATGAACAGTCAGCTCTACGTCATAAAGTGGTGTGCCATTTTCAAGTCCAGTGAGCTCACAGCCAGCACCTTCAACCCTTGCATCTAACCTAACAACATCACTGTATTGTGACTGGCATTCCATTGTCCCTTTATTCAGGGGTGGCAACAAATTCTTACAGCTCTTGTGGCTACCTTCAGGTATTGGTGTCACAAAGCTTACGTTTTCCATCTTGAAACCCCTATCATCTCGAATTGAAGATAAACCCTCTTTACTACAATCAGTAGTTTGGCTCATCGGTTTTGATATCTGATCCTTTATACGTTCTCGGAAAAACATCAGGTCTTCTATGGATGCACAAGATTCATGAGTATTCAACTCACCTGAAAAATACACCAGTTGCACGTTTTAGTCTATCCTTCCTATGAAAGTTCATAGAGTGATAAATATCAGATTTTGTATACATTCACCCTTTTGCAAGTAAAACATGCATCAAAATACGATATTAATGAACGAACACAAAACCTGAAGATTATTATTACCTTCAAGTGGAGAAGGGGACCTTTCGATTTCAAGGGCATGCATAATGGAATTCACTCTGTGAACATATTTCTCTTCATTGTGAGTCTTCTTTAGCAGGCTAGCTTGAGTGTTTGACTCTTGGCATTTTCTATACATTCATCAAATTGTCCACACAGAAATGACTTCACGTGCTTAAGACTCCTCGAGACTATACCAACCACTGTGACAAAGCTGAACAGCATGTGAGATAACATTTTCATGCTCAGAAAGCTAGAAAGAAGGTAGAAAATATCTGTTAAGTAGCATTCCTAGAAAAGGTGAGAAAATCTTTGGGAAATCCAAAACAAACAAAAATGTAAAATAAGCATACAACTTGAAGTTTGGAAACCAATTTGGCTGAGTAATCTAGTCTTCAGGAACTTAATTTATGTGCAATAATGATATACACATGAAATAAAACAAACGGTATATTTTGAGCAACAGGGTCAATTTATGTTTGTGAACTTCTGAAACTCAACTAAAATGACAAATATTCGAGAAGAAGAAACCAACGACTCGGCCTTGATCATTGGCATTCATATATTGATATATCTATGGCACACAATGGCAATTGATTCTCAGAAACTAATCGACTGCAAATCGAGAGTCAAACAGAAATATGCAATTGCATACCTAAGCAGGCAAGCAGCACTGCGCACTGCAGCAGGGGACGTCGTGCTGAGGTCTAAGGGCGCAACCGGAATGCGGACTGCCGGATCCGAGTCCCTGACGGCAGACGTCAACGCCACGACGGTGCCTGCCGGCTGCACCGCACTGCAGTCCGCAGCCAAGCAGCGAAGGCGCAGAGCAGCTCAGCAGCAGCAGCCAGCAGCCGGATGGAGATGGCGCGGATCCGCCCGGCCGCCCTAGCCTGAGTCTGGAAGCTGTGGGGTGCCACCGCGCCGGCCCGGCCTAGGGATGGAGCTGCGCGCCGCCGCCCGCCGGGGTTTTTTTTTTTTTGATTGGGGAACGGGGAGGGCCGAGTGCGGCTGCCGAAGCGGCGGGATGCGAGTTAAGGTAGGGCTGGGCCTTTTTCCATGGGCTGCACATGGGCTTACGCTACATGGATCCGCCCGGCCAATCGCCTTCTCTCTTGCGATTTTTTTTTCATTTCTAATTTTATCTCGTTTTTATACAAAAATAATTGCCTAACAAAAAATGTGTAGAAATATGCTCATGTTGTTCGGTGATTGTCAGATAAGCGGCTTTCTAGATAAGAAAAAATTAATCATTGCATTTGGTTGGAATTTTAACTTATTTTTGTTGATACTTGATAAATGTGCTTATAATCTATATCTATATCTTGACTCCATTCGAATGGGCTAAATTGGTTGGGCTGAAATGGTTGGATTGACTGCTGAAACAGCTAGCCCAGCCATTTCATCTCACCCGAACAGGTCAATTATCTATACCTATATATATTATTAAAATGAGTAAGGTTTCTATCTAGATTTTTAGTTTGGTCCACCTCGTATTATTGATAGGTGGATCTTAATCCATCTCATATGCGAATCGGACTAACCCGCTCCGTTCACGACTCGATCACATAGATCATATGGACCTATCCGTATCATATACTTATGCAAACTTTATCCATAGCAAATACGGACACAATTGTATAGTTGAAAACAAACGGGATAAAAAAAAATTCGGTCCGAGCTATGCGTATGAACAGACGAATAGTATTGTGGCGAGAACGACAGCCAATATTAAATCGAGCGATGACAGCCGATCTCGGCAGGCATTCGGTGGCTTCGTTAACCTTTTTTTTTTCTTTTTGCATAGGTTATATCATATTTGGGAAATGGGTACTTGCCTCTACTGCATCTGATTTTTTTTTCTGCAAAGGCTACGTTATATCTCTATAGCTCTCTTCTACGCCCATGTCATTTCTTTGCTACGCCCAATCACCGTGTTCGGCTGGTGGGTAGGGCTCCGGCCCTACAGTAATTTCCTTTCATACCACTCCAGCTCCAACCTCCAACCACCAGCCAGGTAACAGTGTTTTTCTCTCACACCACTCCAGCTCCAGCCTGCCGAACGCGGTGAATGTCATTTCTTTGCTACCTTGTACCTTTTCTAAATATCTATATATTCGAAAAAAAATTGGGATGGTTCCCAGCAAACCGCTGTCTGTGAGGACGGATTCATGTCGCGTGGAGATTGGTTGGGTGGTTGCAAACCAGTCAGGCTCCCGAGATGCGAGCTGCAGAGCCTGCACTTCATTGGATGACTGAAGCGGCCTGGCTCCGCGGATACACCAGCTGGCGCGAGAGCAGATGCTGTTCGGCGTCAGAGAGCAGCACTGCAGGGAAGAACACAGAGCAAGCCAAGCAATCAATTTCTCTACGGATCCTGGCCACGCACAAATAGGTAACCATTCAGCTGCTCATGTATATAAGGATGGCAACGGGTAGAAATTATCCACATACCCGCGGGTAGCAAATCTGATGGGCGCGGACGCAGGTACAAGTCTGAACCCGATGGATATTTGCTCGCTGGCATGATAAAATGCTATCCGCACATGCAAACATGGCAGACCCGTTTGACATGTGGGCCCAAACTCCAAATATATAAACTCAACTTACCGTGTGTTTGGTTGCGGGATCAATGGGTTGGGTTGGATCCAACCCGGATTTTGGGGACGGAGCCGACCCATCCATTGTTTGGTTGTATTTCTGATTTTGGGGACGGAGTGAACCCATTTCATGTTTGGTTGAAGGAATTGGGAATTCGGGTTGGATGGCATGATAACACCGTTAACGAGGGTCCCACTTACCACCAATAGACCCCACCTGTCAATCTCTCACTTTTTCTTTTTCTTTTTATTTTTTTCTCTCCCTTATCTTCTTCCTCAGCCCGTGCGCCCGGCCCCCCGCCGCCGGTCTTCCGCCACCGGCCACGCTGCGCGGCCCCCGACGGCCTGTGACCGGGCCCCCGCCGCCGGCCGGGCTGCGCGGCCCCTGCCGAAGTCTCCACCCCGGTCTCCTCCTCCCGCCATGGCGTCCGCCCGCCCCGGCCCGGCCTCCCGCCCGCCGCCCCGTGAGCTTCCCTGCTCGGGCCACCGTGGGCCGCCGCCGCCGCCCCGCGAGCTGCCCGTGGGTGCCCCTGGTTCACGGCGTCCGCGTCCTCCGACTCCGACGCCTCCGACGCCGCCGCCGCCGCCTTCGCGCCGGAATCTGTGACCACCGCACGCTCACCGTTGGCGTTTCCGTTGGCCTCGGCGCCGTTCTCCTCCCGCTTAGGCTTCTTCTCCGCAGACTCGGCCGCGGGCGGCGGCGGGGAGGACGCGGGAGGGGGCGAGCCGGCGCCAGCGGCCGCGGAGGGGGAGGGCACGGACGGGCGATTCTGGGCGGGCATTGGAGCGGCGGCGAGCGCGGGCCCGGGTCGCGTGGAGCGGCGGCGAGAGGCGGGCGGGCTCGCGTGCGCTGGGGCCTGGGGGCGGGCGGGGATGGTTGGCAGGCACGGGCGTCGACGTCCACCGATTCCGCTCCCTCCCCCACCCTCCATGGCTAGAGCTCGAAACAAAAGAAGCCGAGACGTCCTAGCGAAACGGAGACGACGACGCGCGAGGGACGGAACCCAGCTGGGTTGGCTCCGTCATCCATTTTTCGGAGGACGGAGCCAACCCACATCTAGGCGGAATATTCCCTCCTGGAGCCAACCCAACCCACTCGTCTTCTATCCAAACAGCCGCGAGGACGGGTCCGCTCCGACCCGGCTCGCTCCGCTCTCCAACCAAACACACGGTTAGGGTTCCAACCCCACCTCAGCCTCGTTCCCTTCCCTGGCCGCCAGCAGGCCTTCGCTTCCGCCCCTAGCCCCTTCTGTGTGCGCCACACCCTCCACCGCTCCCTTCCTCTTTCTTGGTGCCTCCTATCTATACGCCGCATGCCTGCACCACATTATGTGCTTTCCCCTCCTTCCTCCCTGTTGATCGAGGAACAAGCGGCCCAGGTGCTCAATCCTCCACGCACGCTACAAGCAGCCAAGCCGTAGGCAGCTAGGCCCCCTCCGTCGCCGGTCGACGCCACCGGGCTGGCCGCTCTCTGAAGCTCCGGTGGCTCGTCATCCCCCTAGGCCGGACGCCTCGGGCGAGCTGCCCCTAGGCCGAACGTCCGCCGGTTGCTCCTTGGCTCCTCCCTACTTCGACAGAGCGCCACCACCCATCCGCCCCATTACGGCTGGACATATTACCCGAAATCCGAACCCAAAAAACCCGAACCTATACCCGAAAAATCCGAGCCCGAAAAACCCGATCACTATTTTGGGTAGCAGATTCCAGTATTCGAAATTATTATGAGTAATTCGGGTATTGAACTCCGGTACCCGAAAACCCGAAGTGCTTACCACCCAGCCCCAAACAAGAGTGCTCGTTAGTCGGTACAAGAAGGCCAACAGGCAACAGCACAGCCCAACACCACACACTCACCGCCGCCCCCTGACCCTCCACGGCACCAGTGCCCCACAAAGGCACGAACGATGGCGACCTCCCCTGCATCTCGCATCCAAATCTCCCATGGATTTCTCCATCCTCGCCGAGGACCCGGCCTCCCCGTTGCCGGAGCAGGAGCCCGAGTCCGCGCCCGCCGGATCCGCCTCCTCCACGCGACCATGCCCCCAACTTCCACTCCTGCTCCCGCTTACGGTGGCGGAGGGTGCGGCTTCGGCGGCGGGAGGCGACGGTGGCCGGTGCGCCCTCGTGTGGCCTGTTGGGTCCCGCCAGGACAGCACTCCACCCCCCCTACAGCGATGGCTGACAAGTCCCTGCCCATCCCTAGGTCGGCACTATGCTCTTGCGCCACCACGATATGTTACAGATTGGGTGTTTCGGGTTTACCCGAACCCGAAGTGGCGGGTACCCGAATCGTTGGGTATTTTTCGGGTTCCAGTTTTCAAAACCCGAATTTTCAAAAACTCGATAAACTCGATCCGAATTTTTCGGGTAACCTGAACGCCCACCCGTAGCCCCCAACCTACTCACTTTCCCGCCCAGTGCGCCGCCCCTAACTTGCCATCGCTAGATCTGCCGCCGGGTAGCCACCCTTAGCTTGCGGGCACACGAGCATACCCGTGGGCATGAGATATCCGCGGATTGCGGGTGCGGGCACAAGCTCCCGTATGTGACGGGTGGCGGGCGTGGATGCAGGCATGAATTTTGACTAGCGGATACGGATACATGATAGGTATATCTGTGCGAATTTTATCGGTTGCCATCTTTGACTCATGTATTTATGAAGCGCGGCTAATGGGAGCCTGATTGGCCGGTACGAGCCAGACTAGGTTGGACCCGCAAACCAATCAGACCTTTAAATCGATCTGACAATGCTTGCTAGCTTGGCTCCCACGTGGGCAAGGCTCGCAGTGCTCAACATCCCTCGTGTCGCTCGGCTCCTAGGCGCCAGGCGGACAGCTGAGCGGAGTCAGGCCTCGTCTGCCACCGTCTTCAGTGAATGTGAAGCAGGGTTTGAAATTTCGGCGATTCGTTTCCCCTTGGTATCAGGAAAAAATATTTCGGTATTTTCGAAAAATTTCGTTTTGAAAATTCAAAATTCAAAAAAATTCGGCCGAAATTCACCGGAATTCCGGAACGGAATTCCGTTTCCGCCGATCACCGGGATTTCACCGGAAAACGAAATGGTTAACCCTGATGTGAAGTCGCACGCATCGATGAAAACTATGGCCGTGTTTAGATGTTTTGCAAAAAAAATTTGTGATGCAATCTTACTAATTTGAAGTACTAAATAAAGCCTATTTACAAAACTTTTACATAGATGGGTTGTAAATCGCGAGACGAATCTAATGATGCTAATTAATTCATGATTAAGTAATAATTAGCGGATGGTTACTGTAGCATCACTGTTGCAAATCATGGATTAAGTAGGCTCATTAGATTCGTCTCGCGATTTACAGCTCATCTATGCAAAAAAAATTGTAAATAGACTTCATTTAGTACTCCAGACATATGTCGAAATATTCGATGTGATGTTTTTTTTGCGTTTACGGAATTTATGGGGTGGAAACTAAAGAGAGCCTATGTCAAGGACGCCAACTATGCTGGGACTCGTAATGTTAGAAGTGCACTACTTAATCTTTTTGTTTCATGCACAAAGTAGGGATTGAAGATTCATCGCGGACAAGGGCCGGTGTCGAATCTGGGGAGCTTGCAGCCGAATCACAAACCTTCGCCAGAGCCGAGCGAGCCGGACCATCATCGTACAAGTGTAATAGAGCCGAGCGAACCGCGGTTATTCCTGTACGTTGGAGCCTAGTCCGTTGGGTGCCCTCGCATCGCTGTGATGCCTGCGGCGTTCATGGGGCATGTCATTATGGTCAGCAGGAGCATATTGTTGATATCATCACCAAAGGTCTTCACAAAACAAAGTTTGAGAAGTTTTTCAAGGTACTCAGTATGGTCTGCAAAACATCTCTAAAGAGAACTTTGACTTGAGGGAAAGTGTGAAAAAGAGCAAGCCAATTACTATTCTTCACCATGCAAGGAGATATTTTTCATAGAATACTCTAAAATTAATAATAAGTAAAATAAGAAAACGATAGAATATTTAGAAATCCTTAGTGTACTTGTCTTTGTACCATAGTCCCCCTTGGCCTATAAATAGAGACCCCTCCCTTGACATGGCATTCATCCATGAGCATGGTAGAAGAGATGTGATAGTGCTAGTAGAGAGAAAGAGAGAAGGGTGAGTGCTAGGCTAGCCACTAAATAACAGAGAGTTGTATGTTTTTTGTGTAGTTGTAACACCTTCGGTGTTTAGCAATGTTTTAAATATGTAATTAATTTGAAATGACAAGTTAAAACCCCCAAATTTTCAATTACTTAAAAGCCAGAAACCCGTTTAAATATACCGGAAAGTCAATTCTCACACCTTAGCTCAAATGAACTCTTGCCCAAAACAAAAGTTGTAGAGTTTTACAAGACAAACAACTTTCGTATTCAAATTTTTTCAAGTTACAACATGAAATTTGGAGAAAAACCCAAAAAACAGTAGGTTTAGAGGGTTTTCATTTAAACTTGAATTCGAATTTTTAACTTTCAAACCGAGCCTCAAATGGGAAAACGTCTTAAACCAAAGTTGTAGATTTTGACACGAGGAACAACTTTGGTATTCAAAACTTTTCAAGTTTAGTTCAAAAATTTTGAGTTATCCTCGGTCAAACAACGCTAGGCACTGTTGGTTTCTTTTCTCTTTCTTCTCTCTCCCCTTCCCGAACTCCCGTCGAACACGTCGGCCGCCAAGCTCGCTGAGCGCTGACCTTGGCCGCGCACTCAGTGCCTAGGCGCCTAGCCCGCATGGCTGCCGCAAACCTCACTCGCCTGCTGCAGCGCACGCGCCCTCGCTGCTCCGCTCCTTTCGCCGCGCCATCGAGCGCTCTGCGTCGCGCTCCGTTCACGCCACCGTCCACGCACATGCAGCCACTCATGGCCGTCCATGATGAGCGCAGCTCGCCCCGTCCCGTCGCCGCTGCGGCGCCCCAACTCGCCTCGCTGCGCCCCTGAACCGGCCTTTATTGCCGCTCGGCAACGCGACGCGCCCAACGCCGATGCCGCTCGCCGCACGCGCCGAGCTCGCTCTACTACTACGCCCCCTCCTGCCGAACTCTTCCCCTCCCCATTTGTTTCGCCAAGAGGCGCTCCACCCTCCCTCTCCACTCTCCTTCCATCTCCAAGCCGAGCCGAGCTTCTCCCTAGGCCAGAACGGCGTCGCCGCCCCGCCATTGCCGCCGCCAAGCCAAGCCGCCGCGGAGACCCTACCTCCGGTGCTCCTCGGTACCAATAGACCCCACAGGTGTAACACCCCGGGTGTTTACACAGTAATTAAATAGGTGTCTGCACAGTAATTGTGTTTGTTGCTATGCATCTTGTGCTTGAAATGCGTAAAAAGGATCTTTTTGTAATTATGAAAGGTTATATGTGTAATTATGATTCTATGCAAGGTCCTTTTTGCAGTTGTGTTGAATGGGTTGTGTAATTATAGTTTTAGTGGAGGGTGTTTGTGCAAAATTTCAGTGCATTTAATGCATGGTAGTTATTTTGCTTGTAAGTCTACATTTGAAGTGATTTTGCATTGAAAAAGACAAAATTCCTAGAATTTAAAATCCCTCTTGTGTTTTCAAATTTAGCTCTCTATCCTTTGGTCAAATAAATTTTTGCACAACATCAAAGTTGTAGCTCTTGAAAAATTGAACAACTTTCATGTTGGGCACTTTTTCATTCGAGCTTTAGTTTAAAAGTTATTGCTTGTTTACAGAAAGGTCCCTGGAACTTTTGGAAATTGCAAAATCGCCCTTATGACCATCTCCCCCTCCCTGCTCTGCTTCTCGCCGCCGGCCACCGACAGCGTCGCCGTGGAGCGCCTTCCCGGCTTTCCCGGCCATTACTTCGCCGTGCGCTGGCTTCCACGCGTCGCCGGCGAGCTCCTCCCCCTCCTGTTGCCTCGCGCTGGAGCCCCCACCCCTCGCCACGCACCCCCGCCGCGCCCAGAACCTCCCCGGCGGCCGCCACCGCGACGCCGCCGTGGAGAGCCCAAACCAGAGGCCCAGCTCTCGATCTTTCGCGCGCCTGAGCACTACAAGAACCCCTGTAGCGAAAATGGCCTCTCATGCCATATTTCAATATAATGTTTTGGCGATTGATGACACACGCAACACTTGAACTAATGTGTTTGCTTAGATGATATACTCAGGCTTTTAGGTTCAAGTAATGACAAAGAGAAGAGAGGCGAAGCTAGGCCCGAATTACACACGTCGGTGCATTGACTTGAGCACGTCTGGGAGTTTTAGTATCACCGGTTAAACCGACGTAAGGCAAAATGTACTCATCGGTGCAATGACAGAGATGGCCTGCGGGCTAGGGTTTGGCACCGGATGAACCGACGATAGGAAGTTTGAATACGTCGGTGCAATGGCAGAAGCAGACCAAGAAAAATGCATACATCGGATGAACCGATGATGCACCGGTTAATGGCGTCGGTGCAGTTGTCCAGAGAGTTTGTTTTTCAAGGATCAGAGGACAGTTGCACTCACCGGTTAAACCGACGCTAATATTACATACACCGGTCGATTGCGTCGGTTGATTGCCCGTACACGTAACGGCTAGTTTTCAGTGGGCAGTTCAGTATCACCGGTTAAACCGACGATGGCGATTTGGGGAGCATCGGATTAACCGGTGTTAAGCACATTTCTGGCAGCTTTTCTCCAACGGCTATATTTGCTTGTGCTGCCTATATACCCCCAAGGCCGCACCATTTGAGTGTGCTGGAGTTCAAAGAAGTATACTAGAGCTAAAGATCATCTCCAACCACCATAGAGCTTCATTGTACATCATATAGGCTTAAGCACACTTGTTAGAGTGCTTAGTGCTTGATTAGGGATTAGTTCTTGCGAGAGCTCCCTTGAGAGAAGTCTTGCTGCGGCAAGCAAACACTTGTACTCGTCGTGTGACCCTCCGACTTGGTGTGGAGTGGCAACGACACTTTGTGCGGGGAAGGAGGCCCCTACTTGGTGTTAAAGCTCCAAGATAGTGAAGACGGTGCCGTGGTGACGCTTCGAGATAGACGGTGGCGGTGACCTCGTCTTTGTGACTTGGTGTCACTTAGCCTTTGCTTGTCGGGAGCCTTGGAGGCGTGGCAAGACGGTGATCAAGCGAAGAGACTCGGTATCATACTTGTTCTTTGTGAGCAAGTGGCCGTGGACGTAGGGAGGGACTTTGGTGTCCTAACCGAACCACGTTAAATCGTGTGTCTTGGTGTCTTCACGGGAGTTTGCATATCCTCTCCCTTACCGCTTTACTTACCGCATTACGTTTCCGCATTTACTCTTTCTTGCTTACCTTTACTTTCCTAGTTAGTTTGATTAGGATTGACTATAGGTTGCAAGTCTTTTGGGGTAAGTAGAGGGTAGCATAGATAAACCTTAGTCATAACTAGCATGTGTAGGACGTGTTAGGTTTATCTTATGCAATTAGATTGAGCCCTAGGATAGAAAAGCGATTAGCGACCCTATTCACCCCCTCCCCCTCTAGGGTCGGACACCCCGGTGATCCTTACAACCCCAGGATTCGATTTCACTCGCTCCTTTGCTCTCTCCTCGCTCCCACGCTGCAGAACACCATCGCCGCCCCGCTTGAACCCCGGCGAGCTCCACCCCGCCGCGGAGCCGCCAACCCAGACCCGCTCCACCCCTACATCCCCCACCATTAGCACCGCCTTGACCTCGTGCAGCTCCTAGGCCATTTCCCCTCACCCGAACACCACCGGAGCCACCCCGCCGCCGTGCTCCGAGCCCGCAAGCCGCCGCTCGCCGTCGACACCCCCTCTCCGACCGCCCTAGCCTCGATTCCAAGCACCCAGAGGTGCGCCTTGAACCTGTGAGGCTCACGCACCCCTCCACCCTCGCCGCCGGTGAGCCCCTCGCCGGGAAACGGCCGGTCAAACCTCGCCTCCCCCTCTGACCCGACCCGAGGACCTCGGTTTTGAATTTGAGAAAGCTCAGGGGGTTGTCTGCGATGTCAGTGACTCATAGGAATAGTGCTCTAAGGACTTGTTTGAAATAGTTTGCTGTGATCTTTGAAATTCAATATCAATTTGTAGAAAATTCGTAAAATAGCAAATCTTGATATTTTGGAATCCTCTTGAAGAGCTATATGCAGTAGAACCATAAAATGTTAGGCTTTAGTTGCAAACTTTTGCTGTATAAATGGTTTTGTGTTAATAGGTATATAAATACTTGTTCTTTAATCTTTTTCTTATCTGATGCTTAAAAGCTTGTATTGCTCTGAAATTTTTGTGGTAGTTGAATCATGTTATACTAGCTTTGCTATAAAAATTTCATGATCAGTTCTCTTGTGTAGCTATTTATTTGATTTAATCTTTATTTAGTAGACTTTAATCATGATAAATAGTTTCTGTTCTTGTTAAATCCTGAAAATATTCCTGAGTGTTCATCTAAAATATCTTAACTTGTCCAGGAAGTTTGAGCATCAGTGAATGGCTAGAACAGGAGCTAAAATTTAATCTTTCTAAACTGATGTCTGTTTTGTTTATTTTCTCAGAATTATTTCTTTATAGATAAAATCTTGAGAAATTCACAATAGATAAATCATCCCTGTGTAGATCTCCTGTTAAATTTTGAGCTTCTATTTTACTATATTTTAGTCTGTATAATTCAAGCTTGTGCTAGGTGTTGCCTGCATAAATGATTTATTGTGATTAAATGGTTACATGTCTTCATATGATTTTTGCAGGGTAGCTTAGTATGTTCATGTTCTGTTTAGTGTAATTTTGGTATAAATTATTTCTATTTGTACTCTGAGTTGTTGATTTATTTGTAAACCGTGACTTAATTGTATAGGAAATCACCCCCACTTGTTTATGAAGTTAGTCAACTTCATTTGTGCTGTTGATTATGATGCCTTGTGTAGTTAAATTTGTTATTTAACTACTCTATAAACGATTGCCCATGTTTGTTTTTAATGTTATTCTTGCATTACATATAGATACGACTACTTTGTCAGACGGGACGTACGAGTTGATTCCGGAGTCTGACGGAGGTGATCTCGACGCTCAAGTAAACACTGCGAAACTAACTGAAGCCCCGAACCAAAGTTCGGAAGAGCCTAGCGCTGAAATAGTTAGCAACTACCGAGAAGGCAAGCCCCGGACATAACCTATACTTCAAATAAATTTCATTTACTGTAATATTTTACTTGTGCATTTACAGTTCATAGGAGTTGAATTGAAACTCTAGATGCATGATCCTAGGAACCTATGTACTGAACACTAGACTTGAGTTCGAATAATTGCTAAGCTTATAGGACCGGTAAAAGTCGAGTGATTGCCTGTCACTCGCGAGCTTTGTAGGAATTTCCTGTTTATCTTCTGTTATCAATATAAGGACTACGGACGGGGTTGTGTTCGATATCATGACCTTATGTGATACCCCGTCTGTGTTGATGAACTTGCTAAGGTCGCGGTGTGTGGTAGTGCTGGTTAAGTTTTTTGAAAGTACTAGTCACATGCCGTAAATATGGTACGCGGCAAGCCTAGTAGCCGATTGGACCGGGGAGTGGATATACCTGACACTCTCTCTTAGAGATAGGTTTTATTTTATGTTGCGCAACACCACGACTTCTAGGGACAAGGGTGGACCGAGCACGGGTGGACCTTGGAGCCCTGTAGTCGGGGAGAGTGTTCCTATCCACGAGCCGGAAAGAAAGGTCAACGGTTGTTTGGGAATGACCCGACGGTATTCCAGACGTGTGTGCTAGGTTACCCTTGCAAGGTTGAATTTCGATTCAGAATCGTCCGCCTCTCACGATGAAATGAGACTGCTTGATCTCTTTGCCACACAGAGTAATAAGAGCAACAATATTCTTATTAATCTTGATGTTTGCTTAGAAGTTCCACCATGTTTGGTTAGTAGATGCATACATAGAATGGTTAATCAACTAGAATCTTGAGGCTAAAACTTGAAAGTAAGGACCTACTCTTTATTGCTTTTCAGCAAAGGAAAAACCAGAGCCTTACAAAGCCTTGCATAGTCTAGCTAAGGTGGGCTACTTATACCCGTTGTCGGTTAAGTCTTGCTGAGTATTAGAATACTCAGCCTTGCTGTTGAAACCCTTTTTCAGGTATGAGTTTTGAGGATCAGATCGCTAGCTTAACCTATCCTTGCTCGTTGCCTCCTGGCTGGTCCGTAGAGTGGGATACGTCTTCGGCCGGCAATGACCATGACGAGTGATACCATGCTTGGGCTAGCCTAGTATCCTTTTTGCGACGTGTTGTAGCCGTCGTGTTTTATCTTCCGCTGTTTAAACTCTGAACTTACTCTTATGTTTTGTATAACTGTTTTACTTAAGTTGGTTTTGTAATAATGGTTTGAACTATTTTGTAATCACTACTGAACTTGCCTGTGTTGTAAAATTTGTGGTTGTAATATCTCTGAACTCGCCTTCGTGCGAGGTATGCTTGTTCGATCCGAGAATCGGTGGTTGTATCGGGACGCTACCCGACAGACCAAAAATTGTGCCGTTTGAAGTGCGTTTAAGCTAATGTTGCCTTTATGGTGATGGTTTACGCACTTGAGCCGGGATAATTTAGGCCGTTCTGCCACAGCTGGTATCAGAGCAGCTGGCATCAGAGCTACAAGCATATACCAGAGGTGTTGGAACCTTAAAAATCGCTTTCCATATAAAATTGGAACCATAAAGAATTTCGGAAAACTACGTTGGATTCGTTAAGAGTTGTGTTTAGAACGTAAAATCCTAGGGAATTTTTGGGAAGTACTAGGTGGTTATTTTTGTATGGTTTATGTTATCTGACTTCCAGCACTTTATATTTTGTCAAACCATACTCACAAGCAACTCTTAATTCCTGTAACGACGCACCTACGTTGAGGTAAGATGGTAAGGATCCTCAGTCAGCTGAGGGAGTCTGACCTTCCCGTCGGTGATGCGAGCCGAACGCTGCCCTCAAGCAGTGGCTTACTTGAGGTGCTTCCAATATATCGACTATCAGTTGACTATATTGGAAGTAAAGTGTGCTCAGTCAGCTGAGGGAGTCTGACCTTCCCGTCGGCGATGCGAACCGAACGCTGCGCTCAAGCAGTGGCCTACTTGAGCTGCTGCCAATATACCGACCTCGGTCGACTATATTGGGAGTAAAGAAATTTGTGAATACGCCTCTGAGTAGCGTATGCTAACGTTGGCCGTACGGCGGAAATTGTATGGCTGCCGCTTCTATAGTGAGCGGTAATGTTTGGGAACGCTTTCATGGGTGCTGGCATGAAAGGTTCATTGGGGTTATATATTTATGTTCTGTCAATCTTATGCAGGTACGCTAACCACGACTCGATAAGATAAGAACGGTTAGAATGTATCGACTAGCTATATAGGGAGAGCCGTATTTATGCATGCCACCGTGCTAACCACGTAAGCCCAACGATAGTTGGCAATTGTTTATCTTGTGAGGAACGAACAGGACGTGCATGCATATCTAGTTGATGTTTGATTTGTTCCTAGTACTTGAAGTTGCTACATGATCTTGTTAAGGAATTTCTAGTATGAATCCTTATAAGATAAGTGTTAGTGTGCTTAAAACATGAGTGAGTGAAACTCTGATTTTAGTAGCATGTTTGTAAAATGCTTAGGTTTCCTTAGATGAAAAATATGGTTTCAAGTCATGCCTTCCTCCTAAGCCCCATCTTGTTGTTATAAGGATCTTTTCATTCCTTAGAATCTCAAATGATGAACCAGTACCGATTGTGGTTTATTATTCTTTGAGTTTGGAATCATATCATCTTGTGAATTAGAATCACATTTGTTTTACCGCAGTCTTCTTAAAGCTTTATTTGAGAAGTCTTGAGATAATTGTATTACTCACATTTGAATCCTTTTTGATTCAGATGGCGACTTGTTCCCAGATCTTTTGGGATGAGGAGGGAAATGCTCATACCGATTGTCTGTACTGGGAGGGTTTTCCGAGGATTCTTTGGGATTCACTTCGTATCTTCCACTACCCAGATCCACCCCAGTACACGGGACGCCAGTTTTCGGAGGATGGAATTAAGAAGAACAGAGTTAAGATGATCATTCCTCAGCACCCCACCTTGGAGTGGCCACCAATTGAGATTGAGGTGATTGGGTATCGTCTTGTGGATGCGTTTGAGAAAGCAGCTCTCAACGCTATCACCACTTTTTGTGAGCACCATCCCGAGGAGGTAGCAGCATATCCTATTGGTTTGTTTCCAGCAGTCAGTGCTGGCAATGCAGAGTGGCTGTTCAGGGTCACACACTTTGGGCACTTGATTGGTGATGTAGCGGATGAGACTATCGAGGCAGTAGTCAGATATATGAATGCCCAGTCTCACTACCAGATACTTCAGCAGCGACACATGGACCAGGTGATAGACTTGGCCCAGAGTTTTCAGCGAGGCCTTCGTCTGAATGATATTCAGATTGGGGGACTTCAGGATGCCGTTGCTGGGAGGGACACTGCTATTGCATAGTTTGAGCATCAGGCTATGGAGTATGGTGCTGAGATAGAGCAGCGCAACACAGTTATCGGTTTTCTTCAGGCGCAGGTGAATGAGCTGCAAGCAGATTGGGCTGATGCTTTAGCACATGTTGGTATGCTCCAGGAGCAACTAGATGCCCCAGCTGAGCCGGCAGCAGCAGAGGAGGACCCAGAGGAGATTGAGGGAGTATCTGACTTAGATTCAGAGCACGCACTTGCTGAGCCTAACCCTCAGCCGGACGACTCTTCTTCCGGTAGTGCCTCTTCTGTGGGCAACCTCGACGACTTCTAGGCGTCTTAGACTTGTCCTAGATAGTTCGTGTTTTCTCTTGTTGTAGGTTGTACATAGGAAAGAGGTGTTGTAAAATAGCCTTAGGGAGGAGTACCACTTGTTGTATTATATGTGGTAAGGTTAAGCGATGTTAGGTTGTAAGAACAAGGCTGGTTTGGATGTAATATAAGTAGCGACTACCAGTTTGAAAATCATAATCTTTCTACTTAGCAAATCTCTTTATTTGTGCATCTTCACGCCGTTTGATGAATACAAGAGGTTGCAAATTTTTGTGGCATATGTGCTCATCAAATGTTAGCATGTTGAATCTGTGAGACTAAATTTTAGTCCAACCCCTTCTATGATCTCTATTGTTTAGCAACATAGTACATAGCGATGAAGAGGGAATTGATAGATTACTTTCTTTACCCTTTGCTCTCAGCATTGAGTCTCTATACGATGGAGCATGAAGCTATCTAGCCGCTGACCAGTTTTGAATTTTTGTGGGTTGCACATTTATGTGTTGTGCACATTGTGCTACACCGCATCTAGTTACACTTTTGCTGATTTTGTTTTATCCGAATGTATGATCATTATACGTACCATTGATTTTGGAAGCGAGAAATATGTATCTAATGGATGTCTTCCATGATTACAGATGGTTGGTCATACACGCGGAACTCCTGATGGCTTCGGTTGTGAAAATGGCAGTGGATCTCAGCAACCACCGCCACCCCCGTCGAATCTGGCCGAGTTAATGGCCATGCAAACAGAGCTGCTTCGCCAGCTAGTCCATGGGCAACAAAATCAGCCACGCCAACAGTATGGAGGAAGGGAGGCACAACCAGCGGGTTACCAGGAATTCTTTGGTACCCAACCTCCACTTTTCAGCAAAGCTGATGACCCATTGGATGCCGATGCTTGGCTTCGTACAATCAATTCCAAGTTTGTTTTATTAGCGGTACCATGTATTGATGCGAACAAGGCCCTCTTTGCCGCCCAACAGCTTCGCGGTCCTGCACGTATATGGTGGGATAATTATTGTGAAATGCAGCCTGCTGAACATATCATATCTTGGGAGGAATTCAGAACTGCATTCAGATCACATCATATTCCGGAAGGACTAATTGAAAGAAAGTTGAATGAATTCTTGGCTCTAGATCAGGGAACCCGCACTGTTCTTCAATATGCACAGACCTTCAATCATCTGTGCCAATATGCGGGCCATCATGCTGATACTGATGCCAAGAAACGTGATCGTTTCCGTCGTGGCCTCAATACTAAGCTCAAAGAACGTTTAAACTTGGTTCAGCCCAATACCTATAATGAGCTGGTTAATATGGCCATTACACAGGAAGATTGTATTGCTGCACATCGTGCTGAGAAAAAGCGGAAGGCACCAACGGGACCCTCGAGTGCCCAGCCACCGAGGTATCGCCTGGTGCAAAATACTCCACCTAGGCCCCCACAAAGAAATGCCCCAGTGGGTAGGTTTGTCTTTAGGCCGCCTCAGCAACAAGGAGGATTCAGACCTCCAGTGCCTCAGCAACAGCAACAACAGCAGTTTAGCCCAAGGTCGAATGCCCCACAGTTCAATAGTGGGAATAGTAATAATCGATGTTTCAACTGCGACAGTGCTTCTCATTTTGCCAAGAATTGTCCACAACCCAGAAGGAATAATCCAGGGCAAAACTCTAATCAGAACAACAACAACAACAACAACAACAACAACAACAACAACAACAACAACAAGGGCAAGGGCAAGAGGCAAATGGTGCAAGTCCGGCAAGGGCGAGTTAATTTCACTACTCTTGCAGACCTTCCAGCAGGAGCACCAGTTATGACGGGTACTTTCTCTATCCACAATAAACCCACAGTCATATTATTTGATTCTGGTGCAACGCATAGTTTTATAAGTGCCAAATTTGGAGCCAGATTAGGATTGGATTTTTGTCATACTAAGGGATCTTTTATGATAACAACCCCTGGTGGGAGGATAGCTTCCAATCAAATCACTACACATGTACCCCTTAAGTTGGGTAGTAAAGTGATAAAGACAGATTTGATTTTGTTGAATTTAGAAGGCATGGATGTTATTTTGGGCATGGATTGGATGACTAAACATAAAGTACTGTTAGATATCTCTTCCCGAGCTATCGAGATAGATTCACCACATCAAGGAGCCACCATACTCTATCTGCCGCAACGAGAGTGCATTAACTCTTGTGCTTATGCCACAAAAGAAATTAAACTTGAAGATATCCCTATCGTGTGGGAGTATGCGGATGTATTTCCAGAGGATTTACCTGGAATGCCTCCTGATAGGGACATCGAGTTTGTTATCGAACTTCAACCCGGTACCGCCCCTATTTCTAAGAGGTCGTACCGAATGCCTCCAAATGAATTAGCAGAATTGAAAGTTCAACTCCAAGACCTTCTTGACAAAGGTTTTATACGTCCAAGTTCTTCACCCTGGGGATGTCCAGCCCTGTTTGTGAAGAAGAAAGACAATAGTTTGAGGCTATGTGTTGATTATCGACCACTCAATGCGGTCACTATTAAAAACAAGTATCCTCTTCCCCGCATTGATATTCTATTTGATCAGTTAGCTGGAGCTAAGGTTTTCTCTAAGATTGATCTTCGTTCTGGCTACCATCAAATAAAGATCAAGCCTTGTGATATTCCGAAGACTGCTTTCTCTACCAGATATGGATTATATGAATATTTGGTTATGTCTTTTGGTCTTACGAACGCCCCAGCATATTTTATGTATTTGATGAATTCAGTCTTCATGCCGGAGCTGGATAAATTCGTCGTGGTTTTCATTGACGATATCTTGATCTACTCCAAGAATGAAGAAGATCATGCTGAACATTTGCGTATCGTTCTCCAACGATTACGAGATCATCATCTTTATGCCAAATTCTCCAAGTGTGAATTTTGGTTGGACAGTGTGAAATTCTTAGGTCACACTATCTCCAGTGACGGTATATCTGTTGATCCAACTAAAGTACAAGAAGTGATGGATTGGGAATCTCCTATTTCAGTTCATCAAATTCGCAGTTTTCTTGGTTTAGCTGGATATTATCGTCGATTCATTACTGATTTCTCCAGAATAGCTAAGCCTATGACGGAGTTATTGAAGAAGGGAGTGAAGTTTGTTTGGAATGATAAGTGTGAAGAAGCGTTCCAAACTCTCAAAGCAAGATTAACTACCGCTCCAGTATTGTCTACACCGGACAGTACTAAACCTTTTGATGTCTATTGTGATGCGTCGGGTACGGGACTTGGTTGTGTGCTTATGCAGGACAACCGGGTTATTTCTTATGCATCAAGAGCTCTCCGGGATCATGAGAAGAATTATCCAACCCATGATCTGGAATTAGCAGCTGTCATTCACGCTCTTAAGATGTGGAGACATCATCTTATGGGAACTCACTGTAATGTTTACACTGACCATAAGAGCCTCAAATATATCTTCACTCAAGCTGATCTCAACATGAGACAGAGACGCTGGCTAGAGTTGATAAAGGATTATGATCTAGAAGTGCACTATCATCCAGGAAAGGCTAATGTGGTTGCGGATGCACTCAGCCGCAAGTCCCAATGCCATTGTCTATCTGTAGAACCATTCAATGAAACTCTATGCCAGGAAATGATGAAGTTAAATCTAGAAATGGTACCCCAAGGAAGTTTGAACCATATATCCCTTGAGCCTACACTTCATGATAGCATCATCATGGGACAATTACATGATGAGGGTATCAAGGTCATCAAGGAAAAGTTATCACAGGGAGAAGCAAAGTATAAATATTTCAGAGTGGATCATAGGGGAGTTCTATGGTTTGAATCCCGACTGGTGGTACCTAAGGATCATCAGCTTAGAAAGCAAATCCTTGATGAAGCACATCTTTCAAAATTTTCGATTCATCCCGGTGGTACCAAGATGTACCATGATCTCAAACAAAATTTCTGGTGGACTCGAATGAAAAGAGAGATCGCCAGATATGTTTCTGAGTGTGATGTCTGTCAAAGAGTTAAAGCTAGTCATTTGAAAGTAGCTGGTACTCTCCAACCTTTATCTATTCCATCCTGGAAATGGGAGGACATCAGTATGGATTTTATCGTTGGTCTACCCACTACTCCTCATAAGCATGATTCTGTTTGGGTAATCGTTGATAGACTCACCAAGACTGCTCATTTTATTCCTGTACACACCACTTATCCTGCCAAGAGGTACGCAGAGATTTATCTCGATCAGATTGTTCGTTTACATGGAATTCCAAAGACGATTATTTCTGATCGCGGGCCTCAGTTTATAGCACGTTTCTGGGAGCAAATGCAGGAATCCCTTGGAACAAAATTGATTCGTAGTTCAGCTTATCATCCACAAACAGATGGGCAAACTGAACGAATCAATCAAATCCTTGAAGACATGTTGAGGGCATGTGTTATTCAATATGGCAAGAATTGGGTTAAGTGCCTAGCACTGGCAGAGTTTTCTTACAATAACAGTTATCAGTCCAGCTTACAAATGGCACCATTTGAAGCATTATACGGTCGAAGGTGTCGAACTCCTTTGAATTGGTCACAAGCTGGAGAACGCAAAATTTTTGGGCCAGATTTAGTCTCTGAGGCAGAGGAGCAAGTCAGAAATATCCAGTTTAATCTTAAAGCAGCTCAATCAAGACAGAAAAGTTATGCAGACAAAAGAAGAGATCCTTTACAATTCGAGGTAGGAGACTTTGTATATTTGCGAGTATCTCCTACTAAAGGTGTTCAACGCTTTGGCTTAAAAGGGAAATTAGCACCCCGATACATCGGACCATTTGAAATTATCGAAATTTGTGGACCCGTTGCCTACCGACTTCGTCTTCCTTCTCAGTTGGCCGCCATTCATGATGTCTTCCATGTATCACAACTTCGGAAGTGCACCAGGGTACCTACTGAAATCCTTGAACCACAGGATATCGAGATTGAATCCGATCTATCTTATACGGAGTATCCAATCAAGATTCTTGACACAAAAGAAAGAAGTACTAGAACGGAGAAAGTTAAAATGTACAAAATCCAGTGGAATCAGCATACTGTAGAAGAAGCTACTTGGGAAACTGAAAATTTTCTCCAAAGAAACTTTCCCGACTTTCTTAGAACCAGTCCAGGTACCAAGTCGTTGCACCCTTTTCTTACTATAATCTCGGGACGAGATTCCTGTTAGGGGGGAAGGCTGTAACACCCCGGGTGTTTACACAGTAATTAAATAGGTGTCTGCACAGTAATTGTGTTTGTTGCTATGCATCTTGTGCTTGAAATGCGTAAAAAGGATCTTTTTGTAATTATGAAAGGTTATATGTGTAATTATGATTCTATGCAAGGTCCTTTTTGCAGTTGTGTTGAATGGGTTGTGTAATTATAGTTTTAGTGGAGGGTGTTTGTGCAAAATTTCAGTGCATTTAATGCATGGTAGTTATTTTGCTTGTAAGTCTACATTTGAAGTGATTTTGCATTGAAAAAGACAAAATTCCTAGAATTTAAAATCCCTCTTGTGTTTTCAAATTTAGCTCTCTATCCTTTGGTCAAATAAATTTTTGCACAACATCAAAGTTGTAGCTCTTGAAAAATTGAACAACTTTCATGTTGGGCACTTTTTCATTCGAGCTTTAGTTTAAAAGTTATTGCTTATTTACAGAAAGGTCCCTGGAACTTTTGGAAATTGCAAAATCGCCCTTATGACCATCTCCCCCTCCCTGCTCTGCTTCTCGCCGCCGGCCACCGACAGCGTCGCCGTGGAGCGCCTTCCCGGCTTTCCCGGCCATTACTTCGCCGTGCGCTGGCTTCCACGCGTCGCCGGCGAGCTCCTCCCCCTCCTGTTGCCTCGCGCTGGAGCCCCCACCCCTCGCCACGCACCCCCGCCGCGCCCAGAACCTCCCCGGCGGCCGCCACCGCGACGCCGCCGTGGAGAGCCCAAACCAGAGGCCCAGCTCTCGATCTTTCGCGCGCCTGAGCACTACAAGAACCCCAGGATTCGATTTCACTCGCTCCTTTGCTCTCTCCTCGCTCCCACGCTGCAGAACACCATCGCCGCCCTGCTTGAACCCCGGCGAGCTCCACCCCGCCGCGGAGCCGCCAACCCAGACCCGCTCCACCCCTACATCCCCCACCATTAGCACCGCCTTGACCTCGTGCAGCTCCTAGGCCATTTCCCCTCACCCGAACACCACCGGAGCCACCCCGCCGCCGTGCTCCGAGCCCGCAAGCCGCCGCTCGCCGTCGACACCCCCTCTCCGACCGCCCTAGCCTCGATTCCAAGCACCCAGAGGTGCGCCTTGAACCTGTGAGGCTCACGCACCCCTCCACCCTCGCCGCCGGTGAGCCCCTCGCCGGGAAACGGCCGGTCAAACCTCGCCTCCCCCTCTGACCCGACCCGAGGACCTCGGTTTTGAATTTGAGAAAGCTCAGGGGGTTGTCTGCGATGTCAGTGACTCATAGGAATAGTGCTCTAAGGACTTGTTTGAAATAGTTTGATGTGATCTTTGAAATTCAATATCAATTTGTAGAAAATTCGTAAAATAGCAAATCTTGATATTTTGGAATCCTCTTGAAGAGCTCTATGCAGTAGAACCATAAAATGTTAGGCTTTAGTTGCAAACTTTTGCTGTATAAATGGTTTTGTGTTAATAGGTATATAAATACTTGTTCTTAATCTTTTTCTTATCTGATGCTTAAAAGCTTGTATTGCTCTGAAATTTTTGTGGTAGTTGAATCATGTTACACTAGCTTTGCTATAAAAATTTCATGATCAGTTCTCTTGTGTAGCTATTTATTTGATTTAATCTTTGTTTAGTAGACTTTAATCATGATAAATAGTTTCTGTTATTGTTAAATCCTGAAAATATTCCTGAGTGTTGATCTAGAATATCTTAACTTGTCCAGGAAGTTTGAGCATCAGTTAATGGCTAGAACAGGAGCTAAAATTTAATCTTTCTAAACTGATGTCTGTTTTGTTTATTTTCTCAGAATTATTTCTTTATAGATAAAATCGTGAGAAATTCACAGTAGATAAATCATCCCTGTGTAGATCTCCTGTTAAATTTTGAGCTTCTACTTTACTATATTTTAGTCTGTATAATTCAAGCTTGTGCTAGGTGTTGCCTGCATAAATGATTTATTGTGATTAAATGGTTACATGTCTTCATATGATTTTTGCAGGGTAGCTTAGTATGTTCATGTTCTGTTTAGTGTAATTTTGGTATAAATTATTTCTATTTGTACTCTGAGTTGTTGATTTATTTGTAAACCGTGACTTAATTGTATAGGAAATCACCCCCACTTGTTTATGAAGTTAGTCAACTTCATTTGTGCTGTTGATTATGATGCCTTGTGTAGTTAAATTTGTTATTTAACTACTCTATAAACGATTGCCCATGTTTGTTTTTAATGTTATTCTTGCATTACATATAGATACGACTACTTTGTCAGACGGGACGTACGAGTTGATTCCGGAGTCTGACGGAGGTGATCTCGACGCTCAAGTAAACACTGCGGAACTAACTGAAGCCCCGAACCAAAGTTCGGAAGAGCCTAGCGCTGAAATAGTTAGCAACTACCGAGAAGGCAAGCCCCGGACATAACCTATACTTCAAATAAATTTCATTTACTGTAATATTTTACTTGTGCATTTACAGTTCATAGGAGTTGAATTGAAACTCTAGATGCATGATCCTAGGAACCTATGTACTGAACACTAGACTTGAGTTCGAATAATTGCTAAGCTTATAGGACCGGTAAAAGTCGAGTGATTGCCTGTCACTCGCGAGCTTTGTAGGAATTTCCTGTTTATCTTCTGTTATCAATATAAGGACTACGGACGGGGTTGTGTTCGATATCATGACCTTATGTGATACCCCGTCTGTGTTGATGAACTTGCTAAGGTCGCGGTGTGTGGTAGTGCTGGTTAAGTTTTTTGAAAGTACTAGTCACATGCCGTAAATATGGTACGCGGCAAGCCTAGTAGCCGATTGGACCGGGGAGTGGATATACCTGACACTCTCTCTTAGAGATAGGTTTTATTTTATGTTGCGCAACACCACGACTTCTAGGGACAAGGGTGGACCGAGCACGGGTGGACCTTGGAGCCCTGTAGTCGGGGAGAGTGTTCCTATCCACGAGCCGGAAAGAAAGGTCAACGGTTGTTTGGGAATGACCCGACGGTATTCCAGACGTGTGTGCTAGGTTACCCTTGCAAGGTTGAATTTCGATTCAGAATCGTCCGCCTCTCACGATGAAATGAGACTGCTTGATCTCTTTGCCACACAGAGTAATAAGAGCAACAATATTCTTATTAATCTTGATGTTTGCTTAGAAGTTCCACCATGTTTGGTTAGTAGATGCATACATAGAATGGTTAATCAACTAGAATCTTGAGGCTAAAACTTGAAAGTAAGGACCTACTCTTTATTGCTTTTCAGCAAAGGAAAAACCAGAGCCTTACAAAGCCTTGCATAGTCTAGCTAAGGTGGGCTACTTATACCCGTTGTCGGTTAAGTCTTGCTGAGTATTAGAATACTCAGCCTTGCTGTTGAAACCCTTTTTCAGGTATGAGTTTTGAGGATCAGATCGCTAGCTTAACCTATCCTTGCTCGTTGCCTCTTGGCTGGTCCGTAGAGTGGGATACGTCTTCGGCCGGCAATGACCATGACGAGTGATACCATGCTTGGGCTAGCCTAGTATCCTTTTTGCGATGTGTTGTAGCCGTCGTGTTTTATCTTCCGCTGTTTAAACTCTGAACTTACTCTTATGTTTTGTATAACTGTTTTACTTAAGTTGGTTTTGTAATAATGGTTTGAACTATTTTGTAATCACTACTGAACTTGCCTGTGTTGTAAAATTTGTGGTTGTAATATCTCTGGACTCGCCTTCGTGCGAGGTATGCTTGTTCGATCCGAGAATCGGTGGTTGTATCGGGACGCTACCCGACAGACCAAAAATTGTGCCGTTTGAAGTGCGTTTAAGCTAATGTTGCCTTTATGGTGATGGTTTACGCACTTGAGCCGGGATAATTTAGGCGGTTCTGCCACAACAGGGACCTTCCTCATGGCTCCGTGAAGCTCCCAAGCCCGCCCATTTCCACCCCGACCTCGCCGGAGCCGCAGAACGCCCTCGCCGGCTCCATGGCCGCCGGTCCTCCATAGGCCGCCGCGGAACCCCCTGCGCCGCCCCTCCTCGGCTCAAATCGACCCCCAAAATTGCTTCCTCGTGGTCCGCTGAACCTCCACGGCAAGCTCCCCGCCGCCCAAAGCCGCCAGAGCGGCGCCGCCGCCGTTCGCCACCGCCGGCGAGCCGCTGCTCCACCGCCGACCCCGCTCCCGGCCGCCCCCGACCTCAACAAGACCACCTCCGAGTAGCTCTCGCCTCCCTCTTGCCTTCTCCCCACCTAACCCCCGCCGCCGGCGAGCTCCCTTGCCGGGAACCAGCCCGCCGCCGCCTCCTCTGTTCCTGGCTCCAGCCAGGGGCATATGTGCGAGGCCCCAAATCTTTCCAGGGGCCTAGATGCAAGATCTTGTTTTCTTTTCTTTTTGTTTTCAAAAACAGCAAACTCGTAAATTCGTTTAAAAATCGTAGAAAAATCATAAAAATGCAAACTCAACTGTTCTGGAATCCTTGAAAAGATATCTACAACTTTTGTTACATGCACTTTTTCATTTGCTCAACATTTTTTCTTTATTTAAAACACAAGGAAAATATAGCTTTTATTAGATCTCAAGTTTCATGTATAATCTGTTTGCCATTTTTTGTCAGTGTGTTACATGTTAGATTCATAACCTTGTGTAAAAGTTTCGTAGTCAGTTCTCATGCCTAGCTATAGATTTACTTAGGTCTTGCTTTATGCCTAGGTTAAATAGTTTTATTTATCCCAGTTGTTCTGATATGATTCATGAGTTGAAACTTTTACAGTTGCTCTATGGAGATTCTTGTATTCTTCAGAAAAAGTTTGGCAATTTTTAGTTAAGTCAAACTGGTCCAAATAATTTATGGTGGGAAGAAATGTACTAAATCATGAAAACTAGTTCCTGTGCCTGCAAAAATCTAATATTTTCACTACAGTCTTTACTTAAGTTTGGAACCATTGTTATTTTTCATGCCTTGTGTAATGCTTAGATAAGTCTGAAATTTTTACCATAGACTTACCATAAGTTTAGGAGCACTCAGTAAAAATTGTAGCATCTTTACTTGTAGGGTTTGTTCTGTATAAATGAATCTTAATCTTAGCAGTAGCTGTTTAATGTATTTTTAATAATTAATATGCTCAATGAAAATAGCTGAAAATTTTATGGCAGGTTTGTACTTAAGTAATTGACTCTTCATAAAAATTTCCTCTTCATAAGCTATACCCATCAGCTGTTTGGAATTTTCCATGCTTGCACTTGAAAATAACCTTTCTAAAAATAACAAAACCCTCACTTACTTAATAAGAAATAGTTAATCTAGATAATACTCTATAAATGATTACCCTAGGAGATGTAAAGAAAATATTTTACAACTCTATAGTGAATTAAATTAAGTTTGTTACCTTCACCACAACTCACGCATATGCATTCATGTAGATTTGACTACTCTCGCTGACGGTACGTACGAGTTGGTGCCGGAGTCCGAGAGTGAGCAGCGTGAAGCTCAAGTTAATCTAACTGAAATTACTGAAGACCTGAACCAAAGTTCAGAAGAGCCCAAGGCTAGCTCCGCTCAGGAAGGCAAGCCCCGGAGCATGTCCCGTCTATTTTTAAATTTTTGCAACTTATTGTTATTCCTATCTACTTGTGCATTTAAGTTTATAGGAATTACTTGGAACCCTAGTTGCATAACCTTAAGTACCTATGTTTGAATACTAGCATGTATAGGTCGCTAGTTGGCTATGCTAATGGTTTGGTAGAAGTCGACTGATTTCCTGTCACTCGCGAGAATTATAGGAGTTGGATGTTTACTACACACTGCAATATAAGGTTTACGGGCGGGGTTGTTGTACTTGTGATACCCCGTCTGTTTAGTGAAAATGGATAAGGCCGTGGTGTGTGGTAGTGGTGGTTAAGCGTTTGAACGTACTAACCACATGCCGAGAAATATGGTAATCGGTAAGCTTAAGTACCTGATCGGCCCGGGGAGTGGACTTTTCCCTCACCCTCTTTGAACGTTGTTTCTCATGCGGCCACATGCGGGTGCAAGCGTGGTCACGACCCGGCGTCGACCATGGCGTGGGGCTCTTGTAGTCGAAGGGGGTGACCCTGATCCACGAGCGGAAAAGAAAGGGGAAATGTTGCGTGGGGACTGGGTTCCCATGCGTGTGCTTAGGTCTGCCTGGCCAGGTTAACAAATTCGATTCGAATCGTCCGCCTCTCACAGATATTGGGACTGCTTAACCCTTTTGCCACATAGAGTAAGAAGTGGAACATTGATTATGAGGAATATGGTTGAATGATGAAAAATAATTGTTTTTCACCATGTGTGCTATTGGATAGATGCTAATGTAGAATAGTTAATCGAACTAGAACTTGAAAGCTAAAATCTGAAAATAAGGACTTACTCTTTATTGCTTTTCGACAAAAACTTCCCCAAGCCAAAAGCCTTGCATTTCTAGTTAGAGGGCTAAGTATATCCTAGTCGGGTAAGCCTTGCTGAGTATTAGTATACCCAGCCTTGCTTGTGGCTCAACTTTGTTTTCAGGTGATATGTTTGAAGATCAGATAGCTAGCTTGACTTGGCCGTGTACCTTACCTCCTGGTTGGTCGGTGGAGTGGGATACGACTCCGGCCAACGATGATAATGCCGAGTGATGTCATGTACGGGCTTCATCATGACATCTTGTATCGTCGTTTAGAACTCGCTTTGTTTCCACTGCAGTTGAACTCTGAACTACTTTTCAATTGAACTTCAAGTACCTTTCTGAGATTTCAAACTTGGTTTGTAATAATTAAGTTAAGACTATGTAATGCAATGTATTGGTGAAATGTTATACTCTCTGGGCTCACCTTCGTGTGGGTTGCATGTAAGCTTTGGGTTCGATCGATGCTCAGGTGGATTCTTCGGGACTTTACTCGACAGCCCTGCCGGATTACTCCGTTTGAAGTGCGTGTTAGCCGGGATTACCTTCAGGGTGATGGTTAGCGCACTTGAGCCGGATTAATTTGGGTGGTGCTGCCACAGTAGTATTGTTGTGTTGCAATAAAGTCTTGTTTTTGTAAGTTTTGATCTTCCGATTAAGGTATATATTTACTTAGTGTATAAGTGTAATCTATCGAAGGTTGACTCTATCACCTGGTATCACAAAGGGTCTGGACTTTATTGTAGGCTGGCTCAGCCACCCAAAAGTGAAAAGATAGCTCTGCCATCAAAAGGATCTCATACACTAAGTAACTAAAAGTTTGAGAGGCTAACCGACCCTAGAATGAGCTGGTGTGTCACAAGTGTGGTTCTCAAATTAGTGGGTATTCAGGCCACCCTAATTTCCAACAACATCAATAAATTCAGGTACCAGCTATTAATTAGTTGAAAAGTCATAAATTTGTAGTGCTAATAAAAAAATCACTTACATGCGTGAACACAAAGACTTTAATCTGAAGACAAACTGAAAAGGTTGTGCCAAAGCTGTATAGAACACAGATACCGTTAAACAAAGTTGAGAACAAATTAAATGATTATGATTTTCTATTCATATAAATTCGAATGACTCTTCTTCATTATAGGGTCACGGAGGGTGTGACTTAAACATATCTTTTCTACGTACCATAATTCGATGTTTTTGACACTATATTCCTGCACATCTATTAATTTATATGAATAGGAATTTTTCACAAACATGTGTCCACTGCTGGCCTGATTTTCAAGGACTGAAAAGTGTTGTAGTTTGTAGAATGGTATATTCTTATGTTTATTGCACAAATGTGCCAAAAAGATAGTATGATTAGTGTAAAGTGAACACTGCACAACTGGACATATCAGATAGTTCCATCGCTTTTTTTCTTGGAAGAAATTGAGAGCACTTCGAATTCTATTTGCAACTGATGTATTAGTTTCACTATAGTAATCAATTAGAGCATTAGCTGGGAAACGCCCACCTCTCACCTATACATCATAAAAGATTCTACATGGAACTAGCTAGAAGGATCTATAAGGCCGCTTAATTATATGTACTAATGTACTTGCTCTAACATAAGTAAGGGAGCCTCCCAGCTTGTTCATCCTCTTGTCCTTTCATTAATGTGAAGTCATGCTTAGCCTGCATCGTACCTCCATTTCTACTTTAAATTTAAATTTAATTTTGAATGAGGAACATCATATTTAAATTTTTGCATCTTTACATTGCTGGTTTCTTATGTTGTGATTGGTAGGCTGCATAAGAGCCTACCTAGGTTTGCATAGTGCACGCTTGGATGTCCGGTTGTGCAAATGGCCTGTTAGATAGGGTCCGGTTGTGCAAATGGCCCTATACAGGTCGCATAGTGGTAAACACAAATGAGGCTCATCTCTGGTTGCACAGGCTGCATAGTGCCCGCCAAGTTTTGGCTCCAGCCTAGATATAACAGTGCAGCCTCGAGAGCAATGCAGCCATCCAAAAAAAATCTTATGCAGGCCAAGACAAGATATGCAACCATCCAAACAAACCCACAAAATACTACATAAACCTGGCTTGAGCTGGCGTGCATAACTCCTTGTCAGGCTAGAAGTAGACTAAGTAACCAATCACACGAGTTCTTTATAGGGAACTTATATAGGGAAGGTATATCTTAGAGAATTATAATTCTCATATATCATATAAGGTAGAGGAATACATAAAGTTGAACATAATCACTCTGTTCGTTTGGTTTGTCAGTCAATCAGCCAGCAGTTCTTTCTCTCACACCAAATCAGTATCCACCACCAGCCACCAGCAAACCAACAGTATTTTTTTCTTATAACAAATCAACACCAGCCACCAACCACAGCCAAGCGAATAGAATGAATAAAATAATAAAATAAAAGACTGAAAGTTTGGTTGAAATTGTTCATTTGGAAATTTTTCCGACAAGCTAATTATGGCTCCGCTCTTTAGTTTAAGAAGATAGATTAGTTTGGTAGGACCGGTTGAATCTAATTTTTCTCATTATTTGACCATCCATAATAGCCTGTAAGTATTTAAAAAATGATTTTTGCATTTTTAATTGTCAAAATAAACAAAACCGACCCTAATGGATATGTGTGGTAAGGAAAAATGGACCCGAAATGAAATGCTGGAGATGGTTCCTTTTGGGTATCTTTCAATATATAAGTATAAATAATAAGAAAAAATAGAAAGAAGGATTGATTTGTAGTAATAAATGTCTTTCACATACAACTAGAAAAAAGGAAATTCGATAAGCTAATGATGTTTTCCATCTTTCATAATACGGTTATTAACCATCATGTTAATTGGGATTATCCGCAAAAAAATATGGTAGTGTGTGTTAGGAGTGTCCAAGCGATGGACTTGATTTTACCCAAGATGATGAAAACGTAAGCTCACGCTCCGGCCCACCTAAACAATTGACAGAGGGAAAAAGTCCTTTCCGCCTCCCTCAACTTTGGACCGAATTTGTTTTTCCTCCCTAAACCACAAAACCAGTTATTTAGACTCCTCAAACTTCCGAAACCGTTCGCGCGACCTCCTTTGAGCGGTTTCAGGGTGATGTGGCAGCGGTTTTCTCTTTTTCTTTTATATTTATTTTGACTGAATCTTTGAAAAATCATATTAAATTATAAAATAGAAAATCCAATTTTGTTAGACTCCACATGAGTAGATATATGCAGTGAAAATATTATATAGTATACTTTAGTATAAATTTTTTACTGTAATTTTATATATATACTTTTCTGTAATTAATTTATAAATACAGTTTCCGTTGTCTAATTATGGTGAAATTTTTATGGTTGTCTAATCTTTATATGGTGGAGCTGTAGTAAAAATTTTATGATTATAGGATTATGTATGACTGAGATATAGATTTATCTAAAGTTTATCTATTGATTCGTCTAAATTTATCTAAGTTTATATAGATAAATCTATATTTCAGTCATACATGATCTCATAATTATAACATTTTTACTACAGCTCCACCATATAATAATTAACCCACTATAAAATTTTTACCATAATTAGACAACGGAAACTATATCTATAAATTAATTACAGAAAAATATATATATAAAATTACAGCAAAAAAATTATACTAAAGTATACCATATAATATGTTTACTGTGTAGATCTACTCATGTGGAGTCTAACAAAATTGGATTTTCTATTTTATGATTTTTTTGTGATTTAATATGATTTTTCAAATATTTAGTCAAAATAAATATAAAAGAAAAAGAGAAAACCGCTGCCACGTCACCCTGAAACCGCTCAAAGTAGGTCGCACGAATGGTTTCGGAAGTTCGAGGAATCTAAATAACCGGTTTTGTGATCTAGAAAAAAAAAACGAATTCGGTCCAAAGTTGAGGGAGACGGAAATGACTTTTTCCTTGACAGAGTGACACAAGTTTCCCTTGCCTGGACCCATCAATTGGCCCGGCCCATCCGCAGTGGAGCGAGCCACCTTAGGCCCCCGAAAGCTTTCTTCACTCCCCATCTCCTCCTCCTCCTCCTCCTCCGGCGACGCAAGCATCTGCCGCCGCCCGCCCGCCTACTGCGCCGCCGCAGAGGTCTCATCCTCGCCTTCCTCCGAAGGGCAGCCGGAGCTCCCAGAAGCGCAGCCATAAGCACAAATCATGTCCGGTACGGGCTAAATCCTGAAGCCCTCCTTTCTCCCTTCTTCCACCCGCCAGGCCCTTCCCCTTCCCCGCTTTGCTCTGCTGCTAACTGCTTCTTTGCTTTCGTATGGTTGCGATGGGTGGCGCCCGAAGACTACGAGCAGGAGCAGGAGATGGAAGTGGAGGCGCTGCAGGCCATCCTCATGGACGACATCAAGGGTTCGTGATGTCTACCTTTGTTCCCCCCGTCTTTAGTTCCCTGCTTCCTCCAAGCTTTTGTTTCTGGGAAGTCGTCCTGCGGATGCAAATTTCTTGTGCCGAATTTAATATTTGTCCCGTTGAGTGCTGGTGCTGATGCAGAGATCGACCCCAGCGAGAGTGGGATCGCCACCACCGCCCGGTGCTTCCAGATCCTTCTCTCCCCTCAGGTATTACTCCCAACCGAGTCCAGCGTCTGACATGGCACACAGCTCTCTTAGGATTCTGCGACTGATGCATGTAGTGAAGTTGAGGGCTGTACGTTTAAGCTCTGCAAGTTGGAGAGACTGTTGTATTATAAGTGCTACATTTGCTACTCTTTTGATGTTTATTTCCCAATTTAGTTACTGGCCCTTTCCTGTTTACATTGTTGCCAGGATGATGATTTTGACGAGTCTGCTTATGTTCCAGGTAAAACTAAATTCATAGTTAGACACATATCTGGTCCTGATGATCTGATATAAAATTCTAAAGACAAACTTTGCAAATACACCATACGTTTATCTGATTTAGTGTGATTGTGTTATCTGGCCTTGATTTGCAGTTCAATTGGCTCTGATCTTTGCGCATACTGAGAAATACCCAGACGAACCTCCACTGCTGAATGTCAAAAGGTTTTTCTATTAACCTTGTTGGCCAGCATGGCATAAAGCAAACTCAGACATCATGCGAGCGATACATTTCTAGTCATGGTTTCAGTTCATGATACCCTTGGTATGAGGTGTTTACTTACTGTATTCCCAACTCTTGCATTGGATTGGAACGCATTCATGCAGTGTGCGTGGAATTAAACCAGATGATCTTGCATCCCTGAAGGAAAAGCTTGACCAGGAGGTATGCAAATACTCAGCTCCAAGTTTGGTGTTAATCTCATATAGCTAGAATTTTCAACTGTGTGCAACAATTGAAGCTCATTCTTTTTTAAAAAAAATAGATAGTTAAGGATGAGCCAAATAAGTATGGGCAGTAATTTATATTCTTCAGGCAGAAAACTATAGTTGTTGTCAACCTCTAGTTTGTTATACTATCGTGGCTTTCTAGGATTTGTAAAGTGGTCATTGTGGATTAGTTTCACTGGTATCGTACGTGCTCAAATATGACCAGAGCATGTTTCAAGCTTATTATTACTTTGTGAGGAATATTCATTATCTGTCACCTGATATGTCATCTCATATTCTGTTGAGCCTCCCATCATTAGGCAACAGAGAATCTTGGCATGGCTATGGTCTATACTCTCGTTTCATCAGCCAAAGAGTGGCTAAGTGAGAAATACGGTCAGAACGGAGGTGACGAGGAACCTGAAGAAACTGAAGAGAAAGAAGAGGAGGTATACATATTTCCTTATATGCTCTGCATTTCCTTTTCTATGTAAGAACTGGGTTCGGCTCTGTGTGTGCGTGTGCGTGTGGGATTTCCTGTTGGGTATTTAGTGCTTCACCGCTTGTCCTGCTGAGCCACTTAAATGCGAATTTCAGTATATCTTACATCTTGTATTATGGAATCGTGTATTATTTCTTTTTTGGTGAGTACCATTGCCGCACAGGATATTTATAATTGAAAATGTGTTTTCTCTCCATCTTAGGTCATTGTACCCCATGGTGAAGCTGTTACTGTGGAGAGCTTCCTGGCATGGAGAGAACGTTTTGAAGCTGAATTGGCCCTACAGCGTGCTAAGTAAGCATCCAGTAAATTAGTTTCAAGTTAGCTTTCTCTCAGTGACTACATGGGATCTCTTGTAAACATGATATGTTTCCTTTCGATGGCATTTGATTCCCAACTTCTAAGAGTACCCAAATGTGTGCTTAGAGATAATGTTTCACATTTTCCTGACCTGCAGACTTATGCCAGATTCAGCCCTTACAGCCCCAAAGGAAAAGAAACTCACAGGAAGACAGTATTTTGAAAGTGGAAGGCATGCAGTGGTACGTTATCCGAGATTAGAAGTTTTCCCCCTCTTACCTGAATATAATTGCAGTATAGTTACAGATATGCGTAACTGTTGCTGCCTATCATATCCTCCATTTGTTTGTGTATGTTTCTTGAAGTTCTACCTTTCATGGAACTATCTTTTTCAGAAAGGAGCAAGCACAGTTGCAGATGAAGATGAGGAAGAGGAGGAAGACATTGAATTTGACGATGATTTTGAAGGTACAACTTTCTAGGTCAAAACTATTTGTTTACATACATTAGATTTAATTTGCCAGTAAACCCTCACTTACAAACCTGTTACTATAATATACAGATGATGAAGAGGACATGCTTGAGCATTATTTAGCCGAACAATCAGGGAAGCCAACAGCTTAGGCTATAAGGCCAAACAGAAGTACCTTCATGGGCTGAATTTACTTAGGAAATCCAATGTGGTAGTATGTTGTGGGTGAAGCACCAGAGCTCGCTATTTTGTGTGATTCTCATCATTTGGTTGCCTCCTGGTGGACCTCTTTAAGCTTCTATCCAAGGCAAGGTTTACTAATATAAGCTGAGGGTGTTGGAAGGTCAAGCTGCATCTACATAATGTACTTTGCTGTATAACTTCTGGTCAGGTGTAACATGTATGTTTACTGTGGAGTGTTGCAAAATTTTGGAGAGACCTTGATGATAATATATGAAATGCTATTATTTTTGCAGTTCGAACTTAATCACCATGTAAAAAGATTGAAATGGATCTCTCAAAACTATGACTTCTTTCAGATTCATCTTTGAGCTCAATAGTTTATCAAAGTTCGATTTGTCTTGCCTTATGGGGATTCAACAATTACATATAGCAGGTTCATCGGAGTCATTGCTAGATCTACCTGTAGATTTACATCTGTTACACAATTGTCAACCTATCAGTGGACTAACAAGTATGGGCTATGCATACAAAAGAATTGCTTCTATTTACTTCCCATTGAAATTGATGTTTATAACAATGGATAATACATCGGGGATCTACAACCTGAGCTGGCTTTCCTTCCAGATCAAGGGAAGCTCTTGTGAGTCACCCATTTTCTAGCATAAGCCAAGGGTGAATTCCAAGTACTTTGCATTTTGGAGTGCTCCACGATTTATAGTAGCACAAGCTGAAGGTGTCGAAGCACTTAGCAGAAAATTATATTTTCCCCCTGCACAGTTGCAGGACACTCTAGTTGTAGCTCCTTGACTAAATCAAAGGTCTAACTAGACACATCCTTGATCGGTCATGGCTTGGGCAATATTATGGAAAGCACAAATGTTGGCACCATGCACCAATGACCTGCATAAGGAGTGGTAGAGATCAGTTTCTGGTCTGAACCAGGCGATAGTATCATCCGTTTTATTTCAAAGCACAAGAAAACAAACTCAGGGTTCTCTTTCATGATTCCATAATCTTGAGCAGCTTTGATTGACCTTTCGTATGTTTGCTTTATTGCATCCTGCTTAAATCCAACAGAAAAAGAAAACGAAAAACTCAGAAGACATCAGAATTTGGAAAACAATAAATAAAAGGAAACACATAGGCCCAGTGGCAACAGTCTGCAGCAGGCTTTACCTGGATTTTATTCTCAAAATCCTCCACCGACAACTGCATCAAATTAAACTCGGGGTTCAATTCAAGTTCTCCAAAGGCTACCTGGTTATTGTTCGAAACAAGCAGAAACTGTGAGTGAATAGAAAAACACGCAACAGTTTCAAGCCCTATGTACAATAATACAGACATATAATGATCTCAGCCTATATGTAATTGTCATTAACGTCGTGTGACAGTTGGAAATTGCAGCAACGACAGGCTTGGAAAATGGTGCACTTGAATTTTTTGGTATTGTAAAACAAGGCACAAAACTGCTCTGCCATCATATAACTCCAGGACAAATGAATGGATTTGTAAGAGAAGTCAGGCAGTGCATTACCCCACCAGCAGCAGTTGCCTTTGCTGGAGCAACAAGGACTTTTGCCTTTCTTAGGATATCAACTGCTTGAACGGTGCATGGCATATTTGAACCTGCAGTTGGCAATTCTTTTTATCAGCAGATGATAAGTAACAAAAGAGCAATCGAAATGACGAAGTTCAGGAGTTCATACACTCTATAAGAACACGGCAACCTGATTTAATTATTGCGACAGCCTCCCCTTGGTCAATTTCATTATGTGAGGCACAAGGAAATGCAACATCACACTGCTCACTCCATGGTTTTGCATCATCTATATACTTGGCATGTGGATATGATTTCAAGTACTCCCTGTTTGATTAAATGGAGAAATATCTCAAAACTCCAACATATATGAACTATACACAAGGGAAAGGCATGTACCCACTTGAGGCTCTTTTGCTGAGCCTTAATATCCCTAAGAAGTGAATATTTCATATAATCGAACCCATCTTCATCTACCAAATAGCCCTTTGAATCTGCAACAATATATGATAACCGACAGTTGGGCCTTCATTAGAAATGCTAGTTATTGTAATATGACTATTTTTCTGTAGTAGGTGCATCCATAATCTACCTACTCGTTTGGTATAATTCCTTAAAACAAACCGAACTTCGAAAGTCATTTGTACAGTTGTTCAAAGAATGCTAACAAAGGCAAACCTATAAATAACATACGTGTGTATTACCTGTAAGTTTTTATTTTGAAAGCATAAATGAGCACTACTAAATTGTACATGTTACTGATGTGAAATTGTGGAGTTGTGGATAGGCAAAGTGGCAAACACATATGAGTAATTATGATAAATCTGCTTAAATACAGGTATCTCTGATACCAATAATAATAACATGCTCTTCCAAATCATGATACCTCAGGTATGTCCTATGTTTAATCCAAAAGATTTTGAGTCTGGTTACCTGAGACTGTAACAGGAATGGCTCCACATGACAGAAGCTTTTCCAAAACATGCATTGCTATCTTTCCAGAACCACTGATCACGCATCTGCAAATAACATGAACGGTGTGAAGATACATGGTTAAATTATAACATTGATAAACCAAACAGATCTCTGTAAGAAACCTTAATCCTTTAAGCTCTTTGTTCATTTCAGCAAGTAAAAGACGTGCAAAAAATACCTGCATGAATACAACGGATTCATCATATGGTCCAATCAACAAAAGCAGAACAAATATTACTTGTGAAGTAACTATGGCACCCACAACTAGCTGCAATCAAAAGAAATTTAACGTAGCAATTTACCAGCCCATATCCAGTAGCTTCTGTTCGAAAACTTGAACCAGACCAGAAGATTTTAGGTCCTGTAAAATTTCCCTGCATAAGCACGACAGTTGAAATCTACAGACAAGAGGAAAGTGATGAACCAAAGGAGAAGCAGAAACAAAACAAATAGCCACAGAGAAGGCAGAAGGAGCCAGCTATTGGTATGTTCTCCAAACGACAATGGAGCAGTAACCCCCCACACATCAGCTGATTTAGATTACGTCAAAAAAAATTGTTTGATTGGACAAGTGCCCTATTGTTGCCCGCAGGGAGACAAATTATCAAAAGCAAGAGTCTAACATAATTTTGCAATAACCTAACTACGGAACATCAGTCCCTTTATTTTGTTTCTTTGGACAACAGTCCTTCTGATGTGTAGTGATTCTAGATGTCTAGTGAGTCTGACGCTAACAACCAGGGTACAAAATATAAAAGACACCTGCAGCAGCAAATGGGCATTATTTTTTATATCATTAACTTCAGAACCACCAGTGTACCTGAAAATGACCAGAAAGGCATCTATACTGCCCAAAAAGGTAACCCATTTCCCTTGGACCAACACCAATGTCTTCAGCGGGAAAATCCTGCAAAAATATGTTGAAGTATGAGCTACTGATATAGACTAAGAACTGTCACTGATTCGTTAACTAGTATAAAAATGGATAAATCTAGTGACTGGGTATCATGTTTGATTGGCAAGTACCTGATCAGGGCCCAAATATCTATATAGCTCATCCATGAAACTTTGACAAAAACGCATTATCTAGCATGAAGAAGGTTCAGATTTGCATGCGATAAAAAATATTATTGTCCACAGGAAATAAAGTACAGCACACATACCTCATTATCACTTTTACCCTTTGGATCAAAATCACTTCCTCCAGCAGCACCTCCAAGTTTATATAACGACAAAGCATTCTTCAAAGTCTGTATAGAAGAAAATCAATATTGGAAAGGCATGTTAAAGTACCGCCATAAAGAATGCAAACATCAAAACTCATATAACTTGGTCCATCTGCATGCTACTGAATGCTATCTTCTTTTGGCACATTTGCATGGGTTGGGAGGAATTTATACCTCCAGTATTAAGCAAATCGCACCCATGGCTTTAGAGGCAAATGTGACTTAGTCAAGGTTGCAAGTTTACATCACTGCATGCACTTGCGTAGTTTTGCTATTGAATGGTACTTCAATGCCTGGCATCAATCATTACTTTGATTTTAATAACGACTATCATTAGAAACAAAAAAAAGAACCAAAATAGCTAACATAATTAAAACATGTTGTAGCATAAAATTAATTAACATGAATAGTGCATTTTAGACAAGTATAATATTACATGTTCAAAGGCCAGAAACTTTGCCACACTTAAGCTCATGGATGGGTGAAACCGAAGACCACCCCTGCATGGACCTAATGCCTGACTGAATTGCACACGGAAACCTCTATTGACATGTGCTTCACCTCTGTCATCAATCCATGGTACTCTGAAGATAAAGCATCTCTCAGGTTCCAACAAACGCTCCAAAATTTGAACATATCTGAAACATTGCCATATGAAACCATGTTACATTCAAAGTTTAGGAATATTATTTCTAAGGAAAGAGTGAGGGAGAGTTCAAAAGTTACTGAGTGTTCTTCACCAAAACTGGTTCCAAGGAATGAACCACCTCCTGGATTGACTGTATAAATTCAGCTTCATAGGGATCCCTCCTTAGGACAGATTCAAGTATTGATGCAGCTGTTTTCGACAAAGCTGGAATGGACCATGCAAAAATGCAGATAAAAATTTGAGAGTAAAGTCATATGTCATGGAGTTGTTGATCATTTCAAGGGGTGAGATAGCATAGTGTTTTTTTTTGTTTGACAAAAATGGACCACACTGAGATACAGGGTACAAAGGAAATGAAAGCGCAGATGATATCAGCATATAGCATGTAGTTACTAATAAATTGTAGTAACTTCAAGGAAAACTGATAACTCCACTCCTTAGAGAACGGAACCTGGAAAGCATTAGTTCCTTCAAGCTACGTTCATATTCTACTAGAACATAAAAGCACTTGCCCAGCTGTGTATTGATGGCACAGATCCAAGCATTTCCTTAGGATTGGACATGCTACACATAGCATGATAAAACATGTCGGGACAAAGTTTATCTTGAAATCATGTTATCTGCTTCTCACAATGCAGTATCCAAGATTAAAACGGCAAGTTACATATTTTGGAATATCGAAATGATATACTAGTTTTATAAACAAATTTATTACACATTGCCAAGTTTTTACAACTGTCCACATGTGAAACAACAGTATAATTGCGGACTGGAAGCTTATCTTGCAAATCATGTTATCTACCTCTCACAATGATACATGATTAAAACTGAAAAGTGTAGTTCCTCAAATACCCAAATGATAGTCTTAGGAACAAGTTTTATTATGCACTGCCTAATCTTTACAGCAGTCCAAAAGTGAAACAGCAGTATAATTGTGCACTTGAAGATTATCTTGAAATTCATGTTATCTACTTCTCACAATGGAGTATACCATGGTTCTCATGGCGTCACCTAGGTGACAAGGCACTTCCTTTGTTTTGGGCTAAGGCATCGCCTTAGCCCACCTAGGCGGCTAGGCGGTGGTGACTCACCACACCTCGGCTTACCGCCGTAAGAACCATGGAGTATACACAATTAAAACTGAAAGTTCATATATTTCCTGGAATATCCAAATGATACGCCAGTTTTAGGAAAATTTTATTACACATTGCCTACTCTTTACAACTGTCCGGAGGTGAAGCAGCAGTATAATTGCAGAAGCTGAGTCAACAAGCCGACAACACCAACCTTTGACATAGACCGGCCTCTCGATCTCGGGGGGCTGCAACTTCTCCTTGGAGGCCATCTGCAACCGAAGGGCCTCCTTATGCAGCAAGCTATTGTTGTGCTCCTCAAGCGCACTCATCTGCATGTTCCTGCTTCCCTCATTGCCATACGGGTTCCGCCGGTGCTTCCGGCCGTACTCCTTGCACACCGAGCAGAAGATCCTGGGGGTGTTGTCGTGCACGGCGACATAAGCCCACTTGTAGGTATCCGCCCACTCCTCCCGCCATTTCTTCACCACCTTCTTCTTCTTCTTGGTGTGCGCCGAAGGCAGCCGGAGTATCCCGTCATGCTCCTCCCCGTGCGGCAGTGGTGGCTGCGGCGCCGGAGGCTGCGCATGCCCGTCCACGGCGCCAGAGCATGGGATAAGGAGGGTCTTGTGTTCGTCGGTGGGGACGACGTTGTCGTGGTGCCCGGAAGCGACGGCGACGAGGTCTGCGCCGGAGAAGGAGGGGTCGTCGCCCGGGCCGATCTCGAGGTCAATCTCCTCGCCCATGCCGCGCACCATGAGGTGGTGCTGGTGCTGCCGCTGCGCCTGCCGCATCAGGTTGATCTCATCCATCGCAGAGTTCATGCACGCGCTCGCTGCAACATGTGGTGAGGCGAGGCGAGAGCGAGGCTCAACTCGCCGCCGGCGCCAGCCGGGAACCGAGGAAATCCGGTTCCGATTGGCGCGACCGAAATGGGGGATTTTGGCGCTAGGGTTTTGGGAATTGGTGGGTCCGGTGGATGGCGAGGAGGCTGGTGCCGAAGATGGCTTCGCTCAAGCGCGGAGGAGGAGGCGTCGGGGCGTCCGACGACCGCGGCGGAGACAGCGGCCGGCGAGAGCGAGCCGAAACTGCCGCGGCGGCCGCTGGGCGAGCGGCGGGGCTAGTGTTCCGACAAAGCCGCAGCAAACGGTTACACGACAATGGCAGCGGCCGTGCGGGACCCGCGAATCCTGACCGTCGGTTGGCTCCAAACGGTCGAGATCTGCCGATAACCTAACGGCGTGTAGTGTGGTATATATTCTAATCTTGGTGAGTTTTGATGTAAATTTATACTGGTAGGTAACAGTGGTTGTTTTAAGAAGCAATTTAAAGTCATGTTTAGAGGAGCTAAATTTGAATGCTAAATTTCAGCTAGCATTTATATACTCCCTCATTCCCTAAATATAGTGTTCTGAAGTTTTTAGGATAGATTATGGGTACGTAGAAAAGACTCTCCTACCCCTAATTATTAAGCATTGGGATTTTATTTGAGTAACTAAATATATGCTAATTAAAGTAGCATGTCATTTCTCACGCTAGGGGCAGACCCAGAATTTGAGAGTTGGGTATTCAAAATTTCAAAAGATGTAATTTCTTTTGACAGCTCAAATTTCATAAATTACAATGATAAATTTTAAAACAAAGATCGAATTTATCACTAGTCCTCTCACATTGGGCTCTGTCTTGATTTCGCTCAGACCTGCTTCTGCTTGCTCGTCCATGCCCTACATGTGCACAACTGCTAGAGCAGCGGAGCTGTGGAGGCCCTACCACGCTAGGCAAAACAACAGCGCCACGCCCTGGCCGCGTGCTCCACGTTGTGCACGCCTGAGCCTGCGTCCCTGCTTGGCTGCGGCGCTGGCCTGGCCGTTGTCCGCATCTCATGGCCCGCCCAGCTACCACGCCTGTGCTGCCGATGGTCTGCCCGGCCGCATAGCCCCTACTGTCATTCGTCCTTGCGACCGACGAGTCCCTACCTTCATCTGGCCTTGTCGATCGCGCCCTTGCCGACAGGATCGCCGATTTGAGGAGCTAGGGTTGTAGTCTGCGGCTGTGGATTGGGAAATTGAGGGGCCGAGGAGGCACACGGTCTGCCGGCCGTTAGATGGGAAGAGGTGGGATATAGGCTACTATAATTTTCAACACCAAGCAGAAACTAGAAGTTTAGAAGCCCATTATATTGTGTAACATTCTTATTTTTATTTATATACATATGTTGCATTGCATATATTATATATAAAAAGTTATGCTAAAAATAATGGGTATTCACTTGAATACCCTTACTACCATGTAGGCTCGCCACTGTCCCATGCACCTCTCCCCATATGCACCTCTCTCTACATGGTTGCATGCACGTCTTTCTATTGGAAAAGATCTGGAAATGATGCATAATTAAAATGATTGAATCTACTCTCAACCCAGGATGTTTTACATTTGAGTACAAAATTTGAACTATAGAATGCCTTACATCTCAAGACGAAGGGGGTATAAGCTAAATTTTTTAAATTTTAACTAAAGTTTAGCTATCTTATCAGTATTTCTATTTCAAAGATCTTATGCTAAAGTTTAACACTTTTACTTATTAGCATTTGGATCCGAACAAACTGTAAATGTAAAAAAGAAAGGTGGCCGGGGTTTGGACGCCTATGCACTTATTGTAATTTTCACTGGTGGAAAACCAAATTGTCCCTCCTAAAAAAAAGTATTCCAGAATAAATGGGCAATAGTTAGGAGAGGTGCACCAGCGGCGAGCGGAAGCAAAGGTTATTAGATACCGAAGGAAAGCCCGGCCAGAACCACACGTGCAAGTTCCCCTACATGTGGCTCGTCCGTGATAACTTCTTCGGATTTGCTTGAACTAGCGGACCAATCACTGAGTGGTTAGTACCTCCAGCATGAGCAAACCTTTTCTGAACTGGTTAGGAATGGGCGCCACTATCCCAGCCCGGATCCAGCCGGGTTCTATTGAGCATGTGGTTAGTACCTCCAGCATGAGCAAACCTTTTCTGAACTGGTTAGGAATGGGCGCCACTATCCCAGCCCGGATCCAGCCGGGTTCTATTGAGCATGTCCTCTTCCCAACAGTTGTACCTTGTCTTGGGGCGTCTTTCTTTGGCTTTACTATCAAGCCCGCCGGAAAAATCAAAGTCTTTCTCTTCCCGCCCCGGGTCATGGTGAGGCGAAGGTACGTCCATAGAAGAGGAAATCGCAATGCATCTTGCTCAGCAGGCGTAGTTTGGAGTGGGAGTGTTGCGGGAGTAAGATAAGGAAAGTGGCCTAAGAGAGGAAGCCAAACAAACCAACTTGGGCCTTTTGAGCGCTGCTAAGCTAATATGCGCCAGAGAAAGAAAAGGAGGTAACTATTCGGTCCAGAGCATTGATTCCCCATAACGAATAGGCTAACTCTATCTCTCAATTGCCTATCCTGTGCTCGAGAAGGGCCCCCAGTTCCTTGACAGCACCTTGAAGTGCATTTAGCTGTATAACTTTAGACTGGGGATATTCCCCACTCCATGGCATCTTTCGCTCATCCATTCAGCCCGCCCGCCCAGACACGGCGCCCTTTCACATTATTATATGCCGCCCTTTCTTTCCTCCCGTCCCTTCATGCATGAAGATCGTCGTATGTATGTTCGACTTTGGTTGCCGGTGCAATAGAATTGGCGGGGGTATATTATGGCAGATCAGTCACCTGGGCAAACCAACCCTCCTCCAAGAAGAATTGTGCTATGCCCCCCCCATATCCCTATAAAAGCGAAAAGAGCTTCCTGGTGATCCCTAGGTTGCAGCACGTCCGGTCATTAACTCCTCGCTAGCTGCCGCTGTTTCTAGGACCGACCGACGCCTCACCTGCATGCACAGGTACCTACGTAGTGTAGTGTCGGTCGCACATTCATAATAGCATTCGGACTCATGTGCCTTCCTGAACCAGGGGAGTTCCCTTGCTCCTGCTGCGTATGATTAGCCACCCTTGCGGCGGCAAAAGGATTAGGACGTCCCCCATGCTAAGGTTCCCTGCGGTCCGGCCGCATTAGGTTAGGGACCTGGGCGATAATAGCTCCTCCGCATCCCAAGCGCGCTGCCCTCCTAGGCTCGCAACACTAAGTAATCCAAGCCAACCCACATTACTAATGGTGGATAATCATCTTTCTTAGAGGTACTAAATACAACTCCATGAATAAGCAAAATGAAGGTTTCGTTAATGAGAAACCTGCGCCAAAAACTACTTTTTTGCTCTCCACTCCAACCACGGGACATATCTTCTGGACAACTGGTGTCCCCCACTGTACAATGCCCAAGGAGTTCCTCCTGCAAACAACTTTTGAAATATGTTTTTCTCGTTCTAATTGGAGATTTTCCTGCAAATTTGCCTCTGCAAGTACATATGAATATATGATACAAGTTAAGAGTTTTTGATGTTCTTACCCCTATTTCGAAGTCAAATAATGATTTTATTCTCACTTTTGCGATTTTCCTGCCCTTTGAAAATGAAGGCAAATAGTTCACCCCTGTTTTTAACCTTGTTATTTGGACGCTCATAAAAAAAATAAACAAAGTAAAAAAAATATTCAGAGCAATAGGAAAAGACTATGGTACTTCTAATCTTAACCTAAAAGCTTTCCCCTCCATCCCCAAACTCTCATGATTCCTGCTCTCCTCGTTAGAACCCTAGCAAAGCGGTGGTAATAGCAGCGACAGCTCGAACGCGCTCGCGGCAGACCAGCGTGGGCTCGCATGTCCACCTAGGCGCGCGGCTTGCACGGCAGTCTGCCGCGCACGACAACCTTCCTTGGGTGCACTTGCCGCGGGCCGCCCTGTCCCGCCACTAGGGATGAAAACGGTCGGGAAAACTCCTTAACCATTCCCGCAACCATATTTTTTGGTCGGGAACAGAAACGGTAACGGAAAAGTCGGACGGGAAAACGAAATCGATATTACTGGATATCGGGAACGGAATATTCCGATCGGAAACATACCGATTACGGTCGGGAATCGGAAAATCGAAACGGGAACACTACATATATGGGCGCTTCAAACATTTCCCAAATGACAATGATGTCAGTTAATAGATCAAAATTTTCTTATATAAATTGGCTAGTCAAAAATATTTACAAAAGAAAGAACACAAGTTGAAAATGAGAAAGGAAGCCGCTGCTCACATCCCGTGAAAGCATGCAGATGTAGCAAACTTGCTCCCAACATCATTGTGGGCCACAAGACCACTAAATGGGTTGAAGACAAAGCTAGCAGGCGAGGCTGCACAACGCCTCTTTTGCAGCAGACTGCTGGTCTGCTATTGTGCTCCTGCCTTTAGTCCCATATACCGCCAAGCCAAGAAGTGCAAGAGGCAAAGACACTCTATATAACAAGGCTCTGGAGCTGCTGCCCTCCTGACCATGAATCAGAGCTCGCCGTCGTTGACATCCGTCACTGGGGGAAGCTTGAGCTTGATTCATCCACCTGCCATCCACGGAACCCACAGCCACCAGCAGCTATTGACTAGCAGAAACGGGAAAACCGGATAAGCAATACGAGAAATTCCCGGCAGAATATGAGATCCAACTAAACGGTCAGGAAAATAGGCTACCTGTTTTCGTTCCTGTTACTGACTGTTTTCTTGTAATTTTTTTCCTGTTTTCATTTTTTCTAATAATACGATATATGGTCGGTATATTCGAGATACGGTGTCGGTCGGTACGGGATCTTCCCGTTCCTTCTTTCATCCCTACCCGCCACTGGCCATGGCCCCCTCAGCTAGCCATGGCTCGGTTTTGGCCTGCCAAGCCTCCTTTGACCGGTAGGCTCCGCTGGCCAGAGGCTGTCACGATTTAAGAGTGCTTGGTGTCAAAAGAAGGGTGAAATCACGCAAGGCTAGGGGCGAAAGTGGGACAGAAAATTCCTGCACTTACCGTATCATTTGTTGTATTATAATACTATTGCCGATCGTTTTTGTTTTTAGAAAATATAAAAGTTATCATTTACAATTGATTTTATAGTCTTTTTAACCATATTTGGTTTTATTAATTTCATAAATACGGGAAAATTCCAATCCAACTGCTTTCGTTTTTCATATTGTCATACTCATACCACTTCAAACTGTTCCCAATCATTTTCATCCCTACTTAAGGCGTATCTGTCTTTTTGTTACATATTTAACATCGTTAACTCATAACAGAATAGGGGCAAACTAGAGCTTCATTTTCAAAAAGTGAGGCCAAAATCACACAGAGAAGGGGCAAAATCACCATTGACACTCAAAACAGGGGCAAAACTCTAACCCATGGAAGTGCGCACCCCCCCCCCACCCACCCACCAACCCATAACATCCCTTGCAGTCCTGACACCCGGTACAACTGTTTGAGTCAAGTATCGCCTCATGCAAGTGAAACAAAGTAAAAAGAAAGATAAACAAGACCAGCATCCTACAGGATTGTTATCATCTACCACGCATTTGCTGTTTGAAGATCCTGTTTCATCAGAAATTGTCGATAACAAGTTCAATGAGAGAACTGTAGCTAATTTCTTGAATCTTGACTGCCCTTGTCAGAGCCTTCTGATCCTGAGGCAGGGTTCTTCAAACAACAAATCCTTCAAGTTTCAGAACAGCAATCCACTTCCCTCAACAAAAAAGAAGAAGAAGAAGAACAGCAATCCACTTACAGAGCAAAAGAACCGATTCTAGGATATACTGCAGTGAAGATGCTGATAGCCAGGCCCCACTAATTTGAAGTCACCAGCTGCTCATCTGCGCTGAGCTGCTCCACGGCAGATAGTAGCAAGTCCAAACCTTCACAATTCCTACTTTGCTGTCCAGTGTTATCCTTCTGGTGGAGCTTCAGTGTTCTTCTCTCATACTTTCTCATTCCCTCCTTTGCTCTCTCCACACTACACGATGAGCAATACCAACGCCCCTTGGGTATTGAAGTACGCCGAGGCGTTATGCAGTAAAGATGGTAAGCCTCATCACAGCTATCGCACAGAATGGTCAGGTCATCATCTTTGTCAGAGAGACAAACTCTGCAAAGGCAAGATGGGCAGTACCAGCACGGTTTGTCCCGTTGAACATCGCTGGCAATCTGCTTGGACTTCAGGCACCGAATGTGGTAGTACTTGTATGGACAGTGAATGTGGCCACATATCAAGAACCTCTTGTCATCCTCTTCAGGTTTTCCACATATCTTGCATGAGCTACCTGTATCAATCTCTGTCTGTTCTGGGTCATCAACAGAGTTCACACTGGAAATGGCCATTGCTCTTGAGTTATCATTAGGTGCATCTTCACATTTTGGAGACCTGCACACCTCAAGCCTATCGCAGACAACACAATTTCCATGCAAGCAATTTGGACTGTAATTGGCTAAGACCATGTCACCTTCAATTGGTTCAATACATGTAGTGCTGCAGTTTTTACAACACCAGCTTCCGGCTGAAATGGATGGATCATGAGGCTCGATACATGAAATGTGGCAAGATAGCATGCACCTACTGCATTTGAGAATGCTCCCAACTCTTGCTTCTTTGCCACATTGGTTGCAGGTACTATGAAGATCAGAGAGATCTGAAGGTCCTGGTTGATCCAATTGGTTGCCCTGTGAGGTTGAGGGTACCAATGCATCTGATTGAACTAAGCCAGGTTCTGAGCTGGTCACAGTAGCTTCCTGCAATGGAGGTAGTGTAAAATTGAACAAGGTGAGGAAAGGCATTATTTAAACGGCAGATCCGATAAAAATAGCAAAAGGTTGGCAACAAAGCACACACATTGGGCTGACCATCAGTTGATCCCCTCTCTCTTCCAACCTAGAGAATGTAAAACCAGATTCCAGATTTTAATACAATGAATGTACAAGCAAGACAAAACTGAACCAATTAAATAAATGTATATTATATTCACGACATTTTTATTGGAATTTAAAAGCACAAAATGAGAGAAGTCGTTCAGAAATTTCAAGGGAAATATGAGAAGCATATTGAGAACTCAATATAAAAAAAACATGAATCAAACACTTACCAGCTTTTCATAGGATTCTTCTGTGAGGCTTGATAGATTATTTGCTATGTGAATAATATCTTGACAAGCCATTTTAAGATCTTCCCATAACTGTAACAATATCAAAAGTGCTGATTAACATACCACTATGAAAAAAGTTATGAAATATATGCTCACCAAAAATAAAATGTATACTCAGAGTTACGCAAAAACATGCATCATGTTATGCAAAAATGCTATTAGATGCAAAAGAGTATATCAGCTTACTTAGATTGCAAAATTTCAAGTGCATGATACAATACTAGAAGAAATATCAACCGAAAACTCGTGAAGCTATTACCAGTTTGAGATCGTGCATGAATAATTCAGGTTCACGCCCATAGTTTCCATTTTTCATTCTTGAATCTATCACACCAAAATCAAAATATCTAGTTCTTTCCTCATCTTGATGTACAGTTCTGCAAAGCACACTGCACAACAAAGCAAAGTCCTCCGACCTTAAAATGTTCATAAGAACATTCTGGCACTTAGCAGTGTTTGCAATCACTGTTTTATCAGAATCCATTTCCAATTTGCCAGGTACCTGGTTTCAGCCAAGAAAAAGATTACTGAAGATGGTATCAGGGTGATTTATCCTTTAAAATAGATTATTACAGATACGGTATTCCTAACAAATAAACAATTACAGGGGAAAAAATGCAAGAAGAGTGTTGATGACCTTATGTTCCATCAAAAGAATAAGTAGAATATGATATTTCATTGTTTGTAGTATAGGGGGTCAATAGATTACTAAAAGCCAGCAGAATATAAAAATGCAAGAATGTCTGATTTTGAAATTTTGAATGTTTGTTGTTCTTCCCACTTACTGTGCCAAATTCAGCGCAGCCATATAGAAGTGCATCACGGATGCATGTCGCAATTCCAGCATCGCCTTGTACATCAGGCAAATGCAAACGCAGTACTCTGTCCAAAACATATCTCCAGCATTCACTAGTTCCACAGTCACTTCTTTGCTCCTCAGAGTTGTTTGTGTCACCAAATAATCCATTCCTGTGAAGTCCTTCTTCCATTATTGGCTGCACAATGAACATTTTCAGTACTTAACAGGTTAGTTCAGTGGAAATGTTGTTAAAGAACAACAACAATGAAGTCTTTTTATCCCAAGTAAGTAGGGGTAGGTTGCGCGTGAAAGCCAACATGAGCCACCAGCAAAAAGGAAAACATTATAATAATATGAAAGGCATAGATAATAGTAATATTTCTAAGGGATTTAAAGACTAGTCATGTTCAGGCACACGGATTGCTGACTTCCACATGCTTCTACCTAGTGGCGGAACGTGAGCCATATGGAAAGAGGGACCAATTAGTGTTAACTGAGCTAACCTATCGATGGACAACTGTGCTGGCATACCCTATTGTAAATAAGTTTTCTTGGCCAAGGTGGATCCAGTACCCCGTTTTGCCTCTAAAGAGGTCCACCAGTGCTTCTACCTGTTGAAATATAAGTGAATTCACGCCAGACCACAGGTACTTCGACCTCGCTGATTGGTGGAATGCTTCACGAAAGAAACTCCAGAAGGCTGAGCGTAAGTGCTTCGACTCGCTGGTCGTCCTCGTCTCGTGGTTGCTCTGGAACGAGCGTAATAGACGCATTTTCGACAAGGTGTCAACTTCGGTCGCCGACCTATCCACTGCTGTGAGGGAGGAGGCGTCTAGTTGGGTGTTAGCGGGTTTCGAACAGCTGCAACCCGTTGTGTCGCCATTGGCTAGTTCAAGTGGCTAGTTCAAGTGGTCGCCAATTGTTATTGCTGTAACGTTTGAACTTTTTATTTTGATGTGTACCGTTGAGCATTGGACCTCTCCTCCAATGTTCGAGTTGTAAAGGACATTTTTTCTTCTCCCTCTTAATGAAAAATGTGCTCAGGCACGGTCGCGAAAAAAAAATATATAAGTGAATTGCCCACCTCTCCCCAAAAGGTCTCAATATGGTATCAAAGCTAGAGGTCTCGAGTTCGAATCCTGGTTAGCGTAATTAAATAAAATAATTGATGTTCACTCCTATTCCACGTCTGAGGCCTAAGGGAGCCTCCACGTGAGGGGGAGTGTTGGAATATAAGTGAATTGCCCACCTCTCCCCATTAGCTTAAGCTTTTGGGTTGAACTGGTCGGTGCATGCAACTCAATACTACCTAAGGAATATAATAGATGTTTTAATATTTAACTCCGTTACATGGACGAAATAGTTTGTAGTTAGCCAGTATAGTTTTGAGTTACTACTAGTATCCATGTTTCTAATTATATCAGCTTCCCACCCTTGTACAAGCAAAGAACCAACTACAGCTGGTAATAAGTTCCAGTCGTATGGATAGCTGATACACCCAAGAAGATGCTACAATATGATATATTGCAAACATTCTCTGCGTGAATTCTGGTCCTAGACTCGTAATAGACCAGGAAAGACCTATGCTGCATCTTTTAAGTGCTCATAGCTATTGGAGGGAATAATGGATGTATACCTCCAACACTAGAAGGGTGGGTATATATAATATCTATACAAGAGCCTCTAGATGGGCCTCTATACACATGGGCTCAATATACTCCAACACCCCCCAGTCTGAACTACCGGCGCAGCGGTGTTCAAGACTGGACAACAAGAAAGCTAACATCCCCCCGCAGTCTGAACTACCGACGCAACGGTGTTCAAGACTGGACAAGAATAGAGTACAAATAGAGTACAAAGGGCAAATACCCCCCACAGCCACAACTAGCCACCGGCTACATTGAGGCTGGATCGAAACTCCGAGAAGGTCGAGGAGGGCAGCCCCTTGGTGAAGATGTCAGCAAACTGGGAGGTAGTCGGGACATGGAGTACCCGAACATCGCCGATGGCGACTCTGTCGCGCACGAAGTGTAGGTCGATCTCCACATGCTTCGTCCGCTGATGCTGGACGGGGTTGGTGGAGAGATACACGGCGCCGACGTTGTCGCAGTAGACGAGCGTGCTCTTGGCGAGCGGGCTGTGGAGCTCCGCCAAGAGCTTTCGTAGCCAGGACGCCTCCGCTACACCGTTAGCGACAGCCCGGTACTCTACCTCGGCACTGGAGCGGGAGACAACCGGCTGCCGCTTGGACGACCAGGAGACCAGGTTGCCGCCCAGGAAGATGGCGTAGCCGGAGGAGGAGCGACGAGTGTCCGGGCAACCAGCCCAGTCAGTGTCGGTGTAGACCACCAGCTCAGCAGAGGACGAGCGGTGAAGCACCAGGCCGAGGTCCACATTGCCACGGACGTAGCGGAGGAGACGTTTCAGCGCAGCAAGGTGTGACTCCCGGGGATCATGCATATGGAGACAGACCTGCTGGATAGCATAGGTGAGGTCCGGCCTGGTGAAGGTGAGGTACTGCAAAGCACCAGCCAGACTCCGGTAGGCAGTAAGATCAGCCACCGGATCACCCAGATCAGCAGACAGCTTTGCCTGAATGTCGACAGGAGTGGAGCAAGGCTTGCAATCAGTCATCCCAGCCCGCTCCAGGATATCGAGTGTGTACTGCCGCTGGTGCAGGAGAAGACCAGACAGGCGAGGCTCAACAGTGACGCCCAAGAAGTGGTGGAGCAGACCGAGATCCTTCATAGCAAACTCCTGCTGCAGAGAGATGACACTCTGAAGCAACCGCTAACTAGGGGCTGTGAGCACAATGTCATCAACGTAGAGCAGCAGATAGGAAGTATCATCCCCACGGCGGTAGACGAAGAGAAACGTGTCAGACTTGGCCTCAGTGAACCCCAATGTCAGCAAGAACGTGGCGAACCGAGAGTACCAAGCCCGAGGAGCCTGCTTCAGTCCATAGAGAGACTTGTTGAGCCGGCAGACCATATCCGGACGACTCGAATCCACAAATCCCGCTGGCTGAGAGCAGTAGACAGTCTCTGACAGAGTGCCGTGAAGAAACGCATTCTTCACGTCCAGCTGGTGCACAGGCCAAGAGCGCGAGAGCACAAGCGAGAGGACCGTGCGCACCGTACAGGGCTTCACGACTGGGCTGAAGGTCTCATCATAGTCCACACCAGGCCGTTGAGTGAACCCCCGGAGAACCCAGCGAGCCTTGTAGCGCTCCAGTGTGCCATCAGCCCGACGCTTATGCGTCCAGATCCACTTACCAGTCACCACATTGCAACCAGATGGACGCGGCACGAGGTCCCACGTCTGGTTGGCAAGAAGAGTCACGTACTCCTCTTCCATCGCGCGATGCCAGTGAGGATCCGCCAAGGCGTAGCGGACAGAGGAGGGTACCGGAGAGACCCGCGTCTCTCCCTCGGTGGCGGAGAGAGTCGCAGCCTGAGACGCCATCCGCCGAGTCACCATGGGATGGATATGCCGAGGATCCCGATGGATGACTGGCGGGTGGTACACCTCCGGCTCAGCTCGAGAGGGATCCGGAGGAGGCGGCGGCGGCGGCGGCGACAGCTCCGGCGTCGGCGTCGCAGGAGCCTCCGGAGTAGGAGGCGGCGCTGGTATCGGCGGCGAACGACGCCGGTACACCTGCACCGGCTCAGCGTACCGCTGCGGTGCCGTGGTCGGCGCCGAGCGACGCCTGTACACCTGCACCGGCTGAGCGTACCGCGCAGGTGCAGGTGAAGGCACCGGGGCCACGCGTGGCGCAGCGGGAGACACCGGGTCCGCGCGCGGTACGACCGGAGGTCCGAGGACCGCGCGTGGCGCGACGGCAGGCACCGGGGCCGCGCTCGGCGCAGCAGGGATCACCGGAAACGGTGCCGGCGTGCCGGGAAAACCTGCAGGAAAAGGACAGACAGGTAACGGTGTCTGAACCACCGGGTCAGTCGGAAACAGAGACTCCAGCTCGTAGTCAGAAGAAGGTGTAGAGGAGGTAGAGTAGGGGAAATCCGACTCGTCAAAGACGACGTGTCGGGAGATCAGAACGCGGCGAGAGGTGAGGTCAAAGCATCGGTACCCCTTGTGGTCAGGGGAGTACCCGAGGAACACACAACGAGTCGAGCGGGGCGCCAGCTTGTGAGAAGCGGTGGCGGAGGTGTTAGGGTAACACGCAGACCCGAAGACCCGAAGGTGGTCGTAGCGAGGAGGGGTACCGAATAGAGCGTGGTGTGGAGTGGGAGCAGGAGAAGCAGTGGACGGAAGGCGATTGAGCAGGTAGGTGGCGGTGTGGAGGCTCTCAGCCCAGAAGCGCGGGGGCAGAGAAGCCTGGATCAGAAGGGTGCGCACGACGTCGTTCGTCGTGTGAATCATCCGCTCAGCCTTACCGTTCTGAGGAGAGGTATACGAACAAGACATACGTAGCTGAACACCCCGAGACAGGAAGAAAGAACGGGAGGTGGAGTTGTCAAACTCCCGCCCGTTGTCACACTGGACGACCTTAACGGTGAGGCCGAACTGAGTGGACACCCAGACAAAGAAGTGGAGGAGGGTGGGGAAGGTCTCAGACTTGGCGCGCAAAGAAAACGTCAAAGAGTAGTGCGAGAAGTCATCGACCACCACCAGATAGTACTTATAACCAGAAAGACTAAGTACAGGAGAGGTCCGCAGGTCACAGTGAACAAGGTCAAATACATGCGTCGCATGCGAAGAAGAGGAAAAAGGGAGCCGAACATGACGACCGAGCTGGCACGCATGGCAGAGGGGCTTAGCAGAAGCCCTAATACCAGGAACATCGGTACTACGACTGAGCTGAGCCAGAACGTCGCGGCCAGGGTGACCAAGACGGCGGTGCCAGGTGGTGGAAGACGGCGTCGCGGCAAAAGCGGCAGACCAAGACGGCCAGGGCGAATAAGAAGACGAGAGTGGTGCAGCGGAAGAAGAAAGGCGAAGGGTGTAAAGGGGCCCCGTGCTGTCACACCGGAGTAGCGGACGCCGGGAGGCCGAATCCTTTACAGTGAGGCTAGAAGAATCAAACTCGATGGAACAAGAATTGTCAGCTGTAAACTGACGAATGGAAAGAAGGTTATGAACCATCTGAGGAGCAACAAGGACATTGGGAAGACGAAAAGAGCCAGGAGTAGAACCCACGGCGTTGACAGGAAGGCAAGACCCGTCACCAACCATGATGGAAGAAGGACAAGAGGGGTGTGGGGGTCGGACAGAAGAGAGGATATCGGCATGTGGGGTGGTGTGGAAGGAGGCACCCGAGTCGGCGATCCACTCGGTGCAGACCAGCGGCGTCCGCCCCATGGCGCTGAAGGACTGCGCCAGTGCGGCCTGGTCCCACCCCCCAGGCCAGGTCGGCTGCTGGCTGGGTGGAGCGGGTGGTGTCCAGAATGGCTGGGGCTGAGGACGAGGGCCCCCTCCCTGCGCAGCGGGCGCGACGGCCTGGGCCTGCGTGGCGGGCGCGGCGGGCGCGACAGCCTGCGCGGCGGCGAGGGAGGCGGCGGCCAGCGCGGCCTGCGCGGCGGGCGCGACGGCGGCAACAAAGGCGGCGGCGGTGGCCAGGTCTGCGGGCGCGATGGCGGCCTGCACGGCCTGCGCGGCAGCATAGGCGGCGCGGCCCGCGCCCTGGAGCGGAGGAGGCGCCTGGGCGGCGGCCTGGAACAGAGGGGCGGCCCCCGCACCCTGGAACAAAGGAGCGGCGGCAGATCGGGCCGGGCAAGGCCCCACGCCCGCGGTCGGAGCAGACGGGGCCACGGGGGCGGTCGGGGGGGGGGCACGTGCCCAGCGCGCCCGCAGAGGCAGCAGCTGCAGGGGCTCCGGGCGGCGCGCCCTGCTGCTGGAGGTCGGCGCAGCAGGGGGGCGCAGTAGAAGCGGCTGTTCGTGAGGCGGCGCTGCTCCAGGCGGTGGCAATCGCGGCAGCGGCAGCAGTCCTCCCCGCGTCGGGAGCAGGGGCGGCACGCGGCGCGCCGGATCCTCCCGCGCACCGTGCGCCCTGGGCGACGGACGCAGGAGCAGAGGCGGCAGCAGCAGCGCTCTCCGTGCCGGGAGCAGGGGCGGCGTGCGGCGAGCCGGGAAAGGGGAGGAGGGAAGGTGGCGCCGGTGGCCGGCCAGCCAAGTCGGCGGCGACCGCGGCCCCTGCGCCAGCTCCCGCGGGTGCGGCCCCTGCGGCCTCTGCGCCAGCTCCCGCGGGCGCGGCCCCTGCTGCATCACCAGCAGCGGCGGCTGCGGGAGCAGGGAGGGGCGCTAGGGCCGCCAGGGTCGCGGCGGCGTATGGCGCGCGCGGCAGGTCCCGCGGCAGCGGCCAGCGCGGCGGCGGCCGGGCCGCGCCAAGCCGGCAGGGGCCAGGCGGCGGCAGCAGCATAGGAGGGAGGGCGGCCGGCAGCGGATCCAGCAGCAGAGGAGGCGGATCTGGCGGCTGCAGCAGAGGAGGGGAGGAGAGGGAAGGAGGAGAGAGGAGGGGGCGCCGGCGGCCGGCGGCCGGCCATGGCTGCCGGCGGCGCCTGGGAGAGAGGAGAGAGAGGCTAACCCTAGGGTAATGATACCATATTGGAGGGAATAATGAATGCATACCTCCAACCCTAGAAGGGTGGGTATATATAATACCAATACATGGGCCTCTAGATGGGCCTCTATACACATGTGCTCAATATACTCCAACAATAGCTATATATAAAGCTCACATAATCTAGGGTTAGCTACCTGATATTGTAGGAAAGGTAGGATGCGTATAATGTGGTCGATATATTGCAATGAGCCCTTTGGGCGGTATATATAGGAGTACAAGGCTTGGAGGGCAATGCACCTCCCCTAGAGATAAGGAAGGCTATCACGGGATTACATCAATCCTAAACTACTATATCTGGAGTTGCCTAATATATTCTAACATCCCCCGCAGTCGTAGCGGTAGCAACACGAACGGTCAGACTGGAGAACAATGGAGACGTATCCCCCCTGCAGTCGGAACGCCGGTGCGAAAGCTTTGACTGGAGACTCATGCAGATGATAGCCCTTTAATGCCGTAGTAGCCGAAGTCGAGGTGGACGTGGTCGAAGCCGTGGAGGGGGCGCGGGTCGAAGCGTCGTCGAGGTGCTCGAGTACACAAACTCAGCAGCTTCTTGCCGAAGACAGCAGCAGGACGGTGCGACAGATGACGATGGTAGACGGCGCGGTTTGCGACTTAGGTCACGCTCAGGACAGGGGTGGCGACGGCGCAGGTTGCAGCAAGTGTCGCGCTCAGATCAGGGGTGGCGACGACGTCTTCCTTCAGGAATATCGACGGCGATGTCCGCACGAGAACGGCTCGAGGCGCGGAGGCGGATCGAGCGCCTGCTTGACAAAGACCGGCGACGAGTGGCGCCACCGCCTAAAAAGGCGACGACACCGGTAGGGTGGGCTTGATCACGAACGTCGTCGCTGCAGCCTGGAGGGCGCAGCAACAACCTCGTCCTTCGGGAGTGTCGACGATGAACGACGACGAACGGCAGGACAACGCAAACCGATCTTAGATCGGAAAAGAAAAAAGCAGCAGCAGCAAACGAACCTTGGGTACATTCTCGGGGTACCCCTAGCGCCCCTCCCCCTCCCTTATCCCATCCCCGTGGTCAACACGAGCAGAAAAAGGAGTTGGCCGCCGGCGCTGCCTCCTGTGATTCCGGCGCGGCGGCGCGCCCTCCGCTGATGTGGGGAGCGGCCGGGGCTCGCGCGTGGGTCGGGAGGTGCCCGGCGGAGAGGTGCTGGGGATGCCGAGATGGGGTGGAGCCCCCACGATGGCGCAGCCCGCCGGCGATGGCGGAGGAGCGACGTGGTGGAGGAGCGTGGAGGCCGGGGCGAAGCGGGGTGGCCCCGTTGCAGCTCGTCCCGGCGGCGGATCTCGTCGGGCGGCGCCAGAATCGACCAGCGGCGCGGTAACCCGCCCCAATCTCGCGGCTCCGATGGCGCAGCGGCCTGGCGCACCTCGTGCCTCCTCTGCAGCCCACGCACAGGGCAGCGACGTCGTAGGAGAGAGGGCCAGCACGGGGCCGCGCGCAGGGGGGAGTCGGTGAGGAAGGGGCGACGAGGGAGCCGACGAGATCGCATCACCACGGGAGGTAGGTCCTTCTGCTGTGCTTGTTGACGGCGACGGCGGCGCGGATCAGAGGGATCCGTGGCGCATCCTAGGAGGGCGCTGCCCCCGGCGGAGATCGATCTCCCCGGGGGCGGCGCGACGGCAGCGGAAGCGGCGGCGGCTAGGTCAGGATCTAAAACCTAGGCGTCTGATGCCATGTAGGAAAGGTAAGATGCGTATAATGTGGTCGATATATTGCAATGAGCCCCTTGGGCGGTATATATAGGAGTACAAGGCTTGGAGGGCAAGGCACCTCCCCTAGAGATAAGGAAGGCTATCACGGGATTACATCAATCCTAAACTACTATATCTGGAGTTGCCTAATATACTCTAACAGATATGAACTTGGTTAGGGTAGATGGATGGCTTTTATGGTTTCCTCTTGCTTTTCATAGACAGTTCGTCCTTTAATAGCCATGGCTCATGAGATCTAACAAACTAACCGTTACGAGATAAGGCCTAATGAATACTCCCTCTGTTCCAAAATGTAGGTCGTTTTGACTTTTCTAAATTCATATATTTTCTATGCACTCTTCTTAATATATTGATGCGCAGTTCTCCTGCGCATTCAAGGAAAAAAATAGATTTTGCTATGCACGACATACATTATATCTAGGTACATAGCAAATACTATGAATCCAAAAAAAGCCAAAACGACCTACATTTTAAAACAGAGGAAGTAGGTAGCTAGCTAACTAACTAACCAGAGGATGATGCTAACAAGCTAAGAAAATAATTGCAACACCAGTAAACTGCTACGTGTATCCTGCTGCATTGCCATATGCATGGTCACTCAGCTGCTGGAATGGCCCAAGGCCCAGTCCATAACACTACCTTTTTTATTGGAAAACTCCAAGGGAAACCCCTGAAGCATAAGGGTGCAGCACCCAGGGTTTGAACCCTGGGCGGGAGCACTCCGGCCACTGGCCTTTGCCATTGCACTGTCAGCCCCTTCGCCATAACACTACCTTGTACTACATTCTACCAAATATAGTGTGCGTTTGTGAATAATCTACTCTTCTAAAACTAAAATTAACAAGGTACCAGAGCTCTAAGGTTACACCTTATGTTGCGACTGCCACTGCATCATCTGACCTTGCCCACGGCCAGGTTCTGAAGGGGTTGCAACCTCTTTCCTCTGTTGCTCATGACACACCAGGGGATTAGCACTCTCTTGTGAAATAAGAGTAGTATTGGATGACATTTTGCATGCTTTTGATTCACTGTTAGCTTGCCCAAAAGCCACGGAAGAACATCTGGCATGCATTGCTGCAGTGAGATGGTCCTGATCGAGTTGTGAACTCTTAGAGGAGCACATCACATCACAACTGACATTACCGACAAATGAACCTGATCTTGTTGCTTTATTCTTCTCCTTTGACATCATTTGATCCCTTATCTTTTTGGCAACATCTTTTGGAACATCAGGGCACTGAGGGAGATTCTGCCATCCAACAAGATGCCACTTCAATCTAGATACACCATGATAACCCTCAACACCGCACCACTTGCACTTCCAGTGTCCGTTTTCTTTATCATATATCAGAGAATGTTCCCACGCACTGACACGAAGCCTTGCTGGGTAATTGTGTACCTACAAACTCAAAGAATATGCCTCTTAAGTATGAACTTAAATTGAAGGGTAAATAGCATCCCAAAAGGTAAAGAAATACACCATTCAGTGAAAGAATGAATTCAATTAACGAGTAAGTTGGGGATAACAAACTTTAACAAGCTACTTAGGGAAAAGTTAGACCTGGTTATTTAGGTATTATCTTTTCAATCTGAACGCAGGAAAGTAGGATTATACCGGTTTGGTTTCCAAATATCATGATAAAACAACACACTGCTGCTAAAAAACAGAAAATTCAATGAAAAAATTAGAATCATCTAAAAGTCACTTTAAACCAACAACATTTTAGCTCCAATCAGTAAAATCCTATGATACGCGGATACTTCGCAAAACTCACGTATCGGATACCCGTACTCCACGGATACTCCCGAATACGTATCCCGTAAGTATCGGACTATTTAGGTATTTTCAAATAATAAAAATAAATCGGATACTCGTGGGATACCTGTGGATACCTGTCCGATACCTTCAAACCCTAACAACACCACTCAATCACTTCGTATAAAGGTCCTCCGTTTAGCTGTGCCACCCTCTCATCCCCACTCGCGCAGCCGCAGGCCCGCAGCAGCCTCGCACGGCTCGCGCGGCCCGCGCGGCCGCTAGAGAGGGAGAGGATGAGCCGCGGCCTCCGGAGAGGGAGAGGAGCCGCGGCCGCCGGAGTTGGCCGCTACACAGAGAGAGAGAGAGAGAGAGTGCCGGAGGTTGGGGAAGAAGACGACCGACATCCATTCGTGGAACAGACGAACAGGTAAGATAAGGTTGGTTCTTTTTTCCTTTGCCCCTTCCCTTTTCTAATAATTATAGAACATATGAATATATGAGTTTATGACGCATTATAGTCCCTGGAACTTCTATTTTCTCACATTCTAGTTCCTGAAACTTTTATTTATTTTTATTATATATATATATATATATATTGGCGTATCCCCATATCCTTGTTTTTGGAAAAATGGCGTATCGGAGTATCCCCGTATCGCGTACCGGTATCCGTATCCGCGTATCCGGGCAACATAGGTAAAATCCCATCTAGATCCTGGATCTAATAGTTTGCAGAAGTGTTTAAAAGGAACCAATACACATTTTAATCAGTACCACTTAGCTATAAGTTTTGATGCCACACAAGAAATTTTCTCTTGCAAAAAAAACTTGAAATTCTGAACTGATATACTATGATTAAAGCAACTTCAACTATGGAAGAAAGATTGACAGGCACAAGCTGTAGATCTAAGGGCACCAGCAATGTTGGAATAAGGGTGGTCTTTAGGACCTTATGGGTAGCTGTAAACATTGTGGAGGCAGTTCTCATATCTATGGCACGCTAGAGCCACCCATAGCACTATGGCCTGGCCATAAGGATTAAAAAAAATAGTATCTTCTCTTTCCTGGTGATTCCTCTCACATACTAATCTAGCATGGGACCCATGTATAAGGACTACTTTTACCACAAGCATTGTGATGTGAGAAATAACTATTGACCACTATTACGGGACCCACGTATAAGGTGATCTTGCACATCTCTATAATAAACAGATGAAGGCTAAAAAGCATGAGCTTTTTGACTCATTCCAGTTCCAACTAGGCTTACACACAATGGACTAATATTCTGATTCAAGCACAATGAACAGATAAGTATGAAATCACAGATCAGAAGAAACATGGAAAAAGAATAGCAAATACAAACAGTAAAGGATACCTCACTACATTCATTTTTTACTGATAATTGAGATTGATTCCCAATCCCACATAATGGACCATTATCCTGTCGTCCTTCACTGAACTGGCCAACAATATGTGGCCTGGAAGGAATTCGCTGCTCAGCCTTATTCGTTTTGAGCCTTCTCTTTGACAGAACATGCTGCCTTGCCTTTGCAAAGACTTCTCTAGGAACATTTGGGCACTTAGGGTAACGAAATGCATCAGCTAGATGATAACGGAGCCAAAACTCTGTACCATACCCATCCAATCCACAGTATTTACACCTCCAATGTCTTGTGACTTCATCAACAATAACTATGTGCTTCCTTGTGTTAAACTCACTTTTCCGGCGTGGTTTCAGTATCTACAAACAAGTTTAAAGCTCAGAGCATAGTATATTATCTTTTAAAACAGAGATTCAGTAGCATATTTACATATTAGTTTTCGTTAAAGTAATGAAAGACCTAACCAATAACTCAATAACAGGGGGAAAATAGACAGCTTCCACCTGGGCCAACCATCTTTTATTTTGCTATAAGGTTTCTGAAGGTACCTTGGTCTTTTGTGAATTATCGATATTCTTGTTGGTGTATATGTGAGCCCATGTATAGAGGCCCATCTATAGGATCTATATCCCACCCTTCTAGGGTTTGGAGGAATACATTGAGTCATTTCCTCTAGCAATTCTTATCCAAAATTTTGTTTTTACTGTTGATCACTTGACCCATCCTGCCATGATCCAGTGCCCACTGCTCTTCAGGCTGATTGCAACGCTCAACTGCCTTGCCACTACTGTATTCACCACATTGGCTGCTTCCAGCTTCCAGCTTCTCTCAAAAAAAAAAAGGGTAAGTTTTATGTTTAAAAAATTGGCTAAGTTCCAGTAATATAATTCTTCGTCCACATTATTTCATATCTCCAAAGTGACATAGAAACAAATGCAATCAATTAGCAGGGCCACAGGGCATCCCATTTAATGGCTCAAGAATTATAACTCAATAACAGGGGGAAAATAGACAGCTTTTTCCTGGGCCAACCATTTTTTATTTTCCTATCAGGTTTCTGAAGGTGAATTACCTTGGTCTTTTGTGAATTATCGGCATTTTTGTCCAAAATCTTGTTCTTACTATTGATCACTTGATCCATCCTGCTTTGATCCAGTGCCCACTGCTCTTCAGACTGATCGCAATGCTCAACTGGTTGGCCACTACTGTCTTCACCACATTGGCTGCTTCCAGCTTCCATCTTAAAAAAAGGGTAAGTTTTATTTTTTAAAAATTGGCAAAGTTCCAGTAATATAATTCTTCGTCCACATTATTTGATATCTCCAAACTGAGATAAAAACAAATGCATTCAATTAGCAGGGCCACAGGGCATCCCTCTTAAAGGCTCAAGAATTATAACTCAATAACAGGGGGGGGGGGGGGGGGGGGTAGATAGTTTTCCCCTGGGCCAATAATCTTTATTTTCCGCTAAGGTTTCTGAAGGTGAACTACCTTGGTCTTTTGTGAATTATTGGCATTGTTGTCCAAAGTCTTGTTCTTACTATCGATCACTTGATCCATCCTGCCATCATCCAGTGCCCACTGCTCTTCAGGTTGATCGCAATGCTCAACTGGTTGATCATATTGGTTGCTTCCAGCTGCCATCTTCTCATAAAAGAAGAAGAAAAGAAACGTGTAAATTTTATGCTAAAAAATGACTAAGTTCCAGTAGTACTCGCTCCCTCCCAAATTATAGGCCGTTTTAGGTTTGACCTAAGTCCAACTTGTCTAACTTTGACCAAGCTTATTAAAAAAAATATACTAAAATCTACATATCAAATAAACAAAAAAAAAACTCGACCGGAGAACCACCCCAACGGCATTGCATTAAAAAGGGACCGTATGACCCCGGTCGAGAAAAACCCCCGAACCCTGGCCATACCCACAAGGACCAAACAGAACTTGGGCCGGCGACCACCGTAACACACAGGCTGGCGCAGCGCACCTTAACCTGGGCCGGCAACGCAGCAGCCCGAGCCAGCGAGCTCAGCGAGGGAGGTTTTTTTGGGTGCAAATACCAGGGTTTGAACCTTGGCCAGTGGGCACAACCAACGACTGCCACACCACCGAGCTATCGCTCAGTTTGCTCAATATCAAATAAATGCACTGCCAAGATATATTTCATGGTGTATCTAATGAAACTAGTTTGATGTTTGTAGATATTTGTGCATTTCTCAATAAATTTGGTCGTCAAAACTATAAGTTTGACTTAGGACAAAGCCAAAACGACATACAATTTGGAATAGGGGGGGGGGGTATAACTTTTTGTCCACATAATTTCATATCTCCTAAGTGAGATAGAAACAATGAATTCAATTGGCAGGAATGTAGGACATCCCCCTTAAAGGCTCAAGAACTAAGATTTGATGTTAGCTACTTAGCAGGAAAAAACTTGAAAAAGAAACGAGAATTTGCCATCGAAGTCTCCCCTTTTTCTTTCCCCATGACATGTACTGCATTAACTATCAATGGAATGATAAACATGTAAGGTGTAGAAAAGGAATCGGATGGGCAAGGAAATAGTTATATATGCGTGATATACCTCATTAGCATTTCTTGAAGGTTGTTGATCATTTTTATATTTTACAGTCCAATCCCCTTCAACTTGTGTGTCGGAAACTTCATCCTCATCAACACTAAAGATATAATTATTCAAAAGAAGGCGTGTTGCTCTTTTCTCTTCAATGAAGTTTGATACTTTCTTTGAAATTTCCTTTGGAACATTCGGGCAGCTGTCATCAATGAGATGAGCCTTCAAAGTAGTTACACCACCACTTCGACACAGAGAACAGAACTTGCATTGCCAGCGTCTTTTATTTCCATCAAGATCCACAGCATGCTCCCAACCAATATCCCTTGCACGCAAAATCGGCACCTGTGAACCAATGTGAAAGGTAACACTCAGCATTCGCCACGGAAAACAAAAAGGAGGTAATGCTCAGCAGAAACCAAAAGTTTGTTGAAGGTCTAAAAATAGTCGTACAACACCTTATATTATACAAGGATTGTATGAAAGGTTTGCAGCAAGTAGCTAACACTAAGTAATATCTCCCTTCGGTGCTAGTCATAGAAGGATAAAATTTAGACATTCAAAATCTCATAGTTACAAAGTCATACTTTATTTTACTAACACTATTCTTTTCGCAAATGATCAATGCATTGTGGTTCAGCCAAATAGGATAACCCTCCTTTACATTTGGCCACTTCTTTCTTTTCAAAGATTTAAATCATTTGCTACATAGCTGCATATGTTGTTAAGTCTAAGTGAAATAAGTGGCAGGCAGGTTCATCAGTCACTTATTCTAATCTGTACATATAATAGAAAAAATGCACAGCAAATCCAGACCCCCCCCCCCAACCACCACACAACGCACAAGAATCGAAGCAGTATATGACAATAAACAGAAAACAAACCAAATAGGGAAAAATGCTTATTGTCTGTTTGTATACCCTGGGATAAGTAGGATCCTGATCAACCATACTCGTTTGGTTAGTGACTTCTTCAAGAACATCACTGCTCATTGCAGCTGGCAGCACTGAGTCAGAAGGTAGAAGATCCTCCTCAACATTTGCATCATCAGAAGAGCTCTTAGTCTTTACACTGTTGCCACCATTTTGAGCAGTTCGCTTCCGCCGCCTCTCTCGTTTCTTCCGCAAATGCTCCCTTATTTCCTCAACAACATCTGCTGGAACTTTGGGGCACATTTTGACATCTAAATCACCAGCTAGATGCCGTTTGAGTCTAGATACACCACCACCATACCTAATTAGGCCACAATACATGCACTTCCAGTGTTGTCTATTTTCATCGATCATTATGCCATACTTCCATCCCATATCCCTACTTTTCCAAAAAATATCTTTACTCTGCAAAATTATAAAGTTCAAATCATGGCGTAGAAGAGGTAAGATGTAATTCTAGCCATAAGTACCCGAAGTTCAGCAGATCAGCCAAGACATAGGAACTAAATGGCCTAAAGTAAAATTTATATGGCACGAGAATCTTAACAAATGATGAAGTAAAATTAATACAGAAAGGCTAAGGCTATGAAAAGTTCCTACATTATAGAATTCTATTTTGCCCAAAAGCTGACTAGCAAAAGGTACCCCTCAAGGCTTTTTTTCTTCAACATGGTAAATGTACCAGCTACAAATTGCATCATTCGAAGGCAAAAGCAAAGTGTTCATCAGCAAAATGGTAGCTGAATAGAAAAAAATAGTACATCTTCAAAAGAAATTGCTTATGGGACATTGTGATATCAAAAAATGCATGGAAGGCTGACAAGAGATTTTTGCCTCAACCCAGAGCAATTCCCCTCTCTCATTATGCTGACGAAGTTAATGCAGCCATATTATAACTAACCTGCCAATACGAACTATGAGAAATTCTGTTCTATCAATGCATCTAGCTATGACAAGAAAACTAAATACTCCCTGTATCCCAAAATATAGCTATCTTTAGATATTGTTTCCAAGAACCTTTTAAACTTTAACGATGGATATTAAAGAAGAATCATAAAGATTAATAACATAAAATGATATTTGTTGATTCAAAATGAAACCAACTAACATAACATGTAACCTTTTCAATTTAAAATTAATTATTTGAAGATATTATTGGTCAAAGATTAAAATGTTTGACTTTGACCAAGTATTTAAGTTGTTATATTTTGGGACGGAGGTAGTAGAAAACGGCTTCTTTACTGAAAAGGGAAAATTAGGAAAAACATAAAGCCAGGAATCAATGCTAAAAATGAAAACAATGTGGTTCTTTAAGAAAAAAAAACAGAGATTCTCCCAAAATAATTGAACATATAGAATAATTTAGTCCTATTGGGAATCAAAGAATCCACATCCTAGAAGCAGGAACTTATGCATGAAAGCAATAGAGATTGCGTGGAAAGATTGATTGATTAGGGTAAACAGATGTGTTACATATATAGGCAAGGAGGGGGAGAGGTTTATAGAATATACCAATCAGGATCCCCTTGCCTAACCTAATCACCAAGGCACGGCACAGGAGCCGGCCAAAGCCCAGGCGCAACACACGCCTGGGCTCATCACGCATACACACATACAATGTCTAACAATACAGATCATCAATCAGCTACAGATATTTTTTTAAAAAAATGAATGTATTAAATAAGTATTTTATGTTTGATCCTTAATATCCCATTCTTAGAGGGAGGCAAAGAAAGATGAGAGGACATGCCCTACATTACATCCAGTTTTGTTTGATTCACAACAAACTAATAAGAGCTGAATGTGAATTTTAATCTACACTCCAGTAAAGGAACTACATACATTCTCCTAAACAACATATCAAGATAAACAATACAACTTAGCAACATGAGGAGCACATCATGGATTGCGTTTGACTGGGACGAAAATTCTCGCTTTTTCCATGCTGCTGTGTCCGGGAGGCGCCGGAAAAATTCTATCCATTGTCTTGAACACGATGGCAATCTGTTCTTTGCCCACGATGCCAAGAGCGATTGTCCGTGATTTTTATGTCTCCCTCCTTGGCACGGCACATGACACGTCCTGGCACTTCTGCCTTTCAGACTTGTACCCCTAACTCGACGTCGCCAGTCTTGATCTCGCTGGTCCGTTCTCGGCTGAGGAAATTGCTTATGCTCTGTTCAGTATGGACATGCATTCCAGATTTCCAGTCCAGGTCCTGATGGCTTCAGCCCTTCCTTTTATAAACACTTTTGGGCCTCCGTTAAACTGGCGCTTCTTGATCTACTCGCCGACTTCCACGCCGACACGCTTCTCCTTGATGGTCTTAACAGAGCTCATCTGGTCCTGCTGCCCAAAAGGGATGGGGTCCATTCTGCTGATGCGTTTCGTCCGATCTCTCTTCAAAATTGCCCCATAAAACTCTTTTCCAAGGTGATGCTCAACGGTGCTAGAGGATCAATTCCAGTGTATTCCTCCAAACCCTAGAAGGGTGGGATATATAGTTCCTATACATGGGCTCACATATACACCAACACCCCCCGCAGTCTGAACTACCGGCGCAGCGGTGTTCAAGACTGGACAACAAGAAAGCCAACACCCCCCCCCCCCCCGCAGTCTGAACAACCGGCGCAGCGGTGTTCAAGACTGGACAACGAGAAAGTACACGCAGGGCAAATACCCCCGCAGCCACAACTAGCCACCTGCTACGTTGAGGCTGGAGCGAAACTCCGAGAAGGTCGAGGAGGGTAGTCCCTTAGTGAAGATGTCGGCAAACTGTGAGGTGGTTGGGACATGGAGTACCCGAACATCGCCGATGGCGACCCTGTCGCGCACGAAGTGCAAGTCGATCTCCACATGCTTCGTCCGCTGATGCTGAACGGGGTTGGTGGAGAGATACACGGCGCTAACGTTGTTGCAGTAGACGAGCGTGCTCTTGGTGAGCGGGCTGTGGAGTTCTGCCAAGAGCTGTTGTAGCTAGGACGCCTCCGCCACGCCGTTAGAGACAGCCCGGTACTCCGCCTCGGCACTGGAGCGGGAGACAACCGGCTGCCGCCGCTTGGACGACCAGGAGACCAGGTTGCCGCCCAGGAAAACAGCGTAGCCGGAAGTGGAGCGGCGAGTGTCCGGACAGCTAGTCCAGTCAGCGTCGGTGTAGACAACCAACTCAGCAGAGGACGAGCGGTGAAGAACCAGGCCGAGGTCCACAGTGCCACGGACGTAGCGGAAGAGACGCTTCAGCGTAGCAAACTGTGACTCCCGGGGGTCATGCATATGGAGACAGACCTGCTGAACAGCGTAGTTGAGGTCCGGACTGGTGAAGGTGAGGTACTGCAAGGCACCGGCCAGACTCCGGTAGGTAGTCAGATCAGCCACAGGATCACCTAGATCAGCAGACAGCTTCGCCTGAGTGTCGACAGGAGTGGAGTGGGGCTTGCAATCAGTCATCCCAGTCCGCTTCAGAATATCGAGTGCATACTGCCGCTGGTGAAGGAGAAGGCCAGACGGGCGAGGCTCAATAGTGACACCCAAAAAGTGGTGGAACTGACCAAGATCCTTCATAGCAAACTCCTGCTGCAGAGAGGAGATGACGTGCTGAAGTAACTGCTGACTGGAGGCTGTGAGCACAATGTCATCGACATAGAGCAGCAGATAAGCAGTCTCATCCCCACGGCGGTAGATGAAGAGAGACGTGTCAGACTTGGCCTCGGTGAACCCCAATGTCAGCAGGAACGTGGCGAACCGAGAATATCATGCCCGAGGAGCCTGCTTCAGACCATAGAGAGACTTGTTGAGCCAGCAGACCATGTCCGGACGACTGGAGTCCACAAATCCCGCTGGCTGAGAGCAGTAGACTGTCTCTGACAGAGTGCCATGAAGAAACGCATTCTTCACATCCAGCTGGTGAACAGACCAAGAGCGAGAGAGCGCAAGCGAGAGGACCGCGCACGCCGTAGCGGGCTTCACCACTGGACTGAAGGTCTCATCATAGTCCACACCAGACCGCTGGGTGAAACCCCGGAGAACTCAGCGAGCCTTGTAGCGCTCCAGTGTGCCGTCAGCCCGACGCTTGTGCGTCCAGATCCACTTGCCTGTGACCACATTGCAACCAGACGGACGGGGCACGAGGTCCCACGTCTGGTTGGCAAGAAGAGCCGCATACTCCTCTTCCATCGCGCGACGCCAGTGAGGATCCGCCAAGGCGTCACGGACAGAGGAGGGTACCGGAGAGACCCGCAGCTCCCCCTCGGTGGCGGAGAGAGTCACGGCCTGAGACGCCATCCGCCGAGTCACCATGGGATGGATATGTCGAGGATCCCGATGGACGACTGGCGGGTGGTACACCGCCGGCTCGACTCGAGAGCGAACCGGCGGAGGTGGCGGCGGCGACGGCGACGGCTCCGGTGTAGGCGTCGCAGGAGCCTCCGGAGCCGGAGGCGGCGCCGGTGCCGGTGCCGAACGACGCTGGGACACCTGCACCGGCTGAGCGTACCGCGCAGGTGCAGGAGGAGGCACCGGGGCCGCGCGTGGCACATCAGGAGACCCCGGGGCCGCGCACGGCACGACAGGAGGTCCTGGGGCCGCGCGCGGCGCGACAGCGGGCACCGGGGCCACACGTGGCGCAGCAGGGATCACCGGAAGCGGTGCCGGTGTGCCGGGAAAACCTGCAGGGAAAGGGCAGACAGGTAAAGGTAGCTGAACCATCGGGTCGGTCAGAAACAGAGACTCCAACTCGGGGTCAGGAGAAGGTGTGGAGGAGATGGAGTAGGGGAAATCCGACTCGTCAAACACGACGTGTCGGGAGATCAGGACGCGGCGAGAGATGAGATCAAAGCATCGGTACTCCTTGTGGTCAGGGAAGTAACCAAGGAACACACAACGAGTCGAGCGGGGCGCCAGCTTGTGAGGAGTAGTGGCGGAGATGTTAGGGTAACATGCACACCCGAAGACCCGAAGGTGGTCGTAGCGAGGAGGGGTACCGAAGAGAGCGTGGTGTGGAGTGGGAGACGGAGAAGCAGTGGATGGAAGACAGTTAAGTAAGTAGGTGGCGGTGTGGAGGCTCTCGGCCCAGAAGCGTGGGGGCAGAGAGGACTAGATCAGAAGGGTGCGCATGATGTCGTTCGTCGTGCGAATCATCCGCTCTACCTTGCCGTTCTGGGGAGAGGTATATGGACAAGACATACGCAGCTGAACACCCCGAGAGAGGAAGAAGAAACGGGAGGTGGAGTTATCGAACTCACGCCCGTTGTCACACTGGACGGCCTTAATGGTGAGGCCGAACTGAGTGGACACCCAGGCAAAGAAGTGGAGGGTGGGAAAGGTCTCAGATTTGGCGCGCAAGGGCAAAGTCCAAGAGTAGTGTGAGAAACCATCGACCACCACCAGATAGTATTTGTAGCCAGAAAGGTTGAGAATAGGAGAGGTCCACAGGTCCCTGTGAACAAGATCAAAGGCATGCGTCGCATGCGAAGAAGCAACAACAACAACAACATAGTATTTTTTCCCAAGCAAGTTGGGGTAGACTAGAGATGAAACCCAAAAGAAATAAGTTCAAGGTTCAGGCACATTGATAGCTAGTCTCCAAGCACTTCTATCCAAAGCTATCTCTTTAGATATATTCCAATCCTTAAGGTCTCTCTTAACTGACTCATCCAACGTCAGTTTAGGTCTACCTCTACCCCTCTTTACATTATCGACCCGCTCAAGAACCCCATTACGCACCGGCGCCTCAGGAGGCCTTCGTTGGACATGTCCAAACCATCTCAGCCGATGCTAGGTAAGTTTCTCCTCAATTGGTGCCACCCCGACCCTATCCCGAATAACTTCGTTCCGGACTCTATCCATCCTTGTGTGCCCGCAAAACGACTGCAACATCCGCATTTCTGTTACACTCAGTTGCTGGACATGTCGCCTTTTTGTAGGCCAACATTCAGCACCGTATAACATCGCCGGACGAATTACTGTCCTATATAATTTGACTTTTAGCTTTTGTGGCACCCTCTTGTCACAAAGGATGCTAGAAGCTTGCCGCCATTTCAACCAGCCAGCTGAAATTCTATGCCAAACATCTTCATCAATGTCGCCATCCTTTTGTAGCACCGATCCTAAATACCGAAAAGTATCCTTCTGGACCACCACTTGCCCATCTAGACTAACGTCTCCCCCCTCATGCCTAGTCACACTGAAATTGCACATCATGTACTCGGTCTTGGTCCTACTAAGTCTGAACCCTTTCGACTCTAATGTGCGTCTCCACAGCTCTAACTTCCTATTAACCCCTGCCCTACTCTCGTCAACTAGCACCACATCATCAGCAAAGAGCATACACCAAGGGATCTCACCTTGTATATCCCTTGTGACCTCATCCATCACTAAAGCAAATAAATAAGGGCTCAATGCTGACCCCTGGTGTAGGCCTATGTTAATAGGAAAGTCAGTGGTGTTGCCATCACATGTGCGGACAAACGTCGTTGCATCCTTGTACATATCCTTAATGACTTTGTTGCCATCACATGTGCTTCTCCAAGGCATGCGAAGAAGAAGAGGAAAAAAGAAGCCGAACATGGCGACCAAGCTGGCACGCATGGCAGAGGTGCTCAGCAGGAGCCCTAGTACAAGGAACATCGGTACTATGACCGAGCTGAGCCAGAACGTCGCGGCCAGGTTGACCGAGACGGCAGTGCCAGGTGGTGGAACACGGCGTCGCGGCAAAAGCGGCATGGGCTTGCAATACAAGGTGTACATGTGGCTTGCAATACTAGAAGGTGTACATGCCCGATATGGGCCGCCCAATATGGGCCTACACGCCCAATATGGGCCTCAAGTATACGCACACAGCTATACATTCTATCATGGACGCCGCGTGCGGGTGGCGGCTGCGTGAGGGAGGCGACTGGGAGCTAGGCACTCGGCGGTAGGTCAAAAGCAATAGGATGGTGGTTAGTTGGGCTGGGCCGTATCCAATAATGGGCTGAGACGTTTCTAATCTTGAGTTTCAGGCCCAATTAAACTGGGATACGCGGACACGGCGTGGATACGTATCCTGGCCGTATCCCGCGCGTATCTGTTTCGGATACGTATCCGATACGGGATATGCATGCCCCCTGACGTATCCGTGTTTTAGAGGAAGGAGGCACCCGAGTCGGCGATCCACTCGGTGCTGACCGGCGGCGTCCGCCCCATGGCGCTGAAGGACTGCGCCAGTGCGGCCTGGTCCCACCCCCCAGGCCAGGTCGGATGCTGGCTGGGCTGAGCGGGCATGGTCCAGAACAGCGCGCCCGCGGCCTGCATAGGCGGGGCGGCGGCGAACAGGGGAGTAGCACCGGTGAACATGGCCGCCGACTGGACTGAGGACGAGCCCCCCCCCCCCGACCCTGAAACGGCCACATCGGGATGCGCCCTGCCCATGGGGTGCTGAAGGATGGCCAGGGCGTACCTCCAGGGGGGGCAGGAGCAGGAGTGGGAGCCGGAGTCGGGGTCGGGGTGCCCCGACGGCCTCCACCAGTACCACTAGAAGTAGCGCCGCCAGCACCACCCTCACGTCCGCCCCGACGACGACGCCCGCGGCCTCCCCCACTCCCGGTCTGGCCGGTGAGGAGCACCAAGGAGGGGGTCGGGCCGGGGTCCAGATCCAGAGGGCGGATCCTAGTGGGAGGACAGAGCACCATGCTCGGTGAAGGGGGCGACGGGCTGAAGACGCTCCCAAACGAAGGCAGACGCACGGATGCGCTCCTGAGCATCCGAAGCCTCGGACTTGGCGGCGAGGAAGGCCGCGGCGAGTGCAGCTTCGGCTAGAGCAGCTCGGCCGACGATCGGCGGCCCGCGGAAGGCAGCGGAGGCGAACGGCGCGTCCGCGGGGGGGCATGCCGAGTGCAGGCCATGGAGGGGGAGTAGCATCGGCGGCGTCGGCGCGCGCGGCGACCGCGGCGGCGTCCTCGGCGGCGGTGGCGTCAGCGGTGGCGGCGCCCCCGGCCGGAGCGGGCTCAAGGACGGCCAGGGCGGCGGTCGGAGCACGCCAGGCCGAGACGGCTGCGTCGGCGGCGGTGCCCTCGGCGCGCGCATCGGCCGCAGCTCCCGCGGCCTGCACAGGCGGGGCGGCGGCGAGCAGAGGAGCGGAGGCAGGGGCCGCGGCGGCCAGAGGAGCGGCCTGGGCGGCAGTGCCAGGGGCACCCGCGCCCGCGCCCTGGGCCGCGGCGGCAGGGGCCGCGGCGGCCACAAGCGCGACGGCGGCGGCCAGAGGAGCGGCCTGGGCGGCAGCAGGGGCAGCGGTGGCAGCGGCAGCGTCCGCCGCGCCCGCGCCTGCGCCGGCGGCGGCGTCCGGAGGTGGAGGAGGCGCGCCAGGGCCACCGGCGGCGGCGGAAAACGCGGCGGCGTCGGCGGCAAGGGGTGTGCGGGCGGAGCTGCGGCCAGATCCGCGAAGCAGAGGAAGGGGAAATGGCGCCGGTAGCAGGGGAGAGGGAGGGGGAGGGAGAGAGGTGGCGCCAGCGGCCGGCCGGCCATGGGGCGGCGGCGGCGGCGGCGCCTATAGAGGAAGAGGAGGGGAAACCCCAACCCAAGCTGATACCATGTGTCGGTACCCTGTAGCAGGGATACCCACTCTTGCCGCAGCAAGGCAGGACCCGCGTAGTTATCCATAACTACGCGTAAGGACGGAGTAGCCAAGCCCCACCGGTCAGGATCTTTCCTCACCAGGCCAACGGCCCCGGACCCGCTCCCCGCCTGGGGATGGATCCGGAGACGCCACGTGTCTCTAAGGAAGGGAAGCTCCGAGCTGGCAGCCGAGGCCTCGGACCCCCCCAAAGGGGTCCGGGACCTCTTGCGCCATCCGGACCCCCCCTTTTAGCGTGTGGGGGTCCAGAGCCGCCACGTGCCCCAGTGGCACGGGCGCGGGCTCGTGCGCGAGTCCTCCGCAAGGAGACTCGCCCACCCACCGCATTTAATGCGGGTGGTTGAGGCGTGTTCTGTCGCCGCGGCATACGGGACAGCCTTTGTCAGACCTCACTGTGCACCGCGTATTACCAAGGTGCACAGTGCGGCCGCCTGTGCCGCGCCCGCTCAGAGCACGTCTGCAGCATTAAATGGATACGACGGCACGGCACTTTTCCATCATGACCGCCTACGCCGCTCCCTACAGCCGTTCAGCTACGTGGCAGGCGACGCCACTAGCTACGTCTGGCATCGTCCCGACAAGACGGCGCCTGGACATGATGAAAGAGGGACACCAGGAGCAGGCAAGGGATTACAGAAGAGAGATCCCCGCTGCCTGCAACGCCATGATGTATGAACAGTACGTTAGTTTATACTACACCGTTGGGCCCACTTGTCGGGGACGCAACAGCCATGTACGCGCCTCCCTTGAGATATAAAAGGGAGGCGCTCGCTGCGTCCAGGGGGAGGGGAAGCTCTCCACACACACACACCAGCCCTGGTGAGCTCGCTCGCTCTCGTGGAAAGGCAATACAACACACAGTGGACGTAGGGTATTACGCTCCGACGGCCCGAACCACTCTAAATCTTGCTGTGTTCATCGTGTTCTTGAGTGAGATCTAACTGGAACTAGGTAACCCCCGAGTACACACCCTCTGGGCTAGGGCGGGTGCCTTCCGCCACCCGGCCGTGGTTTGCAGCACCACGACATTTGGCGCGCCAGGTAGGGGGCGTTAGCTGGTCGCAGTTCATCTCCTCTTCGTCCCCATGGTTCGTGTGGACGACGTAGAGATGACGGAGGGTGTGGCGTCCTCCACGCCACACGCCCCTCGTGTTCCTGCTCCAGGGGCAACTGTGCCTGCGGAGCAGCCACCGTCGGTGGCAGCGCGCGCTGCTCGCCGGCAAGAGTCAGGGCGCCCATCAAGGGCCCCCTCACAAGCTGCGAGCGGCGGAGCGCTGGCAGCGGCTAGGGAGTTGCTTCGCAACCCCCCGGCTGAGGCAGCCTCGCCAGACGCCCTGAAGCAGTGGCGGAACGACGTTGACCGTCTCCACCTGGCTCAGGCCTCCCCCAGTTCTGCAAGGACTGGGCAACGACCTCCGCCCGGCAACGCGGTGGTACCTTACCACCAGCGTCAGGGCGGTGCGTCGGCGTCCGTGCGCTCCCCTACTGTGGAGTGCACGAACAGAAGACCTGCGGGCGGAGCTCAACCGCCGGCGCGCGGGAGAGGATGCCCGCGTCTCCGTTGAGAGGGCGCGAGAGCGCCGTCTTAACATTGAGGGCCGTAACCTCAATGCCGACTTGGACGTGGTGGCACCCAAGCCCCCGGTGAACGCCCGGATACAGCCAGGCGCACCAGTTGCTGGGGTGGGCTGCGCTGGCGGACCACCTCCGAGCAGTGGCATGGCCATCCAAGTTCCGCCCCCACGTGCCGGAAAAGTACGACGGTACCACTAACCCGTCGGAGTTCCTGCAGGTGTACGTTACTGCCATCACAGCGGCTGGTGGTAACGGCGCCGTCATAGCAAGCTACTTTCATGTAGCCTTGTCTGGGCCAACCCGGACTTGGCTCATGAACCTCACACCTGGGACGATCCAGTCCTGGGAAGAGCTCTGTGCGAGGTTCACAGCGAACTTCGCCAGTGCGTACCAGCAGCATGGTGTGGAGGCCTTCATCTCGCGCTTCACCAAGGTACGGGGTACCATTCCTCGTATCTCAGATGCATCTATTATCACTGCTTTCCGCCAGGGGGTACGTGACGAGAAGATGCTCGAGAAGCTGGCGACGCACGAGGTGGAAAGCGTCACTACGCTTTTCTCCCTGGCAGACAAGTGTGCCAGGGCCGCTGAGGGTCGTGCATGGCACTCAGCCCCCCATAGCGGAGACGCCAAGGCTGGCGGCTCCAGTGCTACCGCTCAGGGCGGTGGCAAGAAGAAGAAGAACAAGAACCAGAATCGCGGGGAACCGCAATCTGGCGGACCAGTCGTTGCAGCAGTGGCGCCAGTGGCGGCGCCGGCTGCAGCAGCAGCGGCTGGGGGCCAAAATGCACATGGCAAACGCCCTCGCCCGCAAGGTGGGAGCGGAGGTTCATGCCCAGTGCATCCCACCGCTCGCCACAGCGCCGCTGACTGCCGCGAGATCCAAAAGCTCGCGAAGCGGGTCGGTGGGCGGCGTGAGCAGTCCTCCAAAGACGCCTCACCTCCTCCTCGCCAGCGAGCCGGCAAGGAGAAGGTCTCCGACAACGGGGCTGCCGCCGGGGAGAAGGAGCTGGGGTACCAATCCCCCGCTCGAGAGCTGAAGGGCGTCTACCACGACGATGACTCCGATTCCGACAACGGCGACCGCCGCAAGAAGCTGTACGTAATGTACGGCGGAAGCTGGGAGCTTGTCTCCCGACGGGACGTGAAGACCCTTCGCCGAGAGGTCCTCTCGGTGAAGCCGGGGGTCCCGAAAGCGGCGCCGCACCAGAGGTGGATGAACACCACCATCTCTTTCGGGCCATCCGACTGCCCGGAGAATATGGCCGGAGCTGGTGTACTACCTCTAGTCACCGCTCCCGTCATATCCAACGTAAGGCTCTATCACGTGCTGATTGACGGAGGGGCTGGCCTCAATGTCATCAGCTATGCAGCGTTCAAGCAGCTGCAGATCCCGGAGTCCAAGCTGACTCCCTCTCGCCCATTCTCTGGAGTGGGCCCACACCCGGTGTTCCCTCTGGGGAGCATCACATTGCCGGTCACATTCGGGACCGAGGAGAACTTTCGCACAGAGAGCGTTCTGTTTGATGTTGCGGAAGTAAACCTCCCGTTCAACGCCATCATTGGCCGGCCGGCGCTCTACCGCTTCATGGCCATTGCTCATTATGGGTATTTGGTCTTGAAGATGCCTTCCCCTGCCGGAGTCCTCACCGTGCAGGGCGACCGCACCGCTGCCGTCGCTGCAGTTGAGAGACTGCATGCTCTGGCGGCAGAGGCTGCACGTTCCGAGGAGGATCCGTCCACCTCGCAACTCAAGGCGCCTGCAAAGGTTCCCAAGGTCCAACCGTCCGATCCGGACCATGTTCCCGTGAAGACAGTGCAGATTGGAGCGGACTCCACCAGGACCACCCGCATCGCGGGGAACCTGGAGGAGAAATAGGAAGACGCGCTCATCGCTTTCCTCCGGGCAAATGTCGACGTGTTCGCCTGGGAACCGTCATAGATGCCCGGGATCCCCAGGGAAGTGATCGAGCACAATCTGAGGATCTACCCCGACGCCACGCCGGTGCGCCAGAAGCCTCGGAAGCAGTCCGTGGAGCGACAAAACTTCATCCGCGAAGAAGTCCACAAGCTCCTACATGCCGGCTTCATCGAGGAGGTCCACCACCCCGAGTGGTTGGCCAATCCGGTCGTCGTCCCAAAGGCCAACGGGAAGCTTCGGATGTGCATCGACTACACCAGCCTCAACAAGGCATGTCCTAGAGACCCCTATCCTCTTCCGCGTATCGATCAGATCGTGGACTCCACCTCCGGGTGTGACCTTTTGTCTTTCCTAGATGCATACTCTGGTTTTCACCAGATTCAGATGTCTAGAGAGGATAGGAAGCATACTGCCTTTGTAACAGTAGATGGGCTTTATTGCTACATTGTCATGCCGTATGGTCTAAGGAATGCCTTACCCACGTTTGTACAAGCTATGAACAAAACCTTCTGTAATCTAATTAGAGATGTTGTTGAGGTTTATGTCGATGACATTGTGGTCAAGACTAAGGTAGGGTCAACACTAGTGGAGGACCTGTCCCTCGTCTTCGACCGGCTCCGCACCACGCGCACGAAGCTGAATCCCGAGAAGTGCATCTTCGGCGTCTCAGCAGGGAAGCTGCTGGGTTTCCTGGTCTCACATCGAGGCATCGAGGCAAACCCAGCCAAGATCAAGGCGATCGAAGCGATGAGGCCTCCTGGCCGCATCAAGGATGTCCAGAAGCTCACTGGATCTCTCGCTGCTCTTAACCGCTTCATATCGAGGCTAGCAGAGAGGGCCCTCCCCTTCTTCAAACTATTGAGGAGGTCCGGTCCATTTTCTTGGACCGAAGAGGCTGAACAGGCCTTCCTGGAGCTGAAGCAGCACCTCACCTCGCTGCCAGTATTGGTGGCTCCAGAGCCCGGTGAGCCGTTGTTTCTGTATCTTGCTGCGTCTGCGGAGGCAGTCAGCATGGTGCTGGTCGCCGAAAGGACGGAGCAAGCTCGCCAGGGGGACACCAGGGTCTCCCCGGCCAAAGATGGTGAGCCGGACCCCGGACACGGGGGCCCGTCAGCCTCACCTCTGCCTGAAGCCCCGGACCCCGCACAAGGGGGTCCGGACGAGCCTTGTGCTAGTGGGAACCCAGAGCCGCTGGGGGCCCAAGGACCTGATGTGGTGGATAAGGGCGAGCCGGACCCGGTAACCAGGGTCCGGACCGTCCAAAAGCCAGTTTACTACGACAGTGAAGTCCTCCACGAGGCGAAGGCTAGGTATCTTGAGACGCATAAGCTTATCTATGCAATACTTATTGCGTCCAGGAAACTGCGCCACTACTTTCAGGCACACCGAGTTGTCGTAGTGACCTCTTACCCGTTAAGAGCGATCCTGCACAACTCCAACGCCACAGGCAATATCGCCAAATGGGCGGCAGAGCTGGCCGAGTTCCAACTGGACTTCCAGCCACGCCATGCAGTCAAGAGCCAGATCCTGGCCGATTTCATAGCAGAATGGACTCCTTTCCCAAGCAATCCTGGGGGTCCGGTCGTCAACACTGGACCCCCGGAGCCGGAAATCAAGGCATCAGTCTTCACCGAGCCCCACTGGACACTCTTCTTCGACGGGTCCGCCCGCGAAAAGTGGGCCGGAGCTGGTGTGGTCCTCATCAACCCAAACGGAGATCAGCTGAAGTATATGGTGCACCTTGAGTTCAAGGCCACCAACAACATGGCGGAGTACGAAGCTCTGATCTTTGGCCTGACGCAAGCCCTCTCATTGGGGGTCCGGCAGCTCCTGGTGAAGGGGGACTCCCAGCTAATCATCAAACAGGTCCGAGGGAATTGCAACTGCAACAATCCCCAGCTCGCGGCATACCTCATACACGTGAGGAAGCTCGAGAAGGACTTCGACGCCTTGGAACTACAACACGTTCCCCGCGAGCACAACTCAGCAGCAGATGATCTCTCTGCAAGAGCATCTACCTGGGCACCCGTGCCCGAGGGTGTCTTCGAAAGACGGCTGCTGAGACCTACCGCCCTGCCTGCCGAGCTAGGCGAAGGGGATCAAGCTAGCACCTCAAAGCCAGCGGTCCCAGCAGCACTCCACCTGTGGTGCCCAACCTGGGCCGTGTGTCCTATTGAGGATCCTGGTGACCTCGCAGAGCCACACCCACCTACTCAGGGAGCTCCCGATGCATGGATCTCCGAGATCCGGGGCTACCTGAAAGATAACATCCTCCCTGATGACGATGTGTCCGCTGAGCGCATAGTCCGATTGGCTAAACGCTATGCGGTGGTAGAAGGGGATCTCTACCGCCGTGGCGCCAACGGTGTCCTCATGCGGTGCATTTCCCAGGGAGAGGGCCGCGAGTTGCTCGCGGAGATCCATGGAGGCGAGTGCGGAAGTCATTCCTCCTCTCGCACGCTTGTTGGCAAGGCCTTTCGGCATGGCTTCTACTGGCCAACAGCACTCCAGGATGCGGCTGAGCTGGTGAGGTCCTGCAAAGCATGCCAATTCCATGCAAAGCAAATACACACCCGGCTCAAGCTCTGCAGATGATTCCGCCCTCATGGCCATTCGCTGTGTGGGGGTGTGGATATCCTGGGGCTATTCCCCCGGGCTGTTGGCGGGTACCAGTTCCTCTATGTCGCCATCGACAAGTTCACCAAGTGGCCGGAAGTTACCCCTGTGGTGAATATCACTAAGAAATCAGCAGTCGCCTTCCTCAGGTCCATTGTATGCAGATTTGGCGTCCCAAGCCGCATCATCGCGGATAACGGGACCCAATTCAAAAGCAGACTCTTCCAAAAGTACTGTGAGGACATTGGCATCCAGCTATGCTTTGCGTCCGTAGCACATCCTCGCAGCAATGGACAAGTTGAGAGAGCGAATGCAGATATCCTCAGGGGACTCAAGACCCGCACCTACAACTGCTTGAAGAAGCATGGTGCCAAATGGGAGGACGAGCTTCCATGCGTGCTATGGGGCAATCAGACCACACCCAGCCGAGCCACCGGGGAGACTCCGTTCTTCCTGGTCTACGGGGCTGAAGCATGCCTTCCCCCAGAAATTCACCTGGGCTCACCACGGGTCCAGGCCTTTGACGAATCCATGCAGGAACAGCTGCGGCGCGACGACATGGACTTCGTTGATGAGCGAAGGTGGCGAGCAGCAATCCGAAATGCACGCTACAACCAGGCGCTCCGACGCTATCATCAACGGTTCGTGCACGGTAGGGAGCTCCGGGCTGGCGACCTCGTCCTCAGACGGATCCTGAGCCGAGCAGGGCTCCACAAACTTTCCCCCAGCTGGGAGGGGCCCTTCAAGGTTACAGAGGTATGCCGGCCCGGATCCGTTCGCCTCGCCACAGAAGATGGAGTGCCGCTGCCCAACCCATGGAACATAGAGCATCTGCGTAAGTTCTACACCTAGGCAGAGCCGGAAAATAATCCTTTCCTTTGTAATAAGATAGAGTTACCGTGCGGCCCAGAGCGGTTGGGGGCCACCCTCGTAAACCCGACCTCTGGCATCCATCGCACCGTCGGCTAACGCGCGGCCCAGAACGGTAGAGGTCTGACCTCGTAAACCCGGTCTCTGGCATCCATCGCGCAAGCCATCTACATCAAGATTGCAAAGGAAATAATTTCTCTCAGTTCTGTCTTTGTGTCAAAATTTAAATTCGCATGCCGATTCTCAAGTTTTTACCTCTCTAACCCCCGCGGGGACCTCTGCCCTTGTTGCTACAACTAAGATCTGAGCTGAGTTGCTGGACTGCCGTACAGATCCGGACCCTCTTGCTGCTGGAGAGGAGTCCAGACCCTTAGGGACCTACTCTGGAGAGCGGGTGCTTGTTTCCTGGGGTGGTCCGGAGTCCTGTGTAGCCACTTAGCTGGTTCCGTACCCAAAAGCCTACACACTCCACCACCCTGTAACGAGTACTCTAGTACCTGGAGTCGGGTAATTAAGGGCCCGGACCCCGTTCCAACTCAAGAGCTGGTTTCCTAAGTCCAACACGGCATGTCTTGTCCTATGAGCTTCTTCCATATGTCATTTGCATTGGTGAGGCTCTTGACTCTATTGAATTCATTTACATCAAGAGCACTAAAGAGCACATTAACCCCTTGATCATTTAGTGTCTCATTTTCCTCATCTAGGGGTGTCAAACTCTTTGGGTCCAAAATGACATATCCATCATTTACTACTCTCCATAGCTTTCTACTCATGGCTTTGAGATGAGCCGACATCCTAGTCTTCCAATAATCATAATTGTTCCCATCAAAGAACGGTGGCTTCCCAACATGAATCCCATGATCACTAGTCATTGTTCTACTCCAAGATGGTTAAATCCTTAATTAATGGAGTACTTAGCTCTGGTACCACTTGTAGGATCAAGAACACCGACTAGAGGGGGGGTGAATAGGCGGTTTAAAAACTAAACCCAACAACACTAGAGAAATTTAATTAGTAACAAAGGAAAGCCCTATGTCAAGCTATTACAATCTCTAGATGGGTTTGCAACCTAGGGTGACAAGACACGAATTAAGCTCTAGTAAAGTAAATTGCTCAAAGTAAAGACAAGAATAAAAGAGAGCAAGAGTAGTAACCGAGCTTGACACAAGAATATATCCCGTGGTGTCGATGACTTGCCGGTCACCCCTAATCCACGTTGAGGTGGATTCCAAGAATCAACCGCTCCTCTATCAAGAACCTCTTGATCTTGAGCCGGCTTGAATCAAGGAACCGCTCCACACCTCGATTCCACTAGAGTTGCTCTTCACCACTCCGGTGAGGTGAGCACAAGACCTCTCACAACCGAAATCGGGGCTCCTCAACAATCTCCTTGGAGGTGCTCCACGAAATCCACTTCTCCAAGCCGTCTAGGGAGCGGCAACTCCCAAGAGTAACAAGTTGATGACGCTTGCTTGAAGTTTCCCTAATGCCACAAAGCTCAAACTCTTGATGCAATGCACTAGGAAGCTCTCACACTCTTAAAAATGCAATCTCTAAGCAAGTGTGTGTGAGAGAGGGATGCCTTAGCTCTAATGTGTCAAGAATGCTATCCAAATGGCCAAGAGAGTCACCCAATGGCCGGGCATTGGGTATATATAGACATCCCTCCAAAAACTAGCCGTTACACTCTTTTCTGCGAAGTCGCGGACCGTCCGCGATTCAAAAACCGGACTGTCCGCCGTTATAAACCAGTGAGTCAGAGTGCATTTAATGCATGTCAGAACTAGCCGTTAAGCCCTGGCGGACCGTCCGCGCCCCAGTGGCGGACCGTCCGCAGTTAAGAGTTCCAACCCCACCAGAGACTAACAACGTCTCTGGAACAATTTTGAGATTAGCCTGCGGACCGTCCGCGCCTCAGGAGCGGACCGTCCGCAGTTTAACTTTGAAGCCCACACCAGAGAGACACCCTTTCTGGTAAAAAATGAAAAACAGTAGCGGACCGTCCGCCCACCTGGGCCGGACTGTCCGCCAGCCCACCAGAGCCTCTGCAAGCTCTCTGGAACGATCGCGGACTGTCCGCCCCTCTGGGCCGGACAGTCCGCCAGCCCACCAGAGCCTCTGCAAACTCTCTGGAACGGGCGCGGACTGTCCGCCCCTCAGGTGCGGACTGTCCGCCGTTACTCAGAGAGCTCTCGAACTTAGTCTATTTCAAAACTTTTCAAAACGCCGTTAGCCCTCATGCATGCAACTAGATATTTTGAGCAAAATGGCACTAAAGACCCGTCAAGCATGAGTACACAACCCCTCTTGATAGTACGGCTAACTATCCAACAAATCCGGTCACTTTTCATCCACTAAACGCCTTGTGACCGGTAAAATGTAAAAGCCCTATTTTATACCTTTGCCTTGAGCCCCAGCTTTGCTCATCATCTCCAAAACTCCATACGTTCACAACCAAATGTCTTTCATTCGTGAATCAACCTATACTCATCTTCTCAAATGAAATCGTTAATCCACAAACCGTTGTCATTAATTACCAAAACTCGAATTAGGGGCCTAGATGCTTTCACCCTGTCACTGCTGCGAGAGGCCTGGGATGATGAAGCCAGGTCCAGGAAGATCGTGCTGTTTCCTGGAATGGTCCGGAGCCCTGTGTAGCGCCTTAGCCTGGTCCCGTACCCTAAGCCTACACACTCCACCACTCTGTAACAAGCGCTGAGCAACCTGGACCTGCGCATCTAGAGCCCCGGACCTTGTACCAGCCTGGCACTGGTCAGGGATGAGTCCCGCGGGCCTGTTACTAAGCTGTAAATTTGAATTGGTGCACAGGTTAAGTCCGGACTGGTCGTAGCCAGCCTCAAACCATTGAGCCTACCTACCAGGGGGTCCTAGCATCTGCTTCAAAGCCTTCATGCAGATCAAGGTCCAGTCTCAATGGTAGACAGACTCAAAACAACTGAGTCTATCTCCCAGGGGGCCCGGAGCATCCGCTTTGTCCCACACATCACGAACGGATTCTGCATGCGTCAAGCAGCTAAAGTGCAGTATCATTGCTACTATATAAGTGAGCTTGATTCTTTTCTCTGTAGTTCTGTATCCTACACAGGGAACAAGGCGCTTGCTCGTCTTACAAACTATGCAGCCCTATGCCCAACGAGGTCCGGAGTATCTTCTACGCCTCAAGTGGCAGACAGGTCCAAGCAACTGCACCTATCCGCCAGGGGGCCAAGGCGCCGGGGTGCTGCATACCGCAAATCAACAACTGACAAACAGCTAAGTTGAAGTTTCCTCTATTTCAAAAATTTCAGCTAATACAATGTTTGTTACATAGTGCAAAAAGGAAAAAGATACAATCCCAGCCTAAGGGTCCGCAGGCTCTCGCTCGAAGTAGGCGGCGACGAAGTCAACGACCTCCCGCACGTTGTCCCGAGCGGCGGCCTCCATCTCCGCTACAGGGCCATCGACCACGGGCGCCAACGAGATGGTCGGGTCGTGGCTCCGGAGGCATGTCAGGATGTGCTCCGCCACCTGGATTGGGCTCAGCAGAGCTCAGCACTGGGAGGGCGTCAGCTATCAAAGCTGGCGGCTCCGCCACCTGGATTGGGCTCATCCCAAATGGCACCAGTGCGAGGCTCGCTTCGGCTGCCCAGTCAGCGATCCGCTGGGCTCCCGCGCGCTGGTCCTCCTGGTGCTTCCGGACCGCCTCCTGGACCGCATCTCGCACCCGGGTGTCCAGAGCCGCTTTGGCCACCTCCACCTCGCGGGACCTTTCCTCGAGCCCGCGGGATCTCTCCTCGAGCTCGGCCTCCCTCTCCTCCGCCCGGTCCTTCAACTTCTTGAGCGACTCACGCTGGCGCCCGAGTTCCTTTTCTATGCCGGTGGCGTGGGCCTCCCGCTTGGCGAGGGATTTCCGGCCCTCCTCCAAAACCGCCTCGTCGGCAGTCAGCTGGCGGGCTCTCTCCTGCAGTTATTCACGCCATCCCTGCAGAGTCGCAGAGAAGACGTCGAGCTCCTGCCTCCGGACCTCGAGGTCCTCGCTGCGAGTCTCCAGCTCGGACTGTCGAGCCGCGAGGTGGGCCTCGAGGTCGGACCGCTGAGCCGCGAAGCCAATAACCTCCAGAGTGAAATCCTGCTCCCGCTGCGCCAGGGATTTCTCTCGGTTCGACACTGCAAGCTCCCGGTCAAACACCTTCCTAAGGTTGGCTCGGTAGGCCTCTTGGTCCGCCTTGAGCTTTGACCGAGTTTCTGCAGCGCGGGAGGCTTCAGCCTTCGTATGCGCTTCCAGGCGGGTGTGCCAGTCGGAGAGGCGCTGGCGCTCGCTCTCCAGGGCAGACCACTCCCGCCGGAAGGCCGTCTCGGCGGAGGAGGTTGCCTCTTCGATCGACCGCCGGACCTGGAACATCACCTGGGGGAGGGGAGTCACATCCTCCTCCGGGAGTTGGTGCTGCAGGAGCCGCCTGCCAAAGACCACCTCCAACTCCTCCTCTGCAACAGGACCGGAGCTGGAGGTGGGGGCTTCTGCTGCAAGACTTGTCTCCTCCGCCGCCGCCGCGTCGGATGCGGCAGCGCCCAGCACCGGCGTCGCCTCCGCCACCGCCGCGTCGGGTGCGGCTGCGCCCAGCGCCGGCGCCTCCGCCGCCGCCGCGTCGGATGCAGGTGCGCCCAGCACCGGCGTCGCCTCCGCCACCGCCACGTCGGGTGCGGCTGCGCCCAGCGCCGGCGCCTCCGCCGCCGCCGCGTCGGATGCGGATGCGCCCAGCACCGGCGCCGCCTCCGCCGCCGTCGCGTCGGGTGCGGCTGCGCCCAGAGCCGGCATCTCAGCCGCCGCGGCGTCGGGTGCGGATGCCCCCAGCGCCTGCGCCTCAGCCATCGCTGCGTCGGGTACGGCTGCACCCAGCACCGGCATTTCCACCGCCGCTCTGTCTGCTGCCTCTGCCGCAGGTGCCTCCACCGCCGCGGCATTATGCGCTGCTGAGCCTGGAAATGACACGCCTGTCAGCTCCACATCACACACCACTGGGCTGGCATAGGTCGCTGTACCTGAGGGTCCCGCACCCACTGTCGCCGTTGCTGTCAGCGCACCGAGGCCGCGGCCGCCTGGGCACCAGCTGACGAACCGGCGATGGTAGAGGAACCGCTGGGGCGAGAAGCCCTGGTAACAAAGCGGAGAAGCCTTCAGGAAAAAAGCAGAGCACCGGCGTAAAGGAAGAAAGCAGGATAACACTAACCCAGAAGTACCGGGCACCCAGCGTCCTCGGAGCCCCGGCCTCTTCTCCTGCGGCTGCTGCTGCTGCTGTTGCTGCCGGCGGGAGGAATTCCTCGGCGGCGATGGTGGTGATGCGGCTGCCCCAGAGGATGCGTGGGGGCCGACAGCCCGGGAGCTACCCTGGCCCGCGCCCTCAGAAGACCTCTGGCGCTTCGCGGCGGGATCTGAACCAACGCCCGCGCGCGCGCGTAGCGAGGCGGAAGCCGAGCTGACGTGCGCGTATTAAGCGCTGGCGTGGCCGAGCTTATCGGGAACTGCGCCGGTAGTAAATGATCCGTTTACTCCGGCCGCAAGAATGCCCAGCGTCGCGCGCGTGACTAGGTGTACCACTGTGCGTGGGGGCCACGAGTCAATAAGCCGTTGCGATGTGAAGAGGCAGCGGACAATCCGATGGATGGTCAAAGCCGGTCAAGACCTCTGCAGCAAGAAGCTTCAAGCTATGCAGAAGCCAAATCGCAATAGTGGCCCCACCTGCGGGTTCGTACCTCCCCCAAGGTGGGCCCGGGGGCCACTGTCGGTACCCTGTAGCAGGGATACCCACTCTTGCCGCAGCAAGGCAGGACCCGCGTAGTTATCCATAACTACGCGTAAGGACGGAGTAGCCAGGCCCCACCGGTCAGGCTCTTTCCTCACCAGGCCAACGGCCCCGGACCCGCTCCCCGCCTGGGGATGGATCCGGAGACGCCACGTATCTCTAAGGAAGGGAAGCTCCGAGCTAGCAGCCGAGGCCTCGGACCCCCCCCCAAAGGGGTCCGGGACCTCCTGCGCCATCCGGACCCCCCTTTTACCGTGTGGGGGTCCAGAGCCGCCACGTGCCCCGGTGGCACGGGCGCGGGCTCGTGCGCGAGTCCTCCGCAAGGAGACTCGCCCACCCACCGCATTTAATGCGGGTGGTTGAGGCATGCTCTGTCGCCGCGGCATACGGGACAGCCTTTGTCAGGCCTCACTATGCACCGCGTATTACCAAGGTGCACAGTGCGGCCGCCTGTGCCGCGCCCGCGCAGAGCCCGTCTACAGCATTAAATGGATACGACGGCACGGCACTTTTCCATCATGACCGCCTACGCCGCTCCCTACACAGCCGTTCAGCTACGTGGCAGGCGACGCCACTAGCTACGTCTGGCATCGTCCCGACAAGACGGCGCCTGGACATGATGAAAGAGGGACACCAGGAGCAGGCAAGGGATTACAGAAGAGAGATCCCCGCTGCCTGCAACGTCATGATGTATGAACAGTACGTTAGTTTATACTACACCGTTGGGCCCACTTGTCGGGGACCCAACAGCCATGTACGCGCCTCCCTTGAGATATAAAAGGAAGGCGCTCGCTGCGTACAGGGGGAGGGGAAGCTCTCCACACACACACACCAGCCCTGGTGAGCTCGCTCGCTCTCGTGGAAAGGCAATACAACACACAGTGGACGTAGGGTATTACGCTCCGGCGGCCCGAACCACTCTAAATCTTGCTGTGTTCATCGTGTTCTTGAGTGAGATCTAACTGGGACTAGCTAACCCCCGAGTACACACCGTCTGGGCTAGGGCGGGTGCCTTCCGCCACCCGGCCGTGGTTTGCAGCACCACGACACCATGCTAGAGGATCAATTCTAGTGTATTCCTCCAAACCCTAGAAGGGTGGGATATATAGTTCCTATACATGGGCCTCTATACATGGGCTCACATATACACCAACAAACGGTGTTCCAGGGAAGTGGATCACTTGCCAGCATGGTCTGCGGCAAGGAGACCCGCTATCGCCATACCTCTTCATTATTGTTGCCGATGTGCTTCAACGCTTGATTCGCCGTGCTTTGTCCCTTGCCTCTTAGTTTACCCCATCGATCCCTCCCAGTGGCGGATCCAGAAATGGATTTTTTTTGGGGGGGGGGGGGGCTGGAGCCCCCCTAGACCCACCGCTAGATCAACCCCTGACTCCCTCCCTTCCCTGTCCCGTTTTGCAATATGCTGATGATACACTTATTCTTACCCGAGGGGATGTTGAGTCAATGTGTACCTCCAAGAACATCCTTGACGATTTCTCCCTTGCCACGGGCCTCTTTATCAATTTTCACAAATCCACGTTCGTTCCAATGAACTTTGATGACACTGTTGCTGCCGCCATGACGACAGCTCTGGGCTGCCCTACAGCTTCCTTTCCCCAAACTTACCTTTGCCTCCACTTTCTCCACACAAGCTGCGAGTTTTGGACTTTCAACCTCTGATTGATTCCATTGACAAATACCTTGCTGGTTGGAAAGATCGCCTCCTCAACTCTGATGGCAGGATTGTCCTGGCTAATGCAGTGCATGGGAGTCTGCCGGTATACTTCATATCCTCCATCTTACTTCCAAAAACTGTCATTGAAGTTCTCGATGCTCGACAGCGATCGTTTCTTTGGACTGGTGAAGACAAATGCAATGGATCCAACTGTCTTCTCGCTTGAGACAGAGTGCGCGCAGCAAGGACTGTGGTGGCCTTGGCATCAAAAATTTGGCTGACCAAAAGCACTGTCTCCACTGAAATCTGAGCACAAATTTCATGATCATGTCCCCCTTCCTTGGAAAGAATGGTTCCGATCTCACTCCTCGCTGCTGGATAATGCAGGCCTTGACTCATCCTATTTGGCCAAACTCACGAACGAGCTGCCTCTGTATCGTGAGCTAACTTCTGTTAGCATTGGCGATGGTCGCCAAACCTCTTTCTAGCACGACAAATGGCTGCTCAGTGTGTCCATAGCAGACATTTTCCCTACCCTCTTTTCTCATTGCATCCACAAAGACCTTTCAGTGCGTGATACGCTCGATCACCCTCTTGATCGCATCCTTCTTCCCAGGTTGACTCGTGCTGCCACTGAGGAAAAACATCACTTGCTAAACTGTCTCCAACACTTAGCTTTCAGAGAGGAGCCTGATGCTCGCTTCATGACGCTCTTGCCCAATGAAAATCTCAGTTCCAGTGTTGCTTACCGAGCTTCACATTCCAACGACTCCCCTGACCCTAATGCTACTCGATTTTGGAATACCAAACTTCCCTACAAAATTCGCTTTTTTGGCTGGCTTCTTCATCATGGGCGATACTCATGCCAGCATGTTCTACCGAAACAAATGTAAACCTGAGGACTCGAACTGCGAGAGCTGCCCTGGGGTTCTCGAATGAGCTGAGCATATCTTCCTCACTTGTCCTTGCGCTCGAGCTGTTTGGCACCGGTTGGGGATCACCGTTAGTAACGGCACGCATCAGAAACCTTGGACTCTAGGTTGTGAACTCCAGCTGCCACAGTCGGTTCATATGGATGCCATGATGCTCATGTTGTGGCAAATATGGAAAGCTCGCAACACCCTCATGTTGGACAGAGCAGACTCCCTCCCGATGGACATTCTTCGCCGAATGATCAAGGACATGGAATTTTGGAGATGCCACTACAAGAAACTCGGCTTTCATTTTGATAGGTGGCACTCTTTTTTTCCATTCTTGTCTCTAGCTTTTCTTTCTCCACGCCTTTTGGCTTGAGGCCATTGTACCTCTGCCTGGGGTATGCCAGGCACCTGTGCACTTGTACTTCCAACTCTCGAGCAATGAAATGATTGTAAGTGGGGATCCCCACCCCACCACCACCCCCGATATTGTTCGAACAAAAACCGATAGTATAGAAGCAGAAAAAAGCTTACTTGATTGCTATCCCAAAGGGGCATATTTATACTGGTACAAGTCGGTAGACTTACTACTTGCCTGAAATGGTAAAATCTAATTTGACTACTGCTACTTCTGCTGTGTACAGCAGATATACTTACTAGTTAAGGAAAAACTACATGTCACTGCTGACCTCATATACTAATATAGGTCATGGGTGACATCACAGGATTACATGTGCAGCTTATACAATGCTGCTAGCTTAGGAGAGTGCCTTAAGCTAAGACTTACTCATCAATCACCCCCTAAGTCTTGGCTTCTTCTAGTTTTGCAATCTTGATCATGCCAATTTTGCTGCGCAGCTCTTCAAATTGGATCCTTCCCAATGCCTTGGTCAGGATGTCAGCTAGCTGATCTTTAGTGCTGATGTAGCTTACCTTTGTCTTCCCTTGATCAACACAGACCCTGATGAAGTGGTATCTTGTGTCGATGTGTTTGCTGCGCTCATGGAAAACAGGATTCTTGCACAGCTCGATTGCTGCTTTGTTGTCCATCCTTAGCTCAAAGGGAGCAGGTTCTTCATCTTGGAGCTCCCCGAGCAGCCTTGACAGCCAAATGCCTTGGCAGGCAGCCGATGTGGCTGCAATGTACTCTGCCTCACATGAGGAGAGTGCCACAACTCACTGTTTCAGTGAGTACCAGCTGATAGGACAGCTGCCGAGGAAGAAGATACAGCCACTAGTGCTCTTGCGAGTGTCAATGTCGCCAGCCATATCACTATCAGTGTAACCAATCAGCTTGGTGTACTTCTTTCCTTCTTCCTTCTTGTAATGGAGCACATAGGACAGAGTCCCTGCTAGGTAGCGCAGGATGCGCTTTACAGGAGCGAAGTGCTCTGTTGTTGGGGCTTCCATGAAGCGACTGACATAGCCCACAGCAAAGCTGATGTCAGGTCGAGTGTGTGTAAGGTAGCGCAGGCTCCCTACAATGCTTCTGTACAAGGTTGCATCTGCTGCAGGTGCTGAGCTATCCTTGCTCAGCTTGAACCGTGGTTCCATGGGCACTGTGCAGGGATTGCAACCTTGCATTCCACTGGCAATGAGGATCTTGGCAGCATAGGCAGACTGGGATAAGGTGATCTTGTCCTTCTCCTGTTTCACTTCAATGCCAAGGTAGAAGGAGAGCAGTCCCAAGTCACTCATCTTGAATTTTGCCTTCATCTCTGTCTTGAATCTTTCAATCTCCCTTGGATTGCTGCCGGTGACGATGAGATCATCCACATAGACCCCAATTAGGAGCCTTTGATCTCTGCAGCCGCGCGTGTATATGCCATGTTCAGTGGCACACTGCTTGAAGCCGAGTTCCAGCAGGCTGGCATCAAGTTTGATATTCCACGCGCGTGGTGCTTGGCGCAGGCCATACAAGGCCTTGTCCAGCCTGTAGACAAGGTGTTCCTTGCCTTTGATGGTGAAGCCCGGTGGCTGCTCGATGTAGACCTCTTCTCGGAGCTCGCCATTGAGGAAAGCCGACTTGATGTCGAGGTGGTGGAGTGACCAGCCGGCATGTGTAGCTGTGGCGACCAAGAGCCGGACAGACTCAAGTCGGGCCACAGGTGCAAACACTTCGTCGAAGTCGATGCCGGCGCGCTGCACATATCCCTTGGCGACGAGCCGGGCCTTGTGGCGAACAATGTTGCCAGCAGCGTCCTTCTTCACCTTGTAAACCCACCGGAGCCCAATTGGCCGATGCCTGGGAGGGAGTTCAACAAGCCGCCATGTCTTGTTCTCCTCAACTGCCCTGATTTCTTCATCCATAGCTGGCTGCCACTCCACCTTCTTCTCTACTTCAGCAAAGGATGCAGGTTCCAGTGCTGAAACCATGTGCAGCTCGCCTTCAGCCAGCTCGCGCTCCGCCATGCCGGGCAGTGGCGCGTCATCGCCGAGGACATTGTCCAAGCAGCGGAAGCGCACAGGTGTGCCGCCGTGCTCTGCATCAAGCTGGTCTTCAGCATCAGGTGGTGGTGTGGCGAATTCCACCGGAGCTTGATCTGCAGCAGGTGCTGCAGGTGGCGCTGCTGGTGGTGTATGAGCTGCTTGCCCTGCACCCCCATCAGTTGGAGCTGGTGATGCTGCTACTGCTGCTGGTGTTGGAGCAGCAGGTGCAGGAGCATTGTACACCATGGTGGTTGACTCGATGGTGAACTCTTGGGTCCGCCATTCACCATCTGCTGCTTCTTCCACCTTGCTCCAGTCCCAGCCCCTCTTTTCATCGAACACCACGTCTCTCGTGATGTGGACGCGTTGGGACACAGGGTCAAACACCCTGTATGCCTTGGTTCCAGCTTCATAGCCGATGAAGACAACAGCAGTGCTGTGATCTTCCAGCTTGGACTGATGAGGCCGCGTCTTCTTCATGAACGCCAAGCACCCGAAGGTGTGGAGAAAGCTTACGGCCGGCTTCTTGCCGTACCAGGCCTCATATGGTGTTATGCCATTGAGCGTCTTGGTTGGCGACCGGTTCAGGAGGAACACGGCCATTGACACGGCCTCTCCCCAGAACTTGGCGGGCATGCTGCGTTGCTTGAGCAGGCTACGAGCCGTCGCCACGACGGTTTGATTGCGCTGCTCCACAATGCCATTCTGCTGCGGCGAGTATGGTGCAGAGTGATGGTGTTGCACCCCCTTCGCTGCGCAGTAGTCACCAAACTCGAGGGAGGTGAACTCCCCACCATAGTCAGTGCGTAGGATCTTCAATTTCCTCCCGCTTTCAAGTTCTGCTGCAGCCTGGAACCTTTTTATGGCTGCTGGTGCATCGCTCTTCGCTGCTAGTAGAAGCAGCCACATGAAGCGGCTATAATCGTCGACCAGCAGCAAGAAATACTTCTTGCCGCCGGGAGTTGCAGGCGTGATGGGTCCGCAGATGTCACCATGAACCAAGTCGAGGGCGTGCTCAGCACGGAACTTCGCCTGAGCAGGGAACGGCGTCCGCTTCTGCTTGGTCAGGACGCAAGTGTCGCAGAACTGATCTGCGTGCTCGATTGCCGGCAAGCCGTAGACCATCTGCTTCTTCGCCAACTGCTGCAGGGCGTTGAAATTGATGTGGCCGAAGCGTTCGTGCCACTTCCAGGCATTGTTGTTGGCGCGGGCAGCAAGGGATAGAGGCCTGTCGATGTCGAGGTGCAAGGTGTAGAGCCGATTGCAGCCCCGCTCGATCCTGGCCAGTAGCTGCTGATGCTGATCCCAAATGCGCATGATGCCGCGCTTGATCTCCACCGTGGTGTCAATCTCATCAAGCTGCCCAACGCTGATGAGGTTGCTCTTCAGGCGCGGGATGAAGTAGACGCCTGTCAGAGCTTGCTGCTCGACGCCGGAGGTGGAGAAGATGACCGTGCCTTGGCCCTCAATGGTCACCAGCGAACCATCGCCAAAGCGGACCGTGCCGGTGATGCTTTGGTCGAGCTCGGAGAAGACATCTCGCCGGCCAGTCATGTGGTTCGTTGCGCCGGTATCGAGGTACCACTGATCAGCATGACGGTTGCCATCAGTGTTGAGGTGGAGTTGGGAGCGTGGTTCCTCCAGATGGACTTTGAACAGAGCAGGGGTCCTCTGTTTTGGTGAAGCAGCGTCCGCCTCCTCTGTTTTGGAACAGCAGAGCAAAGTGCTCTGTTCCAGCAGTGCGCAGACCTCTGCCATGAGCAGGGCTGGGCCATCATCTTCCTCTTCGGCAAGATTGGCCCGTTCCCGGCGAGGCTTGCGGCAGTCCTTGGCCCAGTGGCCATATCTGCCGCAGTTGAGGCACCGATTGGACTGCCTCTGATCGCAAGGTGGATCGCGAGATGAATCGCAGCGAGGCGCCGTGTTTCTGCCCGAGCCACCTGGCTTCTTTTGCTTGCGTGGCGGTCGGTGATGGCCGGTGTGCCTGGTCCTGCAGCCTCCTGCAGAAGACCCTTCGCCGAAGTTGCGTTCCTTCCAGCGTGCCTCCCACTGTTCCTCAGTGAGGTACAGCTTGCCTCCCGCCTGGGTTTGCTCCGTCGAGGAAGAGGTTGCTGCAGGGCGCTCGTCCACCATCTTCAAGCGCCCGGTCACCTCCTCAATGGTGAGTGTGTCGGTGTCAAGTAGCGTCATGATAGACAGGGCTATCAGCGCATACTTGTCTGGAACAACTCGTAGCAGCTTCTCGACAGCGTTCTGCTCCGAGACTTGCTCGCCATAAATGGACAGCGAGCTCATCATCCCGGAGAGGCGTAAGGCGAAGTCGTCAACCTGCTCACCATCACGGAAGGAGAGCAGCTCCCAGTCACGGCGGAGGCGCTGCAAGGTCATCTTCCTTGCACGGTCGGAGCCAACATGGATTGACTTGATCGCCTCCCAAGCTTCCTTCGCTGTGCGCTTGCTAGCCAGCGGCCGAATCATCTCCGCCGGCACAGCAGAGAGGATGGCGTCTACAGCCATCTGGTCTTCCTGCCGGTCAGCATCGCCATGCTCTACTGCGTCCCATAGTCCCCTGGCTTCCAGCTTCACCCGCATCAGGAGGCTCCAATCCTCATAGTTTGTACGGGTGAGCTGCGGGAATGGGGTGCCGCCGACTTCCTTCACAACACGCTGGACGACCACCTCTCTGGTCTCTCTCAACGTTCTGCCACGCCGGTGTGGTGGAGAAGGGGAACGGCGGCGATAGGTGTGGAACCGGACATCGCCTGGAGCTGAAGTCATGGCTCCTCACTCTCTCGGCAGTAGGACAGGGAAGAGAGCAGCACGGCAAGGAGCACAGGTCTCTCAGAATTTTGTAGCTCTGGTACCAAATGATAGTGTAGAAGCAGAAAAAAGCTTACTTGATTGCTATCCCAAAGGGGCATATTTATACTGGTACAAGTCGGTAGACTTACTACTTGCCTGAAATGGTAAAATCTAATTTGACTACTGCTACTTCTGCTGTGTACAGCAGATATACTTACTAGTTAAGAAAAAACTACATGTCACTGCTGACCTCATATACTAATATAGGTCATGGGTGACATCACAGGATTACATGTGCAGCTTATACAATGCTGCTAGCTTAGGAGAGTGCCTTAAGCTAAGACTTACTCATCAAAAACATGAGGAGCAATACATGCCAGGAACAAATGGACTAAGCCTTATGTAGACAACATATCAAGTATCGACGTTGTCATCAACCTAATTCGAGATGAACATACAAGCAACGAAATAGCAAGCTCTTAACCCTACTCAATAATGATTCGTCATTTTGGTAACCATACTCCAGAAGGCAACTCGAACAAGTTCACGAGGCACTAAAGGAAATATGTGTACTGTATTTATAAAATACATATTACTGATGCCCTGCCTCTATAATGCACCAAGAACATCGTTATATTGCAACCAAACACCAATCATTTCCATGTCATTATTTGATAGATACGATAAGGTGAACAGGGAGACCTGGAGAGCACACAAGTTACAAGCAGAGCATTTACAAATTCAATATAACTGTGCCAGATTGGAGATGCAATCTCTTTCCATTTCAATGTAAGGCATTGCAAGTTTCCTGTAACGTTGAAAAGATTTTACCTGCTGCGCCGGCACATCTCCAGCCTTGTGCTCTGGTTCCGGTTCCGGCTCCGGCTCCGGCTGTGGCTTCACTTGCTGCTGTGGCTCTGATTGCTGCGGCTGCGGCTTCTGCAGCCGGCGCCTCTTGTAGGTAATCAGAGGCGGAGGCACCTGGGAGGAAGAATCCCAGAAATGCACCTTCTTAATCCCTTGGCTCCCCTCACCATCCATCATATTCTCTTACCTGGGTTCTGGCCAAGAAACCAAGAACCTGCATCGGAACAAACCAACAGGACGCCTCAGCCCAAGGCAATTCCGATAATAACACAAGAAGCGAGCATCAACTCCCGGAATCCCAAGCCCAAGAATCCCGAGCAGAAAGATTCAAACCCCATCCCCGAACCCAACCTCCAACAAAGTTCCAAATATTGGGGGAAACAAGGCGGTCAAAACGGCAGGGGAAAAAAAAACACGGTTTCAGGTAAGAGTACCGGAGCCAGGAGCCTCGCTCCTTGCGATGATGCCGAGGCGATCGATGAGGCGCCAGATTCGGGGGTGGGCGAGTGGCCGGGGGTCTCGGAATTCAGTCCATGGGAGGGATGTGCAAATGGACGGGGGGGGGGGGGGGGGGGGGGGGGGGGGGGCGGCGGAACTGCGGCAATGAGACTAGACTAGTTGCTGGGGAGGGGAGGGGAGGAGACGAGAGAGGACTGACAAAATTCCGGCACACCTTGGAGCAGCGTCCGTTTAGGCTATTTTTTTTCCCACATAAGCAAAAAGATTATAAAATAATATTTGAAACTATCTCTTCCAATGCAAAATTTTATACTGCAGTTTTTTAGAATCTATGTTGCATTTAATTTCAAAACACATAGAGTGTTGGTATTCATGTAGAGAGAGTTCCATCTAGATAAAAACTAGTTTCTTCTCCTTCTGCTTAAACTCCATGTCATGCCACCATAGAATCTACATGGCATGCTAATTAATGTGCATAAAACTCCTATGAAACTCCCACTGGGAATAGCCTTACTGCATTTTCTTTCTCTTTTTCTACCTCTTTCCGTAACTTCTTTTTATCTCATGCAACAAATGTGTTATACATAGTTTAAGTTTGTATAATCTGGTGAGTCTCGTTAATTTTATCATATGTTCGAATAGGCGAAAAGGAATTTCATCTTTGCCCAGTTTTGTGTGCATTTGGTTTAGGCTTCAGCACATTCATAATATATAGAATGACGTGATATGATGCAAAAAAAAAAGAGTAGTTTGTTCCTTTGTTCTGTCATGCAATATATTAGTGTGATGCCTGTGATACTCCCCCCATTCCAAAATTTAGGTGGTGTTGGTTTTATCCAAAGTGATTTTTTCCTTTAACATTGGCTAAGTCCAAAGAAGAATATAGTACTGGTAACACCAAATAAATGAACCACCAACAAGAAATATTTCATGGCAGGTCGAACAAAAAAAAAATTGGTGTTATGCATTTTTATAAATGTGGATAAAGTTAGGACAAAATGTAAATAGCTTAGTATATCTCTCTCTTTTTTACTCGTGGCTTAGTATATCTTGGAATAGAGCGAGTGTATCAAAATTGTTATTGACTCTATTTGCTTGCAGAACTTTTAGGAAAGAAAAACATTAGTGATTTTATTAAGTGAAGGGTTCACTGCTGCAATTGCCTAATGAAGAGGGTAGTCATCGCGCCTAGTATTTGTGTTATCGGAGCAATTTTTGCGAGTATTCATAGAACAAAGTATTCCAACTGTTCCAGGTTTGTTCAAACAGCAGGGCGTCCTGAACAAAATAAGTGAAATCAAAAGGCAGACGATATGCATCACCACATCCAAAGAGCTATTGAAAACACATCAGGATACGTGCTGCCTATGCTTCATATCTCTACCGAAACCGAATCCAGATGTTAACTCTCCAGATTGTGAATGACTAGATCGTAATGGCGTAGAACATGGGGTGCATATATATCCCCAAACTTGTGGACGTTCAGGTAAAAGCTGTGCGATGCCTACTCACTTCATTGGGTGCATCTCTTCATGGCCACATCTACTCACTTCAAGCTTCACATCTCAAGACTGACAAGAAGATCAGCTCGGCAATCTCGTTTCGAGGTCTCGAGGATTACAAGCTTCACAGTTTTTGCAGCTTTAATCAGGTTATAGGCTTTGAGCTAATTGGTTTGTCATATAGGAGCATTTAAAAACGGAGGTAATAATAATTAAAGAACCGTGGTTTCCTTTCCTTGTGTTGCTGTGTCTGAAAGTCTTTTCCTGGGACATTACAGCGAGCACCGTGGTTGTTCAATTTGGAAATGATCAGACAAAAGCGAAGGGAAGTTGTAGTGAGAAAAGTGACACTTTTGGCTTGGTTTCCCCTGATTCTTGGCTTCTTTTCGCACATTGTTTCTTGCACTGACACTAAAGTTGCTTGCTTGCCGGACTGTATTTGCCAAGTAGAACTTAAATCAGTCGATGGATCAGAAGCAGTGTGGCGAGTCTTGGAGGCAGGCATCCTACCTCGGTCGGCCTCCCATCGATGCTGCCGTCGCCGCTCCAGGACCCTCCGACGACCAGATCTGGTCAGCGGAGGGGGCGCCCCCCCCCCCCCTCTCGCATGCCGCTTCACCTCGCCTCGTCTCCTCGCGCAAGCCGCCTCCTCGATGGCATTCTGGAGGTCGGAGAGCGGCCTGAGGACGACGACGTCGGCGTCGAGGTAGACGACGTCGGCGTCGAGGTAGACGCCGCCCCAGCTTGGCGACGCTGACGCCACAGGGCCCCCGATCCAGATCCAGGTATCAGGATGGCTTAACTTTCTTGGACGGATTTCTTGGACGCGGATCTGCTTGCTCTGCTGCGTGCTGCTGCTTCCGAGGCTTTTCGTCATTCATTTGCAGAAAGGAGGGAGGGAAGGAGAAGGCCCCGGCCAAGTCCGGAGGTGGAAGAAGAAGAAAGTGGAGCAAGGGCAAGCAGAAGGAGAAGGTCAACACCGTGCTCTTCGACCAGGCCACCACCTACGACAAGCTGCTCTCCGAGGTAATCTACCTATCCTCCTGTAGCTTATACTATGTATTGTGTTGGCTTCGATGTTTGTCAATGTCTGGAATTAGTGAGCAGGAGCACTTACGTCTGTCATCTTGTAATGTTGCCGTTATTTGACACTATCATCAAGCAGCAACATGAATTTCTGATATTGATGCAAGAAGAAATTCTTTCGTTCGTTACTGACTTCCCTAATAGCTTATCTGTAGGAAAAGCATATGCTATTTCAGAACTAAAAATGATGCTGATTCTGCTATTTCAAAAATCAATTCAGGCTTGGTTGTTGGTGGAAGGTATGCATTTATACTTGATGCTATTTATTTTGTGTTCAGTGCCAGCATGTCTTATCCTGTAACGGATTTTGCTTCAAGTGGGGAAAATGTTGTATGTTTGTTTCAATTGTTGAAATCTCATGGCAAATCAACTGTCAAAATTTATTAATTAGAACAAAGAGTCTTCTGTGGGGATTCTAACCCACTGTCTCTTCAATCAGTTTTGCTTGACACCCTTGTCTTATGCAGAGTTGTTTCAATTATAATTCCTTCCATAAGTGCTTGTTGAGAGGTTAAGAGTAGCGCTTGTGCCAGCTGTACAAAATAGGGACAAGAATTTTGATATTTATGGTTAGTTAGCACTCTTTTGGATTACCTGGACACAACATATGGGTATGACCGCACAGTGGCACACTTTCCATGGTATGATGCGTGGATGAGGGATGTATTAAGAACTGTGGCGTTTCCAACTGCCCTCTGTACAGGACATCATTTTATTTCTATATCCATTCAGTTTATGTGAATAGCCCTTCGGGTTGAGCTTCTTATAGTGGACACGGTTCAAAAAGGCGGAATTAGGCGGGCACCTAGGCGCGACTAGGCTCTAGGCGAGGGGTTCCCGCCTGGCCTATGGGGGTAGGCGGACCCCTAGGCGGCGCCAGCTCGTCGGCGCCGGCGAGGGAGGAGGCAGAGGGAGGAGAAGGAGGCAGAGACGAGCGCCGGCGGAGGAGGAGAAAGCAGGGGACAGGCGGCGGCCGAGGTATGGACGGGCGGCGGCGGCGGAGGAGGAGGAGGAGGAGGTAGGGGCAGGCGCGGAGGAGGAGGAGGAAGGCCGGCAGCAGAGGCGCGGAGGAGGCAACGGCGGCGGCGTCGGGAATGAGCGGAGGCAGGGGCGTCGGGAAGACCGGAAGGGGAACGAGAGGAGGAGAGGGGAGGGGATAAGTTGGGCTGTTGGGCTGCTGGGCCGGAGGAGAGGGGAGGGGATAAGGTGGGCTGTTGGGCTGCTGGGTTGTTGGGCTGCTTTGATTGGCTTATTTTTTAACTCAAGGCTTAATTGTCCTCTGTTTTTCTTTTTTTAGAGGTATATGATGTATATGACAAGGTATACGTATGTATATGGCACCGCCTAGCAAACCGCCTTGAAACGCCTAGGCTCGCTTAGGCTCGCCTAGGCTCTAGGCGGTGGGTCACCGCCTAGAAACCGCCTAGCGCCTTTTTGAACATTGATAGTGGATCAACTTTGTTCATGTGTTAACTATTCAACAAGGTATTCTTTGAGTTAGATAAGGTTGTGCTGCTTTACAGTTTGTTAACTTGTGGTAGCCAATTTCAGTATGCTACACTTAGCATTGCCCTGGAAGAATTTAGTATAGGGTGTTTTGGTGTTCGTTGTTGCCTGATATATCAATGATCTCATGTGTGAATGGCAGATTATAGAATGCATGTTGAAATGGACATATGCTTATGACTACTATCTAGATGATAAGGACAACAATGAATTTTTTAAGTACTTGCAAGGTTGTTATTTCCATTGCATGTGCAACGTTATTATTGGGGTTTGCTTGCACAAATTCTTGGAACATCATTAAATTATGATTATTTTACAGGTGACAGTGAGGGTAGTGCTGCACGGCAGCAGAGCAGCGGCGGTGAGGGGAATGCCTCAATGCATGGTAAACGAGCACTTTGTGCAGAATTTATTCTGTAAAACTGAACTTTGTGCAGAATTATGGAAGGAAGAAAAGATAAAAGAATGGCATATCAGAGCAACCAGTAAGCAAGCACGATTGGTGAGCCAGATACCATTCTGTATTCTCTTTTACCATATTGATTTTTTTGCTTTTCATTTGCTGTGAAATGCTCTGAATAAAAGCATGAGTGTTTTTATGTTTACTACAATAGATTCACTCGATTGCATATTACAATTATGCAGAAAAGAAAGGACAAAAGAGTGGTAGCTATTTACAATTATGCATATTACAATAGATTCACTCGATTGCATCTAACTGGCTCACTGCTACTTATATGCATATTTACAGGAGGCAGCAATTAAAACAAGAGAATGGAGTAATATTGCCCAGAACGGCAGGTGTTCATACTCAATGCTTCGATGAAATGAAGCTGTCATTTAGATTGGTGAGTAAAAACGTCATTATAACTTTCTGCTTGAGTGCTGGTTTCATGTCTGGCACCGTCTTGATCAGTTTTTCTTTTCCCATGTGAAGCCTTCAGTTACAGATGCCATTATTTCCTAAACAAGAAGTGTAACAAATGTAATTTGGTCTCGCCTTGAGAATTTTAAGGTATGCTTTGTTTTCGGATGTAGGCATGATCTATATGCAATATTGCCACAAAGCTATGACAGAAATGTTGCCACCTAGACACGATCTTATTCTATTCTTGATTACCATAAAGGAGTACTTAATGGCTATTTAACTTGCGAGGCCATATGAGCAAACTATTAGCCATTGCTGCATTTCTTTTTTTATCCGTGGCGTTAGCATGGGCCCACTTACTAGTGAGACGAAACAGGCCGATTCTGGTACCCGTAGTCCTGGTGGGCCCATGGGTCGGCTGGGCCCATCCACCACTCAAACGCCAGTCCAGGGCCCAGAAGGACACCTACCGCGCGAGCCGGGCTAGGCCCATCATAGGTGTCGCGTGCCTTTGATTCGTTAAAAAAGAGCTAATCACTCTAGTGATTTTGCCATGTCCAATAATTGCCTCTAGTACTCGAAATTTGTGTCTGGTACTCTGGTTTGAGTACGAGATCATCCCATAATTTTAGTGGAATGAAGTCATCTCTATTACTTCCAACAGTCTAAATTGTAGTTCGTTTTGATAAATCTAAATAAATAGTTTTTGTTATGTATTTCTATTTTTACTTTATTTGTAAAGCAAAAGCAATGATTTCTTGGTCCGTCGTCATCGAATCTAGTTGGAATCCTAGTCTGTATCTCTACTGAACATGTAACAATGTAGATATTAACTCTTTAACTGTAGTAATGCACGGATATATGCTAATTCTTCATTTAGATGTATATCTAATAAGTACATGATAAAAATTATTTATCTATATTTGTCAAAATGACCTACAAATATTTAAAGGAACGAGTATTATATTGCTACTAAGAGTGTGAAGCATCTGGCAAACCTCATTGGTAGAGTGTGAGTCTATTTGCGAGCATGTTTTTTACGCTGTAGCTGTGTGCTAACTTCTGTACAGTTTTTAGCCCTCTGGCTTTTCTTATTAATATAACAGGCAATTCTCCTACCGGTTCCGTTTAAAAAAAGTACTAAAAGCTTTTTTACAATGATTGTAAAGTATTAATAGGTATTTTTAGGTACTTTTACATTGAACTTTTTCCTAGCCTTTGATCTATGGAAAATATTTATAAAAATTAAATTAAATTAGTATTCAGTCCCACTTTTTGGTATTTGGTCCCATAATTTGGAAATACTAGACACTTTATCCTAGGTACTTATAGGTATTTTCTACCTTCACCACCGTAGAATTTTATCAGATGTACGGCTCCTATTTTTTTTTAAATTATTGTAAAATTTCTCTAATTATATATGTACTTGAGAGTTGTGAGGGACCGAATTAGATCGATGACTGATGGAGAGGAAACTCATCACATTCTTCAAATGAAACAAATTAAATTTATTCCAATTGAATGATCCATCACCATATCACTTTTCATCCCAAACACAGGTAATAAGCCCAACTACATTCGGCGCTCGTACACCACACGAACACAAACAACCTATTACCTAGCTAATACCCATGCAAAAAAAATTACCTAGCTAATACTCCCTCCGTTCCAAAAAGGATGTGAATCTCAAGTTTCAAGGTTAGATTAGCAGATGTACTACTATATGGTTATCACTTGACATTCCTGCCGATGCTGTTTCGCACCCCCTGACCCTGAAATAGACCATACATGGCTTGTCGACCGTCTGCTAAAATCAACCGACCAAACCATCGATCCCCAAAGAAAAGCACTACACTACATATATACAAATTCTTATGCGGTTTCCATTCCATTCATTCCCTTCTCATTTCAAGAGCATGTAATCTCCATGGTCGTCGTTTGCGGCGGCGGCATCATCGCCGTCATCGTCCTCGTCGTCGCCGCCGGCGGTCGTCGACGGGCCGCAGAACATGCCCCCGTGGCGCGGGAAGTGGACGAGGGCCAGCGGGAGCGTGCACACGAGGCTGGCGCCGCCGGTCAGGGAGATGGCCTCCTCGATGGTGTACCGCGCCCCGCTGAAGAAGAGCCGGTTCGTCACGATCGCGCCCACCGCGCCGCCGCTCGCCGTCATCCCGGACACCACGCCCAGCGACCTGCACCCACAGCCAGCAACAACCAAAGGCGTAAGAATTTTATATATTAACCAAGCCACGCATGTTTCCACTTTAATTTCCGGCAGTAATTTTGTTCTAGAATAACACTATACGTGCTGTGATGTTTTTTCCAGAAACATGCTATGAATCGAAAAAAAGAATTTCCTAAAATCCTTCATATTTTAGAGCACAAAATATAACAAAACTAGATCTTTGGACCAAACTACGCTGGCGAAGTTACTTTTGAGGTGACTGCTTTCCCACAAAAGACAATGATAAAAGCCGCATAAAACCACATGAACATATATAGAAAAAAAGCAGCAAATTGCCACAGACACATTTCGTTGTCTACTGCATATTTCGAGATTTTAAATTTCTCCGTGTTTCTTTCTCTTAGCTAGAAGTTAGAACCAAGAAAATTTGCATTCCACATTACACATTGTCACATTGATGTATGTTTCTTCGTTGCTAGTGACATGTCTTTGTTCAAAGAAACTAACGGCGCTAAAAGCAGCTTCATGGTTTTGGGACCACACTATTTTCCATGGTTTTTAATTTCCTGATGGTTTCTTCTGCTTTAGTGATTATTTTCGTCCATAAATACAAGAAAATATGTCCATATCAGCAACAGTACCTAAGGATTCCATGCTAGATTCTTTTAAGATCCTTGATTAGGATGTGGCCGTGCTTGTTGTGTACTAGTAGTTAGGTGTTGTGATGCTTGGAAAAGAAAATAGCTAGCTGGTGTGGCCACCTTTCAAATGAGAGGTATGCATCAGCTTCAATCTTATGGTTCTTATTGCTCTCACCTCACGCCTTTTGAATAAAAAATCTCTATATTCGTCAAAAAAATCAAGATCATATCTAAATAATCAACAAAAACTATCTAGAATCTATATACATAACTCAGGATGCATCCGAATAATGAAACAAAAAAGAATCTAGCTAGCCAATCGTATTAAAATACAGATAATTGCAGCATGCATATGATGTGTTTTTAAGAAGAAGAAAGTTTTTTCACCTCTTGGAGACGAAGGGGACGATTCCAAAGGTGAGGCCGGACGCGGCCTGCACGAACGCCGCGCACGCCACCATCACCACCATGGTGGCGGCCAGCGACGGCGCCTCCACGGCGCCCATCCTTCCGACGAGCACGCACAGAGCCGCGCCGGCGGTCTGTACGGCCCAGAGCACCCACAGCCTCCCGCGCATCCCGAACAGCCTCGCTACGGCGTCCGACGCGACCCCTCCCGCCGGCCGCGCCACCGCGTTCATGGCGCCGAAGCACGCCGCCGCGGCGCCCGCGGCCTCCATGGGGAGGTGGAACCGTTTCCGGAAGAAGTCGGCCGCCACGTTCTCCATGATGAGCTCGACGCCGTAGCAGTAGCCGTAGGTGAGCGCGAGCACCCAGGCGCGGTAGTCGCCGACGCCTCCCCGCACTACCTTCCAGAAGCTCTTCCTAGTCTTGGCTCCGCCGCCGACGCCGGCGCCCCGCGGGAGATCGTAGGGGAAGGCGAGGACGGCGAGCCCCGTTGTGACGAGCAGCGCGCAGGGGAGGAGGAGGTAGGTGACGCGCCAGGCGACGGTGACGGGGACGCCGAGGCGGAGGACGAGCTCGTAGGCCAGCGGCATGACGAGCTGCGCCGCGGCGCTGCCGACGTTGGCCCAGCCGGCGGCGACGGCGTTGGCGAGCCCGACGGCGGAGGGCGCGAAGATGCCCGACATCCAGTGCTGGTTGGCGACGAAGTTGGCGAGGGAGAGGCCCGTGACGAAGCGCAGCGCGACGAAGCCCGCGGGCGACGACGCGGAGCGGTGGCCGCGACGGCGAGCGGCGAGGAGGCTGGCGACCCCCGACGCGCGGCGCGGGCCGAGGAGGTCGCAGGCGGGGCCCATGGCGAGCCTGCCGACGAGCGTGGCGGAGAGCGACCCCACGGCGGCGGCGGGGGCGTCCGTGGGCGCGAGCACGAGCGCGGGCCGCAGCGCCGGGAGGATGGGCGGCGCGGCGAAGGCCGCGAAGAAGCAGGCGAAGAGGGAGAGCCAGGCGAGGTGGAACGCCTGCGTGTGCGGCGACGACAGCGCGAGCGGGCGCAGCTCCGTGGCCCTGCCCTGGTCGTCGACGCCGCCTGCAGCGCCGGCGCTGCCGTAGCAGCAGGTCTCTTCGTCGGCCAGCTTCTTCTTGCCCATGGTCACCACCATTGCTGACTAGCTAGGTAGGACTCGCTCGTGGAGTCGTGGCCGTACGTGCAGCAAGAGATCTACCCGGCCGCTAGCAGGGGGAACGGAGCTAGTGGTTCTAGCTTTCCAAGCCTGCGGGCGACCAATGGGGTGAGGGGTTTAGATCCGGGAGCGCGGTTTTTAAGCGTGCGCGGTGTAGACTAGCCGGTGGATGCAGGGCGCCGCGTTGCATGGACGAGTGGCTTCTGTAGGTACGTGCCGACCACTGGCTCCCCGGTGCCACGAAAAGGGACTGGCCCTAATCTCATTACCATCTAATTAATCACTGGACATATCATCGATTTGATCCCGAGAAACTTATTAATACTACTATACATGCATCATCACCGTCCAAATGTGACACGTGGATCAATAGATCAAGCGACTGTACATGTCCCCATGAACTGATCCGGTCACTTAGCTTGTTGCCACGCCGCTCATCATGAGTAATAAGCTGTGGGCCCAAAGATCAATGGGACAAAAATACCCCAATGATGCTGGCGTCATGCCCCATGAAACGGCGGCTGGGTGTGCACCATGCGGCAGGGCCGCCGGATCCAGCCGAGAGCGTCACCATGGTCATTATATTTTACTAAGATCCTGTATGAAGGAACTAAAATTGAAGTAACTTTAGTTCCCGTTCGGATTCGAGTGTTAATGGGTGAAAGTGCTAAATTTTAGCACTAGCATTACACACTGGCGGAGCTCAGCGGAGTTACCACTAAATGAACAGTAAATCAACTACTGTTCATTGATTTTCAGGGGAGATTACCATAGCTGGCCACCCCTAATTAGCTACTCAAGCTCCGCCACTGGCATTACATGATGTTAGGGTACATGGGACATGCCTATCCCTTATTCTGCACAGGTATCTGGATCTGATTAAACCCTCATGCATTTACACTTATTGTTACATGCACACTTATTGTTATATACGTGTTTGGCACGCGTGGTAATGGTATGCTTAGATTCCATGCACACTCCTTGAAACGTTCTAAAGGTTCTACTACTGCCATTCTGCCAATAGCCGCCTGGCTACCTCATGCATGCGTGCAGAGCAAGAGTAAAGTATGGGCAGCACTAGTAGCTGCACTCATACCATTGGTTGTTACATTGTCACCATTGAGCAAGTTGCCTTTCATTATTACTTAATAAGCACATAAGCTAAGCTTCCAGAACTCTCTAACCTGTGAGGTGATTACTCTCTATACTAATTCTGTAATTCAACCTAGCGGCCGTGTTGTCGCATCCTAGTCCCGGGTTTGCGGCATTTGGATTTCGTGGGCTTGGAGCCTGGAGTGGGCCCGCGGCTGGTGACTCGAGAAGGCGGCAGGTGGGCCCAGGAGCGGCAGGAACCACTACTTGGACGCCTGCGGTGGGCCAGCTGGGCCCTGTATGACGGGAAGGAGTCTCTCCGCGAGGCCCAGGGGCTACGCCTACGCCCGTGTTCCCGCGTAGCAGCGGGGTTGACCCCAGGGGATCTCGGCCGGGCAAAGCCTGTGTGTGATTCGGATTTCGGAATATACTACCGCTCCTGCCGTCCAATTATTGGTCTTGCTGGAATTCCTGAATCTCCTCTTCTGAATCTGTTCTGCCTCCTGGGATCGCATTTGGGCAATTTTTAAGCAGGAATGACAATTCATAGAAAAAGGTGAAAAATAAAACTTTCTATACGCATGTTTCTACTTCTTACGAGGTTGCCACGGCTTGGAGTCGTTGCCACGTAGGATAGGTTCACCGTTAAGAGCATGCCTAGTGTCGTGTCGATGTCACATCAAGATTCATATCATTATATCAAGCTCTCGTAGCAGCTCCATTCATTATTAATCTGTATCGACCACCGCATGATACTACACCGCAGGAAATTAAAACGTTTCCATCTGCGTTTCGGCAAAAAAAAAAAATTCCATCTGAACCGTGATTGATCTGAGTTCAAACTTCAAAGTGCACCATGATACTACCCAAGAGGATTATCATCATGATCATGGCATGATGAAGGGGCAAATGAAAAGTTTCAACTTGACTGCACCTCACATGGGGAAATGTGCATTCAGATTCAGAAAAACCCATAAAAGCACTGTAGATCCAAGCAATCATCTGAAATTCTGAATACTACTGAACTCAGAATACGAACCGGAGACTTCGTTCATCGGAGACCCAGCTTCATTGCAACAGCGTGGACGCTTCATCTTCATTGCAGCCGGCACCTCCCGCGACGTCGACCTCGAAGAACGGCGGGCCGCCCAGGACGAACCCCGCGTCGCCGCGTGCTCCGTCCCTGTCCCTTAGCAGCTCCACCACTCTCGACATGGCCGGCCGCTCGTCGGGGTTGGCCTGTGTGCACAGCAGCCCGACCTGCACGACGCGCGTGATTTCTTCCAAGGCGCCCACCTGCTGTCGCAGTCTCGCGTCAACGATCTTCTCCACCGTGTTAGCCATGTAGTTATGCCAAACCTGCAACAATCCACAAGAGTAGTATGTCTATCGTCCTTGCTGGTTCAAAACTGCATTCGGCAACATCTTAAATAATATCTCGAAATGTAAGTGTTACTACTTTATTATTTAGCTGTCTAGCATTTTGATGCTGGGAAAAAAAATCCAGAATGTTGCCCAATACAGATCTCATTAGCCAAATCTATGCTTTTATGTCAAGAGAATCAGAGATGGTTCAAACCTCTGCTAAAAGTGAATGCCCAGAGTGAGACCCCGTCGACCCACAACACCGCTTCCCGGTGACGATCTCGATAACCAGCACGCCGAAGCTGTACACATCTGCCTTGTTGGTGAGATGTCCGTGCACAACATACTCTGGAGCCATGTAACCACTGCACATTGAGCCATCTCACTTGATGAGATCTTGTGCAGTTGCCCTCTTGGACAGCTCGCTGTATAACTGAACAGAACACAACACAACAGAAGAGAAGCAGGCAGGCTGGTATTACTTACACTGTCCCAGCGATTCCTGTCGTAAGATGCGTTCTGTCACCGCAGAGGACTCGAGCAAGCCCGAAGTCGGTGATTTTTGGCTTCAGCTTTTGATCCAAGAGGACGTTGCTGGCTTTGATGTCCCGGTGAATGATCCGAGTTTCTGATTCTTCATGGAGGTAGCATAGACCCTCCGCTATGCCATAAATAATATCAAACCTTTGTTTCCAATCCAAATGCCTGTTCTGGTCATCAGCTGGACAAGTAGACAAAGAATAGATGGTAGTCTTCAGTTACTATTCTAGTAGGCATTGAAAGTGGCAAAAGTCGTCATCCTCAAATTGTGTGAGGGTCAACGTAAAAGGAGACGATTGCGGTGACTGATATGGTGTGGAGTTGTTATCTTCTTGAACAAATAAAAAGCTTCATTTCATACTCAGAACTGTTTCTACAACTACATATCATGCTCAAATTATACATCGTGAAACTTCTAATTCAACAGGAAATCAATGTCCATGCAGTATAGGTATACATGAGCACGAAACTACAATGAAATGAGCTTTATATTTATTACCGAATATGAACAGATCTAAGCTCCTGTTGAAGTGGTATTCATATATCAAGAAGCTTTCTGGGCCATCGACACTGCATCCAAGCAATTTCACCAAATTTTTGTGACGCACTTGGCTTATCACATCAACTTCATTGAAGAACTGATCGATACACTGCTTTGTGTTCAGGAACAATCTCTTTGCAGCGACTTCATTCCCACCAGGAAGAATAGCCTGTATGCCAAATAATTACAACCTCTGAGTGACAGGCCATTTGCAGTCTTGCAGGATGCAACATTCTTGCAACAGTTGTACTGCAAAAATGTACAACAAAAATGCAAAAAAAGAAGAAGCAATGTTCTACTTCCATGTATATGTACCTTGTACACAGTACCGTTGCTGCCTTGTCCTATCTTGTACGCTAAATCGAACGAACATGTTGCTTTCTTTAAATCCTTATAACTGAAATTCAGACCTGATTGAGAAATCCTCGCAGGAAGTTCAGAGCCATACAAATCTGCAGTTGCTCAAGTACTATAAGCAATTGAAACAAATAAAAAAACGGATCCAGTTGGGACTAAAGGAAGATTAGAACAAGCATGCAACACTAACCTCTCAGTGATCTTTCGCTTGTCTGACGAGCTTTCTTCTTCTGCCATGCCAATACTGAGAAGATAAGTACAAGAATGACACCAACAGAGGAACTCAGGACTGTCAAAAGAACAACCAGTTTCTTTGAGCTGAACCTTGACACAGAATTCTCTGAGTTCCAAAAAGGTGCTGTCGAATATCTGATGAAGCAGCCAGCAAAGAGTGCACGGCCTTCCTCTGCGGGTGCACACTTGGCAACCGATGCTGCAGCTGCACTGAGGCAGGCTGCACAGCTCGAAGTGTTCAGGTTCTCCCAGCACTGACCAAGTGCATAAGCTGCAACTTCCATTGATCTAAAAGCTGAACTAACTGCAAATCCTTTGTTGCTCTTGACAGCCAAGGTAGTGACATTACTCAACACAGTATTCACAGCAGAACTATAACCCTGCTGGTCTGAGCTGTGGTTACTGGAAGAGCACACACTCGTGTCCAACGAGTCCATGACCTCATCAAAGAAAGAGTAATTTGCATACCTCATGAAGCAGCCATCAAGATATATCCGGCCACCAATTTCAGGATAGCATTTTGGTAGGAGAGACCTTATTTCTGAGTAGCAGAGCGTGCAGTCGACCTTGCTGAGATCTTCCAGACATTGCACAAGCGCATAGAAGGTAATAGGATCTTGCCCAACAGAAGTTATCCCCCATCCCTTTTGCTCAAGATCTGAGTTCACGTTGTCAAAGGCAACGACAAAATTGTTGGCCCAAACTGCTCCAGGACCGTCATCTCGGGTTTTGTTGCAGAACTCACGAACCACCGTTGCCCGAGGATCAGCCAGGGTAGTGGTTGTCGTCCAGGAGGACAAACAAGCAATCATGGCAAGAACAAGAAAATAATAGTAACTTCTCATTGTGGAACCACTGAACCACTCTATTCCTTGCTCAAGTCAGAATTTCATGACCTCTGTGATGCATGCAAGTAAGAATTTAAAGCTTTGCGAGCTCAGAAATGAAAATCAAACCTACAAAGAAACTAAGTATGAGCTACTGATACTCTTAGCTGAAAGTTGAGGGTAGAGAGGTAACTGAAAGGATACCTTCAGCTACCTTGTGTCCTCCACTGAGTTCCCGACTTCCTGCAAACCTCCGCGAGATATTTGTGTACATTTTCCTTCACCCATTTTTTAGAGAGAATTGTGAACATTGGTGACAAAGAGAAGAAGCAATTTCATATGCACTTGACTTCACCACACTTTTCATGAATCTAGAAGAACCCTAGTAGCATTTTTCAATCTTGCAGACAACTATCTGGAATAACAATCAGCATACGTGTTCCAACTGGCCATGGAACCTTACCATGAATGAGACTGTCAGCCAATTTCAACGTGACACCTCACCTTATTTCAATTGACGTTTTGTACTCAGTCAAACTGAATGCTTTGAACATCAGTTAACTATGTGTGGAATCATTTATCCATTTTGACCAGTACGGTTTTCCAGTCATCAAAGCTGAAAACTAGTAGCATGATGAAGACGTTTCATTGAATTTTTAGTGATAACGATAGCTTCCTAGCTTGACATAGAATGGCATCACTCTGAACAAGTCAAGTTCTAAGTGTGCACCAGCAGAGAAAGTTCTAATTATCGTCATAACTACCTTGATCCTATCTGGATCTTTTTACACTTGGGTCTTATTGGTCCGAAACTCGGAATAACTATCTGAAGATATTCCACCTATCATGACATGTTTAGATGATCAACGATAAATATGACAAAGAAGATTACCATTTTAGTGTTACAAGTATGATGCTATCCAATCTCTCTGGCAGTCTGAAGTCTGAACCATGATTCTTATTTTAAAGTGCATCAGAGAAAAATAATGTAAAAAATTGTAAACCATGGAAGACTACCACCTAAGACAAGTCAGATTTAGTAGGAGAGTTCACATTAAATCAACAAGATCAGACCCATGTGTAGCACAAAGAATACACTAAACAGATTTGCATGTTAGACCTACATGTTGGTGTATATTGAGCCCATGTATAGAGGCCCATGTATAGGAACGATATATCCCACCCTTCTAGGGTTTGGAGGAATACAAGCCATTATTCTCTCCTATTCTCCCTCTCTTACATGGTATCAGCCTAGCTCATGGCCGCAGCCGCCGCCTCCATGGCCGGCCGGCCGCCGGCGCCGCCAGGCCTCTCCTTCCCTTCCCTCTCCTCCCTCCCTCCTCCCCTGCTGCAAGATCTGGTGGGGCTCCGGCCGCCTAGCCCTAGCCGTCGGGCTGCCTCCAGGTCGCCGCCGCACCGGCCCGCTGCGCCGCCGCCCTGGGCGCGGCCGCCGGGGGCGCGGGTCCTCCCGCCCCTGCCCTCTCCTCCCTCCCTCCTCCCTCCCCTGCTGCAAGATCTGGCGGGGCCTCTGTCGCAGCAGGCACGGGCCACTGGGGCTTTGCTCCGGCCGCCTAGCCCTGGCCGCCGGGCTGCCTCCAGGCCGCCGCCGCGCCGGCCCGCTGCGCGGCCACCCTGGGCGCGGCCGCCGGGGGAGCGGGTCCTCCCGCCACTGCCCCGGCCTAGTGTGGCGCTGCTCCCGGCGTGGTGCAGCCGTGGCCTGCCGTCGTTCCTGCGCTCGGTACGGCACGGCCGTGGCCTCAGGGGGCCGCCGCCGCCGCGCCCGGGCCGGCCGCCGCCCTTTCCCTCCCCGATTCCCCCGCCGCCGCCGCTACTACCGCTGGCTGGCTGGCTGCGTTGCCCTACTCCGCCGCGCTGGCGGCAGCCGCGGGGCCCGGCGCGGGCGGGCCACCACCACCTCCTCCCGGCCCGCTGCCGACCGCTGCTGCTGCAGGGGGTGCGGGCGCAGGGGGCACGAGCGGCGCCGCCACCGCCGCTGCCACTTCCCTCGCCGCCACGCAGGCCCAGGCCATCGCGCCGCCGCTCAGGCCGCGCGGGCGCCCACCGTGCAGGCCGTCGCGCCCGCCGCGCACGCCGTCGCGCCCAGGGACCTCGCGCGGGCCACTGCCTCCCTCGCCGCCGCGTGGCCTGCATTCGGGATGCCCCCTGCGGACGGGCCGTTCGCCGCCGCCGCCTTCAGCGGGCAGCCGATCACCGCCGACGCTGCTACGGCCGAAGCTGCTCTCGCCGCGGCCCTCCTCGCCGCCAAGACCCACCAAGCTCCGCCCTTTGGAGGCCATCGGGGCACTCCGACCCCGACTCCGGCTCCCACTCCTGCTCCTGGCCCTGGAGGTACGCCCTGGCCATCCTTCAGCAACCCATGGCCAGGGCGCATCCCGATGTGGCCGTTTCAGGGTCAGGGGGAGGCCCTCGTCCTCAGCCCCAGCCGGCAGCTATGCTCGCTGCTGCTGCTCCCCTGTTCGCGCAGTCCTTCAGAGCCATGGAGCGGACGCCGCCGGTCAGCACCGAGTGGATCGCCGACTCGGGTGCCTCCTTCCACACCACCCCACATGCCGGTATCCTCTCTTCTGTCCGACCCTCACACCCCTCTTGTCCTTCTTTCATCATGGTTGGTGATGGGTCTTGCCTTCCTGTCACCGCCGTGGGTTCTGCTCCTGGCTCCTTTCATCTTCCCAATGTCCTTGTTGCTCCTTAGATAATTCATAACCTTCTTTCCATTCGTCAGTTTACATCTGACAATTCTTGTTCCATCGAGTTTGATTCTTCTGGCCTCACTGTAAAGGATTCGGCCTCCCGACGTCCGCTACTCCGGTGTGACAGCACGGGGCCCCTTTACACCCTTCACCTTACTTCTTCCGCTGCACCACTCTCGCCTTCTTCTTCGCCCTGGCCGTCTTGGTCTGCCGCTTTTGCCGCGACGCCGTCTTCCACCATCAGGCACCGCCGTCTTGGTCACCCTGACCGCGACGTTCTGGCTCAGCTCAGTCGTAGTACCGATGTTCCTGGTACTAGGGCTCCTGCTGAGCCTCTCTGCCATGCGTGCCAGCTCGGTCGTCCTGTTCGGCTCCCTTTTTCTTCTTCTTCTTCGCATGCGACGCATGCATTTGATCTTGTTAAATGTGACCTGTGGACCTCTCCTGTTCTTAGCCTTTCTGGTTATAAATACTATCTGGTGGTGGTCGATGATTTCTCGCACTACTCTTGGACGTTTCCTTTGCGCGCCAAGTCTGAGACCTTCCCCACCCTCCTCCACTTCTTTGCTTGGGTGTCCACTCAGTTCGGCCTCACCGTTAAGGCCGTCCAGTGTGACAATGGGCGGGAGTTCGACAACTCCACCTCCCGTTCTTTCTTCCTCTCTCGGGGTGTTCAGCTGCGTATGTATTGTCCGTATACCTCTCCTCAGAACGGCAAGGCTGAGCGGATGATTCGCACGACGAACGACGTCGTGCGCACCATTCTGATCTAGGCATCTCTGCCCCGCGCTTCTGGGCTGAGAGCCTCCACACTGCCACTTACTTGGTCAACCGTCTTCCGTCCACTGCTTCTCCTGCTCCCACTCCCCACCACGCTTTTTTCAGTACCCCTCCTCGCTACGACCACCTTCGGGTGTGCGTGTTACCCTAACACCTCCGCCACTGCTCCTCACAAGCTGGCGCCCCGCTCGACTCATTGTGTGTTCCACGGTTACTCCCCTGACCACAAGGGGTACTGATGCTTTGACCTCACCTCTCGCCACATCCTGATCTCCCGACACATCGTCTTTGACGAGTCGGATTTCCCCTACTCCACTTCCTCCACTCCTTCTCCTGACCTGGAGTCTCTGTTTCCGACTGACCCGGTGGTTCAGCCACCGTTACCTGTTTGTCCTTTCCCTGCAGGTTTTTCCAGCACACCGGCACCGCTTCCGGTGATCCCTGCTGCGCCGAGCGCGGCCCCGGTGCCCGCGGTCGCACTACGCACGGCCCCCGGACCTCCGGTCGTGCCGCAAGCGGACCCGGTGTCTCCTGCTGCGCCACGCGCGGCCCCGGTGCCTTCCCCTGCACCTGCGCGGTACGCTCAGCCGGTGCAGGTGTACCGGTGTCGTTCGGCGCCGACACTGGCGCCGCAGCGGTACGCTCAGCCGGTACAGGTGTACCGGCATCGTTCGGCACTGACATCGGCTCCGCCTCCTGCTCCGGAGGCTCCTTCGATGCCTACACCGGAGCCGTCGCCGCCGCCTCCTCTAGCTCTCTCTCAAGCCGAGCCGGAGGTGTACCACTCGCCAGTCATCCATCGGGATCCTCGGCGTATCCATCCCATGGTGACTCGGCGGATGGCGTCTCAGGCCGCGACTCTCTCCGCCACCGAGGGAGAGCCGCGGGTCTCTCCGGTACCCTCCTCTGTTCGCGACACCTTGGCGGATACTCACTGGCGTCGCGCGATGGAAGAGGAGTACGCGGTTCTTCTTGCCAACTAGACGTGGGACCTCGTGACGCGTTCGTCTGGTTGCAATGTGGTGACCGGCAAGTGGATCTGGATGCATAAGCGTTGCGCTGATGGCACATTGGAGCGCTACAAGGCTCGCTGGGTTCTCCGGAAGTTCACTCAACGGCCTGGTGTGGACTATGATGAGACCTTCAGTGCAGTCGTGAAGCCCGCTACGGTGCGCACGGTCCTCTCGCTTGCGCTCTCGCGCTCTTGGCATGTGCACCAGCTGGACGTGAAGAATGTGTTTCTTCACGGCACTCTGTCAGAGACTGACTATTGCTCTCAGCCAGCGGGATTTGTGGACTCGAGTCGTCCGGATATGGTCTGCCGGCTCAACAAGTCTCTCTATGGTCTGAAGCAGGCTCCTCGGGCTTGGTATTCTCGGTTCACCACGTTCTTGCTGACATTGGGGTTCACCGAGGCCAAGTCTGACACGTCTCTCTTCATCTACCGCCATGAAGATGAGACTGCCTATCTGCTGCTCTATGTCGATGACATTGTGCTCACCGCCTCTAGTCAGCGATTGCTTCAGAGTGTCATCTCCTCTCTGCAATAGGAGTTTGCTATGAAGGATCTGGATAAGCTCCACCACTTCTTGGGCGTCACTGTTGAGCCCCGCCCGTATGGTCTTCTCCTTCACCAGCGGCAGTACGCCCTTGATATTCTGGAGCGGGCTGGAATGACTGATTGCAAGCCCTGCTCCACTCCTGTCGACACTCAGGCGAAGCTGTCTGCTGATCTGGGTGATCCGGTGGCTGATCCTACTGCCTACCGGAGTCTTGCCGGCGCTTTGCAGTACCTCACCTTCACCAGGCCGGACCTCACCCACGCGGTTCAGCAGGTCTGTCTCCATATGCATGATCCTCAGGAGTCACACCTTGCTGCGCTGAAACGTCTCCTCCGGTACGTCCGTGGCACTGTGGACCTCGGCCTGGTGCTTCACCGCTCGTCCTCTGCTGAGCTGGTTGTCTACACCGACGCTGGCTGGGCTGGTTGTCCGGACACTCGTCGCTCCACTTCCGGCTACGCTGTCTTCCTGGGCGGCAACCTGGTCTCCTGGTCGTTCAAGCAGCAGCCGGTTGTCTCCCGCTCCAGTGCCGAGGCGGAGTACCGTGCTGTCGCTAACGGTGTGACGGAGGCGTCCTGGCTACGACAGCTCTTGGCGGAGCTCAACAGCCCGCTCGCCAAGAGCACGCTCGTCTACTTCGACAATGTCAGCGCCGTGTATCTCTCCACCAATCCCGTCCAGCATCAGCGGACGAAGCACGTGGAGATTGACTTGCACTTCGTGCGCGACAGGGTCGCAATCGGCGATGTTCGGGTACTCCATGTCCCGACCACCTCCCAGTTTGCTGACATCTTCACCAAGGGACTACCCTCCTCGACTTTCTCGGAGTTTCGCTCCAGCCTCAACATAGCAGGTGGCTAGTTGTGGCTGGGGGGGGGGTATTTGCCCTTTGTACTTTCTTCTTGTCCAGTCTTGAACACCGCTGCGTCGGTAGTTCAGACTGCGGGGGGTGTTAGCTTTCTTGTTGTCCAGTCTTGAACACCGCTGCGCCGGTAGTTCAGACTGCGGGGGGGGGGGGGGGGTGTTGGTGTATATTGAGCCCATGTATAGAGGCCCATCTAGAGGAACGCTATATCCCACCCTTCTAGGGTTTGGAGGAATACAAACCATTATTCTCTCCTATTCTCCCTCTCTTACACTACATGCCTGTAGCTTTGATTTTTTTAATTAATATTATATCACCATTTTAATCTTTCTTCCAGAAATTCCAAAAGTAATTTCAGTAAAGCTAGAGTCTGGAAACCTGTTCTGAATTGAGATACTGAAAAAACACTAGTCTATGCAAAATTCATCAATGGGTCTTCATTCACTAAGAGTGTCAAATGAATGTATACCGCAAAAGTCATGTGAACTCACTTGTATTTATGTACATTTGTTGTAGGACAAAATCTTATGTACAATTGTAGTTGTGCCCTCCATTCTAGCACTATTTCTGATTTATATAGGCTAGTCGATTTTTTTCAAAATATCTACCTGCTAATACGATCACTTTACATCACACAGAACTGTACAAACTCTTAAATATATTCCTTATAGAAACTAAAGAAAAACATTGCCGAGATTATCTCCCACTTAAGTAAGATCGAGACGAGCCAGTGAAGGAGCAGAATTTGTGGACAACAATTGTGAATGCTCCCCTTCTTGCATGTTCTCAACAGGTTCGACATTCAGAAATGGAGGATCACTTAAGACAATCTCCAAATCATTCCTGTGGTTTCTTAGCAACTCCACCACCTTCCCCATTGTAGGCCTGTCATCAGAATTTGCTTGGGTGCATAGCAGTCCAATCTGCAGTATATGCATGACCTCATCCCTGATACTGTCTTCATAGATGCTTCGATCAACAATCATCTCAATTGTGTTGTCCTTGTAGTGTTTCCATACCTTGAATTTAAAAAGGGTATTCATATTAAACACATTATATGATAGTATATTAGTGGCTGACTGGAACTTGGCATGGTCAGGTAATAAAACTGTGTATTCATTCGAATAATAAATCATGATCATGTTAGACTAAAATTAAGCACCATATTCTCTGGACAATAGGTTACGTGATCAAGAAATCTTTGCTTGCAGTTGGTCAGCAACTCTGTGTAAGTAATTTTTTTTCTGTCATCGTTATGCTCACTTATAAATTGCATTGCATGTATTATAACATTTCATAGTTGCATAGGGATTTACTAGGGCTTCGTACACTTTTTTTGAGCTGATCACTTTATCTTTATCTTGAAGAGTGATGTTTTTCTAAGGTTAAATACATCTGTAGTCCTCTTTCCTTCAACAAAGATGCAAATTTGCATGCTTTGAGCAAAGTGCACTTTGATCCGGAAATCCATGTTTAGAACTTCCATATCTGAAAATGATTCCTGAGACACAGTACTATCAAAATGATTTAAGCATAACAACTAGGACAAGTGCTATCTCAGTCAAGGTTTTTCGTTTTTCCTACTGAAATACATCAACGAACATATTAGTACCTGCTCTACAGTCTCACCCAGAGGCAGAGCAAGGATTTTATTACACCTAGGACTGGAGTAATGTATATGAGACTAGATCCTACAATTCTTTGAACTTATCTTCAAATTTAATGAAGTTTTCATAGAGTGACACCTAAAGAAATAGCCCTAATTTTTAACACGCGGGAGAGTTGCATTTATATTAAGAAGAAACCCTAGTTGCCATAGCTCCGCCGCTGTACATGCCAATATGCTAGTATGAAGCTGCTATGACACAACTCTTTTGTCCAGATCATTACTATGCTATTTTTTTCTAACCATTAGATTTTGAAAGAACTTCAACATGTTTTTAGGATTAAACAGACTTAGATTGATTACAGAACTATGAGAACAAAAATTTCAAAAGTGAGGTTAGTAAGATCACAGTAGAACCTTCGTTAACAAGACCTGTCCTCCATGTGAACCATTTGAGCTGCTACATCTTTTCCCTGTTACAATCTCGAGAACAAGAACACCATAGCTGAAGACATCAGCCTTCTCTGTCAGATGACCATGCACTATGTATTCAGGAGCCATGTAGCCTCTGCAAGAAACTTGGTTTGTGAGTTTAAAATCTCAGATTGCACTGTTGCCAGACAGGACAATGAAATGAATGATTCTGTGAGATCCTTGGCTGTAAATATGGAAAAAGGATCTTACAATGTTCCAGCAACACCAGTAGTAAGATGAGTAACATCTTCTCCAAAAGCTCTTGCAAGGCCAAAATCTGTTATTTTGGGCTTCAACTTATCGTCCAACAGAATATTACTAGCTTTGATGTCTCGGTGGATAATCCGTGTTTCTGACTCCTCATGGAGATAAGAAAGTCCCTCGGCAATGCCTTGAATGATATCGACCCTGATATCCCAGGTTAAATTTCTTCTACGACTTGTATCTGAGAGAATGATACAAGATAATTAGTTATTGTAATTTTGAAATGCCACTGTAATCTTCTATAGAAAACAGCAAAAGCAGAAGAGCATGTTCTAAGCAGGACATCGAACAATCAGATGAATTATTTTATATCAAAACATGAAGGAGAATAGCTTATTCAAATATGAATTATGCTATCTACTTATTTTATTTTTTAATATTAATATGCGAAGAAGGATAGCTTCCAAGTCAGCTAGCAATAGCTTCTGTAGCTTTTCCTGGACCTTGCCACGGAAGTCACAATTTAGAAGATTGGCAAGAAGAGACCTTGTAGGCAGACAAGTCAAATTGTGAGTGAAATCTATTATTACATGGGTGATAAGAATGACAAAATTCCCTTTAGAACCATCAAACAAGATACTACCGCACCCGCAAAAAAAAAACAAGATACTACCGAAAATAATTTCGATCCACGAGTTGAAAAATTCTAAGCCAATGGTAGTCATTTTTTATCATATTTTGGCACTGTTTGAAGAATGGTACCCAAAAATAATAAAAAAAACAATAGTGAGAGACAGAACCACAGTGTGATCTTACCAAACAAGAAGAGATCAAGGCTCTTGTTGAAGTAGTATTCATAAACAAGCAAACTCTCTGGACCATTCATGCTGCAGCCAAGCAACTTAACTAGATTCTTATGACGAACTTGACTTATTAGGTCGACTTCATTGAAAAACTGATCAACCCACTGCCGCGTATTTAGGAATAGTCTCTTGACAGCTACTTCCTTACCATCCAGAAGAACAGCCTACAGATTTGGGATCAATATGTGTTCATGTTTCTTTTTTAACTCATTGCTGACGAAGTCAAACTAAGATTTCAGAACTTTTTATACCTTGTATACAGCTCCGTAGCTTCCTTGACCAAGTTTATTTGATGGATCAAAATAATTTGTTGCTTTTCTTAACTCTTCATATTTGAAATTCAAACTAGATTGTGCAATTCTCACGGAGAGTCCATCTCCATACATATCTGTAGTCAGTTACAAGATATATCAAGAAGAAAATCCACTGAACAGTGAAGACCAAACATTTTTAAACCTCAAACTGACCTATAAATGAGTTGCATCCATTTTTTCTCCTGAGAGTTCTTTTCTTCCATGCCAGAAAAGCAATAATGAGGACAACTGCAAAAGCACCAAGAAAGGAACCCACCAATATCCAAGCGACACCATTGTTTCCTGCATATTAAAGATAGGCAATTTTCAGCAAAAAAAAACAAAAAAGAATGAAAAGAGCAGCAGTACAATAAGGTTAGGAGGGCACTGTTGTGCTGTGTCATTAGTCAAATCAAGAAAATGTCCAGAAAAAAGTAACAACAAGATAAATAAGAACTGGTCATGGGTGAGAAACTGTCCATTTTTTCTTTATCAAAAGAAAATGAGGGTTTCACTTTGGTCAATGGACGAACAATGATATGTAATGTAACAAGACTATTCAATACATATGCACTGACGTTGTGGTAACTTTGTTGGCTTTCTTTCTAGCTCAGTATACCACCTAAACTATTGTTTCAACAGAGACACTGCTTAACGCCTTCATGGTACCAGTGAGAAAACCGGCAAATGCTTTGGTCAAAGGTGATCCAAAACAGGTCTGTTAGTTGCTGGTTTTGATAACATTCCCTGAATTCTAGTAGACCCCAAAAGTGAAACATCTTTTGTTTAGTTATTCCTACACTTGCAGTCAACAAAGTGAGGTTGACTAACCATGGTGGAAACAAACATTCCTTCCGCTTAATCTATTTCAACAGGCCATACAGAATAACTGAATAATGTGATCAGCCACTGAATATAGTCAAAATTGGGTGGCATTGAATTAAATTCAGCAACACTCGTCAGGCATGAAAAGGTCAAAAAAGCATGTCCTAGGGGAATTCTAAGCGAACCCTAGCAGAGCGGAGCAGCCAAACCATTGAACATTGCGATCTGCAGATTTGAAATGTCATACCTGACGAGCCCAAGCCTGTTGTGGTAACTTTGTTGGCTTTGTTTCTAGCTCAGTGTATAATAAAAAAATGTTTTAACAGAGACATTGCCTAACATATTTGCTAGCTAGTAGCTGGTTTTGATAACATTCCCTACAGTCTAGTAGAGCCAAAAGTGAAATATCTCTGGATTTATCCATTCCAACACTTGCAATCAAGAAAGTGTGGTTGACTAACCGTGATTTGAACAAGCATTCCTTCAATTTATTTCAACGACACAGGAGTATTGAATAACGCAATCAGCCGCTGAATAAAGTCAAAATTCAGCAGCATCGAATTGAATTCGTCAACACTGGGGCGTGAAAAGGTCAAGAAAATATCCCCTAGAGAGGAGCATGCAATTCCAAGCATACCGTAGCAGAGCAGAGCAGCCAAACCATTGAATGAAGTGGTTTGCGTATTTGAATTGTCGTACCTGACGAACTCGAGCCCGCCGTGGCGTTGACATTCCAGAAGCGCCGCGTGGAGTAGCGGAGGTAACAGCCGGCAAAGAGCGCGCGGCCCTCCGTCGCCGGCGCGCACGGCGCGACGGCGCCGGACGCGGCGCGGAGGCACTGAGCGCACGCGGTGGCGTTGAGGCTCTCCCAGCACTGCGCGAGCGCGAACGCCGTGGCGCCGCCAGACGCCGCCGACCCGGCCCCGAAACCCAGGCTCCCCGGCGCCACCGCGGCCGCGGTGACGTTCGCCAGCGCGGTGCGCACGGCGGCCGCGAACGCCCGCGGGCCGGCGGCGCCCGTGTAGTTCCCCCCCTCCGCGGCGGAGCTGCAGACGGCGGCGTCCGCGGCGGCGTCGAGGGCCTCCCCGAAGAATGAGTAGTTTCCGTACCTCCCGAAGCAGCCGTCGAGGTAGAGCCGGCCCCCGACGCGCGGGTAGCACTTGGGGAGCAGCGAGCGCACCTCGGCGAAGCAGAGCTTGCAGTCGACGGGGGAGAGGTCGCGCATGCACTGGCCGAGGCCGAAGACGGTGTTGGGTCCCCCCGAGCCGCCGACGGCGGAGGTGCCGAAGCCGTGCGCGCTGACGTTGGTGTTAAGGTCGTCCATGGCGGGCACGAAGTTGTCGGCCAGCGCGGAGGCGGAGACGGCCGTGCCGGGCGCGCAGGCCTGCCCCGCCACGGACGCGCGCGGGTCGGCGGACGCCGCGGGGCAGAGCGCGAGGATGACGGCGAGGACGAGCGCGACGGGGGCCTCGGGCGGCGGCGCCATGGCTCGAAACGGGACGACTGGTCGCGGACGCGGCGTGCCGGGTGGGTGCGGAACGGCGCGGGGTATTCTTTATGGGAGGAGACGATTGGCTGGGCTCGTGCGCGACCGGACCTGGACCCGCCGGAATGGACGGGGGCGGCCGGGCGGGGATGGTGAGGTTGGCTAGTGGGAGTTGGACACGTCAAGGGCGCGGGCGAGCTGAGTTGGAGAGGTGGATGTGGATGTCGCCGTCGCCGTCGCGCGCGCAGAAAGTCCTCCGGGCGGCGGAGCGCGGCGGAGTGAACGTGATCGAACGCACCGGCGGCGGCTGCGTGCCGTTGCCGACCTGCGCGGGCGCGCCGGGCCAATTAATGAGGTGCGACGGGGGATCGTCGGGCGCCACCGTGACGGCGTCAGCGTGGGTCCACCAGGGTTCAACTTTCCGGCGGAAAACCGCCGGAAAACCGGAAAATTTTCCGTTTTCGCTAGTAGCCGGGAAATGGAATTCCGGTATTTTTCGCCATTTTTCGTTTTCAAATTTAAAAATTCAAAAATATTTGTAAAAAATTGGGAAAAAATATGATAAAAAACTAGGTGTTCTTCTGAGCAAATAGGACTAGAACACACTCAAATCTAAGATCATTTGCTAGACTAAAATTAACATTTGAAACCGTAATTTGAATGACTCGTCATTTCATGTGCAAAAATTTGTTTTCTCCCCTCGACTTCAACTAGACTTTGGTGTATCATGATATTGGTGAGGTACCTATTCAATTTCATATGCATACCTACAACTAGGATGATGATCAATCGGCCGGCCCGGGTGGACTATACTCTCATCAGTAGACTAGTAGATCTGGTTTCCTCGTGCTGTCCAATTAGGCTCGTCGTCAATCTTGCTTCGCTTTTGCCTTTTGCATCTGCTTTTATATTATCATCTAGCAGCTCTTTTCTTTTGTATGTAGCGGTGAGATCGAATGAGATGGCAGCTAAAGCCCTCTGTCTGCTGTAGTCTATTATTCTTAACCAGGCCCTCGATCTGGCTCTTCTTCTAGCTTTGTAGCCGGTAACTGTGGAGACTTGGGAGTTTTTTTTTTTGAAGTTGTGGCCATTGCTGATACGTGTTAAATTCCATTGGCAATTCTTCTCCATTGGCAACTGCAGATTAAGTCAGTTGTGGCCTTTGATCTGCCCCCACTTCGTGGAAGAAAGCTTTGCATTGCAATAGTAGGTCGGTGACTGTAACCTTGATTCCAGTGAATTTCCTCCGACGCCATTCCAGTCCCGAGGATAAGAAGAGAAGGTCAAATTCTTGCATCCACAGCATGCATGTGACCAAAATCTTAGGCCACAAGAGAATTGTCACCATCTATAGAGCAGGGGAAAACTTTCCGTTGGAAAACTGCCGGAAAACACACCTTTCAGAATGCTTTAACAATTCTCTATACAAATTGAATCAAACAAAAAATTCAAACACTGTCACATGAATTGATAACCAATTCAAATCATGTTTGTCCTGGATTTAAAACAACTTTCAATTGGATCAACTAATGTCCCTAAAAATTTATAGGAATATCCGCCATAACAAGAATAATAAAAGTCCAGTTGAGGCCTAAGAGAGAAAATGAAAGTTGTCACATGAAATGACAAGACTTTTAATTGGTAGTTTTTGAAATAATTAAATAACTTTCAAACCATTGCTCAAATGAAAAAGTTCCTGAAACAAAAGTTGTAGATCTCGAAAAACTGAACAAAGTTGGTATTCAAAAGTTTTTCATTTGACCTCGGGAACAGTAGGAAAATCACAACTGACATCATTTTCCGGTCGAAATCACCGAAATTTCGGTCCAAATCACCGAAATTTCGGTCGGAATTCACCGAAATTTCGTTTTTTGAATTTGAATTCCCTTTCCGTTCGGAATTAGCGAATTTCGGCGAAATTTCGGCCGAAATTTCGTTTCCGGCAAACGGCGGGATTCGGAAAAAAAAACGAAAAGGTGAACCCTGGGGTCCACCCGCCGCCGTGGTTGGGTTCCCGATACCACTGCAGCGCAGGTCACCCAACGTCACGTGGCAAAAAGAATAGGTGACCCGTGGCAGCTGATCCGTTCGCGCTTATGATTGGAGCGCGCCTCCGTGGCGCGGGGTGGGAACCTCGCCGCCGGCGTGCCACGCCGGCCGCCGGCCTCACCAACCGCTGCCCGCAGCCGCTGTCCGCGCGCGCCACCTGTGGCGGTAGGTCACCACCCAACGTCTACCCGCGAGGGGAAGATGGAGCTCAAAGACGTTGGCACGTTTAGTTTCGTGTTGGTGACACAGAATCGCGCCAACACACTCGAATGCGCTAAAACGCGCAGGAGATTGTCAAAACGATCTGAACCAGCGATGCCCTGGTGGACCGATGTGACCGGTTCCACAGACCGGTCTGACCGGTGTGGAGCAGAGAACCGCGAAGACCTAGAAATGCGAGTTCGGGAGTGACCTCGTCGGAGCTTGCGCGGCTAGGGTTGCTCTGAGGTCGGCAGGCCACTCAGAACGTCTTCAAACGTCGTCGAGACGAAGGAAGAAAGCAATTTAGGGGTGGAAAAGAATACGGTTTGAGAGATAAAAAATAATGCGATATTTTGATTGATTCGATTGGGAATACCTCAATCGGTCTTAGCCTTTATATTTATAGGCCGGGGAAGTCGTACCCCTCTCCAAGTCGGTTTATACAAGAATTTCCAAAATAAAACAAAGCCTACTCGGATTACAACTGGACAGACCGGTCTGACCGGTCGGCCCGACCGGTCAAACCGGCCGGCCTCTAAACTGCCAGAATTGGCTGTCAACATATGCCCCCTTACTTTTTGGTGAGTTTCACAAGCCAAAAAGCAAGAACTATCCTGATGTACATGTTTTATACAGAGCATACAAATCTAAAAATAAAACTAAGTGCGATATCCAATACCGGCCATCTTCGTCCTCATGCACTTTGCCATACGCTAGGATATAACTTCTTCAAGTACCTCCCATTGATAGCTCTTGATAGACGCTCACCTTGCACCGTCTCCATCATATACGAATTACCGGGGATAACTTTAATAATCTTGTATGGACCCTCCCTACTTGGCGAACATTTGCCAAACTTATTGCTTTTCATCCCAAGAGGCAAAATTGTCTTCCAAATCAGATCCCCAACCTGAAAAGATTTAAATTTTACATTTTTATTGTAAGCTCTGGCCACCCGAAGCTTGTCTTTCTCAATCTTCTTCAAATCCTTCAAACGCTTGTCGGTCACCTCATCAATATTTACCAATTATGGTAATCAACAGCAGAGAGGTCATTTTGCTTTGCCAATCTATATGCATCCAGATTTTCCTCAACGGGTAAAACGACATCTTGACCATACACAAGCTCAAAAGGAGTAACCTTAGAAGCACCATGTCTAGATATACGATGAGCCCACAATGCTTCGGATAAGACTTCATGCCACCTCTTAGAATTTTCTTCTATCTTCTTTTTGACAAGTTTGATCAAAATCTTATTACTAGACTCGGCCTGTCCATTGGCCTGAGCATAGTATGTAGATGAATTGAGCAACTTAATCTTGTAAGATTCGGCAAAGGCACGCACCTCTTTTGATATAAATGAAGAACCTTGATCCGTTGTCAAAGTTTGTGGAATGCCGAATCTATGAATAATATGCTCAGTAATAAACTCAATTACCTCCTTATGTGTCATATTCTTCAAAGGAACCGCTTCAGTCCATTTAGTGAAATAATTCGTATCAACCAACACAAAGTGATGCGCCTTTGAAGATGAAGGATTAATTTGTCCAATGAAATCCAACCCCCAACCTCGGAACGACCATGGTTTAATAATAGGATGCATCATCGCAGCAGGCACCAATTGCAAATCACCAAACCGCTGACATTCTTCACATCCTTTATAGTACTTGAAACAATCGGATAGCATGGTGGGCCAATAGAAACCGGCTCTTCTAAGTAACCACTTCATCTTGGGAGCCGATTGATGAGTACCACAAATACCTTTATGAACCTCACCCATAGCAACCCGGCTGGATCCGAGTCTAAACACTTGAGAAGCAAATCTTCGGCAGTTCGACGATAAAGTTAATCATCAATTAAAACGTACTTGAAAGCCAAACGCCGAATATTTCTCTCTGCACCACGAACAGGATCTCTCAAATACGATATAAGAGGAACCCTCCAATCCTGGGCTTCGGCCGAGACAATTGAATCATCTTTTTTGGCCGAATCAGAACCAGCAGCTGCATCACCGGTCAGACCGGTCTGGGCGGTCAGAACGATCTCGCTGACCGATCGGACCGGTGCGCCCAGAATCAGACACTCGGCTTTCGTTTGCATCGGCTTGCGAATATCAAAATATTTTTTTGTAACATTATAGCCAGATGCTTGCTGAGCCAGAGTATTTGCCTTCCCATTCTCTTCCCTCGGAATATGTTTGATAATAAATTCATCAAAGGAAGAAATAATATCGAGGCATTTATCAAGATATGCATTTAGAGAACCATTATAGCACTGGCATTCCTTAGATACTTGCTGCACCACCAGAAGAGAATATCTAAAGGCTTCAACATGCTTCACGCCCATGGATTGCAAGAATTCCAAGCCAAATAGAAGAGCCTCATATTCAACTTGGTTATTTGTGCACTTTTCTTCCAATCGGTTTGAAAATACAAAAACAGCACCATTCGGAGAAATAAGAACAGCACCAATCCCTTCACCATCATCACAAACCGATCCATCAAAGTACAACTTCCATTGTGTGCAAGTAATATAGCCGACTTCTAGATCATGCTTGTCATTAATCCGATGCTCAACAATAAAATCCGCTACAATTTGGTCTCTCATAGATTTTAAAGGTTCACAAGCCAAATCATATTCAACCAAAGCATAAGCCCACTTGCCGATTCTACCACTCAGAATCAGTTTTTGTAACATATGTTTGATCACATCGGTTTGACATACTACTAAGTAAGTATTAGATAGTAGATAATGCCTTAATTTGGTACAAGCATAATAAAGAGACAAACACAACTTCTCAATAAATGTATACCTCGTCTCCGCATCAATAAGTCGTCGGCTTAAATATGTAATGATATACTCTTTCCCTTCGGTTTCTTAAGTCAAAACAGCCCCAATAACTGTCGGGTACCACGATTAGGGACACCCTAATCGGGGTACTAAGATCGCTCTAAAAACGCAAAACACCTGTTAAAACAACTGGGCCCACGAAGGCCCACGACCTGCTTCCTACTCGGGAAAAGGGAAAGGACTCAAAGAAGCCCAGCGTGCGGCCCATTCACATTCCCCTCGAACCCACGAAACGATCTCCGCCTCGCTCGAGGGTCCCTCTCGGGCCCGCTGGACAATCTCCGCCTCGCTCGAGGGTAGCGGATCTACCCTCGAGCGGGTGACTCATCTCCGCATCGCTCGAGGGTCCCCGTCGGGATCCCTCGACTGCACTCCGCATCTCCGCCTCGCTCGAGGGTAGCGAATCTACCCTCGAGCGGGTAGCTCATCTTCGCCTCGCTCGAGGCCACCCCTCGGCACAAGGGACAAACAACCTCGCCGCCCAACTGCTCGCCGTACGAAGGCAAAAGCCAGCCACTCCGCCACGGCTCAAAGGACGGGCGGCGTCAGGCCGCCACTCCCACAGTGGATGTGACCGGGGTCCCATCCGCTGACTCCAGTCGCCATTCCACCATCCCGGATGCTGTAGCAGTGCCTTGGGACCTGCAACACGGGACAAGACAGGCTCGGCACTGCTCCTGTTACTGTTCTGCCGACTCCGACCATTCGGACTCACCTCCCGCTGGGGAAGGGGTCCGGTAACGTCACGTGTCCTTCCGGGAGGGGCGCCCAGTACAAGATGGACGGAGTCCTGGACCTTTCCCTTCAGGGGTCCAGGACTTCCACGTGTCCCCCGGATCTTCTAGTGTGCACACCCACACTCCGACCAGGGGGTCCGGGGCCGTCGCGCCACCACTACCGCTGGAGTGTCCAGAACCCTAGTTCGCAGGGCCCACTGCACACCACCACCACGCCGCCTGAAGGGACACTGCAGGACGACTGGTGCGATCTTCGCAGGGCCAAGGACAACATCCACGACGACTGCGCCGCGCGCCGCCTTCCCACAGTGTATTTCCTACAGTGTTCGACCACTGTACCCCGCGATTCAGGGGAAAACGACGACTTTCATGCCCCACTCATGCACACCGCCCCTCCTTGTGACTATAAAAGGAGGAGGCGGGCTCCCCTTACCCAGGTCGAAACGCTGGACTCTGGCTGGACCTTCTCTGGTTTCTCATTTCCAAGAGGACGTTCAGGGACTACTGAGCACTCATCTCAATCGACTCCACTCCTAGCAGAGACTTGGGAGCTTCCCTCCCTCTCTCGCCTCGCTTGTATCCCCTACTACAAGCACTCCGGGTGCAAGATAATACAGTGCCCTCGTACACACCCTTTGCTGGACGTACGGCCCTGCGGCCGGAACCAGGATAAACCGTGCGTTACTGTGATTGCCTCTTGCATCATCATCTGGAACGAGGAAACACGCAACATTTACTAGTTGGGATCCAGGCCCCCAGGTCGGGACACCGACAGTTGGCGCGCCAGGTAGGGCAGCCGCGTGATATTTTTCTCTCTTTTTCCCATTTGATCTCCAGGGATGGCGGGCAGATCCAACCCATACCCTATGGGTGCTTCGAATCCGCTCCCAGCGGGATTCGTGATCTGGATCGGGAGTCTCGAGTTCGGAGCGACTGGCAACGGTTACCTCATGCGGCTCCTCTCGCCCAGACGCAACCCCATCACCCCGACTTCGCCAGCCCAGCGCAACAGGCGCTCGGGCCAACGTTCGCGACAAGCACGCGCGGGGCGGCGTCGTGCGGCACGCCACAGCTCCCCCACGTGGGTCGAGGCTGGCATGTCGCAACTCAGCATCATGGCCAACGGGGCCACCGTTTCGTCATCACGTGCCCCAGCGCCATCTGCGCCGGCAACATCATTTACTGCGGCACCAGTGTCTCTCGGGGGGGGGGGGGCTCAACCTCGCCGTCGCCCTTCCCTTTTGGGATGCGCAACACCGCCGCTCGCACCTGCGCTTCGTCAACCAGCGCTAGCTTCATCGAGCATGAGGATCTGTCGGGTCATCGTCTCCGGTCGATTCGTAGCTTCATCGCGTCGTCCCCTGACGAATCCTACCCCGAGACGGCGAGCTCGATCGCCGACGACGTCAGCTTATTCATGAACAACTTCACGGCCGAGGAGGCCGAGGACTACTTTGGGGTTCATGACCCCGACGCTCTTCGCTCGTTCCAGTTGGCGACGGCTTACTGCCTCACCTGCTCCGAAGACTCCAGTGAGGGGGATTTCAATCCTTCCTGGGAGTGCTTCATGGCAGACCTCGCGGACGAGCAAAACGACAACGTCCCGAGCAACCACGAGGACGGCGGGGCGGACGCGCAGGCAAACTCACCGGTGGTGCCGCTTGCAGCCCCTTCTTCATCAAGCTCGGCAGCGCGACAAGCTCAGCTGGCACAGCTCAATGAGCTTCAAGCCAAGCTCGACGAGCAGCGTCAACAAACCCAGGAGCTGCGCGCCGCACTCGAGCAGCAGCGTACCGCGCGTGGCGCACATGCCCAGGCGGCGGGACGTGTTACCCGGGAGCGCATCATGGCCGACGACAACATCGACAAATCTCCGGAGCTGAAGACGGTGGGCGAGAAGCTCGTCGCTGCGGCTTACCTACTCCAAGCTATGCCCGAGACATCGACACCTTCGGGCCGCAACCTGCGCCGCGAGGCACAGGAGCTCATCGAGCAAGCTGCTGTGCAGCAGGCCGAGAGTTCTGCGTCTCGAATGCGCTCGAAGGCCCCGGAGCAGCCTGGTGGGACTGCGCACCAGGACTGCGAAGTTTCTGTGCACACACCACCAGCACGGAAGGGCAAGACAGTCGTAGCACCCGGCGCGAGGGCACCCTCGGTGCACGAGCGCATCAGAAGAGTTCCCGTAAGGGAGCGAATCCGCGACACTCGCGGGCACGCCGGCGACGGCGACGCCCGCAACGTCATCGATGACAGGAGGTACACCCCTCGACGGGGTGGACGCTTCGACCCCGAGCACGACAGGGGTGAGTCACCGGAGCCTCCGAGCACCCGGGTGTTCAGCCGGGAGATTCGAACAGCATCTTTTCCCCCGCGCTTTCGACAACCCAACACCCTCGTCAAGTACTCGGGCGAGACTGATCCAGCTAGGCGGTGCGACGGAGGACGCGGTCATCATCCGCAACCTTCCTCTTCATCTCACTGACGCCACACGAACATGGCTCGAGCACCTGCCTGCGGATCAGATCCACGACTGGGCCGACTTGGTCCATTTCTTCGTGGGCAATTTACAGGGCACGTACGTACGCCCTGGGAACTCCTAGGATCTCAAAGGGTGTCGTCAGAAGCCCCGCGAGTCCCTGCGTGACTACGTGCGACGCTTCTCCAAGCAGTGCACCGAGCTCCCCAGCGTCACCCACGTCGAGGTCATTAACGCTTTCCTCGAGGGTACGACGTGCAGAAACCTGGTGCATGAGCTCGCGAGAAGCCAACCCGTCAGCACAAATGAGTTGTTCGACGCTGCCACCAACTACGCCGCCGGTGAGGAGGCTGTTGGTGCTATCTTCGACGACAAATCGAGCAAGCGCAAGGACGATGCGCCTGTGGAGGGCAGCAACGTCAAGCCCAACAACCCCGCCAAGAAAACCGAAGCGGGGGAGGAAGGGAAAGAAGCCGGTCCCACCGAACCAGCACGGGTCGGGGCAGGCAGAGGACTCCGAGGAGGCCTTCGCCGCCGCCCCAGACCGCAAAGGACCTCGAGGCCCCCCTCGAGGTGGTGGTGGCCAATTCGACGACATGCTTAAGAAGCCATGCCCTTACCATAAGGGCCCGGTCAATCATACCCTCGAGCAGTGCGAAATGCTCAAGAAATACTACAATCGCGTCGCGCATCGCGACGAAGACAAGAAGAAGGATGCTGGCGACAAAGGTGGAGATGACGAGGTCCCCCCGGTGGAGAACGCCTTCTTCATCTTTGGAGGAGCAATGACGAATATGACTTCCCGGCAGCGCAAGCGTGAGCACCGTGAGGTCTTCTCCGTCACCAAAGCCACGCCATCCTACCTCGACTGGTCGAAGGATACCATCACCTTTGGCCGAGAGGACCACCCCGATTACGTCCCGCACCCGGGACGGTATCCGCTCGTTGTCGACCCTATCATCGGCAACACCCACTTCTCTAAGGTGCTCATGGACGGAGGCAGCAGCCTCAACATCATGTACGCCCACACCTTGGAGCTCATGGGGATCGGACTGGACAAGCTCCGCCCCAGCAAGTCGCCATTCCATGGCGTTGCGCCGGGGAAGCGAGTCCACCCCCTCGGCCAGATCGATCTGCCCGTCTGCTTCAGCACGGCAGCCAACTTTCGCAAGGAGGTACTCACTTTTGAGGTGGTGGGGTTTCGAGGATCCTACCATGCCATCCTTGGTCGTCCTTGCTACGCCAGGTTCATGGCCGTCCCCAACTACACCTACCTCAAGCTCAAAATGCCGGGTCCGAAGGGCGTCATCACCATCGGCTCTTCATTCGAGCACGCCTACGAGTGCGACGTTGAGTGCGTTGAGCGTGCGGAAGCTCAAGCGGAGGACGAGGCCCTCGCAGCCACCCTCGACAAAATGGCAAGCGAGGCCTTGGACTCCACGCACCGTCACGCTGGGAGCTTCGAACCCGCCGAGGGTATCAAGAAGGTGCCCCTCGATCCGAACCACTCCGACGACAAGGCGTTGCAGATCAGCGCCAACCTCGACGGCAAATAGGAAGTGGTGCTCGTCGATTTCCTCCGCGCCAACGCAGACATCTTTGCGTGGAGCCCCTCGGACATGCCTGGCATACCGAGGGAGGTCTCCGAGCAATCCCTTGATGTCCGACCCAACTCCGAACCGGTGAAGTAGCGCCTGCGACGCTTCGACGAGCTCAAGCGCCGGGCGATCGGCGAGGAGTTGCAGAAACTTCTGGCAGCCGAATTCATCAAAGAGGTATTCCATCCCGAGTGGCTAGCTAATCCAGTATTAGTGAAGAAAAAGAGTGGAAACTGGAGGATGCGTGTAGATTACACTAGTTTAAATAAGACATGTTCGAAGGTTCCCTTTCCTTTGCCACGAATCGATCAGATTGTAGATACTACTGCGGGATGTGAACTCCTATCCTTTCTTGATGCCTATTCCGGTTACCACCAAATCAAGATGAAAGAGTCCAACCAGCTCGCGACTTCTTTTATCACACCCTTCGGCATGTACTGCTACGTTACGATGCCCTTTGGCCTCAGAAACGCCGGAGCCACATACCAGCGGTGTATGCTCCACGTTTTCGGAGACCATCTCGGGCGGAGCGTAGAGGCATATGTCAATGATATCGTTGTAAAATCCAGGAAGGCGGACGACCTGGTTGCCAATCTCAAAATCGCGTTCGATTGCCTACGGGCCAAAGGGGTGAAACTCAACCCCGAAAAGTGCGTGTTCGGGGTGCCTCGAGGCATGCTTTTGGGTTTCATTGTCTCCCAGCGGGGCATCGAACCCAACCCTGATAAAGTCTCGGCCATCACTCGGATGGGACCGATCCGAGACCTAAAGGGGGTACAGAGGGTCATGGGATGCCTGGCGTCTCTTAGCCGGTTCATCTCGCGCCTCGGCGAGAAAGGCTTACCCCTGTATCGGCTCTTGAGAAAATCCGAGCGCTTCACGTGGACCCCCGAAGCTCAAGAAGCCCTCGAAAGGCTGAAGGCATCACTCACTCGTGCCCCTATTCTCACACCACCCAAGTGGTCAGCGCGGTGATCGTGGTCGAAAGACAAGAGGAGGGCCATGCATTGCCCGTCCAGCGGCCGGTGTATTACATCAGCGAGGTGTTGTCTGAAACTAAGACACGCTATCCTCAGATTCAGAAACTGCTCTACGCAGTGGTTCTGGATCGGCGTAAGCTGCACCACTACTTCGAGGCCCATCCCGTCACCATGGTCTCATCTTTTCCTTTAGGAAAGATAGCCCGCAACCGGGAAGCCGAGGGTAGAATCGCCAAATGGTCTGTGGAGCTGATGGGGGAAACTCTTACTTACGCCCCCCGCAAGGCGATCAAGTCCCAAATCTTGGTTGATTTCGTGGCCGAGTGGACGGACGTTCAGCTACCCCCACCACAGATCCAAGGCGAATGCTGGACCATGTTTTTCGACGGGTCGGTGATGAAAACCGGTGCCGGTGCCGGTCTCCTTTTCATCTCACCCCTCGGAGAGCATATGCGATACATGATACGCCTACACTTCCCAGCGTCAAACAACATGGCGGTGTGTGAGGCCCTTCTCAGTGGCCTTCGCATCGCCATACAGCTCGGCGTCAAATGCCTCGACGTACGCGGTGACTCTCAGCTTGTCGTCGACCAAGTAATGAAGGAGTCTAGCTGTCGCGACCCGAAGATGGAGGCGTACTGCAATGCAGTGCGTCGCCTCGAAGACAAATTCGACGGCCTAGAGCTCAATCATGTCCCGCGTAAGTACAACGAGGACGCCGACGAACTAGCGAAGATCGCGTCGGGGCGGACTACCATCCCCCCGAACATCTTCGCTCGAGACATCATCAAGCCCTCCGTCGAGTTCAAGGACCCGACGGAGTCAGGCCCCTCGTCCGCTGGGCCCTCCGGTGGGAACTCCCCGACGGACGAGGTCGAGCCCATGGAAATTGACTTCGAGACCACCTCTGCGGACGAGGCCGAAGCAATGGAAGTCGACGAGGCCTCCGCTTCGCGAGACTGGCGCGTCCAGTATCTAGACTGGATGATTCGAGGGAACCTACCCTCGAACCGCGCTCAGGCGCGGCGCCTCACCAGGCGGGCCAAGTCCTTCGTTCTGATCGACAACGAGCTACACAAGCGCAGCCCCTCGGGCATCCTGCAGCGATGCATCCCCATCCCCGAGGGCAAGGAGCTGATCCGCGACATCCATGCTGGCATTTGCGGCCATCACGCCGCGCCGCGCGCCCTCGTGGGTAACGCGTTTCGACAAGGCTTTTACTAGCCCACTGCGGTCGCCGACGCCACCGACGTTGTGCGGACCTGCGAGGGTTGCCAGTTCTATGCTCGAAAAACACACCTCCCGGCCCATGCTCTACAGACCATCCCCATCATGTGGCCATTCGCCGTGTGGGGACTAGACCTCGTCGGTCCGCTGAAAAAGGCGCCCGGGGGCTTCACCCACTTGCTGGTGGCGGTCGACAAGTTTTCCAAGTGGATCGAGGCTCGACCCATCGGCAAGATCAAATCCGAGCAAGCAGTTCTGTTCTTCACTGACATCGTCTTTAGGTTCGGGATCCCAAACTCGATCATCACCGACAACGGCACCCAGTTCACAGGCAAGAGATTCTTGGCGTTCTGCGACAGCTTCCACATACGTGTGGACTGGTCGGCTGTGGCACACCCACAGACGAACGAGCAAGTGGAGCGTGCCAATGGCATGATCCTCCAAGGACTAAAGCCAAGGATCTTCAACAAGCTGAACAAATTCGGCCGGAGGTGGCTCGCGGAGCTGCCCTCGGTCATTTGGAGCTTGAGGACGACCCCAAGCAGAGCTATGGGCTTTTCCCCGTTCTTCCTCGTTTATGGCGCCGAGACCATTCTCCCCACTGACTTGGAGTACGGATCGCCGAGGCTCAAGGCATACCAAGAGCAATGAAACCAGCGAGCTCACGAAGACTCGCTGGACCAAGTGGACGAGGCCCGAGACATGGCGCTCCTCCACTCTGCGCGCTACCAGCAGTCCTTACGAAGGTATCAAGCGCAGAGGGTCCGGCGCCGAGATCTCAACGAAGGGGACTTGGTGCTGAGGCTTCGACAGGACAGCAGGGGCCACCACAAGCTCTCACCTCCATGGGAAGGACCGTACATAATTGCCGAGGTGCTTAAACCCGGCACGTACAAGTTGGCAAACGAAAAAGGCGAAGTCCTCACCAACGCTTGGAATATACAATAGCTATGTCGCTTCTATCCTTAAAATTTCAAGCTATTCGTACATTGTTCGTACTCGCATTTTCAATTTCCTGAAATAATAAGGAAGTACGCTTTACTTATTGCTTTTTGGGAACCTTCCGGACCCTCGAGGGCTCGGGTGCACACGAACATTGAGGTACGCTCGGCTTTACCCTCCGCAAAGCCGAGCCTCCCTCGGGGGCTACTACGGGGGGAACCCCCGAACGTCCCCAAAAAGACGCCAGTGTTTTTCAAAAAATTTCCGTCTCGACCCTAAGCTTCTCGTATCCTTGGAAAAAAACGGACGCGAGGCGTAAGCAACTACAGTACGGGCCGGCCGAGTCATGGGGCCGCCTACGCCTCCGGGATACTGCACCCCCCTCACCACCCTACGCCTACGTTGCTTACGAACGCAAACTTCCTCGCAGATGTTTATCTAAGTCGCAAACAAAGAACACGGAAATAAAGTAAAGAAACATAGGCTCGAACGCACAAGGCCTCGACGGGCCACATAGTCAATTCAACGAAACAAAATCTCTTATATTCATAGGATGCGATTACAAAGCGTGACTATGATGTAAACACTAATCTATTTACATGGGCTCCGAGGCCAAGTTTTCCTACAGGCTATCATCCCCCCCTTGCGGGCCCTCAGGGGCGTCGAATTCGGCAATGGGAGGGATGTCTGCTTCAAGCTTGCCGGCGAGGACCGTGGCGAACTCCTCCGCGGCTGCATCGGCTTCGTCCATGATGGCCGACGCGGCGTCCGCATCCGCATCATCGGGAACGACGTACCCCGACGACACCCTCTGGAGATCCATGAGGTAATGCGTCGAGGCCACGGCGAGAGCCCACAGGACACCGAGACGGAAGGTGCTCTTGGCGTGTTCGGCGATCCGGCCGCCTAGCGCGCGCAGGCAGCTGATCACCGAACTGCCCGAGACGGCACCCTCCCCCTCGAGCTATTGACACACGCTCACGGCGGTCTGCTCCAGCTCAGCAAACTCCATCTGTGCCGCCGTGAGCGCGGTGTGGACCGCTTCCTTCGCCGCGGTCTCGTCCGCCACCTTCTGACTCAGCTCTGAGCAAAGGAAATCAACGTCAACTACGAAAAGAAACAAATCAACGAAAAACTCGAAGGTACTCACCCGTGATGTTCCTTTGCGCCTCCTCCCACTGGGCTCGGGCGGCCTCTTCGAGCGAGGACAAGGAGGCTTCCTTCTCTTTAAGGGTAGCCCCCATGTTCTGGAGGGCCACCTCCTTCTTCTCGAGGTCCTCGCCCTGTTCCCGGAGGGTGCCGGTGAGCGCAACCACGGCCACCTCTTTATGGAGGAGCTCGGCCTTCTACTGCTCGAGCGTTGTGCTGAGCCGCTGCAGCTCAGCGCTCTGCACCTCAGCCTCGCGAGCTCTCTCCTCGAGCGCCGTCTGAAGGCGTTGCAGCTCGGAAGCTTGCGCCTCGGCCTCCCAGGCCTTCTGCTCCGCTACCGCCCTCTGGGCATCCCGCTCATCGGCAACCCGCGCCAATTCCTCCTCCAGCGCCCGCTGACGCGCCCCCAGATCGGCCATTTTTGTGTTGGCGTCGATATTCTTGAGCACCAGCTCGGCGTTGTGTTGCCCGAGCTGGCTCATCTGGGAGTACAACCGGGTCATCTCGGCGCTCTTTTCGCGCGAGATTTCCCTCAGCTGCTGCAAAGGGGCAGGACGTGGGTGAAGACGTGTAAAAGCTAAAACCGAATCTGAGCAATTTTCGGGGGGGGGGGGGGGGGAGTATTTACCTGGCTGACCTGGTAATCCGCATCCTGGTGGAGCTGGAAGGCGTGGTTGAGGGCTTGCAAGATCTCCCGACCGACGCCCATCTGCTTGTTCCAGGCTTCCTCCTCCTCTTGCTCTTTGCGGAGGAACTCCGAGGGGACCCCGGACGGGATGATCGCCCCGAGATGGCCCCCCTCAGATGTCCCCGCCTCGAGCATGCCCGCGCCGGCCGACGTGAACTCGGCGATGTGCGTGGCGGCGCTTGCCGCAACAGCGGGGCCGATGTCCATCGAGTCCCCGTACTCCTCACTGCTGTAACACTCTAAGTGTCTGCACAGTAGTTGTGTATATTTTATATGCATCATGTCCTTGAATTGCTTGAAAAAGGACCTTTTTGTAATTATAAAAGGTTATATGTGTAATTATGATTTTATGCAAGGTCCTTTCTATAGTTATTTTTGAATATAGCTTTTGTGGAGGGTGTTTTTGCAAAATTTCAGTGCATTTATTGCATGGCAGCCAATTTTGTTTTTAAGTCTAATATTTGAAGTGAATTTGCATTGTAAAAGGCAAAATTCTTAGAATCCAAAATCTCTCTTATGTTTTCAAATTTAGCCCTATATCTTTTGGTCAAATAAATTTTTGCACAACATCAAAGTTGTAGATCTTGAAAAGTTGAACAACTTTCATGTTGGGCACTTTTTCATTTGAGCCCTATTTTGAAAGTTATCGCTGGTTTACAGACTAGTCCCTGGAATTTTCGGAAATTGCAAAATGACCCTTATCCCCTTCCCCCACCTCCCTGCTCTGTTTCTCGCCACCGCCCACCGACAGCGCTGGCGCCCACGCGTCGCGCCGCTCCTCCTCCCCCTCCTGTTGCCTCGCGCTAGAGCCCCCCGGCCGTGCCACGCGCGCCGCCGAGCCCAGAAGCGTCCGCGCCGCCGCCACCTCGCCGTCGCGCTGGCGAGCCCGTTGTAGAAGCCGCCACCCTCTTCTAGCGAGCGCCCGAGCACTACAAGAGCCCCAGAAATCCATTCCTCTCTCTCTTTTGCATTCCCCTCGCTCTCACACCGCAGAACGCTGCCGCCGCCCCGCTTGAACGCCGGCAAGCTCACCCCGCCGCGGAGCCGCCACTGCAGACCCAATCCGCCCGCGCTGACCCCTCCTTTAGCCGCGCCTCGACCTCGCGCAGCTCCCCAGCCCTTTTCCCTCGCCCAAACCCCACCGGAGCCACCCCGCCGCCGTGCTCCGAGCTCCACCGGCCGCCGCTCGCCGTGGACCGACCTCCTCCCGCCCTCATTTCGCGACCCAAGAGCATCCAGAGAACCGCCTCGACTTCCTCTCCGTTTTCCCCAACCTACCCCTCGCCGCCGGTGGGCCCCTCGCCGGGATTTGGCCGGTCAACCGTCGCCTCCCCCTCTAACCCGGCCCAGGGACCTCGGGTTTAGAATTCCAGAAACTTCGGGGGGTTCTTTGAATAGCCAGAGACTCAGATGAATAGTGCCTTTAGGGACTTGTTTGTTATGTTTTGCTGTGAACTTTGAAATTCAATATCAATTCGTAGAAAATTCATAAAATAGCAAATCTTGATGCTTTGGAATCCTCTTGAAGAGATCTATGCAGTAGGATCATAATATGTTAGGCTTTAGTTGCAAGTTTTTGCTGTAGATTTTGATTTGTGTTACTAGTGCATAAATATTAGTTGTTTTTATCTTTTTCTTAAATAATGTTTGAAGCCTTATCTTGCAATGAAATTTTATGGTGAATTACTCATATTAATTTAGTGTTTCTATAAAAATTTCGTGCTCAGTTCTTATGTGTAGATTTTTCTTTGATTTAATCCTTGTTTAGTAGACTTTAATCATGGAAAATAGTTTATGTTCGTAATAAATCATGAAAAGTTTTCTGCATGTTCTTATTGAGTATCTTAGCTTGTCCAGGATGTTTGAGCATCATTTAATGGCTAGATCATGAGCTAAAAATAAATCTTTCTAATCTGTTGTCTGTTTTGTTTATTTTCTCATAGTTATTTTTGTGCAGATAAAATAATGAAAAATTCACAGTAGCTAAATCATCTCTGTGTAGAATTACTGTAAGATTTTGAGCTTTTGTTTTGCTTTAGTTTGACTTGTACAATTCAAACTTGTTCTAGGTGTTGTCTGAATTAATGATTTGTTGTAAATAAATGGCTGCATGTCTTGGCATGATTTTTACAGGGTAGCTTAATATGTTCATGTTCTGTTTATGGTAATTTTTGCTAAATTTATTTCTGTTTGTGCTTTGAGTTGTTGTTTTATTAGCAAACCATGGCGTGCTTGTTATAAGAAACCACCCCCACTTGTTTATGAAGTTAGTCAACTTCATTTGTGCTGTTGATCATGATACCTTGTGTAGTTAGATTTGTTAGTTAACTACTCTATAAATGATTGCCCATGTGTGTTTATAATAATGTTCTTGCATTACATGTAGATACGACTGCCTTATCGGACGGGACGTACGAGCTGATCCCGGAGTCTGACGGAGGTGATCTCGAAGCTCAAGTAAACACTGCTGAACTAACTGAAGCCCCGGACCAAAGTTCGGAAGAGCCTAGGGCTGAAATAGTTAGCAACTACCGAGAAGGCAAGCCTCGGACATAACCTATATTTCAAATTATTATCACTTACTGTTATTTACTTGTGCATTTACAGTTCTTAGGATTTGAATTGAAACCCTAGATGCATGATCCTAGGAACCTATGTACTGAACACTAGACCTGAGTTCGACAACTTGCTAAGCTTATAGGACCGGTAAAAGTCGAGTGATTGCCTGTCACTCGCGAGCTTTATAGGAATTGTTTTGTTTACTTCCTGTTATCAATGTAAGGACGACAGACGGGGTTGTGTTCGATAACATGACCTTATGTGAGACCCCGTCTGTGTTGATGAACTTGTTAAGGTCGCGGTGTGTGGTAGCGTCGGTTATGTTTTTGAAAGTACTAGCCACATGACATAAATATGGTACGCGGCAAGCCTAGTAGCCGATTGGACCGGGGAGTGGATATACCTCCCACTCTATCTTAGGGATAGGTTTTATTTTTATGTTGCGCAACACTACGACTTCTAGGGACAAGGTTCGGTCTTGGAGCCCTATAGTCGGGGAGAGTGGCACTATCCACAAGCCGGAAAGAAAGGTCAACGGTTGTTTGGAAACGACCCGACGGTGTTCCAAACGTGTGTGTTAGGTTTGTCTAGCCAGGTTGAATTTCGGTTCAGAATCGTCCGCCTCTCATGATGAAATGAGACTGCTTGATCCCTTTGCCACACAGAGTAATAAGAGCAACAATATTATTTATCAATTTTGATGGTTGCTTAGTTTTCTACCATGATTGGATAGTAGATGCTTACATAGAATGGTTAATCAACTAGAATCTTGAAAGCTAAAACTTGAAAGTAAGGACATACTCTTTATTGCTTTTCAGCAAAAGGAAAACCAGAGCCTCACAGAACCTTGCATAGTCTAGCTACAGTAGGTTAAGTAGACCCGTGGACGGTTAAGTCTTGCTGAGTATTAGAGTACTCAGCCTTGCTGTTGAAACCCTTTTTCAGGTATGAGTTTTGAGGATCAGATCGCCCATGCTCTTTGCCTCCTGGCTGGTCCGCAGAGTGGGACACGTCTTCGACCGGCAATGACTATGATGAATGATACCATGCTTGGGCTAGCCTGGTGTCCTTTTGCGACGTGTTGTAGCCGTCGTGTTTTATCTTTCGCTGTCTAAACTCTGAACTTATAGTTATGGCTTGTATAACTGCTTTACTTAAGTTGGTTTTATAATAATGGTTTGAACTGGTTTGTAATCACTACTGAAACTGCCTGTGTTGTAAAATTTGTGGTTGTAATATCTCTAGACTCGCCTTCGTGCGGGGTATGCTTGTTCGATCCGAGAACCGGTGGTTGTATCGGGACGTTACCCGACAGACCAAGAATTGTTCCGTTTGAAGTGCGTTTGAGCTGGTGTTGCCTTTATGGTGATGGCCTGCGCACTTGAGCCGGGATAATTTAGGCGGTTCTGCCACAGCACTGCTATCCGGCAGCTCCACCACCGCCGTCGCGCCCCCCTGCGCCGTTGGCACAGGCACTACCGTGACAGTACCCTCGTCCTGGACCTCCGTGGGCCCCGGGACGGGGGCTCCTTCTACCGTCGGCGCCTCTTGCGCCGCCTCCTCCTCCACGACGCCCTCGCCCTCGGCCCTCGAGGGCTCGGGGACGAGGGTGTCCTCCTCTGCTTGGCCGGCGGGGCGCTCCTGCGCGCCCCCGCCAGTTTCTCCCTCCGTATCCGGTCAGGCGGCACTCGCCGCGTCACCCCGACCGGCCTCGACTTCTGCGGTTGCCAGGGTGGCGCCGTCCACGCCGCCCTGACCGACCTCCTCGGCATCGGCAGCCTGAGCAGCCGCTTCGGCACCGCTCTGGCCGGCGTCACTCTGAACGACGTCACCCTCCTCCTGTGCCCGAGCTTGCTGCGCGGCCTGGGCCCCTCGAGCCATGGCCTCCCGTAGCCTCGCGGCCGCCGCCTCGAGATCCACGGCAGGCAGGGGCTGCGGCGCCGTGTGCGGCGTGTTGCGTGCCCCGGTCTTGAGAGCCTTGGCCGGGGCAAGCTACACTGCATCTTTGGGGACGGCCCCGGGGCTGGAAATCAAGAGATGCGAGTTGAGGACAACAGGATCGAGAAATCCACCAAACACGTGACAAAAATGAAATCCAAAATACTTACCCAGATCGAGCGCTCATGCTCCGCTTCCTCGCGGCGCTTCTTCGAGCCTGGGGCATCGTGCTGTCCCTCAAAGACTGCCCTGAGGGCGCCCCCCTCGTGTCAGCCCGGTGGCTCGAGGCTGTGTTTGAAGTGCGTTTGAGCTGGTGTTGCCTTTATGGTGATGGCCTGCGCACTTGAGCCGGGATAATTTAGGCGGTTCTGCCACAGCTGGTATCAGAGCTGCAAGTGTACACCAGTGGTGTTGGAACCTTAAAAATCGTTTTCTGTATAAAATTGGAACAACGAGGTATTTCGGAAAAAACTACGTTGGATTCGTTAAGGGTTGTGCCTAGAACGTGAAGTCCTAGGGGAGTTACGGGAATTACTAGGTGGCTATTTATGTATGGTTTATGTTATCTGACTTCCAGCACTTTACATTTTGTTAAACCATACTCACATGCAACTCTTAATTCCTGTAACGACGCACCTACGTTGAGGTAAGAAGGTAAGGATCCTTAGTCAGCTGAGGGAGTCTGACCTTTTCGTCGGTGATGCGAGCCGAACGCTGCCCTCAAGCAGTGGCTTACTTGAGGTGCTTCCAATATACTGACTATTAGTTGACTATATTGGAAGTAAAGTGTGCTCAGTCAGCTGAGAGAGTCTGACCTTCCCGTCAGCGATGCGAACCGAATGCTGCGCTCAAGCAGTGACCTACTTGAGCTTCTGCCAATATACCAATCTCGGTCGGCTATATTGGGAGTAAAGGAACTCGTGAATACGCCACTGAGTAGCGTATGTTAACGTTGGCCATACGGCGGAAATTGTATGGCTGCCGCTTCTATAGTGAGCGGTAATGTATGGGGACGCTTTCATGAGTGCTGGCATGAAATGTTCATTGGATATATATATATATATGTTCTGTTAATCTTCTGCAGGTACACTAACCGCGATTCGATAAGTTAAGAACGGTTAGAATGTATCGACTAGCTATATAGGGAGAGCCGTATTTATGTTATGCTACCATGCTAACCACGTAAGCCCAACGATAGTTGGCAATTGTTTATTTTGTGAGGACGGTTAGGACGTGCATGCATATTTGGTTGATGTTTGTTGGTTCCTAGTTTTTGAATTTGTTACATGAGCTTTTTAAGGAATTCCTAGTATGAATCCTCATAGATAAGTGCTAGTGTGCTTAAACCATAAGTGAGTTAATTTTGAATTTAGAGAGCATGCTTGTTGCAATGCTTAGATTTTCTTGGTTGAAAAAGTTGGTTTCGAGTCGTGTATTCACTCTAAGCCCCATTTTGGTTGTTATAAGGATCTTTTCATTCCTTAGAATCTCAAATGATAAACCAGTACCAATTGTGGTTTATTATTTTCTGAGTTTGGAACCATATCATCTTTTGAATTAGAATCACTTTTGCTTTACCGCAGTCTTCTTAAATCTTTATTTGAGAAGTCTTGAGATAATCATATTACTCACATTTGAATCCTTTTTGGTTCAGATGGAGGCTTGTCCCCATATCTTTTGGGATGAGAAGGGAAATGCTCATACCGACTGTCTGTACTGGGAGGGTTTTCCAAGGATTCTTTGGGATTCACTTCGTATCTTCCACTACCCAGATCCACCCTAGTACACGGGACGCCAGTTTTCTGAGGATGGAATTAAAAAGAACAGAGTTACAATGACCATTCCTCAGCACCCCACCTTGGAGTGGCCACCGATTGAGATTGAGGTGATTGGGTACCGTCTTGTAGATGCTTTTGAGACAGCAGCTCTCAAAGCAATTACTACTTTTTGTGAGCACCATCCCGAGGAGGTAGCTGCGTATCCTATTGGTTTGTTTCCAGCAGTCAGTGCTGGCGATGCAGAGTGGCAGTTCAGGATCACACACTTTGGGCACTTAATTGGAGATGTAGCGGATGAGACTATTGAGGCAGTAGTCAGATATATGAATGCTCAGTCGCACTACCAGATACTTCAGCAGCGACACATGGACCAGGTAATAGACTTGGCCCAGAGTTTCCAGCGAGGTCTTCGTTTGAAGGATATTCAGATTCAGGGACTTCAGGATGCCGTTGCTGAGAGGGATCAGGCCATTGCACAGTTTGAGCATCAGGCTTTGGAGCATGGTGCTGAGATAGTGCAGCGTGATACAGTGATTGGTTATCTTCAGGGGCAGGTGAATGAGCTTCAAGCAGATTGGGCTGATGCTTTAGCACATGTTGGTATGCTCCAGGAGCAACTAGATGTTCCAGCCGAGCCTGCAGCAGCAGAAGAGGACCCAGAGGAGATTGAGGGAGTTTCTGATTTAGATTCAGAGCACGCCCTTGCTGAGTCTAACCTTCAGCCAGACGACTCTTCTTCCGGCAGTGCCTCTTCTGTGGGCAACCTCGACGACTTCTAGGCACCTAGACTTGTCCTAGATAGTTTGTGTTTTCTCTTGTTGTAGCATATGTACTTAGGGAAGATGATATTGTAAAATATCCCTAGGGAGGAGTACCACTTGTTATATTATATGTGGTAAGGGTGTGATACTAGGTTGTAAGACTACTGCTACTTTGGATGTAATATAAGTAGCGACTACTAGTTTGGAAATCATGATCTTCCTGTTTACCAATTCTCTTCGCTTGTACATTTCTAGGCTGTTTGATGAATACTAAAGATGTTGCAAGTTTTGTGGCATGTGTGCTCATCAAATTTTAGCCTATTGAATTTGTGAGACTAAATTTTTAGTCCAATCACTTCTATGATCTCTGTTGATTAGCAGCATAGCACATAGCGATGAAGAGTGAATTGCTAGATTATCTTCTTTACCCTTTTGCTCTCAGCGTTGAGTATCAATACGATGGAGCATGAAGCTATCTGACAGCTGACCTGTTCTGAGTTTTATGGGTTGCACAAATATGTGTTTTGCATATTGTGCTACACCGCATTTAGTTAAATTCTGCTGATTTAATTTTGGTATCAAATGTATGATCATTGCACGTACCATTGATTTTGGGAGCAAGAAATATGTATCTAATGGATGTCTTCCATAATTACAGATGGTTGGTCATACTCGTGGAACGCCTGATGGCTTCGGTTGTGAAGCTGGCAGTGGATCTCAGCAGCCACCGCCACCCCCGTCGAATCTGGCCGAGTTAATGGCCATGCAAACAGAATTGCTTCGCCAGCTAGTCCAAGGGCTACAAAATCAGCCACGCCAACAGTATGGAGGACGGGAGGCGCAACCAGCGGGTTACCAGGAATTCTTTGGTACCCAACCTCCACTTTTCAGCCGAGCTGATGACCCACTGGACGCCGATGCTTGGCTCCGTACTGTCAATTTCAAGTTTGCTCTGCTAGCGGTACCATGTGCTGATGCAAACAAGGCCCACTTTGCCGCCCAACAACTTCGTGGTCCTGCACGTATATGGTGGGATCATTATTGTGCAATACAGCCTGCTGAACATATCATATCTTGGGAGGAATTCAGAACTGCCTTCAGATCACATCATATTCCTGAGGGACTAATTGAAAGAAAGTTGAATGAGTTTTTGGTTCTAGATCAGGGAACCCGCACTGTTCTACAATACGCACAGACCTTCAATCACCTGTGCCAGTATGCGGGCCATCATGCTGATACTGATGCCAAGAAACGTGATCGTTTCCGTCGTGGCCTCAATACCAAGCTCAAGGAACGTCTAAACTTGGTTCAGCCCAATACTTATAATGAGCTGGTTAATATGGCCATTACTCAAGAGGACTGTATTGCTGCCCATCGTGCTGAGAAAAAGCGGAAGGCACCAACAGGACCCTCGAGTGCTCAGCCACCGAGGTATCGTCTGGTGCAGAACACTCCACCCAGACCTCCACAGAGAAATGCCCCAATGGGCAGGCTTGTCTTTAGGCCGCCTCAGCAACAAGGAGGATTCAGACCTCCAGTGCCGCAGCAGCAGCACCAGCAGCAACAGCAACAATTTGGCCCAAGGCCGAATGCCCCACAGTTCAATAGTGGGAATGGTAATAACCGATGCTTCAACTGCGGCAGTACTTCTCACTTTGCCAAGAATTTTCCGCAGCCCAGATGGAATAATCCAGGGCAAAACTCCAACCAAAACAACAACAAGGGCAAGGGCAAGAGGCAAATGGTGCAAGTCCGGCAAGGACGAATTAACTTCACTACTCTTGCAGACCTTCCAGAAGGAGCACCAGTCATGACGGGTACTTTCTCTATTCACAATAAACCCGCAGTCATATTATTTGATTCTGGTGCAACTCATAGTTTTATAAGTGCCAAGTTTGGAGCAAGAATAGGATTGGACTTTTGTCATACTACGGGATCTTTTATGATAACAACCCCTGGTGGGAAGATAGCTTCCAATCAAATCACTAGATGTGTGCCAATTAAGCTGGGTAGCAAATTGATAAAGACAGATTTGATCTTGTTGAACTTAGAAGGCATGGATGTTATTCTGGGCATGAATTGGATGACTACACATAAAGTACTGTTAGATATCTCTTCCCGAGCTATCGAGATAGATTCACCCCATTAAGGAGCCACCATACTCTATCTACCACAACGAGAGTGCTTTAACTCTTGTGCCTATGCCACAAAAGAAATTAAACTTGAAGATATCCCTGTTGTGTGGGAGTATGCGGATGTATTTCCAGATGATTTGCCTGGAATGCCCCCTGATAGAGATATTGAGTTTGTTATTGAGCTTCAACCCGGTACCGCCCCTATATCTAAGAGGTCGTACCGAATGCCTCCAAATGAGTTAGCAGAATTGAAAGTCCAACTCCAAGACCTTCTTGACAAGGGCTTTATACGTCCAAGTTCTTCACCCTGGGGATGTCCAGCTCTGTTTGTGAAGAAGAAGGACAACAGCTTGAGGCTATGTGTTGATTATCGACCACTCAATGCGGTCACTATTAAAAACAAGTATCCTCTTCCCCGCATTGATATTCTGTTTGATCAGTTAGCTGGAGCTAAGGTTTTCTCTAAGATTGATCTTCGTTCTGGCTACCATCAAATAAAGATCAAGCCTTGTGATATTCCAAAGACTGCTTTCTCTACCAGATATGGACTATATGAATATCTGGTTATGTCTTTTGGTCTTACCAATGCCCCAGCATATTTTATGTACTTGATGAATTCAGTCATCATGCCGGAGCTGGATAAATTCGTCGTGGTAATCATTGACGATATTTTGATCTGCTCCAAGAATGAAGAAGATCATGCTGAACATTTGCGTATCGTTCTTCAACGATTACGAGATCATCACCTTTATGCCAAATTCTCCAAGTGTGAATTTTGGTTGGACAGTGTGAAATTCTTAGGCCACACTATCTCCAGTAATGGTATATCTGTTGATCCAACTAAAGTACAAGAAGTGATGGATTGGGAATCTCCTATTTCAGTTCATCAAATTCGCAGTTTTCTTGGTTTAGCTGGATATTATCGTCAATTCATTACTGATTTCTCCAGAATAGCCAAGTCTATGACGGAGTTATTAAAGAAGGGAGTGAAGTTTGTTTGGAATGATAATTGTGAAGAAGCTTTCCAAACTCTCAAAGCACGGTTAACTACTGCTCCAGTATTGGCTACACCGGACAGTACCAAACCTTTTGATGTCTATTGTGATGCTTCTGGTACGGGACTTGGTTGTGTGCTTATGCAAAACAACCGGGTTATTGCTTATGCATCAAGAGCTCTCCGGAATCATGAGAAGAATTATCCAACACATGATCTGGAGTTAGCAGCTGTCATTCACGTTCTTAAGATTTGGAGACATCATCTTATGGGAACTCACTGTAATATTTACACTGACCATAAGAGTCTTAAATATATTTTCACTCAAGCTGATCTCAACATGAGGCAGAGACGCTGGCTAGAGTTGATAAAGGATTATGATCTAGAAGTGCACTATCATCCAGGAAAGGCTAATGTGGTTGCGGATGCACTCAGCCGCAAGTCACAATGCCATTGTCTATCTGTAGAACCATTCAATGAAACTCTATGCCAGGAAATGATGAAGTTAAACCTAGAAATGGTACCTCAAGGAAGTTTGAACCATATATCCCTTGAGCCTACACTTCACGATAGCATCATCATGGCGCAATTACATGATGAGGGTATCAAAATCATCAAGGAAAAGTTATCACAAGGAGAAGCAAAGTACAAATGTTTCCGAGTGGATCATAGAGGAGTTCTATGGTTTGAATCTCGACTGGTTGTACCCAAGAATCATCAGCTTAGAAAACAAATCCTTGATGAAGCACATCTATCGAAGTTTTCGATTCATCCCGGTGGTACCAAGATGTACCACGATCTTAAACAAAATTTCTGGTGGACTCGAATGAAAAGAGAGATCGCCAGATATGTTTCTGAATGTGATGTTTGTCAAAGAGTTAAGGCTAGTCACTTGAAAGTAGCTGGTACTCTCCAACCTTTACCCATTCCATCATGGAAATGGGAGGACATCAGTATGGATTTTATCGTTGGCCTACCCAGTACTCCTCATAAGCATGATTCTATTTGGGTAATCGTTGATAGACTCACCAAAACTGCTCATTTTATTCCAGTACACACAACTTATTCTGCCAAGAGATATGTAGAAATTTATCTCGATCAGATTGTTCGTTTGCATGGAGTTCCAAAGACAATTATTTTTGATCGTGGGCCTCAGTTTATTGCACGTTTCTGGGAGCAAATGCAAGAATCCATTGGAACAAAATTGATTCGTAGTTCAGCTTATCATCCACAAACAGATGGGCAAACTGAATGAATCAATCAAATCCTTGAAGACATGTTGAGGGCATGTACTATTCAATATGGCAAGAACTGGGTTAAGTGCCTAGCACTGGCAGAGTTTTCATATAATAACAGTTATCAATCCAGCTTGCAAATGGCACCATTTGAAGCATTATACGGTCGAAGGTGTCGAACTCCTTTGAGTTGGTCACAAGCTGGAGAACGCAAAATTTTTGGGCCAGATTTAGTCTCTGAGGCAGAGGAGAAAGTCAAAGTTATCCAGGTTAATCTTAAAGCAGCTCAATCAAGACAGAAAAGTTATGCAGACAAAAGAAGAGATCCTTTATAGTTCAAGGTGGGGGATTTCGTATATTTGCGAGTATCTCCTACTAGAGGTGTTCAACGCTTCGGTATCAAAGGGAAATTAGCACCCCGATACATCGGACCATTTGAAATTCTCGAAACTTGTGGACCAGTTGCCTACCGACTTCGTCTTCCATCTCAGTTTGCCGCCATTCATAACGTCTTCCATGTATCGCAACTCCGGAAGTGCACCAGAGTACCTACTGAGATCCTTGAACCACAAGATGTCGAGTTTGAATCCGATCTATCCTATACGGAGTATCCAATCAAAGTTCTTGACACCAAGGAAAAAAGTACGAGAAGGGAGAAAGTTAAAATGTACAAGATTGTAACACCCGGTTTATAAAAGAACATAAACCGAGCAATCATATACGTGCCAGGATCAAGTCACACGTATATACAACAGAATGAACAGTATATCATAGCACATATCACGTAAAAAGATATAATAAAGCGAATACGAATGTTATTTATTACAATAATGACAAAATGTCTGATACAGCGGAAGCGAAGTACAAAATACGAAAAAGCTCTCCGAAGCTGAAGCAGGGCGCCACAGGGACGTCGACTGGGAGACGAAGCACCTAGAAGTCCTCGTAGTCCTGGTAGCGCTGGACGAACTCCCTCGTGTCGGCGGGAACTGAGCAGCAGTAGCGTAGCCAAGAGGAAAAAGTAGAGAAGAGGCAAGAGTGAGTACACAACTTGTACTCAACAAGTATAACACAAACTATGAGGCTCTAGGCTGGCTGACTCAACTGCATTAGCTTTTAAGTGTTGGCAAAATTTTATTAAAGCTATTTACTACGAGTTGATGAATTACCATTGACCCAGTTACATAGTAATTAGTCAAGTTTAAACATGTTACTACTGAGAACCAAACCAAAACCAAGCCACCAAGGTAACCCCGAGAATCACCTCCCTCGTCGGAAGGAGATAACTTCACTAATCAAAAGGGGGATCTGGGCCGCTCATAACCGTGAGCACGGCTAGTATACCAGTTTTACACTCTGCAGAGGTTGCACATCTTTACCCACAAGTCGTGAGCTACGCCAGTTGTTCATCACACTTCCTTAGGTGAGATGGCCAGCGACTCACTACGAGGCCTTTAAAAAGAATCTCGTTGGTAAGGCGTAACCGCGAGAGTTAGGTCGGCGACGATGGGGCCCACCTCCAGGGGTACAAGCACGTAGCACAGACCAAGCCGGAGGAGCAGGGACCATTGAAGCTTGCTACTCTTGCCCCGCAGGTAAGTTACTCCAAACCAAAAAGATCTAATTATTACGCCAAGTCTATCCCATTCTAGCCTTGTGGTAGCGCTGTTGTCCCAGGTTGTCGCTCTATGAACCGGTCCTTATGGAGAGTGGCCAACCAGGCAGTAAGCACCGTGCTGGCCCCCTAAACCATGTTTCTAACAAAAGCCACTTTTAACGAGACGTGAGCCACTCAAGCCACACAGAGTGCCACTCTCAGAATTAAATTCAAGTAAACCATTAATCAAATTAATTAAAAAGGACCAAAGTGTGTTATAGCGCAGCAACCTAGCACAACTAACCAAAATGCAACCCAAAGGTATATTTAAAGGATATAACTGGCTAGGAAATCCTTAAAGGCATACAGTATTAAAATGCAGTATGAAAATGTATTTAAAAGTGATGGGTTGTTCATGTTATACTTGCCTTCCTCGTACTGCTCTGGCTGCTGCTCAAAGTGCTCGGAAGACGGCTGCTCCGGGTACTGGTACTGGGGCTCCTCAGATGGATCAACGTCTACTCACGAACACATGGCCCAAAACAATGCACAAAAATAAGCATACAAGCAAACACTGGCAAAAACTAAGAAACAGTACAACAACACATGAAAACAGCGCACAAAACTATTCTAGAACTATTCTACACGTTACAACGATCGCGTGGACATAAAGAACGCTAAAATCGGAGCTAAAACGCATTTTCTGGGCTAAAAACAAGTCCTAGGGGCTTATCTGCGAGAAAAACTAAGTTTCAGGGGGTTTTCTGCAAAAACCGAGGGCCTAAATATAATTAAACTATAGATCCAGGGTCTAATGTGCGAAAACTACAGCTCTGGACTGCGGGTTAAATTATTAAAAAGCTCAGGGTGCTAAAACATTAAAAACAGGACTTATCCGCTATTATACTTGAACTAAGTGGACGGCGGGTTCATTTTAGCAAAGTCCAGGGGTCCGTCGGCAAAACCACCGGTGCTGACCGCCCCTGGTTTCTTTTGACCCCGGTTAAACTAGATCGGGACCGTGGGATGTGGAACGAACGGCTTAGAGCACGGCGGGGGGGGGGGGGGGGGGTCTGCGTCGCTGGTCTGCGGGCCCAGGCCGGGTAGGAGTGCGACACGAGCAGGGACTGGCCAGTGGGTCCGGGCGTGGGGAAAGAGAAGCACTATCTGTGGACGACTGGTAAGTGGGCCTGGATCGGAGAACGGGGCACTCGTCCGCGTGAGGAAGCGAACGCTGCGGCTGCCAGGTGGGACCACCGGGTCGGAGGGGTGTGCGTGCGCGCGGCTGCCTGGCGTGTGGGCCGGGGGTTCGACTGTGTCCGGGACGCCGGTCACCGGCGTCGACTCGCGGCGGCGAGTTCGACAGGATTTTGCGAACCCGGCCACCTAGGGCTCTACTGGGTCGGGATTCGGGTGATTCAGCACCGGGGAAACACGCGGAGTCCACCGGGACCGAGTGCGTGGGTTCGCTGCGGCCGGAGAAAGGGGTAGGCGGCACAGTGGCGTCGGGCTCACCGGCGCAGCGGTGTTCCACCTACTGGGTCAAGCTACCCGCTCCGATTTCTAGTCCAAAACGAAGGGCAAGGAAAGGCAAAGCTCACCGGGGCTTGGATTTCTCGTAGGGAGGCCGTGCGGGGCACCGATGTCGTGGCCGGCGGTGGGGTCGACGCTGCTCACGCGGAGGAGGTCGTTGCAGGTGTTGGGGTCGGCGGCTGCGGGCTCGGAGAAGTCCCGGGGCACGGTCCGGAGCTGCTGAACGGCGCTGGGGACACGGAGGTGTGGTAGGGCGGCTGGTCCACGGTGGCGCAGCGCACGGGGCACGGCGGATCGGAACAGGGTAGCGGCGCTGGGTTTCGGGGCGGCGGCCGTAGATGGGAATGGGGCGCAGGAGGGTCCGCGGGCACCTAATAAAGGAACCCCGGGTTCCTGGGCGTGCGTGCCTGGCGCTGTCAAGGCGGAGATCACGGCCGGGTGCTACTCGGCGGGGAAAGCGGATCACGCCAACCGCTCGGCGTGATCCCGGGCGCGGAGCATGGCTTCTAGATGAGGAGGGTGCGGTGGCGCTGACCGGTGGGCTTGCAAGAGCCAGGGTGGCCCACAGCGCAGAGGCGGCCCGAGCGGAGCGGAACAGGGCGGAGTGGAACAGAGACCGGTCATCGCGGGGAAGAAGAAGGGAAGAGGGGCGCTGGCGCGTGGGACCGGGCGGTCAGCGAGGGCGCAGGGTGAGCGGGCGACGCGCAGGCGCGGGCGGAAGGAGGCTGACACGCGGGCCAGAGCTGTCAGCCGGCCTACGGGCGAGTGTGCGGTGCGGGCGCGGGGCGATACTGGCGTGCGGGCCCGGTGCTGTCAGTGAGATAGAGGGGGTGCGAGCGACTCCGCGACGGAGCAGTGGATCGGGCTGCACGGGAGAAGGGAAAAAAAGAGGCCGGGCCGTGCGGTTAGCTGGGCTTCAGGGCGAAGAGCGAGCTGGGCTTCGGGGAAAGGGAAGAGGGATGTGCGGCTGGGCTGAGCGGGAAAGGAAAAAGGGAAGGTGGGCCTGCTGGGTTTGGGATTTTTTTGGGCTGGGTTTTGGGTTTGAGTTTTGGTTTTCCCTTTTCTATTTCTACATCTATTTCTAAAACAAACAAACAAAGTTTGAATTCAAATACAAATTTGAATTCAAACCACACTCACTCAATTAAAAACTATGCATCAGCATGAATGCAACAACAAAATTAAACCTATGATAAATTTTAATTACTTGAGGGTCAAAAATTAAATTAAATGCAACACTAAACACAATAATCCTTAGAAAATTAAATAAAGCCAAATAAAATTATTATTAAAAAGGAAATTTGAATTAGGGTGTTACAAATCCTACCCCCTTACAGGAATCTCGTCCCGAGATTCTGGGCTAGTTAGCAAAGAGATCCAGGTATGTCTCCATCAACTCTTCTTCCTTCTTCTAGCAAGTCCTCCGAAAATACATCCGGGCATTCAGACACCACGCGAATACCATCCGTGGGTCTAGCCTCCATCTGATGAAGAAAACCAGAAGACTCCGTAGCACTGACTGTCACCTCTTGGTCATCGGATGCTGACAAGTGAACTGTCCGCTGAGCACAGTCAATACGGACTCCCCATCTTGTAAGGGTCTCCATGCCCAAAATTACATCTATCTCTGAGGAATCAATGACGATCAAACCAGTGCGGAATTCTGCCCCCCTTATGACAATACTAACTCTGGAGCATATAGAGCATGTGTGTATTTGGCCCCCAGGTGAGGTAACTACCATAGCTGTCTTCATACACGAAACTGGTATACGATGCTGCTCGGCAAATGACTTGGAAATGAAAGAATAAGTAGCACCGGTATCGAAAAGCACCGTAGCTGGATAAGAGTTGACCATGAATGTACCAATAACCACGTTAGAAGCCTCGGCTGCTGACTTGGCCGTCACGTGGTTCACCTTCCCCTGTCGTGGCGCCCTGGGTTGGGCTGGGCGCCCCTGCTGTCCTGCCTGCCGTGGAGCCTGAGGTGCTGGACAACTTTTAGCATAATGACCTTTTTGCCCGCATTTGTAGCACATGCGGTGGCGGTGAATGGCGCTACTTCGTTGACCTCCCTGTGAACTTATCTTCACATCTTGCATTATTTCTGCTGCTTGCTCTTTGGACTCCTTGCGACCGCGTGGCTGGATCACATTCATAGTGATAGTCAACCCATCAACATAATCATGGAGAGCTTGATTCTCGACCTGTGTATCTCTAGAGCACTTAGGATCCTTTCTCTTTGGCATGGTCTGTAGCTCTCCGACCGATGGACCGTCAAGGAAAAGGGAATCCTCCGCTAGCTGCCCTTGATGAGGCATCTTTCTCTTTGTACCGGAGAACAACCTCTGGTTCCTTTTAGTTGTGGCTTCATCTTCAGTCGCACGAACTTGACGACAAGGAACACCATAGAATTGGCAACACTGGCAAGTTTTCTCACCATCACCCGTTGCACTGACTCCAAGGTCTTTTTGTTCTGCCGACATCTGAGCTGGGGCAAAAGGAAACACAGATGGGTAAGGTCAAGGAAGAGAGAAAAACTCCATTACTGCTGATAACTCCAGATAAATGTCACATAAATCCAGGAAAAAGGAACTAGAGCATAACTCTTCTGTTTCATCTGAGGGATTCTCAACTTCTCTTGTACTTTTTGTAGGCCGGGGTGTCACATCCCTACCCCCTTACAGAAACCGACGTCCTCGTCGGTGACGTCCTTGTCGGTGTCCCCTGGATATCACATTCTCTTCGCACTATCCTTCTTCTCAACAAGTAAGAAGAAGAAACCCAAGGCAGGATAAGGTAGAGAGGATAGAGTGGATGGTTTTACCCCCAACGATCTAACTCATTTTATTAATTAGTTAACTTTAACATAAAAGTGATTTTCTTTAAACAAATTTAAACTACTAAACTATGCAATCAGTCAAAAATCCAAATCAAACATGTAGCATAATAACAAGCAGACAATTTTCACGACTTAGCCGAGTTTGAGCAATAGACTCGACTAACACAACGCGTCGCGGAACGTGCTATCGTATTATTATAAAAAGGTCACCTAGCTATGCTCATGGTGGTCAGATGACTGATTCAGGCCAAAATCTACGAAACTATTCTTCAGAGAGAGAAATCAAGGCAAGAAGGGTAAAAAGTCAAAGAAGTCAAGGGGTATAATAGTAAAATAGTTTCAGCAGACAAGGATTGGTGAGAAGAAGTCCTAAAACTCGACCAGTTCTATCTAGGCTTCGTCCTACAGTCGATATGGCTCTGATACCACTCTGTAACACCCGGTTTATAAAAGAACATAAACCGAGCAATCATATACGTGCCAGGATCAAGTCACACGTATATACAACAGAATGAACAGTATATCATAGCACATATCACGTAAAAAGATATAATAAAGCGAATACGAATGTTATTTATTACAATAATGACAAAATGTCTGATACAGCGGAAGCGAAGTACAAAATACGAAAAAGCTCTCCGAAGCTGAAGCAGGGCGCCACAGGGACGTCGACTGGGAGACGAAGCACCTAGAAGTCCTCGTAGTCCTGGTAGCGCTGGACGAACTCCCTCGTGTCGGCGGGAACTGAGCAGCAGTAGCGTAGCCAAGAGGAAAAAGTAGAGAAGAGGCAAGAGTGAGTACACAACTTGTACTCAACAAGTATAACACAAACTATGAGGCTCTAGGCTGGCTGACTCAACTGCATTAGCTTTTAAGTGTTGGCAAAATTTTATTAAAGCTATTTACTACGAGTTGATGAATTACCATTGACCCAGTTACATAGTAATTAGTCAAGTTTAAACATGTTACTACTGAGAACCAAACCAAAACCAAGCCACCAAGGTAACCCCGAGAAGCACCTCCCTCGTCGGAAGGAGATAACTTCACTAATCAAAAGGGGGATCTGGGCCGCTCATAACCGTGAGCACGGCTAGTATACCAGTTTTACACTCTGCAGAGGTTGCACATCTTTACCCACAAGTCGTGAGCTACGCCAGTTGTTCATCACACTTCCTTAGGTGAGATGGCCAGCGACTCACTACGAGGCCTTTAAAAAGAATCTCGTTGGTAAGGCGTAACCACGAGAGTTAGGTCGGCGACGATGGGGCCCACCTCCAGGGGTACAAGCACGTAGCACAGACCAAGCCGGAGGAGCAGGGACCATTGAAGCTTGCTACTCTTGCCCCGCAGGTAAGTTACTCCAAACCAAAAAGATCTAATTATTACGCCAAGTCTATCCCATTCTAGCCTTGTGGTAGCGCTGTTGTCCCAGGTTGTCGCTCTATGAACCGGTCCTTATGGAGAGTGGCCAACCAGGCAGTAAGCACCGTGCTGGCCCCCTAAACCATGTTTCTAACAAAAGCCACTTTTAACGAGACGTGAGCCACTCAAGCCACACAGAGTGCCACTCTCAGAATTAAATTCAAGTAAACCATTAATCAAATTAATTAAAAAGGACCAAAGTGTGTTATAGCGCAGCAACCTAGCACAACTAACCAAAATGCAACCCAAAGGTATATTTAAAGGATATAACTGGCTAGGAAATCCTTAAAGGCATACAGTATTAAAATGCAGTATGAAAATGTATTTAAAAGTGATGGGTTGTTCATGTTATACTTGCCTTCCTCGTACTGCTCTGGCTGCTGCTCAAAGTGCTCGGAAGACGGCTGCTCCGGGTACTGGTACTGGGGCTCCTCAGATGGATCAACGTCTACTCACGAACACATGGCCCAAAACAATGCACAAAAATAAGCATACAAGCAAACACTGGCAAAAACTAAGAAACAGTACAACAACACATGAAAACAGCGCACAAAACTATTCTAGAACTATTCTACACGTTACAACGATCGCGTGGACATAAAGAACGCTAAAATCGGAGCTAAAACGCATTTTCTGGGCTAAAAACAAGTCCTAGGGGCTTATCTGCGAGAAAAACTAAGTTTCAGGGGGTTTTCTGCAAAAACTGAGGGCCTAAATGTAATTAAACTATAGATCCAGGGTCTAATGTGCGAAAACTACAGCTCTGGACTGCGGGTTAAATTATTAAAAAGCTCAGGGTGCTAAAACATTAAAAACAGGACTTATCCGCTATTATACTTGAACTAAGTGGGCGGCGGGTTCATTTTAGCAAAGTCCAGGGGTCCGTCGGCAAAACCACCGGTGCTGACCGCCCCTGGTTTCTTTTGACCCCGGTTAAACTAGATCGGGACCGTGGGATGTGGAACGAACGGCTTAGAGCACGGCGGGGGGGGGTCTGCGTCGCTGGTCTGCGGGCCCAGGCCGGGTAGGAGTGCGACACGAGCAGGGACTGGCCAGTGGGTCCGGGCGTGGGGAAAGAGAAGCACTATCTGTGGACGACTGGTAAGTGGGCCTGGATCGGAGAACGGGGCACTCGTCCGCGTGAGGAAGCGAACGCTGCGGCTGCCAGGTGGGACCACCGGGTCGGAGGGGTGTGCGTGCGCGCGGCTGCCTGGCGTGTGGGCCGGGGGTTCGACTGTGTCCGGGACGCCGGTCACCGGCGTCGACTCGCGGCGGCGAGTTCGACAGGATTTTGCGAACCCGGCCACCTAGGGCTCTACTGGGTCGGGATTCGGGTGATTCAGCACCGGGGAAACACGCGGAGTCCACCGGGACCGAGTGCGTGGGTTCGCTGCGGCCGGAGAAAGGGGTAGGCGGCACAGTGGCGTCGGGCTCACCGGCGCAGCGGTGTTCCACCTACTGGGTCAAGCTACCCGCTCCGATTTCTAGTCCAAAACGAAGGGCAAGGAAAGGCAAAGCTCACCGGGGCTTGGATTTCTCGTAGGGAGGCCGTGCGGGGCACCGATGTCGTGGCCGGCGGTGGGGTCGACGCTGCTCACGCGGAGGAGGTCGTTGCAGGTGTTGGGGTCGGCGGCTGCGGGCTCGGAGAAGTCCCGGGGCACGGTCCGGAGCTGCTGAACGGCGCTGGGGACACGGAGGTGTGGTAGGGCGGCTGGTCCACGGTGGCGCAGCGCACGGGGCACGGCGGATCGGAACAGGGTAGCGGCGCTGGGTTTCGGGGCGGCGGCCGTAGATGGGAATGGGGCGCAGGAGGGTCCGCGGGCACCTAATAAAGGAACCCCGGGTTCCTGGGCGTGCGTGCCTGGCGCTGTCAAGGCGGAGATCACGGCCGGGTGCTACTCGGCGGGGAAAGCGGATCACGCCAACCGCTCGGCGTGATCCCGGGCGCGGAGCATGGCTTCTAGATGAGGAGGGTGCGGTGGCGCTGACCGGTGGGCTTGCAAGAGCCAGGGTGGCCCACAGCGCAGAGGCGGCCTGAGCGGAGCGGAACAGGGCGGAGTGGAACAGAGACCGGTCATCGCGGGGAAGAAGAAGGGAAGAGGGGCGCTGGCGCGTGGGACCGGGCGGTCAGCGAGGGCGCAGGGTGAGCGGGCGACGCGCAGGCGCGGGCGGAAGGAGGCTGACACGCGGGCCAGAGCTGTCAGCCGGCCTACGGGCGAGTGTGCGGTGCGGGCGCGGGGCGATACTGGCGTGCGGGCCCGGTGCTGTCAGTGAGATAGAGGGGGTGCGAGCGACTCCGCGACGGAGCAGTGGATCGGGCTGCACGGGAGAAGGGAAAAAAAGAGGCCGGGCCGTGCGGTTAGCTGGGCTTCAGGGCGAAGAGCGAGCTGGGCTTCGGGGAAAGGGAAGAGGGATGTGCGGCTGGGCTGAGCGGGAAAGGAAAAAGGGAAGGTGGGCCTGCTGGGTTTGGGATTTTTTTGGGCTGGGTTTTGGGTTTGAGTTTTGGTTTTCCCTTTTCTATTTCTACATCTATTTCTAAAACAAACAAACAAAGTTTGAATTCAAATACAAATTTGAATTCAAACCACACTCACTCAATTAAAAACTATGCATCAGCATGAATGCAACAACAAAATTAAACCTATGATAAATTTTAATTACTTGAGGGTCAAAAATTAAATTAAATGCAACACTAAACACAATAATCCTTAGAAAATTAAATAAAGCCAAATAAAATTATTATTAAAAAGGAAATTTGAATTAGGGTGTTACAAATCCTACCCCCTTACAGGAATCTCGTCCCGAGATTCTGGGCTAGTTAGCAAAGAGATCCAGGTATGTCTCCATCAACTCTTCTTCCTTCTTCTAGCAAGTCCTCCGAAAATACATCCGGGCATTCAGACACCACGCGAATACCATCCGTGGGTCTAGCCTCCATCTGATGAAGAAAACCAGAAGACTCCGTAGCACTGACTGTCACCTCTTGGTCATCGGATGCTGACAAGTGAACTGTCCGCTGAGCACAGTCAATACGGACTCCCCATCTTGTAAGGGTCTCCATGCCCAAAATTACATCTATCTCTGAGGAATCAATGACGATCAAACCAGTGCGGAATTCTGCCCCCCTTATGACAATACTAACTCTGGAGCATATAGAGCATGTGTGTATTTGGCCCCCAGGTGAGGTAACTACCATAGCTGTCTTCATACACGAAACTGGTATACGATGCTGCTCGGCAAATGACTTGGAAATGAAAGAATAAGTAGCACCGGTATCGAAAAGCACCGTAGCTGGATAAGAGTTGACCATGAATGTACCAATAACCACGTTAGAAGCCTCGGCTGCTGACTTGGCCGTCACGTGGTTCACCTTCCCCTGTCGTGGCGCCCTGGGTTGGGCTGGGCGCCCCTGCTGTCCTGCCTGCCGTGGAGCCTGAGGTGCTGGACAACTTTTAGCATAATGACCTTTTTGCCCGCATTTGTAGCACATGCGGTGGCGGTGAATGGCGCTACTTCGTTGACCTCCCTGTGAACTTATCTTCACATCTTGCATTATTTCTGCTGCTTGCTCTTTGGACTCCTTGCGACCGCGTGGCTGGATCACATTCACAGTGATAGTCAACCCATCAACATAATCATGGAGAGCTTGATTCTCGACCTGTGTATCTCTAGAGCACTTAGGATCCTTTCTCTTTGGCATGGTCTGTAGCTCTCCGACCGATGGACCGTCAAGGAAAAGGGAATCCTCCGCTAGCTGCCCTTGATGAGGCATCTTTCTCTTTGTACCGGAGAACAACCTCTGGTTCCTTTTAGTTGTGGCTTCATCTTCAGTCGCACGAACTTGACGACAAGGAACACCATAGAATTGGCAACACTGGCAAGTTTTCTCACCATCACCCGTTGCACTGACTCCAAGGTCTTTTTGTTCTGCCGACATCTGAGCTGGGGCAAAAGGAAACACAGATGGGTAAGGTCAAGGAAGAGAGAAAAACTCCATTACTGCTGATAACTCCAGATAAATGTCACATAAATCCAGGACAAAGGAACTAGAGCATAACTCTTCTGTTTCATCTGAGGGATTCTCAACTTCTCTTGTACTTTTTGTAGGCCGGGGTGTCACAAAGATCCAGTGGAAGCATCATACCGAAGAAGAATGCATCGTACTTTCTTAGAACCAATCCAGGTACCAATGTTTTGCATCCTTTTCTTCCTCTAATCTCGGGACGAGATTCCTTTTAAGGGGGAAGGCTGTAACACCCTGGGTGTCTGCACAGTAGTTGTGTATATTTTATATGCATCATGTGCTTGAATTGCTTGAAAAAGGACCTTTCTATAGTTATTTTTTAATATAGCTTTTGTGGAGGGTGTTTTTGCAAAATTTCAGTGCATTTATTGCATGGCAGCCAATTTTGTTTTTAAGTCTAATGTTTGAAGTGAATTTGCTTTGTAAAAGACAAAATTCCTAGAATCCAAAATCTCTCTAATGTTTTCAAATTTATCCCTCTATCTTTTGGTCAAATAAATTTTTGCACAACATCAAAGTTGTAGATTTTGGGCACTTTTTCATTTGAGCCCTATTTTGAAAGTTATCGCTGGTTTACAGACTAGTCCCCGGAATTTTCGGAAATTGCAAAATGACCCTTATCCCCTTCCCCCACCTCCCTGCTCTGTTTCTCGCCGCCGCCCACCGACAGCGCCGCCCGCCGGCGCCGTGGAGGGCCTTCCCGGCCACCTCTTCCGTTGCGCTGGCGCCCACGCGTCGCGCCGCTCCTCCTCCCCCTCCTGTTGCCTCGCGCTGGAGCCCCCCGGCCGTGCCACGCGCGCCGCCGAGCGCAGAAGCGTCCGCGCCGCCGCCACCTCGCCGTCGCGCTGGCGAGCCCGCTGCAGAAGCCGCCGCCCTCTTCTAGCGAGCGCCCGAGCACTACAAGAGCCCCAGAAATCCATTCCTCTCTGTCTTTTGCATTCCCCTCGCTCTCACACCGCAGAACGCTGCCGCCGCCCCGCTTGAACGCCGGCAAGCTCACCCCGCCGCGGAGCCGCCACTGCAGACCCAATCCGCCCGCGCTGACCCCTCCTTTAGCCGCGCCTCGACCTCGCGCAGCTCCCCAGCCCTTTTCCCTCGCCCAAACCCCACCGGAGCCACCCCGCCGCCGTGCTCCGAGCTCCACCGGCCGCCGCTCGCCGTGGACCGACCTCCTCCCGCCCTCATTTCGCGACCCAAGAGCATCCAGAGAACCGCCTCGACTTCCTCTCCGTTTTCCCCAACCTACCCCTCGCCGCCGGTGAGCCCCTCGCCGGGATTTGGCCGGTCAGCCGTCGCCTCCCCCTCTGACCCGGCCCAGGGACCTTGGGTTTAGAATTCCAGAAACTTCGGGGGGTTCTTTGAATAGCCAGAGACTCAGATGAATAGTGCCTTTAGGGACTTGTTTGTTATGTTTTGCTGTGAACTTTGAAATTCAATATCAATTCGTAGAAAATTCGTAAAATAGCAAATCTTGATGTTTTGGAATCCTCTTGAAGAGATCTATGCAGTAGGATCATAATATGGTAGGCTTTAGTTGCAAGTTTTTGCTGTAGATTTTGATTTGTGTTACTAGTGCATAAATATTAGTTGTTTTTATCTTTTTCTTAAATAATGTTTGAAGCCTTATCTTGCAATGAAATTTTTATGGTGAATTACTCATATCAATTTAGTGTTTATATAAAAATTTCGTGCTCAGTTCTTATGTGTAGCTTTTTCTTTGATTTAATCCTTGTTTAATAGACTTTAATCATGGTAAATAGTTTATGTTTGTAATAAATCATGAAAAGTTTTCTGCATGTTCTTATTGAGTATCTTAGCTTGTCCAGAATGTTTGAGCATCATTTCAAGGCTAGATCATGAGCTAAAAATAAATCTTTCTAATCTGTTGTCTGTTTTGTTTATTTTCTCATAGTTATTTTTGTGTTGATAAAATAATGAAAAATTCACAGTAGCTAAATCATCCCTGTGTAGACTTACTGTAAGATTTTGAGCTTTTGTTTTGCTTTAGTTTGACTTGTACAATTCAAACTTGTTCTAGGTGTTGTCTGAATTAATGATTTGTTGTAAATAAATGGCTGCATGTCTTGGCATGATTTTTACAGGGTAGCTTAATATGTTCATGTTCTGTTTATGGTAATTTTTGCTAAATTTATTTCTGTTTGTGCTTTGAGTTGTTGTTTTATTAGCAAACCATGGCGTGCTTGTTATAAGAAACCACCCCCACTTGTTTATGAAGTTAGTCAACTTCATTTGTGCTGTTGATCATGATGCCTTGTGTAGTTAGATTTGTTAGTTAACTACTCTATAAACAATTGCCCATGTGTGTTTATAATAATGTTCTTGCATTACATGTAGATACGACTGCCTTATCGGACGGGACGTACGAGCTGATCCCGGAGTCTGACGGAGGTGATCTCGAAGCTCAAGTAAACACTGCTGAACTAACTGAAGCCCCGGACCAAAGTTCGGAAGAGCCTAGGGCTGAAATAGTTAGCAACTACCGAGATGGCAAGCCTCGGACATAACCTATATTTCAAATTATTATCACTTACTGTTATTTACTTGTGCATTTACAGTTCTTAGGATTTGAATTGAAACCCTAGATGCATGATCCTAGGAACCTATGTACTGAACACTAGACCTGAGTTCGACTACTTGCTAAGCTTATAGGACCGGTAAAAGTCGAGTGATTGCCTGTCACTCGCGAGCTTTATAGGAATTGTTTTGTTTACTTCCTGTTATCAATGTAAGGACGACAGACGGGGTTGTGTTCGATAACATGACCTTATGTGAGACCCCGTCTGTGTTGATGAACTTGTTAAGGTCGCGGTGTGTGGTAGCGTCGGTTAAGTTTTTGAAAGTACTAGCCACATGCCATAAATATGGTACGCGGCAAGCCTAGTAGCCGATTGGACCGGGGAGTGGATATACCTCCCACTCTATCTTAGGGATAGGTTTTATTTTTATGTTGCGCAACACTACGACTTCTAGGGACAAGGTTCGGCCTTGGAGCCCTATAGTCGGGGAGAGTGGCACTATCCACAAGCCGGAAAGAAAGGTCAACGGTTGTTTGGAAACGACCCGACGGTGTTCCAAACGTGTGTGTTAGGTTTGTCTAGCCAGGTTGAATTTCGGTTCAGAATCGTCCGCCTCTCATGATGAAATGAGACTGCTTGATCCCTTTGCCACACAGAGTAATAAGAGCAACAATATTATTTATCAATTTTGATGGTTGCTTAGTTTTCTACCATGATTGGATAGTAGATGCTTACATAGAATGGTTAATCAACTAGAATCTTGAAAGCTAAAACTTGAAAGTAAGGACATACTCTTTATTGCTTTTCAGCAAAAGGAAAACCAGAGCCTCACAGAACCTTGCATAGTCTAGCTATAGTAGGTTAAGTAGACCCGTGGACGGTTAAGTCTTGCTGAGTATTAGAGTACTCAGCCTTGCTGTTGAAACCCTTTTTCAGGTATGAGTTTTGAGGATCAGATCGCCCATGCTCTTTGCCTCCTGGCTGGTCCGCAGAGTGGGACACGTCTTCGACCGGCAATGACTATGACGAATGATACCATGCTTGGGCTAGCCTGGTGTCCTTTTGCGACGTGTTGTAGCCGTCGTGTTTTATCTTTCGCTGTCTAAACTCTGAACTTATAGTTATGGCTTGTATAACTGCTTTACTTAAGTTGGTTTTGTAATAATGGTTTGAACTGGTTTGTAATCACTACTGAAACTGCCTGTGTTGTAAAATTTGTGGTTGTAATATCTCTAGACTCGCCTTCGTGCGGGGTATGCTTGTTCGATCCGAGAACCGGTGGTTGTATCGGGACGTTACCCGACAGACCAAGAATTGTTCCGTTTGAAGTGCGTTTGAGCTGGTGTTGCCTTTATGGTGATGGCCTGCGCACTTGAGCCGGGATAATTTAGGCGGTTCTGCCACAGCACTGCTATCCGGCAGCTCCACCACCGCCGTCGCGCCCCCCTGCGCCGTTGGCACGGGCACTACCGCGACAGTACCCTCGTCCTGGACCTCCGTGGGCCCCAAGACGGGGGCTCCTTCTACCGTCGGCGCCTCTTGCGCCGCCTCCTCCTCTACGACGCCCTCGCCCTCGGCCCTCGAGGGCTCGGGGACGAGGGTGTCCTCCTCTGCTTGGCCGGCGGGGCGCTCCTGCGCGCCCCCGCCAGTTTCTCCCTCCGTATCCGGTCAGGCGGCACTTGCCGCGTCACCCCGACCGGCCTCGACTTCTGCGGTTGCCAGGGTGGCGCCGTCCACGCCGCCCTGACCGACCTCCTCGGCATCGGCAGCCTGAGCAGCCGCTTCGGCACCGCTCTGGCCGGCGTCGCTCTGAACGACGTCACCCTCCTCCTGTGCCCGAGCTTGCTGCGCGGCCTGGGCCCCTCGAGCCATGGCCTCCCGTAGCCTCGCTGCCGCCGCCTCGAGATCCACGGCAGGCAGGGGCTGCGGTGCCGTGTGCGGCGTGCTGCATGCCCCGGTCTTGAGAGCCTTGGCCGGGGCAAGCTACACTGCATCTTTGGGGACGGCCCCGGGGCTGGAAATCAAGAGACGCGAGTTGAGGACAACAGGATCGAGAAATCCACTAAACACGTGACAAAAATGAAATCCAAAATACTTACCCAGATCGAGCGCTCATGCTCCGCTTCCTCGCGGCGCTTCTTCGAGCCCGGGGCATCGTGCTGTCCCTCAAAGACTGCCCCGAGGGCGCCCCCCTCGTGTCGGCCCGGTGGCTCGAGGCTGCCAGCACGGACGACTCCTCTCCCGCCGCAGCCTCGTCGCCATGGATTAGCACCTGGGGCGCGGGCGTCTCCTTGCCGGCCGCCGGCGGGGATGACTCCCGCGCCGCGCCCTCGAGGGAGGGATTCGCCGGTGACCCCGCCACGGCCCTCGGCTCCTCTGGCGCCACGGGCGCTCCCTCTTCTTCATCCCACAGGTAGAACGGTGGGGGGCTCGCGCCCGCACCTTCCCTGTCGCTCCTCAGAGCGTGGTCCTCGGCACCCGAGGCCTCCTCCTCGTCCTCCTCCGAGGACTCGGGAGTGGCGGGCTGCGGCTTCCCCTCCGCGCGAGCGAGCTTGCACGCCTTGTCGTGCCTCACCTTCCTCTTCCTTTTCCTCTCGACCTTCGCCTCCGCCGCGTCCTTCCGCCTCTTCATCTTCTCCGCGTGGAGGCGATTGATCAGGCCCTGGTCCGGGACCGGGGGCCTCGAGATGCCGCACCTTAACCCCTGTAGAACACGCCCGAGATGGGGTCAGGAAAAGGGAACTACACGACACACCACGAGTTCGAAGCCAAAACTTACCAGGGAAATATACCCCGGCTCAGGGCGCATCTTGATCCTCCAAAGATCCTCGGGATTTTGGGGAAACTCCGCCACCGCGTACTTCGCCCTCTGGGTGGCGTTGGTGTGGGAGAGGAGCTTGCTTGACGTCCTCGAGCCTTCAACCTTGCTCCCGGGGGTGAGCTCGAAAATCAGCAGGGCCCTTTCCACGAGAGGGATAACCCTCTGCCAGTGGAAGTTCGCGATAACGGCCGCTGCCGTCAGCCCCTTCCTCGCCAAACACGCCAGCGCGTCGGTGAGGCCCTCGAGCCTGGCTTGCTGCGCTGGGGGCGACACCCCCAGTCCCACTTCGGCAGTCGCTCCCGGAGAACTTTGTTAGTGAACGCCGGGAGCGCACCCTTGTGGTTCTGAAGGTAGAACCACCCTCGGCTCCACCCGGAGTTGTTTGTCGTCATCTTGCTCGAGATATAAAAGTTCTTCCGGGTCGGGCGGACGTGGAGCGTCAGGCCACCGGCGCGCGCGAACCGCCTCGGCTGGTTCCGTGCGTTCTCGACGAAGAGTTCGCCGCGGAACAGATGGATCCAGAGGTCCCAGTGGGCTTCGATGCCGAGGAACCCCTCGCAGACGGCGACGAAGACCGCCGCCTGCGAGATGGAGTTGGGGCTGAAATTGTGCAGCTCCACTCCGTAGTACTCGCACAAGGCCCTCATGAACGTACTGACGGGGACGCCGAAGCCTCGCTCATGGAGGCGCACGAAGGGTACGACGTAGCCTTGCGGGGCTTCGGCTCGGTCTCGTCTGGGTGCGGGGAAATCCAGGCCGGCGCTCCCGAGTCGTGGTTCCGCAGCAGCAGCCGGTCGGCGACCAGCTGCTCCAGAACCGCCACGGTGGCGGAGGATTTCCCCCACGGCAGAGGCTCCTAGATGTCCAACATCTCTGCGAGTCGAGGGAGGATGCGGGAAAGGAAGCACCGAAATGGCTAAGTCTCTCTCTCTCTCTCTCTCTCTCTTTTTCTCTCCTTCTCCTTCTTCCTCCTTCTCGCTCTTGGCTATGGGTTCAGGAAGCGACGAAGGCGGAGAAGGCAAAGCAGGATGGAGGCAAATGGCCAGGTGAACCCAAAACATCCCCTTTCTCTTCATATTTATTCACCATGACGGGCGCATCCGTAGCCATGGCCCAAATCTACCGCATTGAATGCGGTAGATTTTGCTATCACCGACGGATGGACCCATGACCGCGGAGTCTCCCACGCGCGCACGCAGCAATAAATGCGGCACGGTAACCGGCGGGCGCGGCACGACTGTTGTGCTATCCCATCCGTCAGCCGCCGCCCACGCCGCTTCGTCTGCCCGAAGCTGACGCCTGAAAAGGCGCACCCACACCGTGCCGCACAGATCGGGCCACATCACCCGCTACCGGCGGAAGACCCGCGCGCGCGTGGCTCGGGACTCTGCGATGTTTTCAGATCACGACGGAATATTCCTTCATGGGGTCTCTTTACCCTCGAAGGAATCGCATTTCGAGACCTTACTGATCAGGGGGTTGAAGCCTGGCCCTTCAGGGGGTTCGAGAGGCGCCCCAGATCACCAGAGTCAGGGACTGCAGGGATGTGCCGTACAAGCTACCCTCGAACACGGAGTTCGAGACATCCTACACAGTGTTCAAGGCCGGGCGAGGGTGCCTAGAGGGGGATCCCATCGAGGGAGAGCATCGAGCCCTCGAACCCTACCGAATGGGTTCGAGCCCCGCCTAGCGAACCCTCGCGAGCGCTTTATGAGACGTGTCTATGGACCACGAGCCGACCCCTATCGAACGGGGCACGGACGTCTGCTTGAACAACCCGCTAATAGCTCACTGAAGTAGCCATAGCTCGCGGCCCGGGCATGGGTAGCATGGTGCGCTTCACCCCTCCTCCCTGCGGAAGGGCGACGAGGGTCGTAATCGAAGTCGAGAGTTCCCCTGAACGCCTTTACACGGGTCGGGGCTCGGGGGCTCCTCGCACACCACGGTTCAAACCACACCCTCGAATAAGTCGACGACCGTCAATCGTGAAGACTCCACGTGTTTAAACCAAACCCTCCGCTGTTAACGTGTGCTCTCCTGATGGTTAAGCTAAGCGCCGGGCCACTGTACCAGCACTGAGAATGCCGAGGCCGGCTGAAAGAGTGCCGATGCTAGCTGAAAAAAGATGCTGGGCAGCCAACCCAGAAAAGCTACACAGGGGGACAGCATTTATAGCCCTGGACGAGCACAAACTCTCCTCCAAGGACTCGGGGGCTACACCCGCGGGTGCGCTGACGCGCCCCCGCGAAGGTGACTTCACACATATTCGAGGGTCGTGACTCTATGTACACCCCTATACCCTCGATGATCCTCCCCGCAGAGGAGAAAGGGAACTTTATGGCTCAATGCGAATAAAGATTACAAAGGGTCACCGGCGCGAAGCCATCGAAAGATACAAACACGTTGCCACCTACGTGGCAATTTTCCCTGTCTTGGGGAGGAACAAGCGACGAAGAATGGCACCGAGCCTCTAGCCGACGCAACAGCGAGGCTGCTAGGGATGCGAGGAGCAGCCCCCAGACCACACGGGTCCAGCAGGATGCTTTCCTCACAAGCCTTCTTCTGGCGTCTCCTCCACCGAAGACCATGCGGGGGGTCGAGCTGGCGGACAGCGCCCTCCGCACCGTCTCCCCGAGGGCAACCTCGTCGCCTGGGGGACGATGCAAAGAACAGCCGCCCAACCTGGCACTAACGCCATGGTCAGGCGTCTCCATCCCCCTTCAGGCTAGGGGACATCGCAGGAGCAGGACCCTATGGGCCCAATGCTCTTCTGCTGATCCCACTCAACCTGAGGGATGGAGCGCACGCCCACTCCGGTCTTCCCCTACCGCTCGCAAGCATTCTTCTAGCGCCAAAAACCTAAAAAAGCCAGGCCACCCCATCTGGGGGCCGGTCACAAGAGGGCAAAAGGAACATTACAAAAGGTAGGCAATGCTGGAAGAAAGAGCTGGGAGGTTGGAGAGGAAAGGGGACCTCACGACCCCTATTTATAGCTGCGCCGGGCACAAAGCTTCAAGCTTGTCGAAAAGCAGAGGCTTGTATCGCCCGTAACGACGCGGCGCTCCATGAGTAAAGGATGTCCTCGGTCACCGCGCCGAGACACGACCGGACGAAACAAAGCAGAGCTGAGCCCCTGGACACTAAGCGGTACAGCATCGGCTCAGGCCGACCGCCCTCGAACGGCGCACCGCAAAGCAACCAGGGAAGGCAGGGCCCAGGCCCTTTGAGCGGGACAGCACGACGGGAGCGCCAGCTGCCGAGCAGCAGGCGCCGTCGTCACCCTGGTCCCCCCTCAGCACGCGGACACGTCTTGTCCTTCAAGCAAACAAACAAAGAGGCGCGCACCCCGAAACACTCCTCCCACGGGCGTACTTCCCCGACCGGTGAGTTGTCACATCCGCCGGGCCGGCGCTCAGGCGCGTCTGGCGGGTGCGCGACATTGACCGATCACGTCAAAGGGGAAATCGCCGAATCACCCTTTGGCCGAATCCCCTGACTCGACCAAAGCCTCGGGGGCTACTGTCGGGTACCACGATTAGGGACACCCCAATCGGGGTACTAATATCGCTCTAAAAACGCAAAACACCTGTTAAAACAACTGGGCCCACGAAGGCCCACGACCTGTTTCCTACTCGGGAAAAGGGAAAGGACTCAAAGAAGCCCAGCGTGCGGCCCATTCACATCCCCCTCGAACCCACGGAACGATCTCCGCCTCGCTCGAGGGTCCCTCTCGGGCCCGCTGGACAATCTCCGCCTCGCTCGAGGGTAGCGGATCTACCCTCGAGCGGGTGACTCATCTCCGCATCGCTCGAGGGTCCCCGTCGGGATCCCTCGACTGCACTCCGCATCTCCGCCTCGCTCGAGGGTAGCGAATCTACCCTCGAGCGGGTAGCTCATCTTCGCCTCGCTCGAGGCCACCCCTCGGCACAAGGGACAAACAACCTTGCCGCCCAACTACTCGTCGTACAAAGGCATTAAAAGCCAGCCACTCCGCCACGGCTCAAAGGACGGGCGGCGTCAGGCCGCCACTCCCACAGTGGATGTGACCGGGGTCCCATCTGCTGACTCCGGTCGCCATTCCACCATCCCGGATGCTGTAGCAGTGCCTTGGGACCTGCAACGCGGGACAAGACAGGCTCGGCACTGCTCCTGTTACTGTTCTGCCGACTCCGACCATCCGGACTCACCTCCGGCTAGGGAAGGGGTCCGGTAACGTCACGTGTCCTTCCGGGAGGGGCGCCCAGTACAAGATGGACGGAGTCCTAGACCTTTCCCTTCAGGGGTCCAGGACTTCCACGTGTCCCCCGGACCTTCTAGTGTGCACGCCCACACTCCGACCAGGGGGTCCGGGGCCGTCGCGCCACCACTACCGCTGGAGTGTCCAGAACCCTAGTTCGCAGGGCCCACTGCACACCACCACCACGCCGCCTGAAGGGACACTGCAGGATGACCGGCGCGATCTTCGCAGGGCCAAGGACAACATTCAGGATGACTGCGATGCGCGCCGCCTTCTCACAGTGTACTTCCTATAGTGTTCGACCACTGTACCCCGCGATTCAGGGGAAAACGATGACTTTCATGCCCTACTCATGCACGCCACCCCTCCTTGTGACTATAAAAGGAGGAGGCGGGCTCCCCTTACCCAGGTCGAAACGCTGGACTCTGGCTGGACCTTCTCTGGTTTCTCATTTCCAAGAGGACGTTCAGGGACTACTGAGCACTCATCTCAACCGACTCCACTCCTAGCAGAGACTTGGGAGCTTCCCTCCCTCTCTCGCCTCGCTTGTATCCCCTACTACAAGCACTCTGGGTGCAAGATAATATAGTGCCCTCGCACACACCCTTTGCTGGACGTACGGCCCTGCGGCCGGAACCACGATAAACCGTGCGTTACTGTGATTGCCTCTTGCATCATCATCTAGGACGAGGAAAACATGCAATATTTACTAGTTGGGATCCAGGCCCCCAGGTCGGGACACCGACAATAACCTTGTTTTCAGCAGCCACATAAAGTTTGAAAGGTACCCCTCTCCTAGGTGCTTTGAGTACGGGTGGCGAAGACAAATAAATCTTGATCTTCTCAAACGCTTCTTGCTGTTTTGCCCCCCAAGTAAATTTGGTTTCATCTTTTAACCAAAGAATAGGAGTAAAAGCATCGATCTTCCCGGACAAGTTAGATATGAACCTTCTCAAGAAATTTACCTTGCCCAAGAAATTCTGTAAATCCTTCTTGCATGTAGGGGCTTCAACCTTCCTCATGGCTTCAATTCTTTTAGGATCAATCTATATTCCCTTCTCATGAATAATGAAGCCAAGAAATTTTCCAGCCGATAGACCGAAAGCACATTTGAGTGGATTCAAATTCAAACCATACCGGCGCATCCTCTCAAGAGCAAGTCTCAAATCGGCTAAATGATGATCCAAATCGGTAGATTTAATGACAATATCATCAATGTACACCTCCAAGATGACACCAAGCAAATTATGGAAGATTAAATTCATAGCTCTTTGATAAGTAGCACCCGCATTTTTCAAACCAAAAGTCATAACAACCCACTCAAACAAGCCGACAAATCCTGGACATCTAAAGGCCGTTTTAGATATATCTTTTTCGGCCATGAATATTTGATTGTAACCGGCGTTACCAACAAGAAAACTAATGACACGATGTCCGAAAGCCTCATTGATCAACATATCGGCTATAGACATAGGATATTCATCCTTGGGAGTAGCTTTATTAGGATCTCTAAAATCAATGCACACTCTAATTTTTCCTGAATCCTTTTTCTCAACGGGCACAATATTAGAGATCGAATCAGCATAACGACAAGACCGAATAAATCCAGCATCAAGTAAACGATTAATTTCAGTTTTAATTCGGTCATAAATAATGGGATTGAAACGCCTAACCGGTTGTTTATAAGGTCTAAAACCGGCTTTAATCGGTAAACGATGCTCAACAAGATCACGACTTAAACCGGGCATTTCATGATACTCCCAAGCAAAGCAATCAACATATTCCTTCAATAAATTAACCAAATCGGCTTTATATTCAGCCGATAAATTTTTGTTTACAAAGGTCGGCCTAGGGATAGTTCCATCACCATTGTCTACCTTTTCTAAAGGATCGGCCGATGCAAACCCTTGGCCCAGCTTGTCTAGATCATCAGAATCTTCAATGGCTTCACACATATCGTTCGTACGCGCCCGATACTGATCTATCCTCTGCTGTAACCACTCTGTGTTGGACCGATTTGACCGGTCGGGGTGTCCGGTCTGACCGGTCGGCTCTGTGCACCGAATGGGACTGGACCGGTCTGACTGGTTGGCACAAGCGGTCTGACCGGGCGCTTCTGGAGTTTCTGTTGTACTCAACTGATTTACATTAAATGATTTAGCCGATTATCCATCGGCTTTAGTACAGCAGAAACAAAACCATCCTTAGTGCAACTAATCAAATCATAATCGGACAGATCCACGTCCGATAAACACTTGACGTTGTCGTGTGCACTAATAGAATCCGAATCGGCTAAAGCAACAAAGGTTGAAGTGTCCCCATGGACAATCTCAACCTCATAGCCGATCCACTGAACAAGAAACTGATGCAAGGTAGAAGGAACGCACTGATTTGCATGAATCAAATTGTAGTTACCTTGCACCTCCGAGACGAAGAAAGCCGTAGAAAGCGTCTTGCTCCCAATGGTGAGCTCCATGGAATCAACTCCCTTGGCGCTAAGGGGCTCGCTCCCTCCAACACCACTGACCGTCATGTTTGTCTTGATCAAGTCCTCGTCTTGGCCATCGAGCTTCTTGTATAGCGAGTAGGGAATAAGATTTACAATGGCCCCACCATCCACTAGCATGCGAGTCACTGGCTTCCCGTTGATGTGTCCCCTCAGGTAAAGAGGCTTCAAATAGTTGTCCTTCTTGCTTGGCTTCTGGAACACAGCTTCACGGGGCCAAACTGAAGATGAGCCAAATCCTCTTCCAGAACCACGAAGTAATCCGAAGACAAGGGCACCACATTAATCTCCAAGTTGGTGCGCTCCGGAGACGCTTCATAATCCACCAATTTCTCGTCTTCTGCTGTCAGAGGAACTGCTGGGGCTTCGTCTACAGAAGTAACCGAAACGGGCGGTGCCGATTCGGCTGTTGGCTCTGCAGTAGGCTCTACCGGTCTGACCGGTTGGTCAGAGCGGTCTGACCGGTCTATCTGACCGGTATGACCGTCGGCTGCGGCGGTCTGATCGGTCTGGCTGGCTAATCAGTTGTCTTAACCTTCCAAACCTTGCTCTGAGGGAACATGGGCGTGTATCTGTTGAAGTCCTCATCCCTCATCTTCTCTTTCTCCTGCTCCTTCTTTTATTTGTTGCGAAGGCGCTGCAATTTCCTCTTCTGCGTATGAGTTAAACCTGAAGGGCACCACCTAGGCTGATGGTACTTGTCCGTTGCGCTCTTGCTACTACCGGCCTCATGATCATTAGCTATGACCGGCTTTTGTGAAGGAACATCAGCCGATTCTTCAATATCCATCGGCTTTTTGCCCATGTCTTGTATGGGCACTTTGATTTCACCGATTTGAATAACATCGGCTTTAGACTTCTCTGGATCAGCAACATGCTTCTTCCCCTTGACGCGATACTCAAACCTTGGAACAGGAGCCTTTCCCGGCATCTAGTGAGACCGGTCTGACCGGTCCATGGCGATCAGTCTGACCGGTGCATCCTGCAGCACTGGACTAGATTGGCGTAGCCCCAATCGGTCATGCACGGGTACTCTGGAGCTTTCTCCTTGATAATGTGGAGGATAAGACATCGGAAAGCACTGCATCCATATCCCCCCATGCTCCCATGCCAGGATTTGTCGCATTTGAAGCTGGAGACACCATGGCATGGTAGCACACATCTGGGGAGGATACAATGTGACAACATCACCTCTGTGCCTGCTGGATTCCCTCCTTGGGGACACTGGATGGTCTTGATGTGGTGGTGATCGCGGTCTCTTTTTTGGCGGCCGATCGTTTTGAACGGTCTTTGTGTACTTGTTCAACAACTGGTTGAAGGTGGGCTTCTGATTAGCAGCCCTTCCCTGCACCTTCACCTCATTGGTCTTCCAAGTACCCACTTCCGGACGCTTTGGATTGAAAGTCCGGGGACGGTCACCAGATCGGTCTGACCGGCTGGAGGGACCGGTCTGACCGGTCGGAGGGACCGGTCTGACCGGTCGGAGACACCGGTCTGACCGGTCGTGCCTGATCAGCAGACTGATTTTCTGGTGGAGAGCTTCCATGCCCCCCGAGTCTGGGATTTCTGACAATGATCTTCAGAGTATCCTTGCCATCATCAGTCTTCTCTTTGATAACTTTCCGGGCAAGGATCTTGTCACTTGTATTCATCGGTCTTGGATCACCGATGACAACATGCTTCCCCTTAGCTCCTTTGGCTTGTTCTGGCCGAATGAGCACCTTTGGATTGTTCAATTCCAGCGTATGAATAGGGAAAGGAGCCTTGTCAATTTGCATCTCAAAAAGTACCAATCGTCCTTTATTAATGGCCGATTGTACCTGTCGACGAAAAACATTACAATCATTAGTAGCATGAGATGTAGAGTTATGCCACTTACAATATGCATGTCGTTTAAGTTCGTCGGGAGATGGAATAGCATGTGATAATCGGATGTTACCATTCTTAAGCTATTCATCAAAAATACGATCACACTTAGAAACATCAAAAGTAAATTTCAGCTCCTCTTGCCGATTCTTTTGAATCGGCTTGAGAGACGGAACTGAACCGGGTTTGGCCTTTGATGGCCAAAAAAACTCAGCAGCATATACTTCCTTGCTATCATCGTCCGAACTATCTGAATCATGATCAAGAATATGTGTGTTGGACCGATGAGGCTTGAAAGTATCTTTGGCATTTTTAAGTTTAAACTCTAAACCCATAACTTTGACTTGCAAAAAATTCACAGTATGATATTCAAAGCCCTCGAGTTTCTCTTTCAAATAAGAACGTAAACCATTAAACGCCAAATACGTCAAATCCTTTTCAGAAAATGTCAAACTAAAACACTGATTTTTAATTTCTTTAAATCTTTTGAAATAATCCGAAGAAGATTCATCACGTCCTTGCTTAATTGATGTTAAGTCCAATAATTTTGCTTCGGTTTCCCCACTAAAGAAGTGATCACGAAACTTATGCTCCAACTGAGTCCAATTGCGAATAGAATTAGGAGCAAGCGAGGAAAACCAAGAGAAAGCCATTCTAGTCAAGGATAAAGAAAATAAATGCACACGCAAAGCAACATTGAAACCGGCTTCTCCTAATTGCAAGACATATTGACTGATGTGTTCCCAAGTTGTACGAGAATCATCACCATTAAATTTAGTAAACTTAGGAATACGCCAACCAGCAGGAAAAGGAGTAAAATCAAACTCAGCGGGATAAGATTTTTGATATAAACGTGTAGTACCCATATCCACCCCAAGCTTACTTTTAATCGCATTTGCCAGATCCTCTTTGAACTTAAGGAGATCGGCCTGATAGTGCTGGCTGGTATAAAACTCAGAAAAACGATGTGCATTAGAATTTCCATGTGCCATCGTCTGTGAAGAAGTCGGGATCGGTCCTTGGTTAGGTCCAGATCCTCGTGGCCCTCCCGCTATAGTAGTAGTGCGAGGTGGTGTATACAGTGACAATTCATTAGTTCGGCTAGGGGCAGCCGAACCTGGAATTGCCTCGAGAGGCGTCGGTGACGGTACTGAGTAACCTGTCTGACCGGTTTGATAACCGGTCTGACAACCGGTCTGACCGGTCTGTGGGACCGGTCCGGTAGGTGCAGTGTGCACGGTTGACACTGGCGGGGTTTGCCCTGAGAATGAGTTCGGCGGCATACCATAGAGTGGTTCAGATGTGAACTCAGGGGTAGCCGAACTCGGATCTAATGAGTTAGGATCTGACATGGGTTGTTTTCCTTTAAGCACATCAACATCACTACTCAATTTAATCAAAATGTCACTCGTGGCAGCTTGTGCAGCAACAATCTTTTGATCCATTATGGATGACATTCTATCAAACATATCAGAGGGAGAGAGGCTTACATTGGGGATCTCTTCAATCTTATCCTTGCTAAGCTTGAGAGATGGCAGTACGAACTCCTCCACCCTCTTGACGAGGCCACCACGATTCTTCTTGAAGCCCTTCAAGAATTGTGCCTTGACGTGCTCCTCCACAAGAAGGTAGGCTTTGCGCTCCTCTTCGGTGAGCTCCTCCATTGTAGCCGTGATGATGTTTTTTTGTTGATCTCTGAAGTGCCCATCTTCTTCAAGGAGTAGATTAGATCGGTTTTAAAACCAGATTAATCTTTCCCAAGCGGAGTCGCCAAAAAGTGTGTTGACACAGAATCGCGCCAACACACTCGAATGCGCTAGAACGCGCAGGAGATCGTCAAAACGATCTGAACCTGCGATGCCCTGGCGGACCGGTCTGACCGGTGTGGAGCAGAGAACTGCGAAGACCTAGAAACGCGAGCTCGGGAGGGACCCCGTCGGAGCTTGCGTGGCTAGGGTTGCTCTGAGGTTGGCAGGCCACTCAGAACGTCTTCAAACGTCGTCGAGATGAAGGAAGAAAGCAATCTAGGGTTGGAAAAGACTAGGGTTTGAGAGATAAAAAGTAATACGATATTTTGATTGATTCGATTGGGAATACCTCAATCGGCCTTAGCCTTTATATTTATAGGCTGGGGAAGTCGTACCCCTCTCCAAGTCAGTTTATACAAGAATTTCCAAAATAAAACGAAGCCTACTCGGATTACAACTGGACAGACCGGTCTGACCGGTCGGCCTCTAAACTACCAGAATTGGCTGTCAACATGTGCATCCCTGCAACCACAAACCACCCACACCGGTGGAGTAGGCCTTGGCATCTGACAACGATCGACACATAACGCTGTTGGTGTAGCATGTACTATTGGTTAGCACATAGGGCTGCGATGCATCCGAGGTTTCTCCGTGCAGATGTGCTCGTCGCCTCGTCCTGGTCAAATAAGCCCTGAGCAAATCGGTTCCATTTCTTTTGCACCTATTGACGGGCTGATTTGTCGTTTTTTGTTTCTTCTTGCACGAAGCTCGTTTCATGTTGTGGTGTCAAGATGTGCGTGTCAACGGGCTGTGAACGCGGCTACTGACACGCACTAAGATGTGGTGTCAAGATTAGCAGGGCCACGATAAAAGTGGCCATCAGCTCTGCCGCTCTGGTATACCGACAGGACATGCAGAAAGTGGCTGTTTTGTTGGCGTGCAGTGCTCTGACAAGACCCCTGAGATAAACTATGGAATCGTAGTTAGGAACAGTAACCATAGTTTGTTCACCAACCCTGAGCTTGTTTCCCTGTCCCTGGTAAATAGTGGAACTAGCATCTTGAACAGCAAACCTAATGACCAGTTAACCACACATGCTTAACATGGAGCTAGCCTGCTGCATGCCCCTTCGTTCAGAAAACTAGCTAGTTTGTCTCAGCCCAGGCGATGCGTTTCCATGACAGTTTTGTCGTAGCCCACGCTGCGTCAGTTCGTCGTCGCTGGAGATTTTGGGCCTGGCGTGCAATTGGGCCGGCGAATACACTGCCCGCTCACATCTGGCAACCGTCCGCTGGGCTAACTACAGCCTACATGCATTATCCTGATTAGTGCCGTACCGTTTGGTTACCCTCTGGGAAACGGGCTCAAATAAGCGCAACGCAGCCCACGTCTCGGGGTTGGGAGGAGGATATGGGCACGAGCCTGCGCTGTAAAAAGCGCGACAGCCCAAGATGTGCCCTAGTAGAGTGGTGGGCTCTCTCAGGCCTATTCCTACCACGAACACTGGGCCCCTCCCACGACCGCAGCTGGGCTCCTGACTGAGGCAAGGCCAATTTAAAATGGGCTTGCCTCGGGAAAAAAGCCTCCGTACTGTGGAGCCTACTCCCTGCTCGTGGGGCAGCGTTGTGTTCGACCCAGCCCTCCTTCCAACCCCACCCCAACCTTTTTTCTCTCCCAAACTCTCTTATAATTTGCTTACCGTCTGGCTTCTCCTCTGTTCCAAACCTTCCAGATTCATATCCTGTTACCAATACTTGTATCTGTGTTGTGTCTATTCAGTGTTTGAGAATCAGTTTTGTTCCCTGTTCTGTTCCCTGTTATGTTCGGAGGAAGGGGTTATGTACATAACCAGCAGTTACATTATTACAACTGTGTTTATTTAGAATGCAGGGGCACGAGACCCAGGCCCTTGTGCATTGCAACCGGACCATCAAGATTGTTGACGGGTTCCGCGCAAGCTTAGCTTTTTACAGTATACTAGTTGAATGCCCGTGCGTTCCTACGGGAGCAGAAAAATCAAGCGCTTAACGATATAAATCTGTCAACAAATAACAACATGCATCGTATATAACATTGTTACTCGAAAAGGTATTGTGAAATAAATCAAACAATTGGATCACCATTGTCACCAAAGACAACTAAATATTCAAAAAAATTGTACACTACATTTTATTTTATATTCTTATCTGTGATGCGGCTAAGAACGCCAACATATCGATGATGAAGTTCTCTCGCATAAACTCTAATCATCTTTAACTTTTACCTAGATGAATGCCCGTGCGTGGCAACAGGATAAAAAGTTACATATGTAACTACCTAGAATCAACTCAACCAAAACCATTTCATTCAAATTTACAGTGATCTCTTTGTTACAGGTCATATATCAGCTATTCTTGTATTCATGGAAATAGAAATGTGCAAATTACACATCCCCTCGAAAGTATTTTTTTCATTTGACATTGAACAAATCAATTTGATCGAAATTACAAATGAATAAATAATTTAATGTTATCTCTACAACGAAGATACATGTACCAGCTCAAAAGCTTCGACAGCATGCTTACCGTCTGGCTTCTCCTCTGTTCCAAACCTTCCAGATTCCTATCCCGTTACCAATACTTGTATCTGTGTTGTGTTTGTTCAGTGTTTGAGAATCGGTTTTGTTCCCCTGTTCTGTTCCCTGTTATGTTCGGAGGAAGGGGTTATGTACATAACCAGTAGTTACATGATTACAACTGTGTTTATTTAGAGTTTAGGGGCACGAGACCCAGGCCCTTATGCATTGCAACCGGACCATCAAGATTGTTGACGGGTTCCGCGCAAGCTCAGCGTTTTACAATATACTAGTTGAATGCCCGTGCGTTGCTACAGGAGCAGAAAAATCAAGTGCTTAACGATATAAATCTGTCAACAAATAACAACATGCATCGTATATAACGTTGTTACTCGAAAAGGTATTGTGAAATAAATCAAACTAATTGGATCACCATTGTTACCAAAGACAACTAAATATTCAAAAAATTGTACACTATATTTTATTTTATATTATTATCTGTGATGAAGCTAAGAACGCTAACATATCGATGATGAAGTTCTCTCGCATAAACTTTAATCATCTTTAACTTATACCTAGATGAATGCCCGTGCGTGGCAACAGGATAAAAAGTTATATATGTAACTACCTAGAATCAACTCAACCAAAACCATTTCATTCAAATTTACAGTGATCTCTTTGTTACAGGTCATACATCAGCTATTCTTGTATTCATTGAAACAGAAATGTGCAAATTACATGTCCTCTCGAAAGTATTTTTTTATCATTTGACATTGAACAAATCAATTTGATCGAAATTACAAGATGAATAAATAATTTAATGTTATCTCTACAACGAAGATACATGTACCAGCTCAAAAGCTTTGACAGCATGCTCTGCTTTTCAAGATTGATTTCCTTGCTTTCTCCAACATCGAGCCTAAAAAATAGCAATGTCAATTCTAATCAATTGTAAGTCCTTCTATATACTTCTTCCTATGTCCTAAATGTAGGCATCCGATTTAAACTACATGATATAAAGCAAAATCTAACTATGGCCGCAATTTGACAAGAAATAACCATGCTAGTATCCATTTTCCAAAATCCTGTGCAGAACTTAACAAAAAGGGAATGAGAATTAGCACAATGGCAAAGTGTCAATAGATGAAGAAATTTCGAAGGTCAGAGAATTCGCAGCACACACCAGAATAGAGAAAAATAGTGGCAGTAAAAAAGGAACCATGGCAGCAAGTAAGGTCACAACAGACCAGTGCACCAACACCATAGCTCCTGTCTTCTGGAAACATTGCAGGTCAAGGGTATCAAATTGGACACCTCAAGAACTCTTTTATGGGCATACAGTATCAAATTGGAAACTAACAAACAGAAAATACATCCTTCAGCATGTCATAGACAGCAAATTAAGGCAAACATCCTTCCCCTATCAACAAAAACCCACAAGGAAATCACCAGAACTATATGAGGACAGCAATTCGAGCACCAAACAAACAATATTTCCAGTTGTACAACACCTAAGATATGGATGCATACATCAGATTACCATGATAACCAATGGATGCAACATGATTCGTTTCATCCCTAAATTTTGCATGAGCATGCATCTTCACATCATCTATCCATTTATAGTTTTGGATGATTTTTTTAGTGCATATTTTTTTTTGGAAGTGGGAGTATGGGAATACGGGAAGGGGGGGTGGGGGGGGGGGGAGACGTTCTCCCTGCTTGATGTTCATCACTACAAAATACAAAAAGGCTAGTACAAAAGTATACAAAACTCACTGCACTTACCCCTTGCAAGGTTGGGCTAAAATTGATTCTGATGGGCCGGCCCATTGAGAAGTCTCCAAAGCCTACAGTTATGGCGGGCCAGGTATTTAGGCTGCCGATCGATCACACGCGCAGCAGGCATGAGTAGTTTCAGGCCCGATGACATGTACTGACTTGACAAGTTTACCAGGACAGTTCCAAGCTGCTGTTCTTCTCCTTGAGGTCCGTTGAGATTTAAGAACTGTTCGTGCTAGGCTGATGCATAGCAGCATCTTAAATTTTTCCTATGTGATGGAAGCGCATGTTCGTCTGCTGCAACGGAATTCGAATATCTGTTTCTCAATCGAGCATCGGTAAAGTTTGCTGGAAGCACCACCGGTGATGATGCATGTGGACTGTGGTCTTCTTCCTCCGGACAAGAGTACTACAAAGAGACCGGGTAGCCGACGTCCGACGAGCACGCTCTCTTCTTCAGCACTGCCAAACGTGGATCAGGCCCTGTTTTAGTTCCCAAAATTTTTTAAGATTCTTCGTCACATCGAATTTTTGGATATATGCATAGAGTATTAAATATAATTTTAAAAATAATTAATTGTACAGTTTAGCTGGAAATGATGAGATGAATTTTTTAAATCTAATTAGTTCATAATTAAACACTAATTATCAAATAAAAACGTTAGTGGTACAGTAGTGAAATCCAAAATAATTCACGAACTAAACAGGCCCTTAATCCTTCGCCGCATCCACCTGCCTGGCGACTGGCGACGTCCTGTCGTCCGTTTGGATTCGTGCCCGAGCGTTCTCGGCAGCTCCATGTCAAAGCGGTGAAAGTTGAAACGGCTGCCCCCAGAAATCTGAGTATTTTTATTTCAAAAAAAAAAATCTGAGTGCGCAAAGCAACGGCCGCGGCAATTGCTGGCAACTCGGCATGCGCCGCACCAACGGCCCAGCCTGTGCCTGCAGCCTGCCACACTGTGCGTCGGTGGTGGGTCCAGCTGGCCACACCGTGGCCCGCGCCTAGCTGCCCGCCGGCCGCCGCCGCCGATCCGATTCGGCTGGGCCCGCTGGTCCCCATCCCACGCGCTCTCCTTCTCGTCAAAACGGTCAAACAGAAGCCACCTTCCCCTACTGCTCTCCCACTCTCCGAGGACTCCAACCAATCCCATCTGGCCATCTGAATCCCCTCCCAAGGACGGCGGCGGCGGCAGCAGCAGATGGCCCGATAATCATCTCGCACTCCCCCACTCGTCCCAAATCCTCGCCGCATTGCATCATCGTCCGCTGCTGGGGACGCGCGGCTGCTGATTAGATCGGTTGGTCGTGAACTCATCGTGAGCCGTGATCGGGGCGGGAGAGGCAGCAATGGTGGCGGTGAATGGCGCCGCCGACAAGGAGGCGAGCCCGGAGGAGAGGGAGAGGCACGTGACGTCGACGGAGATGTCCAAGCACAGCTCCGAGGGCGACCTGTGGGTGGCGGTGCAGGGGAAGGTCTACGACGTCACGGCGTGGCTGCCGCGCCACCCGGGCGGGGACCTCCCGCTGCTCAGCCTGGCCGGGCAGGACGTGACGGACGCCTTCGTCGCCTACCACCCGGCCTCCACGTGGCGGGTCCTCGACCGCTACCGCGTCGCCAAGCTTTCCGACTACCGCGTCTCCGAGGTGTCCCGCGACTACCGCCGCCTGGTCGCCGAGTTCGCCCGGGCGGGGCTCTTCGACCGCAAGGGCCACGGCTGCGCCGCCTCGCTCTGCGCCGTGGCCGCCACGGCGCGCTGCTCGCCGGCGCCGTCTGGCTCGTGCTCGCCGCCGCCGCGCACATGGCGGCCGCCGTCATGCTGGGCTTCCTGTGGATGCAGTCGGGCTTCCTCGGCCACGACTCGGGCCACTACGTCGTCATGCAGAGCCGCCGCCTCAACCGCGCCGTGCAGCTGGTGGCCGGCAACTGCGTGGCGGGCATCAGCATCGGGTGGTGGAAGCGCAACCACAACGCGCACCACATCGCCTGCAACAGCCTCGACCGCGACCCGGACGTGCAGCACCTGCCGCTCTTCGCCGTCTCGCCGCGCCTCTTCGCCTCCCTCACCTCCGCCTTCTACCGCCGGTCCATGCGCTTCGACGCCGCCGCGCGCGTCCTCGTCGGCTACCAGCACTGGACCTTCTACCCGGTCATGTGCGTGGCGCGCGTCAACCTCTTCGCGCAGTCGCTGCTGCTGCCCGCGTGCCGGGGCGCCTCGCGGAGCTCGCCGGCGTGGCCGTGTTCTGGGTCTGGTACCCGTGGCTGGTGTCCCGGCTGCCCGGCGGCGCCGCCGAGCGCGCGGCGTTCGTGCTGCTGAGCTTCGCCGTGACGGGGATCCAGCACGTGCAGTTCTGCTTCAACCACTTCTCGGCGGGCACCTACGTGGGGCGGCCCCGCGGCGACGACTGGTTCCAGAAGCAGATGCGGGGCACGCTGGACGTGGCGTGCCCGCCGTGGATGGACTGGTTCCACGGCGGGCTGCAGTTCCAGGTGGAGCACCACCTGTTCCCGCGGCTGCCACCTCCGCCGCGTGGCGCCCCTGGTGCGGGAGCTCTGCCGGAAGCACGGCCTCCCCTACCAGCGCTGCGGCTTCTGGGAGGCCAACGCGCGCACGCTACGGACGCTGCGCGACGCCGCCATGCAGGCGCGCGCCGGAGGGCCAGCGCCCAAGAACCTCCTCTGGGAGGCCGTCAACACCCACGGCTGATTCATCTGTTTTCTTTTCGGCACAGATGACCCAGCCAATGCATTGCAAAGTTGCATTTTGAATGCTGGTTGGTGGCCTCGTGCAGGTGCAGTTTAGTCAATCCATTGTTGTCTCGGTGTGCTGGTTGGTTCTAGAACGCCATTGTTGAGTTGCATTGAGCATGATCTTATTTGGTGCCAAGCTCGATTGGGCAAACGTTCTTCTTGCTTTGACGTGCAAACTGGAGGTGCACCGGCATGTGAGAGCTCGTGCGCCGGCAGCTCATAGGATCTTTTGATTGGGCGGCCGCAGATCCGACGGGGTGACTTGGATTTGTGAGCCCCACAAGACACGTCCGTGTGGCCGTTTCGCGCCACTCGCCCGAGGATCTCAACCCTTTTTTTCTATTCTGAGCCAAATCACCGACACGACACCGTCATGTGATGTGCATCGACCCAACACAGGTGTGCGGTGAACTGACCGACCACGCCGCTGCAAAATCTCTCGCCAACGCGATTGTCCAGCACGGATGACAGACCGCCGACAGGTGCATGCTAGGGAGGCTCACTCCATCGGACAATCGTAATTTGTATGTGACACTCACCTCCACGAACGACAACTCCCCTCAAATCAAAGAAAATTTTCTCCTTTCCCAATATATTAATTCTTTAGGATGAGATTACTAGGGAACAACAACTCTTCAACATAGTTATTAGGATTAGACCGGACAATAAACCGCTCAGGCTCCTGGTTCACAGTTTGGTTGGTTTAACTGGTTAGACTGACGGTTCACACGATTCAAATAGTCTAAGTTATGTACGAAAGTCACCTTGACCTGGTCGTGGGATCCTTCCATTCCAAAAGTTAAGGGGCTAAGTTCGAATCCCCAGTCCGACACCTATAGCCATGTTTAGACCATTTACCTACGCAACCCCCCTCCTCGCGCTCTCCTCTCCAAGGAGAAGAGGCTGTTTGTAGCACACTATGGCATAAGTCTGTCCTCACAGCTGACCGCTACCCGGTCCTGGAGGACGCCGATTGCGGAAATTTCACAGCACCGGTGTCTGCTGAAGTGTCCGCTATCATAGAGAAAGGGTTCCCATCCGCCAAATCCAGCGAAGTAGCGGGCGTCCTCTACGCCGCGCGCAGCCCACCGTGCCTCCGTTGGATTGCCCAGGAGCTCGCCTCCGTGCGGCCCTACACCGTGCCAGGGAGCCTCCGTGTGGCCCTCTACCGTGCCAGGGAGCGCCGCGACACCTCGAGGAGGCCCGCACCACCGCATCCCGGCGCGGGTAGCTTCCGCCACGACCACCTCCGCCTCCAGCCTCACGCCACCGCCGGATGGGGAGAGAGGGGGCCGGCGCCTCCACTGCTGGAGAGAGAGGGAGGGAGTAAAAAGGGGAGGTCAGCTCGCCGTCATGAGGCCGGCCGTCGGGAGGAAAGGGCCGTGGCGCTCTGGCCACGTGCATAGCTCCGCTTGCCCACGGCCGCGCGCCACTCCGTCATCTGCTCCGCCCGCCCGCGCCGCGTCGGAAGGGAGGGCGGCGATAGGGATGGCAACGGATCGGGTAAGGTGCGGGTAAAGCAAATACCAGCCTGTGACAATACTCGAAACTATAAGGTATACCCGTACCCGTGAAGTCTAACAGGTAAAATTTTGTATCCATACCCGTATTGGTACGGGTCGGGATTCGAGTACCCATCGGGTATATTAATGATAGCATAAATAACTTATCATTTGGTCGTATAGGCATTTTGAATTTATCGCCCGTACAAATGAAGGCAAAGCATTAATAAAATAGAGAACTAAACCAATCATCTTGCACCATTTTTTCTTATCTTTAGCATCTATTTTGTAGTTATATGTAAGTAAATGTGTTTAATTTTAGTTAAGTATTTCATCTAAAAATGCAACAATGATTATACACTTCACTACAAATAATAAGCAAAAATATCAATGTCATTTTCACATTTATTAGTTCACATAATCTCATTATCCATCTATGTAGTTCTTACAATCACAAGAAAATGATACATAAAATTTACGAAAGTAGGTGGCAGAGGTGGAGGGAGGCAGAGGCGCCGCTGCCAGAGAGATCCGAGAGAGGGGGGATGGGCGGAGGGAGCAGGGAGGGCAAGCAGGGAAGAGAGAGAGAAAGAGAGGAGGGGAAAGAAAAGAAGGGGAGAAGAAAAGAGAGGAAAAAGGGAAAGAAAAAGAAAAACTTAGGAGAGAGAAGATGGTAGTTGGAGATGATTGAATAAAAAATAGAGTAGTTGGTATATATGATGAGATATAGGGTATGATAGGTGCTGAAAAACTGGATATATAGGAGAGAATCTCAATGACCAGGTAGGAATATCTTTTTAAAGGATGAAAATAAAGTAGCATGAGTGCGGACATGTTGACACTCACGACTCGCGCATCCCAAGAGTTGGCCGCCGAGGCGTCCATGTGCCCGTGCTCCTGCCCCTCCTCTCCTCCCATCTCGCTGGCCAAACGCCAAATATCAGATCTTCCCCTTAGGTTAGAATATCCCGTTATTCCCCTTCTCTAGCGCTTATTTCTTCCCCTCTCGTGAACTGTGTGGAACTGTACGTGTGGTATGTTGTTGCTGCTTATGTGACAAAATTCTGATACTGGTTATGCATACAGAGGAAAAGGGGATAATGGGCATATTGCACAGTCGTTCTTCAACCTCTGCACATGTTTTCTTATTCAAAGATGAAGCACAAAGAAGAAATGATATCGTCTCCAATAAGCGTTTGCAATGACAATATGCAGCAAGGCATCAATATTGTTTAAAACCAACTCTGGCTAAGTGCATTTCTAAATGTAATCTGCTTGGTTCATTTGGCACTTCGACCAAAGGCTCATGTAGCATCTTCTACCCTGCATCAGATGCATAATAGTCTATATTCAGTTAATTCAGTTAAGTTTATGGTTGAAAAGTTCCCAGGCTTTTTTATTGTGGGATAGGTGCAGATCCATTAATCTATTTTTTAGCATATTAAGTTTATCGAAGCTGGTATGCGAGCAATCTTGTTGCACTTAGTATATATTATTCAATACCTTAAAATAAGCTTGACACCACATCATAGTCCTGTAGCAAGTCTAGCAGAAAGTAATTATGCATTCTACTACTTTCAGCCTACTCAACTGGTAAGCTATTTAAGTTGATCAAAACACACCAGGTTGAGTTGAGTTTGACGCTTCCTACTTGTCATGCTGATTTATGATAATTTCTTTTACATTCATCATTTCTTTGAAATGGAGATCTGGACCAGTTGGCAAAACATTCAGTTTAATTTTGTATGTACTTCAGAAGAAATGATGTGGCACCTAATGGCCTAATTAGAGCATAGAAACCAGTTACAAATAGTTCATTGGTCCACATTTAATTTTGTCTAAAGGACATGACAATCTTAGGCTCAAACCATTCCAGTTCATTGCACAGGAGAGATGAAAAGGATTATGCCTTTGCTTCTTGCCTATTCAATAAAATTGGTTATTTCCAAAGCTTAAGGTGAAAAAGATTTATTTGTTCCTATGTAATGACCGAGATCTTATCTGTTCTGTAGTGCAGACTATTGACTTCAGCACATGCTTTAGACACATGGTTCTCTATGAAGCTAATAAATTTTTGTTGGTGTAAGCTGAACTGTGCTTTTTTTTAAGAAATGGTTCAGGTTACAGTTAAATAAGGTAGAAGTGTTATGGTAGTTTCTTGAACGTTTTGTTAACAAAACTCTTGAGGGAAAGGAGAATTTTACCACTGCTTTACATAGAAGTGTTCTTAATATTTTTTTTTGTGAATTGTCTCTTAATGTGCTGATGTCAACAAGACCATTCTATTTGATAGGGATGAATTCCAATTTAGAAGGTATACCTTACTGAGGGCACTAAAAAGTATTTCGTTCATGAATTCAGGAAGAAGCATGTGGCTGTGGCACCAAGAAGTATGTGGCAAAGGAGATGGATTTGTGAGAAAGGATAATTTTGCCACTGCTTGACATAGAAGTGTTCTTTACATTTTTTTTTGTAAATTATCTCTTATTGTGCTGATGTGACCATTCTATTTGATAGGGCTGAATTCCAAATTATAAGTTATACCTACAGTTTACTAAGGGCACCAAAAATGAATTCGGGAAGAAGCATGTGGCTGAGGCACTAACAAGTATGTTGCAAAGGCGGTGCCACCGGTGAAGCTGAAAGGATCTTTGTGATGCCTGGGAGGGAGGAGGGGGGTTGAATAGGTGAATTTGAAAATCACCTAAAAATTCTTCTCAACGGTTAAATAGGTCCGAACTTCCGACAATGTATAGGAAGTTCCGATGGAATGGCACTTCCGACATTGGGTTGGAACTTTCGACAAAAAAATTATTAACAAAATATTAAGATTAAAGTCGGAATTGCAGAAACTATTTGAATAAAAAGTTCACCAATTTCTACTAATGCATATAAGTCGTCATTCAATTTTGATATCCCATCATTTACTAACAAGGCTTTTCTTTATTTAATCATCATGCATATAACCGTGTCACTAAGATCATTTTCATTTGCTTGTCATATATCTCATTTTTGTTTTGAGTTTTATGGGATCTCTCTTCTTCCATATATCAATATAAGACATTCAATGAACACATTTGACATAAGCTAATGTATCTGAAAATAATCTTAAGAGTAAATCCCTGCTCAATCATTTCTCAAACAAGTTAGTGTGAGACCCAGGCCCTGTGAACCGGAACCCAATTAAGTCATTTTGCCATTCAGTTATGCCGAAACCCAATTACTCCAGTAAAACCGGAACCTCTGAACCGGTTTTGCTGGTGTGGATTTTGCCATGTCAGTATGGTTACCTACGAATCAAAATCATAGGGAAAGATAAATCCCCTACAGTTTCCCTACGAAATGTTTCTAGGGAACCTACTGTTTTCCAGCCTTTCCCTAGGATTTCAAGCCCTAGGGAAATCGGGGGATTCCAGTATAATCATAATGACCATAACTTTCTCATCTGGAGCACAAAACATACTGGCCCAGTCTATCTTTGACTTGAACAATTAGCAAGCCTCTTCGTATAGCAGGGGACGTCGTCTATGAGGATGGCTCGATATATGGTAGACAAACATCACACTAAAATAACTGGCACCTTTGAGACACACTCCGATGAATTAATAAGGGCTAAGGGCCTATTTGTTTGTTATATTAATATTGCCAAAAACAGATGGAGAAGTAATAATAGATTTTACTATTACTGTACGTCATTAGAAGTTATATTAAATCCAAGTGGCTGGTACTCCACTTCTAATAATCTCACCGGCTTGCAACATGCTTCCAGTTACTAATCCACGCTCTGGTAATAAATTCGCTGGCAATGTAACTGCGTAGGTGTTGCTAGATTTTGTCATCGGATTGGCAGTGAGGACCTCACATGGGTAGTTAGGTGCATGTTAAAATGTTTGAAACAGAGCGAGGCAGCGAGCTATGTCAAGGATGAAGGGTTTACCCGCCAAAAAGGAGGAGGAGGAGTTCTATCAAGGGATTTTACTCTCAGCTGCGGATATACATTGGATTATTTTTTTTCCTTCTTGGTCTGTTAATATTCCGATCAAGAGGTCCGCCGAAGCAGAGGGACCTTGTTCCTTTTTTTTGAGTTTGTTGATTTGTCGTCGTGAACCTACATACAAATAGCATGTATTACTCTTGCGTGACTTATGGAATATCAGAAAACGACGAGCTGGAGCACATGGGTTGAGCCAAACTTCGCAAGTTGGGTTAAGAGGTCAAGGCCAATGACTCAACATTCTCTTATCCATTTTTTTTCCCGAAGATGATTTGCGGCAATGTGCTTTAATTTACTACTAGTACTAAAGAGAGTGAAGAAAAAAAAAGAAGAGCTTAAAAGACAGTGAAAAAAAAATGTAGAGCCCTAATGAGCTCTTGGTACCAGCAGCTAGCTAGCAGATGCTCACACATGAGGCCCATTGCCGAGGGACACCGCACGCCGCCAATTCCACGAATGGAAAAGCTGATGAGGGTATGGCGCCTACCATTTAATTTGCCCGACCCTAACCCACGCGCGCGAACGCAAAGCAAGCTCTTGATTTTAATTTGCGCATCAGCCATGCACGCATGCGTGCTAGCTCGATCCGATGGTTGCAGACTTACAGTATATATGTATCTGCCATACGCTCAACTCAATTTGCTCCAAGTAGCATCAAGCTCGGTACGGTGCGCGGGTCGGAGATGTGGAGCTCCGTCGTCGTCGTCCCGGCTGCGTTGCTGGCCGGCGTGCTCCTGTGCCTGGCGGCGCCGGCGGCCGCGGCGGCGAGGCCGGCGACGCTCAGCGTCCTGTCGTTCGGAGCGGCGGCGGATGGGGTCACTGACGACGCGGAGGTACCAGAATTTCTGTCCAAACATCTTATGAGATCAAGCTGAGCGTTCTTCCTTCTTCATTCGCCAGGCACTCGTGGCAGCTTGGCGAGCGGCGTGCCGGGTCCCGCGCGCCACCGTGCTGCTCCCGTCCGGGCACAGGTTCCTCGTCTCGCCGGTGACGCTCCAGGGCCCCTGCAGCACGAGGCTGACGCTGCAGGTGGACGGTACCCTGCTGGCGCCACCGGACATGGACTCCTGGCCCAGGTCCAGGAGGCCTCTCCAGTGGCTCAACTTCAAGTGGCTGAACGGCTTCACCGTCCAGGGAGCTGGCACGGTCGACGGCCAGAGCATCACCTCGCTGCATGATTCGTCATCACCAGCTAATGCTCCTCACCAGGTCATAGTTAGTTACACACCATGAAAAGAAAATTCAGTATCTTCAGAGTTTTCAGACCATGCATGCATGATGATCAGCACCATGGTGACTGATCTCTTGTGTATCCCTGTATATATGTCTTGTGCTGCAGAGATCTACGGGGCACTGGCATTCATCAGGAGCCAAGCCTACGGTATGAACAAACGTCTTTGCATTTTACATGCGCCATGATCTGGATCGAAGCTCAACCTTTGTGTATCCTTGTTTTCCAGCTTGTAAGGTTTTACGGCAGCTTCAATGTCACCGTGCGCAACATCCGGATCAGCAACAGCCCACAGTGTCACCTCAAGTTCGACAGCTCCGGAGGCATCAAGGTGAAGAACGTCACCATCTCTTCCCCCGGGGACAGCCCCAACACGGACGGCATCCATCTCCAGAACACCAGGGACGTCGAGATCAGGAGCTCCAGCATCGGCTGTGGTAAAAAAGAGAAAGAAATTGCATTCCCTGATCTTGCGAATCCCTAGCCTGGCCCAATTATGGGCTAGAAAGTCTGAGCTATGCAGCTTTTTTTTAATAAAAAATTGGCAGGTGATGACTGCGTGTCGATACAGACTGGGTGCTCTAATGTTCACATGAAATACATCATCTGCAATCCAGGCCACGGAATCAGGTGCGTGAGCAAGCGGATCTACAACCAACTGCATCTGCTCAGTGCGAGAGAATGTTTGAACTGTAGGAATTTCGTTGAAAACAGTTTTCATCAGTTTGTTCAGAATTCAAGAAAACACATGCATGTGTTCTGAAGTCTGAACACGGCCTGACGTTTGTTTTACCATATGCCCATCTTTCTTTTGGAATGCCGCTGCTGCAGTGTAGGAGGACTCGGGAAGGACAACAGTCTGGCCTGCGTATCTGATGTAGTTGCAGAGAACATCAACGTGCAGAACGCCCTGTACGGTGTCAGGATCAAGACTTGGCAGGCAAGAGTGATCGGCACGAGCAAAATTAAAATCGTAGAGCTAGCTCAAGCAATGACGACATGATGGTCACCTCGATTGTCCTCCTCGATCTGCAGGGGGGCGTGGGCTCGGTGCGGAACGTTACCTTCGCCAACGTCCGGGTGGCGAACGTGGCCACCCCCATCGCCATCGACCAGTTCTACTGCGACAGGGGCGGCGCGCGCTGCGCCAACCGGACCGGCGCGGTGGCCATCACCGGCGTCGCGTACCGGCGCGTCGCCGGGACGTACTCGTTCCAGCCGGTGCGCCTGGCGTGCAGCGACGCCCGGCCGTGCACCGGGGTCAGCATGGTGGACGTGCGCCTGTCGCCGGCGGCGAGCGCGCCGGCCGGCACCGTGGCGCCGCTGTGCTGGAACTCCTACGGCGAGGCGTCGGGGACGATAGAGCCGCTGGGCGCCGGGTGCCTGCAGAGGAGCAACGGATACGCGATGCCCCTGACCCAGCCTTCTAACTACACGTGCTGATCGAGTCCTGTAATTTTGAAGGTTTTCATTTTTCATTGGAAAACGCAAATTGATGAAGAGTTACTTCATGTAGCGTGAAATATAGTCGCAAGTTATTTACTCTTATGTTTCAAAATAGGGTTAAAGTTACTTTCAATCTTATCTAATTGATTGGTAAGGTACTTCCTTTGTATTTGAAATCAGAGAGAAGCTACTTTATATCTTATATAATTCGTACAAAAATTTCTCCTTGTTGAGTTTCAAATTAGGGACACGTTACTTTCCATCTAATGTGAATTAATATTTAGTTACTTCTTATATATTTCAATTTTCAAATCAGAGGCAAATTACTTCCTATGTCATGTAACTTAATGATAGGCTACTAAGTATGTGCTGCAAATCAGGGACAAATCGCTTCCAAACTCTTGATAGATCGATGATAAGATACTTGCTAGACAAGATTTGTCATGAGGTAATTGCTAATAATTCAGAATAAAAAAAACGAAGAGGTACTTCATATTTTGTTAAATCAGATGATAAAAAAATCACAACAAAGTTACAATTAACACTGTTTATTTAGGTTTGTAATTTTGAATCATACATAATCAGAGGTGGAATAAATTAGGCATGATAAAAAGATCATGTGCATCTATATTTTGTCCTCCAAAGTAGACGCAGCGTTCCATGAGCATCATAAATTCTCTAAGGGCTAAGCAGCTCATGGATTAGTGGCAAAACTAACCTACTAAAAATTGCTGGGTGTATCAATACAGTAGAATTGAAGTGATCGTGGGTGGAGGCTATATGTTTGGTAGATACCCGATGAATACGTGCCAACCACTAATTTATATTTTCTATTTCTAAAGCAAGTAAGGTTTCCACCCAATTTTTCTCATGGATTAGTGGCAAAACTAACCTACTAAAAATTGCTGGGTGTATCAATACAGTAGAATTGAAGTGATCGTGGGTGGAGGCTATATGTTTGGTAGATACCCGATGAATACGTGCCAACCACTAATTTATATTTTCTATTTCTAAAGCAAGTAAGGTTTCCACCCAATTTTTTAGTTTGGTCCGTCTTGTATCATTAACAGGCGGACCTTAATCCATCTCATATTCCCATATGCTAGTTGGACCAGCTCTCCGTGCACGACTTAATCACGTAGATCCTATAAATTAACGCACGAGAAATTATACGTATCCAATACTAATACTAACTTTGTCCGTAGCAACGCACGGGCATATTTTTCTAGTTCAAGAAATATTGTTTCCCTATGTCTATGTGCAACAAAACCAAAGCACATATTGGTGGAAGGCACTCTCCAGAGAGGAGCAGCACTACAACAGTTCCGATCGAAGAGCTAAGGGAAACCCTAAGACACATCAATACCTTCGGAGCCGACTGTAGTATGCAATAACTCTATTCACTGTGTCCCATCAAATAGTACACAGGTATTTATAGGGGTGGGTTCACCTAACCCTACCGCTAATTACACCAAAATACCCTTATAACGGTTATATTCCGGGGTTATTCCAAGGGTATATTGAAATGTCACTTCTTTGCCTCCCTTTACATCTCAGCATTTTCCGAACTTGTCCTAGCCTTCAGGAAAGGCTTCGGTCTCGTTCTTGCGTTGACCTTCGTCTCCAGTCGGGTCCGCGAGCTCCACATCCTTTTCTCTTCTCCACTTCTTGGGCTTGGCATGGTCTGCGCATGCTTGAGTCTTCACGTCCTTCCGAAGCCCCAACATCTAGTTTCATAACTTGAACCCTTGGCCTTCAAGGGTCTTTAGCCAATTGGATGCCTGGTCTTAGATCAACGGGGCCTCAGGTTGGAGGTCCGAAGGTGGCGTCCCCAATAGTAGCCCCTTGATGTTGTGATCGCTGCCTGAAGCGCCGTTCTTCGGACCTTCAGAAACCTTTGCACCCTTCACATGGGTGGGTCCGTGACTGTTCTACATAAATATTGATGCCAGCACCGGACTAGTGACAATAATAAAAAATAACAGTGGAATATAGGAAATCGAAATGATGCGCGGTGAAAAAGATGGTTATGCCCCTCGTGGGAGCATGAAGAGATGCCCGTTGGGGGAAGGGCAAAGATGTCCTCCAAGAGCTAGGGGCTTGCTGCCCTATATTAAGGGTGGGCGCTTGTCACTATCTCATTGCCTCGCCTTGTTTCACCGACTTCGGAGCTTTTCGTTGCTAGCGCTAAACTCTCACCTCCATCTCTCGCTTGTTTCATGCTTTGTGTGACGGTCGCTTTGCGCAGCGTCGAAGACGGCCACTGAAAGTGATCGGACCGCACTCTAGCCTAAGAGAGGGAGGGGATAAATTAGGCAAGTTAAAAACTTAACCTATGGCTCCAAATAAATTGCACAATATTAAACTAAAACATGCTATCTAGATGTGCAATTATGGTTGTTCTAGTGTGAAAACACCTATCCCAAAAGAGTTTAGCAACCTATTATAACACCCCGGTGTTAATTTTGATGCTAATATCGTGCTTAATCGCTAATTAAGGCTAATCACAATTATTAGCGCTAATCGAGTTGCATAGTAAATATCGTTTTAGCCGTGTTCGACCGTATTTTTCTCCTTGATCCAAGCCTCAAATCAACTTTCGCCCAAAACAAAAATTGTAGATCTTCTCTTCCTCTACAACTTTTATTTTGGCCAAATTTCAAGTTCCTATATGAAATTTTGAGTTTTGGATGGTCAAACATGAGTCAAAAATGGTCAAAATGGATCACTGTGCTACACTGCTCCGCACTGTGCTCGTACGCGAGCCCATGCCGGCGACTCCACGCGTCGCCGCGCCGGCGATCCTCGCCCTCCGCGCACGCCGTTCAAATCCGTCCGCGGAGCCTTATCCTTTTCCTCGCCCACTCCTTCCTCAACTCAGGCTGAACCGAGCTCGAGTAGAGCCGCCGTCGCTCGCCGCGCCGGCCACACCTCGCCGCTCCGCTCGATTTCCTCGCGCCCCAAGCCGATTAACCTCACCCTCCGTCTCCACCGCCCATCCCCGAGCCCGTTCGAGCCGTCTCCCAGCCGAATCGGCTCTCCAAACCGCCGGCCGCCATTGCCATCCCCGCCGAGCTTCGCCCCCTCCGTCAAACTCCCTTCTCCGGCCGTCCTTCGCCCAAATCAAGCCCTCGGTGAGCTTCCCCGCGCTGCTCTTGTGCTTCACGACCCTTTCCCCCTCCGAATACTACATCGCTGGCGCCGGAGCGCCGCCGCGCCTGCTCTGCTTGCTCCACCACACCGCAGCGGGGCCGCTCTGCGCGAGCCCTAGGGCCGCCGCCGCACGCCCCGAGGCCGACAGGCCTACCTGGCCGCGGGCGCGCCCCTCCCCTCCGCCGGCCGCCGCCGGCGGAATGCCGCGAACCGCCGCTGCCGCTTTGCGTGCGCCTCCGCCCCGCCCCATGCGCGCCCCTGCTCGGCTGCGGCCGTGCTGGCCCCTGCGCGCGAGCCGCCGTGCTGCCCGATGGCCGGCCGGTCCACGGCCGCAGTGCGCGCGCCAAGCGTGTCACCGGCGTGCGTGGCCGGGCTGGGCAGGCAGAGCAGAGGAGGTGCGCCCCCCCTCTCTCCCTGTCCCACTGACGGGTGGGGTCCGTTGGTCAGGGGAGGGGGAGGGATTAAGGGTGGAATTTGTTCTTTTTGTTTAATTCGACTGATATTTCATAAATGCATAACAAATCACAGAAGAATGTGAAAAATGCAAACTAAATTTTGTTGGGTTTCTTAAGATAAAATCTTTAGAGGAAAAATACTCATGTATGTGAAATGTCACTTTTGCCCTAGCTAAAATTTGGTTTGTTCTTAATCTAGTTTATTTGATACCAGTTGTTCTATTGCTCTAAAAATTATGAAATTTATGCAGTAGCTTACTCTTTATGTGTGTAGTTCACTGAAAATTTTCCAGGTGCATAGCCTATGTGCATGTTTGTGGATCTATTGTTGTTCAATTTATTTTGCTAGGGCAAAAAAATAAATGTTTTCTTTTTGCAATAAAAGTTAATAAATTTTTCTTGCATGTAATATCAATGTATCTTCATGCCAATAAATTTTGTGGTTTTATTCCTGTCTACAAGTTAAGTTCTTGCGCATGTTTCGCTCCTAGCCGTAGTTTTTCCTTTTTGTGTTGCCAAATAATATTTCTTTCGGTAATATCATTGCATCGTGAACACTTATATCAATTCATTGCACCATTTTAATTATTGCATGGCATCCTTTTTCACACGTGTAGACACCGCGAACGAAGCCGTCTACGAGCTAGTTGCTGAGCCGGTCCAGGAGCCGCAAGCAGAAGAGCAGCAGGAGGAAACCATTGAGCACGCTTCAGAAGAAGTTGCTAACCCCGCTGACCTGCAAGGCAAGCCCCGGAGCATAACCCTATTTTTTTAACTATTCAATGTTTATTTAAGTAATTTGTGCATTTACGTTCTAGGAGTTGAATGGAACCTTAGCGTGCATGTTCTCCCTAGGTACTCGTGAGTCCATACTAGTTTTCAGGTGTCGTTAAAAGTTTTGCTTTGCTAAGTAGGATCTCGGTAGAAGTCGAGTGATTCCTGTCACTCGCAAGATTTAAGATTTTGTTTCTGATGGCAAGTGGCTTTGAGTATAAATTCGGAAGGAAGGAAAGTGGAGACCGGGCGGAGACAAGTTGGAAATAAGGTTTGGGAATGAATGGAAAGTAAGCCTCCGTCTGTGTCGGTTGAGGACCGTACCGTTGTTGGCATATTGATCGAGGATTGAACAGTACTAACCACATGCCGGAAGTAGGAGGTAGTCAAAACTGGTAAGCTAATTACCTGATTTGCAACGATACTTTGAATCTCGACTTGCTACTTTGGGAGTGGTATGATGGCGGGTGTTGGATTGTATGTCGCCTCTGGGTTCTCCGGGAGTTCACCGTGAGTGGCCCTTCACCCGGGTTTTGGCAGGCGTGATTCAGACGTCGGGGCGAGGATGGGAACAGTTGACATGTGTGGCCCGACGGGGTTTTCACGTGTCGTGTGAGTTAGGTCCACCTTGCAAGGTTAAATCAAATCGATTCGCCGTCTCTCTCGGTTAAGAGAACCTTGATCTCTCTATCACATCGTAGTAAAGAAGTGGAATGAGAATGGAATGGAAATGTTGGGTTTGTATGTTACTGAAAGATAATTTGATCTACCATGTGTGCTCTAGATGCTATAGCGAACCTAGTTGGTACTCGAATACTAAACTTGAGCTAAAATATTGAAAGTAAGGATTGACTACTAGTAGCTTTTCAGCAAAACCAACTCCAGAGCCAAAAAGCTTTGCATGTCTAGATATTGGTCTAAGTATACCCATAGTCGGGTAAGCCTTGCTGAGTATTAGTATACTCAGGATTGTTGTTGTAACCCTTCTGAGCAGGTTGTGTCCCCGCGGACTTTGAGGAGATCTGTGCGTCCTGAATTGGACAACCGCTTCCTCCTGGTTGGACTGGTGAGTGGGCCCCGTCTCCCCCGTGAAGATCGGGCAGGTTGGCCTCACATCGGTGGGCAGGATGTGGAGCTCACCCTGTATCGTCATTCGTAGTTACCGTATTGTACTTCAAACTCTGTTTTAAACTTCCGCTGTGTGTTTGAACTCTGTAGTTTGTATTTGAAACTTTTATGAAAAATTCGTGTTGTAAATTAATTTGAGAATCTTTGTATGTTTGTATCACCTGTGCTCGTCTTCGTGCGAGTCTTCTAGTGCAATTGAGATCCTGGAGTACAGTAGTTTAATCGGGAATTACCCGACGGACTGCCGAATTACACCGTTTTAAGTGCGTGGAACCTTGATTATTCAGTAAGATGATAGTTAGCGCACTTAATCCGGTTTAATTTGGTCGAATCTGCTACAGCTGGTATCAGAGCTCTAAATTGCACTGGGGTGATTACTGGCGTGCTTAATTAAGTTAAGTAACTCTTATCTTGCAATGGTTTCGGGTTTTTTCGAAAAGTTGACGCAAGATGCGCTAAGGAATAGGATAGATAGTTTGTATGCCCTAATTATGTTACATGAGTTAGGTGGCATCTACGTATCTATTTTATTCAAGCACTTCTAGCATTTACTTTTTGTTAGACCTTATTTCTTGCACAACTGGTATCTATATTCTGTAACGACGTACTTACGCCAAGGTAAGCAAGGTAAGTATTCTTGGTAGTCCTTTAGAATAGCCCACGTGTTTCATACGTGCGCGGGTCCTGTATGATGAGCGTACGAGGAGGTGATAAGGCTCAATTCAAACGAGCCTATCGCTATCTGCCGCCTGATATGGAGTGCGGATTTTCTACCGTGTGATTGTGATCACGGCCATCTCGTAAGACAATGTTACGAGATGTAAACCTGTCATGCGGTTGGCCATGACCGTGACCCTTGGGACATGTCTACCCTTGGATGTCCCGTAAGGCGAGTGTACGGGAAGTGAATATGTTGTTATGATGTATGTAGCACTGCCCATTCAGCGTCGAACGTTTGGGTGCCATCCCTATAGTGGATGGTAATGTATGTGTGAATATGTGAATATATGAAAAACTGCATATGCGTTACCCGTGTAGCGTAGGACACATGGGGGCCGTTCGTGAGTGCTGGCACGAAGGGTCCAGAAGTGGTTATTATACTCTGTGTTCTTTTGCAGGTAACTAACCACGTTAAGTACGTTATGAAATCCTTGATCGTAGGAACGACTAGTCTATATATAGGGAGAGTATGTAATTGTGCCACTAGTCGTCCTCGTATACCATATTTTGGTACTTGTTTGGTGAGAAACGATAGAACGTGCATGCATCTTGCATGTTTGAGTTTGGTTTGGTCGCCTTGTTGTTTATTGTTGCGCTTCAGTAAAATTTATTTATGTTTTTGTACAAAAATTTATTCTGCGGGTACGTGAAAATTTTGGAACTCCAATGACGAGCTGTGCATCGGATGTCTGCGAATCTGAATTCTGTTTGAGCAATGTTCAGTACCACCTACGCTAGAGCTACTCTGGGCGGAACTTGTGCAAACCGAGTTACCAATCTGCGGTTCAAGTTGAGTAGATGTGGTTTTAACTGAAGCAAGTCATTTTATTTTCCCTTGGTAAACCATATCGCGAGGGAAATGATTCATGCCGTGTGTTCATATTAGATATGCACATTCTTTAATTGCATGAATTAGTTGTGATAGCGGAATGGCTAACCAGGGGATAGTTATTTTGCAGATGGGTGATAATCACGCTGTCAACCATGACCATGAGAATCACGGAGCACTGCCCCAACAACCTCCCTCTTTGGCTCAAGCTGTTGCGGCTCTTATCGCCGACCGCAACGAGCAGACTGAGTTGATAAGGCAACTGGTGCAAGCCTAAGCCAATGCCGGCAGAGATCGACACGCTTCCCTGCCACCACCAGCCGAAACTGACTATGTCGGTTTCCTGGCCACCCAACCACCTCTGTTCCATAAGGCCGATGATCCCCTTGAGGCAGATGCTTGGATTCGCACCATTGAGGACAAGTTTGGCATCCTCAATTGCACAGAAATGGACAAAGCTGCCTTTGCAGTGCAACAGTTGAGAGGCCCAGCAAAGATATGATGGGTCAATCACAAGGCTCTACTCCCCGCCAATACGCGTCTTACTTGGAATGAGTTTGTGGCGGCTTTCAGATCCCACCACATCCCTACTAGCTTGATGCGAAGAAAGATGGCAGAATTCCTAGCCCTGAAGCAAGGGAGCAACACCGTTCTCCAGTATGCTCAAACCTTCAATCAGCTGTCCTAGTATGGTGGGTTCCATGTGGATACTGATGAGAAGAAACAGGATTGCTTCAGGAGAGGACTTAGCACAAAGCTTCAGGACATGCTAGCTCTTACTACTTGCGACAACTTCACTGAGCTAGTTAATAAGGCCATCACCCAGGAAGATGCCATGCTAGCGCACAAAGCTGACAAGAAAAGGACGGCACCGGTGGGATCCTTTAGCAACGCACCGTAGAGGTACAAACTGGTTCAGACGGGAACTCAGCAGGCTTCAAACCGTCCTCCGCAGCAGGGTCGTTGGGTCGTTAGACCACCACAGCAACAGCAGCAGTGGGCACCACATCTCCCGTTTGGTGCTACAAGCTCCACGCCCCAAGAACTACTCCTGTTACAATTGTGGTAATCTGGGGCACTTCGCACGTGACTGCCGCATGCCACCTCAGCAGAATAACTACAAGACTCTTGCGCCGGGTCAAGGTTCCAGCCAGAAGGATCAGAAGAAGAAGATTGTACCTGCCAAGACTAATCGCGTGAACTACACCACCCTGGAAGATATTCCTGAAGGCACTCAAGTGATGGCGGGTATGTTCTCCATTAACCACTGCCCACCTATTGTGCTATTTGATTCTGGAGCATCTCACACATTTATCAGTCAAGCATGCGTAGCACGACTCAACTTGCAAGTAACTCACCTGAAAAGCCCCTATATTATACGTACACCGGATGCATAGTTATACGCCAATCCACTAATTCAGAGTATGTCTCTTGATTTGGGTGGAAAAATCTTTCAGACCCAACTCCTTGTCCTTCCCAGCCAGGGGATAGATGTTATTCTTGGGATGAATTTGATGAAGGAACATTGTGTTGTCATCGATACCTCTTCCCGCATCATTCAGTTAAACTCTCCCCCATATGGTCCTATGGATATTCATCTTTCCCAGCACGAGATTCCAACAGAAGCAGTATTCCATCTCGAGGCAAAATCCTTAGAAGAAATTCCTGTGTTTTGTAAATACCCTGATGTGTTTCCAGAGGAATTGCCAGGCATGCCTCCTGATCGAGATATTGAATTCGTCATCGAGTTACAGCCTGGCACAGCACCCATATCTAGAAGACCATATAGAATGACTCCAAGTGAGTTAGCTGAATTAAAAGTCCAGTTGCAAGAGTTACAAGATAAAAGGTTTTATTCGACCGAGCACCTCACCTTGAGGATGCCCGGCTCTGTTCGTAAAGAAGAAAGATCACGGACTAAGGTTATGTGTGGATTATTGACCTCTGAATGCAGTCACCATAAAAAACAAATACCCACTTACTCGTATTGACCTTCTTTTGATCAGCTAGCTGGAGCCAAAGTATTCTCAAAAATAGATCTTCGATTTGGCTATCATCAAATCAAAATCAGACCGACAGATATACCAAAAACAGCTTTCTCCACCCATTATGGTCTTTATGAGTATTTGGTAATGTCCTTTGGATTAACCAATGCTCCCGCTTATTTCATGTATCTCATGAATTCAATATTCATGCCGGAGTTAGATAAGTTCGTCGTGGTCTTCATTGACGATATCTTGATCTACTCCAAGAGTGAGGAAGAACATGCTCATCATCTTCATATAATACTTCAGCGTCTTAGAGAACACCAGCTTTATGCCAAATTCAGCAAGTGTGACTTCTGGCTGAAGGAGGTTCCATTTCTAGGTCATGTCATATCTGCTGAAGGTATTTCCGTTGATCCCAGTAAAGTACAGGATGTACTAGATTGGGAAGCCCCAACTTCTGTTCCTGAAATCCGTAGTTTTCTGGGTTTAGCCAGTTATTATCGTCGGTTCATTCTGGAATTCTCAAAAATTGCTAACCCAATGACTGAGCTTCTTAAGAAGGGTGTCAAGTTCTATTGGAGTAACCACTGTGAAGAAGCCTTCCAGAAATTGAAAACACTTCTCACTTCGGCTCTAATTTTGGCCCAGCCAGACACTACAAAACCTTTTGAAGTCTACTGTGATGCCTCAGGCATAGGACTTGGCTGTGTTCTGATGCAAGAGAACCGAGTGATTGCTTATACTTCTCGATCACTCAAGCGTCATGAAGAGAATTACCCAACCCATGATCTTGAATTAGCAGCTGTGGTTCATGCTCTGAAGATCTGGTGACACTATCTTCTGGGTACATTATATAACATCTATACCGATCACAAGAGTCTCAAATATCTTTTCATTCAAGCTGATTTGAACATGCGTCAAAGGCGATGGCTTGAGTTGATCAAAGATTATGAGCTCGAAGTGCATTATCATCCGAGTAAGGCAAATGTAGTTGCCGATGTGCTAAGTCGCGAAACTCACTGCATCTCAGCTATACCATTAAGCGAGTCTCTTTGCTTTGAAATGGAAAAGTTGAACTTAATTATTGTACAACATGGCACATTGGCCCATCTAGGACTCACTCCTACCCTACATGACCTAATCATTGCGGCACAGAAGAGAGATAAAGGGGTGAAAGAAATTCAGAGGAGGATGTTAGAAGGAGATTCCAAAGTAGGTTGTTTCCACCAAGATAGTGAGAATGTGTTATGATTCAAAAACAGATTAATGGTGACTAAGGATTTTGAGCTCAAAAAATAAATTCTGGATGAGGCTCATACTTCTCGGCTATCAATCCATCCAGGTAGCAACAAGATGTACCAAGACCTGAAACAACAATTTTGGTGGACTCAGATGAAAAGAGAAATTGCCAAGTATGTGTCTGAATGTGACATCTGTCGAAGGGTTAAAGCCAGTCATCTCAGACCAGCTGGAACTCTTCAACCCTTGAATATTCCTGAATGGAAATGGAAAGACATCAGTATGGATTTCATTGTCGGTTTACCTCGAACTCAAAAGGGTTACGACTCTATTTGGGTCATGGTGGATAGACTGACCAAGTCATCACATTTCGTTCCAGTTAATACCATCTACTGGGCAAAGAGGTATGCTGAGCTATACATTAACCGTATCTTATGTTTACACGGTGTACCCAAAACCATCATCTCTGATCGAGGGACCCAATTCGTTGCTCGCTTTTGGGAGCAACTATATGCTAACTTGGGCACCCATCTTATTCGCAGCTCTACATATCATCCTCAAACAGACGGTCAACCCGAGAGGATAAATCAAATTTTGGAGCATATGCTTCGTGCCTGTGTCTTAGCTTATCCACAGAAATGGGATGAATGCTTGTCATTAGCTAAATTCTTCTATAACAATAGTTATCAAGAAAGCACCAAAATGACACCATTTGAAGTACTGTACGGTTGTCGATGCCGTACACCTCTCAATTGGTCGGAATCCGAGGAAAGAACTATCTTTGGGCCCGACATGGTTCAAGAGGCCGAGCAACAAGTCCGTCTTATCCAAGAAAACTTGAAGATCGCGTAGTCTCGGCAGAAGAGCTATGCTGATAGAAGGCGTAGGCCGCTGGTCTTCGAAGTCGGTGACCATGTCTACTTAAGAGTATCACCTTGGAAAGGCGTGCACATGTTTGGAATAAAAGGAAAGTTAGCTCCCCGCTACATTGGTCCTTATCCAATTGTGGAAAGATGCGGTCCTGTGGCTTATTGATTGGATCTTCTGGCAAATCTTTCTGCAATTCATAACATCTTTCATGTATCGCAACTCAAGAAATGTCTGAGAGTCCCGACTGAAGTTGTTGAAAGTGACTCGATTCAAATAGAGTCTGATCTCACTTATCCTGAGCACCCTATCAAGATTATTGATCGCAAGGATCGAGTTACTCGTCGCACAACCAATCGATTCTACAAAGTTCAATGGAGTAATCACTCCAAAGATGAAGCTACTTGGGAGCAAGAGGAATTTCTTAAAGCCAAGTATCCTGATTTCCTAAGCACTCATCAAGGTACTTCACACTTGAATCATCTCGCTTTATACGTTACTCATGCGTGAATCTCGGGACGAGATTCCTTTAAGGGGGGAAGGCTGTAACACCCAGGTGTTAATTTTGATGCTAATATCATGCTTAATCACTAATTAAGGCTAATCACAATCATTAGCGCTAATCGAGTTGCATAGTAAATATCATTTTAGCCGTGTTCGACCGCGTTTTTCTCCTTGATCCGAGCCTCAAATCAACTTTCGCCCAAAACAAAAGTTGTAGATCTTCTCTTCCTCTACAACTTTTATTTTGGCCAAATTTCAAGTTCTTATATGAAATTTTGAGTTTCGGACGGTCAAACACGAGTAAAAAATGGTCAACATGGATCACTGTGCTACACTGCTCAGCACTGTGCTCGTACGCGAGCCCATGCCGGCGGCCGGCACACCGCCGGCGACGCCACGTGTCGCCGCGCCGGCGATCCTCGCCCTCCACGCACACCGTTCTTATCCGTCCGTGGAGCCTTATCCTTTTCCTCTCCCTCTCCTTCTTCCTCAAACTCAGGCTGAACCGAGCTCGAGCATTGCCGCCGTCGCTCGCCGCACAGGCCACACCTCGCCGCTCCGCTCGATTTCCTCGCGCCATAAGCCGATTAACCTCGCCCTCCACCTCCACCGCCCATCCCCGAGCTCGTTCGAGCCGTCTCCCGGCCGAATTGGCTCTCCAAACCGCCGGTCGCCATTGCCATCCCCGCCGAGCTCCGCCCCCTCCGTCGAACTCCCTTCTCCGGCCGTCCTTCGCCCAAATCAAGCCCTTGGTGATCTTCCCCACGCCGCTCTCGTGCTTCCTGACCCTTCCCCCTCCGAATCCCGCACCACCGACGCCGGAGCGCCGGAGCCCGTGGGCCGCCGCTGCACGCCCCGAGGCCGGCAGGCCTCCCTAGCCGCGGGCGCGCCCCGCCCCTTCGCCGTCCTGGGCCGCCACTGGCGGAAAGCCGCGCACCGCCGCCGCCCCTGCCCATGCACGCCGCCGCTGCCCCCGCGTGCACCTCCGCCCCACCCCACACCTGCCCCTGCTCGGCTGCGGCCATGCTGGCCCCTGCGCGTGAGCCGCCGCGCTGCCCGCTGCCGGTCGGTCCACGGCCGCTGCGCGCGCGCCAAGCGCTTCGCCGGCGTGCGTGGCCGGGCAAGCAGGCTGAGCAGAGGAGCTGCGCCCCTCTCTCTCCCTGTCCCACTGACGGGTGGGGCCCGTTGGTCATGGGAGGGGGAGGGATTAAGGGTGGAATTTGTTCTTTTTGTTTAATTCGGCTGGTATTTCATAAATGTATAACAAATCATAGAAGAATGTGAAAAATGCAAACTAAATTTTGTTGGGTTTGTTAAGTTAAGATCTTCAGAGGAAAAATACTCATGTATGTGAGTTGTCAATTTTACCCCTACTAAAAATTTGGTTTGTGCTTAATCTAGTTTATTTAATACCGATTGTTCTATTGCTCTAAAAATTATGAAATTTATGCAGTAGCTTACTCTCTATGTGTGCAGTTCACTGAAAAATTTTCAGGTGCATAGCCTATGTGCATATTTGTGGATCTATTGTTGTTTAGTTTATTTTGCTAGGGCAAAAAAGTAAATGTTTTCTTTTTGCAATAAAAGTTAATAAATTTTTCTTGCATGTAATATCAATGTATCTTCATGCTAGTAAATTTTGTGGCTTTATTCCCGTCTGCAAGTTAAGTTCTTGCGCATGTTTCGCTCCTAGCCGCAGTTTTTCCTTTTTGTGTTGCCAAATAATCTTTCTTTCGGTAATATCATTGCATCATGAACACTTATATCAATTCATTGAACCATTTTAATTATTGCATGGCATCCTTTTTCATACGTGTAGACGCCGCGAACGAAGCCGTCTACGAGCTAGTTGATTAACCGATCCAGGAGCCGCAAGCAGAAGAGCAGCAGGAGGAAACCGTTGAGCACGCTTCAGAAGAAGTTGCTAACCCCGCTGAGATGCAAGGCAAGCCCCGGAGCATAACCCTATTTTTTTTAAGTATTCAATGTTTATTTAAGTAATTTGTGCATTTACGTTCTAGGAGTTGAATGGAACCTTAGCGTGCATGTTCTCCCTAGGTACCCGTGAGTCCATACTAGTTTTCAGGTTTCGTTAAAAGTGCTTTGCTAAGTAGGATCTCGGTAGAAGTCGAGTGATTCCTGTCACTCGCGAGATTTAAGATTTTGTTTCTGATGGCAAGTGGCTTTGAGTATAAATTCGGAAGGAAGGAAAGTGGAGACTGGGCGGAGACAAGTTGGAAATAAGGTTTGGGAATGAATGGAAAGTATGTCTCCGTCTGTGTCGGTTGAGGACCGTACCGTTGTTGGCACATTGATCGAGGCTTGAACAGTACTGACCACATGCCGGAAGTAGGAGGTAGTCGAAACCGATAAGCTAATTACCTGATTTGCAACGATATTTTGAATCGCGACCTGCTACTCTGGGAGTGGTATGATGGCTGGTGTTGGATTGTATGTCGCCTCAGGGTTCTCCGGGAGTTCGCCGTGAGGGGCCCTTCACCCGGGTTTTGGCAATCGTGATTCAGACGTCGGGGCGAAGATGGGAACAGTTGACGTGTGTGGCCCGACGGGGTTTTCATGTGTCGTGTGAGTTAGATCCACCTTGCAAGGTTAAATCGGATCGATTCGTCGTCTCTCTCGGTTAAGAGAACCTTGATCTCTCTGTCACATCGTAGTAAAGAAGTGGAATGAGAACGGAATGAAAATGTTGGGTTTGTATGTTACTGAAAGATAATTTGATCTACCATGTGTGCTCTAGATGCTATAGCGAACCTAGTTGGTACTCAAATACTAAACTTGAGCTAAAATATTGAAAGTAAGGATTGACTACTAGTAGCTTTTCAGCAAAACCAACTCCAGAGCCAAAAAGCTTTGCATGTCTAGATATCGGGCTAAGTATACCAATAGTCGGGTAAGCCTTGCTGAGTATTAGTATACTCAGGGTTGTTGTTGTAACCCTTCTGAGCAGGTTGTGTCCCCGCAGACTTCGAGGAGGTCTGTGCGTCCTAGATTGGACAACCACTTCCTCCTGGTTGGACCGTCGAGTGGGCCCCGTCTTTCCCGTGAAGATCGGGCAGGTTGGCCTCACATCGGTGGGCAGGATGTGGAGCTCCCTCTGTATCGTCGTTCGTAGTTACCGTATTGTACTTCAAATTCTGTTTTAAACTTCTGCTATGTGTTTGAACTCTGTAGTTTGTATTTGAAACTTTTATGAAAAATTCGTGTTGTAAATTAATTCGAGAATCTTTGTATGGTTGTATCACCTGTGCTCGTCTTCGTGTGAGTCTTCTAGTGCAATTGTGATCCTGGAGTACAGTAGTTTAATTGGGAATTACCCGACGGATTGCCGGATTACACCGTTTTAAGTGCGTGGAAACTTGATTATTCAGTAAGATGATATTTAGCGCATTTAAGCCGGTTTAATTTGGGCGGATCTTCTCACCTATAGCCTTTCCTATCAAGAAACTACTCTATGAAAGTAAAGGCAAACAAAGATTGCTAGTATGAAATGCGGAAGCTTAAAGAGCGGGATAGAAGAAAGCAAACTCTCGACACAGGTGTTTATCCTGTGGTTCGGTTAGCAACAAAGGCACACCTACATCCATGTTGTTGAAGCACTCACTAAGAGTATCGCTTCTCGGAAATCAAGTCTCTTCCGCGGACTCAACCACGGTCACCTTGATCCCGGGTTCCACTAAGAAGCTTCTCTACAAAAGATGGGGGTCTCCACGTCCCCCGCCCAAAGTCGTCCACGCCGCTCCACACCAAGTCGGAGGGTCGTTGACGTTGCCGGCGAGATCCAATGCTCCAAGGTGCCGGCGCACCGAAATCTTCTTTTGGTTCAATAAAGAACCACAGCACAAAGGCACAAAGCCTTGCTTGTTCACTCTCTAAAGAGGTAACCTAGCACTAACACTCTCAAATGTGTGCTAAGGACTAAAGATATGATCAATAAGCACTTGGATGGCTTGGAGATGTTTTTGGGTGTGTTTGAGGCTTGTAGCAACTCCAGCAAACTTCAAATGGCCGGGGAAGTCCATATATATAGGCTACCAAGTCGAACTAGCTGTTTAGAGCCGTTACGCAACTTTCTGCGCATGCACCAGTATATCCAAAGGTATAGCACCGGTGCATCCGGTCACTCTGTGCCCTAGGTAGCCGTTGGGTCTTCTGTGGTGTCACCGGATAGACCGGTGCCTTGTCTTCGGTTCATCCGGTGCTGCTCTCTCCTTTGCATCTGTCATGGCATTACACTAGTGCCATGCTCCGGTGACCACCGGTGTATCCGGTGCTGAAGAACTTCTCCTCGGCTGCTTGACATGCTCTCTGATGCATGACATGGTGCTTGCACCGGTGCATCAACTTGGCACCATCGGAGCATCCGGTGCCACTTGACTTGCTGGCACCAGCACTGCATATTGCTCCGGTGCATTGGCACCAGTGCATCCGACGCCTACCGGTTAGACGGGTGCATAGTCACCAGTTCATCCGGTGCTACTGTCTGCTGCATCCTTTGTCCAACTCGTCGCTGTGGTCATTTGGGTCACTGCGGTACTTTTTCACTGCGACTTTATATCTCTACGGTGGGTTGCACACCTCGTCTCGACGGTGTATTGGACATCTCGTCTCAATGTTGCATTGGACATCTCGTCTCGACGGTGCATTGGACGTCTTGGAGATGGTTTGGACATCATCCATGGAACTTAAAAATACTATAAATGTGATCTCACAAACTTGTTAGTCCCATTGATTATGTTGTCACACAATCACCAAAATCACAAACAATGGCCTAATGGGGCCATTTTCCTTACATCCGTGTTAGAGAAAATGGCTCTGATGGGCGACCGCGCGAAGGCATCACCATCATCATTCCTTGGGTCGACCTGCATGACGCCGAGCATACTTGACGACCTGGTGAAGCGCGGCATGATCACCGACGGCTCTGCTCGAGTGCCCCTTGCCAATGAGACATCGGCCCATCCGGAGGTGGATAAAGTTGTCGTGTTCAAGGATTTCTTCATAGACAGTCTTCGCTTCCCCCTGGATCATGTCGTGGTGGAAGTTTTTTAGTTGTACAAGGTATTTTTGCACCAGATGACCCCAGCTCATTTCTTCAGCTGAACATGTACTTTTGGTTGGCAAAGACCTGCCGCATCAACCCTAACGCCGAAGGTTTTGCACGCGTCTACCGTGTGCATTATAAGCCGAAGAAGATCATGGTGCGGTCTTCTGACTGTCAAGGAGCCAAAGCGGAGCCCCAATATAGGTGTTACATCTTCGTGTACTGCATCAGCATCCCTAGCCCAGTGGTGGCATACAAGAACAAGTGGGTGGGAGGACTGGGCTTCGCTCTGGTTCTACAACAAGGTCCCCCCTCGACCTGGTGGTGAAGAGCCACCCTCTCGTGGTTGAGAGCATCGCGAGATGGGCAAGACTTCAAGCCTAGACGTGGAAGACAAGCCAAAGCATGAAGCCTTCCTCACTATGCCTCGCGAGGTTTCCAAGGTATTTGGCACGTACGATATTGTCGAGGAGTTTTTGGCCTGCCGATGCTTTTCGGTAAGAGCGGGGTGGTCCATCGAGGCCTTGCTACCTGAAGACCAATGGATCGGTGGTATTCCCGTGCCCAACTTCATCACATCATTTAAGTTGAAGAAAGAACGTAACTGTTGCTTTGTGCTGCTCGTTTGTTGCACACCTTCGGTCACTCACCTCTTACATGCATGTGCAAAGATCGATGCAGGAGTCGTGGAGAGCCAGCCCGATGAAGTCCTAGGCCCGGAGTTGAACAATGAATGCCAGCTCCGGTTAGCGAAGCTAGGGGGACTTGGACCAACCGAGTCTTATCAAAGCCCCCGGGGGGGTTGCCAAGGCGAGGCTCGTTAAGACCAAAAAGATAAAGAAGATGAAGAAAGTGGGAAAAGAGAAGGGGGCCGTGAAGAGGGCCCCCAGGGTGCTGGCGGCACCTCTACCATGAGCCGCTTGGAGAAGACGAAAAGGAAATGCAGCGCTTCAGGGACCGATGCGCCAAAGCACCCCCGGATCATGGAGCAACTTCTCTCCACCTCACCCATGCAAGACAAGGGGGACTCCAAGGATGCACCAAGCAAGAGCGGTATCCTGCACGCCATTGAGCCCTTCTCTGCCGCCATGGCTCCTCCGGCCGGCCCGAAGACCCCTGGCTCCAACGGCGCCCGAGACTTGGAGCTCAGTGACCTGGAGGCTGAGTGCGAAGACGGTGGTGCCAACGCGAGGGAAACTCATGTCGGCATCAACTCCCCTGCACTTGCCCAGATGTCTCCGCACAACTGCTAAGCTCAGTCCGCACCGCGCTTCGCCTCGCGACCTGGTGGGGTCATCTTCATCTGAGTCTAGAACGGGGACAGTCAAAGCAGAAGGGCTCAGCATCCTCCCGATACAGAGGAGGAGCCCCAGCGGAGCTCAAGCTCTTCAGGAATCAGCAACTACTTCGTTCAAAACGAAGACCGCATTGTGACTGCTGCGGAATTGGGAGTCGGCTCTAAAGCCAGTCTCAGTGCACAATTTCATGGTACAGTTATTTAGACTGGGAACTAGCTATTTGTGCCAGATGGTTTTCATAGTGATGAATGAAACTCCATCATTTTTTCGTCTTGCTATGTCAGTAAAATTGATGATATTTAATGCCACGAAATCTTTCATAAACCCCTCAGTGAGACTGGCCTAAAGCCAAGTTAATGGGCAGCCAAATCATGGGTAGCCTTCAATTCGAGAGCTGAGATTGGGAGCGTGATTTGTGGTTTCGGGGGGGGGGGGGGGTGTTTTAATTCTACTAGGTTCCTACCTGTGCGTTGCAGCGTGTCAAAAAAAAATTGAAGCATCAATTTCATATAACAGAACAAGATAAAGTAAAAGCCTGAACAAATATCTATCCGATCCAATACCATCCATGCAAGTCATAAAGCATGCAGTAAGGCAGAAAGCAGTGAATTGTCCCAACTCCCGAGTGATCTCTCCCCTATGTAGTTTCCATCCCTAGGCTCTCCATCTCTATTTCACTGACGACACACATGTCCAAGCAAATTGTACACATATCCATAGGCTGTTTCACAAAAACATGATAAACACGTTAGCGAGCTACAATACCTGAACAAACACTTGACGATTAAGATCAGATATCACTGAATTAGTGCCTCTTTTTTCATACCGTACCAACTGTCTACATCATCAATGATTGCAGAGTTAGCCGCTAAATCAGATTTCTATCATAATGGTGATGATGTACTGCATAGCACTGTTGGTGTGTTGAGATATGGTACCAGCTGCTGCAAGTTCAATTCCCACCTTACATACCATCCGAAAAACAAAAAGATTGATCAGTTTCAGAACCTGTTTGATTAATTTCCCATGAGAGTCTCTTTTGGATTTCAGAACCAAACAATGTGTTGCTCCGTCATTACAGTATATTACTTATGTTCAATAACTGAAGGATTCAGTTTGTTAGTATGTTATTTTGATTTTTAAAGTGGTAAGAGGTAGTCCAGTTTAGCATGTACAGGAAACTCCTTCTATTACCAATTGCCAGTGGCGAAGCTAGCGCTAAGATTACCGTGGTGCACTTCTAAAGAAATCTGTAAACTTTTGCAGCAATCCATGATAAATTTAAGTCAAATTAGTGGTAATGTTTTCCGCTACCCTGGTGCATGGGCACCAGGCTACTTGAACGTGGCTTCGCCCCTGCCAATTGCTAAATATTTATGATTTATAGTTCAAACTAAGGATCTCTGAGTATGATGGTAGATTTGGCTCTTCCTTCACAGTAGAAAATTGGTTCAACGATATCATAACCACTAAAACTAAATGTATAATTGCTAAGTGTAACATAAATTTTCCAATGGCATACAATTCACAAAAGAATATAATGGTCAATAGTATAGGAGAACTTTTGGGGGATATATTTATAGGAGATATCACTACTCCAGCGCCCCTTATCACCGCCGGTTCAAAATGGTCATCACCGCCGGTTTTGAGGGGCGTTGGATTTAACTCGACAGTGATAAGGAGGGCCATCACCGCCGGTTCCACAACCGGCGGTGTTGAACCTGTCCCAAAACAAAAAAAATGCCCTCTTGCTGCTCGCTGCCCGCCGACGCAGAGAGGAGGTGGCGGTCCCCTACTGCTCGCTGTTGCCCACCGCCGCAGAGAGGAGGCGGCGGCCCTCCTGCTGCTCGCTGCCCACCACCGCAGAGAGGAGGCGCTGACCCTCCTGCTACTCCCAGCCCGTCGCCGCCCCATGAGCCCTCCTGCAGTGGACTCTGCTCGCCGCTGCCGCCCTGGGCCCGCTCCGCGCCGCCCCCGGACCCTGCTCCGTGCCGCCGCCGCGTGCTCGCCGCTTCCCTACCTGCAGGGGAAGAGAGGGGAGGTGAGGTTAGGGGCAGTCGTGAGGAGGGGAGGGGAGGGGAGGGGCACCGCACCTCACAGAGGTCGATTCGCATGGCACCGCACCGGATCTCGCCGCTCCCGCCGCCGCCGCATTTGCTGCTCCCGCCGCCGCCGCACTTGTCGCTCCCGCCACAGGGGAAAGGAGCAGAGAGGGAAGGGGAAGGGTTGGCGGAGGCGCCCTGTGTGACGGCCGCCGCGGCGTGGATCTGGCCGCAAGCGCCGAGCTCCTGCGCCGGCCGCAGTCAAGCTCCCACGATGGCCGTGGTCGAGCTCCCGCGCGTGGATGTCCCGCACTGAGCTCCCACGCAGGCCCGCGGTCGAGCTCCCGCGGCGGCCGACTGGCCGCACGTGGATCTCCCCGCCACTGGGGAGAGAAGGGAGAGGAGGGGAGAGGGGAGGAGATGGGGAATGAGAGGGAGGAGAAGGAATGAAGGGAGAGGGGCTGCGTGCGCTGTGGGCTGGCGGCGGGAGGCGAGCCGCCATGTGCTGTGGGGGCGGCGGTGGGATGAAGGGAGGGGAGAGGTGAGAAGAATTAAAATAGGTGGAGAACACATCACCGCCGGGTCATATTACAATCCGGCGGTGCTGCTAACATATCACCGCCGGTTCGTAATACGACCCGGCGGTGATGCTTCGAGCATCACCGCCGGGTCGTATTACGAACCGGCGGTGATATGTTAGCATCACCGCCGGGTTCATTTGGAACCGGCGGTGATAGACTATCACCGCCGGTTCAAAACAAACCGGCGGTGATGGGGCGTTTGCGATGATGTATTCTGTAGTAGTGTATATTTCAGAAGGCAATTGTTATCTACCATGCAAATCTGATTTTTTCTGAACTGCATGAATTCAAAGAGTGTTTAAAGAATAAAGAAAATGCTGCTGATGAATGTGGAATAGGTAAAGCACGCTTGCTTGTTATCCCTTGTGTGCTTACATGCGTTGAAGATGAGAGGCCATTTGTGCTGGCAACAGGAGCCTTTTGTCTTTCTCATCTGCACCTTCAGTTGTCCCTTAATTTAAGGATCTCATGTCTCATTTAGTGGTTATTACGGCATTCTCTTTGTTTTGTTATCATTACTTCGAACCACGTACTCGTTCCGTCCACTTATATTTCAATTTTTCCTTAGATAAAATAGTTTAAAATTGACCAAATTTATAGAGAAGAATATTAACATCTAACACATTTTTTAAGTAAATTATGAACATATATTTCAAAATGGATCTAATTATTATCATTTGACATTCAAAATATTGTTAATCTTTTTATAAACTTGGTCAAACTTAGAACAATTTAACTGAGGACAAGCCAAAATGCCTTGTATTTCAAGATGGAGGGAGTATGAGACTTTAGTCCCTTGTCTACCTCAGTTTGCACCCATCCAGTTAACGAACCCTACATTCCCATGATAAACTAATTTCACCTCAAATTGTGATCTATAGTGCTTCTATAAGGATCATCAATGGTAATGTACAATCAAAATTTTTGAGTTGTTGAGTTTTAAAATACAAAAACCATACAAATAGATTTGTCTTGAAAAATACTTTCATAAAAATATAAATATATCACTTTGCGATAAATATTTTTAGAAAAATAAGAAGTTTTGGAAATCGTGTCACCGTCCAAAATGACTTTCTCTTCAAATATGGAGGGAGTATGTAAATATAGCCTATACTAGAGCATTAAAATCTGATGAATGTGTAAGCATTTAAGCGTGAGGGCCACAAATTGGGTAAAAAACAAGATACCTTATCTTAGGACAAATTGGTATCTTTGTTTTTCTCATAGTTGAGATAGAGATTTTAATTCTATTCCTCGCACGCGGCCGCGCGGCGTCGTGTCGCATAAACCTTCGATGTGCTGTGTTGTGCTGTCGTTCCGTTCCAAAGCCCATTAGGGAGGATGGGCCCATATTCAGCACACGTCTCTCTCTTTTATTCTGCTTTCTCTTCAGTTCTTCGGTTCATGGTTATTCGGCAATTCATTGGTTAAAATTTCCGAACAGAAAGTAATCCAGATTCGCATTTTGTACTCGTTTTGGTGTTGTTCTTCAATTAGCTTAAACAAAGTGCTAGGTATGTTTCATTTACTCTCATTTGTTTCCTTCTTCCAGTAGACGAGTTCAGTTCAGTAATTTGATTAGACTTTCGCCTTCCATTATTCATTTGTCCTGAGCACAATTAGCTAGCTTTGTTCAAAGTGTAGTATGGGAAGCCCTGAATACGTTCCTTGACTCTAATTATAAGACATACGGATTTTACCATTTCCATCTACTTTTTATTTCCGTTGCTAAAGAACTATCATGCGTTTACTCAGTCCTCTTTTGTTTGCATTGATGTCCATATGAAATTATATATTTGGTACAGCTTATTTTGGTTTCAGCTTCACCTAAAGCAAAATTGTTTGAAAGCAATTTTATTATTCACGTAAATGTTTATTATAAATCTCAAATGGCTAGATGGAACTTTTTTTGGAACATTTTGAATTGTTTCAAGCAATTCTGAAATGCTTAAAACATTTGGAACATTCTGAAGTGTTTTGAGAGTTTTTAGAAAAGCTTGAAACAATTTTTGGGAACTTTTTGGTCAACATTTTTTTAGAACACTTTAAATTGTTTAGAAACAATTCTGAAATATTTACAGAATTTTCAGAAAAGCCGGAAACATTTTTTCGAAACACTCATTAAAATGATGCAAAATTTTACTCTAGAACAATTTATTCAGATCAAAATAAATTATTTTCAAACATTCTAAAATGTTTGAAACATTTAAAAAAATTGAATATTCCAAAAGAAGTTAGAACAGATGTTCCAGAACAAATATTCAGAACATTTTGAACTTTTAACTAAACATTTACAAAAAGTGGAGAAAATTTTCTAGAACACTTTAATTTGTTCCCAAACAGTTTTGCAAAAATTCAAACTTTTCAGAACATTTTGAAGTGTTTGAAAAACATTTGGAAAAGACTGCAGCAAATGGCAGGTCTCTAGCTTCTGCTTCAAGCTTCGACGTCCGCTTTAATGTGCCTGCAGCTTAGTTTTTTTAGAGGATCAACTTAGTAATTCGTAGCACTTTTAAGTTTTAATTGCTTTTGGGCATGAATTAATGGGCCACCATCTTCTGGATCCGCATGCACGCGCTAGCACCGATTAAGGCCCTGTTTCCAAAAATTTTCCTATGGTATCTGTTATATCAAATTTTCGGATACATACATGGAGCATTAAATATAGTTGAAAAAAATAACTAACTATACAGTTCAACTAAAAATGACGAGATGAATCTTTTAAGCTTACTTAGTCCATAATTGGACATTAATTACCAAATAACAATAAAAGTGCTACAGTACCCAAATTCAAAAATTTTCATGAACTAAACACACCCTAAGGTGCCGGCATGCCCACCCGCCGAAATTGTTCTGCGCTTCGATTGCCGGCTTACCAAAAATCGCACTCTACCTGGCTTCCACAAGCCAGATACCTTGGTAGAGCACCATGCACGAGGGTGACAGACATCCCGAAGTAGAGTCGGGGACAATGTTAGAATTAGAGCACGAAATCTCAAAATGTTTCAAACCAAGATTGCCTTCCTGTAATATTCTAAGTATTTTTTTCATCTTTATTTTCAATTTTTATAATTAAGCCCATTTTGGAGTAATTGGTACGGTTTGATCATAAATCAGAGTTGCGGCATGAGTTAAAACCATGTTTATTAGGCTAAGCGAGTGGGATGATTTTTTTCTTCTGTAGCAACGCATGAACATATTTACCTATTTTTTATTGTTTTATATAAATTAAAGTTATAAATTAAGGGAAATTATACAATTCAACTAAACAACAAGCCAGATAGCCAAGGATATATTGGACATGAGATCGCTTCTATCCAATCGTGAGAAAATGAAGAAGTTATTCTACAAAATATTTTTCAAAACGACTTCTCTGCAGTAGCAGGAGCTGGAGCCCTTCCAAATAGACTATAAGGCATTCATAATGTAGTGAAAAACCAGGTAGTAAGGAATAAATGCTATAAGCTTATTACCAGGCCATAAGCACTGTGGAAGTTGGATGGAACTACTACCAGACTATAAGCTTATTACCACGCCATAAGCAATAAAATAGAATATGTCTACGGGACCCACTTTGTTGGAGTTCTGTACCCGGCCATCCTATCACGAGAGGTTGAGAAGTAAGGTGTTTTTTTTAATCTTAGCGGGATCCACCTTGCTTACCACTCCAAAATATAAGCATTGTGAAGTTTCACTTAGCTATTTAGAGCAAGTATAATAAAGGACGAAGAGCCGACAAAATTTAATGGGAAAGAGAGAGAAAATAGGAGAGAGAAAGAAGCGGGCGGTTGGTGAAGCGCAGGCAACAAACAGGCGAAATATGTCGATGGGCAGCTACCCCACAAGTTGCCTCTCTCTTATTGCTTCTCACAACTGCTATTCACCAGAAGCCTTAAAAGATGGCGGGGTCCACCACCACCACTCCTATTTGTGTGATGACATGGCAATCTTGCGGCCGGCGGTCGGTGGTTTTATTAACTTTGCTCTTACTTTTTGGCTGGTATCAGTCTTACTTACCATTTCAACAATATATATTGCTCGTGCCCTAAGTGGATATAAATTTAAAAATCTAAGTCAACAATATATATTGCACGTGCCCTAAGTGAATATAAATTTGAAGATCCAGCTATATCTAAGATGGAGTGACGGACCATGAATATACGAGGTGTTTCAAAATTTGAAAACACTTCTCACAAATACTACTCTCTTTTCCTGCCTCGTTCCAAAAGCCTGAACGGCTGAAACCCTGAACTGAACGTACGGAAAGCAGCTTCCTAATCGTGTCGTTTTGCACAAGCAGCAGCAGGCGGAGAGAGAGGTGGGCGTAGTGGTCTCCAGCTGTCGGCCTCCCTCTCTATCCCCGACCAAAAACCTCCCCTCCCCTCCCATCCGCTCCCCTCGCCTGAGCAACCCCGTCTCCCGCTTGGCGATTGGGCACCAACCATGATCATGAGTGCAGGCGCTCATGCCGGCGCCCTCCCTCCGCCGGCGCCCGCGGAGAGGGGGACGACGGTCGCCGACCTCACGGAGGAAACCCTCCGCGCCATCCTCCGCCGCCTCGCCCCCGCCGACCTCCTCCGCGCGGCGCTCGCCTGCCACCGCTGGCGCCGGGCCGCCTCCCGGGCCCTCCCGCGCGCGCCGCCCCTCCTCGGCTACTTCTTCCACCCGCTGAACCCGGCCGAGCCGCCCCCCTCGCCGACGTCGGACAAGACCCACCACCCTGCCGTCTTCGTCCCGCTCGACGCCGCCTCCCCGCTCCTCTCCCTCAAGCTCAATCCCAACGCCGCCCGCGGCCTCTCCATCCAGGACGTCCACCTCGGTCTCGTCCTCCTTGTCCACCACCCGCGCCCCCAGTCGCTCCTGCCCCGCATCCTCGCCGTCGACCCGGCGTCGAGCCGCCGCGTGCTGCTCCCGCCGCCGCCGCGCGGCGCGCTGCCCGGCGACCGCTGGAGCGGCGGCAGGAGCGTCATCGGCGTCGCCGTGCTCTCGCGCGCGCACCCGAGCAGGCTCTCCTTCGACGCCGTCTGCATCACCGTCGACGGCGACCTCCCGCGCGCCTGGGTCGCGACCGTCCGCGACGGCGACTGTGCCTGGCGCGCGCTGCCGCGGGCGGAGGGGGTCATCGTCGACTTCGACCCGTGGTGGTTCGAGGCCCGCTGCGTGCACGCGGCTGGGAACATCTACTGGCACATCTGCAACTCCAGCCGCCTGCTCCAGCTGGATCCTCGCACGCTGGAGTTCTCTTTCATGCCGGTGCCTGCCGTCCTGGGGGACCACCACAACAAGTACCGCGTCGGGGAGATGCCGGAGGACGGCCGTCTGTGCATGGCATCGATCTTGGAGGACGACGATCTGCAGATCTGGGTGCGTGGAAAGGCCAGGTGCAGCGATAGGGGATGGTTGATGGAGAGGGAGATGTGCATAACCAAGGTGCTCGACACCGTGCCTGGGCTTCCCAAGGACCCAATGAGTCGCGTGATCTGCACCTGGCTCAGCGATGTCGACTATGCCCACACCGGGAAGGTTTTCATCAAGACATGGGGATATGGGCGCTACTCGTTCCATATGGAGACTGGCAAGCTGGAGCGCTTGGCGATGGAAGATGGCAAGGAGTACGGGGACCCCATGTATGCCTACACCTTGGCATGGCCACCTGAGTTCCTCGCTCCACAAGATGAACTTTCCGGTGATTTGCATAGCCACCCTTCTCTCTTTGTGCCATGTTTGTTCATGCTATTCATTTTTTTCCGTATGATTATCTAAATGGTCTGATGCATGCACATCTGTAATCTGTTATGGTATAAAGTAGCATGCCTGTTTAATGCTTTGATATGGAAGTTTTGCTCCCTAGATTTGGATTTTGTTAAACAAGAGGAGTTTGATGCTTACTACTGATAGATTTTGAATTATTCATTGCTGTTTGACTGCTGCTTGGATTCAAGGGACTGTACGTTGTGCTTATTTTGTTTGCTCGGTAGCTAAAATGGTTCATAAATTTTGAGTTTCATGGGTTCTAGGGTTTGTTTTAAGTGTGCAACTGAGGCTTTTAGCTTTTGCTGATTCAAGACACTAATTTTAGAATATTTAGGAAAAGACAGCAATGTTAAGCTCGGTTTTCTCTTACCAACTTTGTATATTTGTTACCATAATTCAGCTCCTTTGTGATAATTATGTGTTTCATATGTCTGAAATCTGCCAAATACAAATACACTAGTTGTATACTCCCTTTGTTTTTATTTACATGTTGTACTAGGTTTGTCCTAAGTCAAATTTATCCAACTTTGATCAAATTTGTAGAAAAAATAGTAACATTTACAACACCAAATTTGTTACATTGAATTCACCATGAAATATATGTTGATAGTGCATAGGTAGGTTAGTATTGTTGTTACTCTTAGATTTGGTCAAAGTTAGCCAAGTTTGACTTAGGACAAATCTAAATAAAAACGGAGGGAGCGTTTGCAACTTGAATACTAATGATGCTATTTTAAAACAATAATTATTTTTTTCCATTTTGTTTCTATGAGAATTATGCTGATATGTAAGGTGCAAACATATGTCTGAAATAAATTGCTACTTCCTGAAATTGCCAATTTCTCCCTCAATAACTAGAACGCATGGCCACCTTCATTTGATGAAAGTTTTGAACTTTTGCCATAAATAATTATGAGTCCCTTCCATTTTGTACCTTATTGTGTTATGTTTGTTTGCCTTTTTTTCGGATCAGCTATGGATCTCCATTCAGGAAGTTAGCTAGATAAGAAAATCACTTTGACCCAGAACTTAGAAATTGGAGGCGTTCACAAGAAGCTAGAGAAGTTGTGTGCCAATTTGATGACTCTCAATCCATAAATGATTTTTCCTTGAGTTTTAGCAAATACTTAAGGAGTACAGTGCTGCAATACTATTTTATCCATTTGGGTACTTAGATGGTGAAAGAAATCTAGATGGAATGATTTAATAGCGTCAATAAACTTTGATATGATCAATTATGCGTTAATTACTCTTCTTTGCAGTTCTTTTTTTAGTTAAGTAATAATCTTCATTGTGTAAAAGATGCTTTTGTTAAGCAATTGCCCATGTGACATAATTCTGTCTATCTTAATTTGTACCTTTTCATTAATTTCTTCCAATCAAATGAGTTGCTAGAAAACCTTTAGACCTTGAAATTACACTATGAATGCTCTTTAGCACTATTGAATTTTTAAATATTATGTACATGGGATCAATGTTCTGTTTTCAATCTACTTTTGGTTTTACTTACCAATTGCCTTATTACTTTCACAGGAACCTATGTTTTATTCCTAGGCACTTAGAACTGTGCTAACAAGTCCTTTTTCTCTACATTTCAGGGTAGTGAGTAGTCACTGGTCAGAGAAGATAGCATCACAGATCAGCTCACCTCCTTGCGTTTCTGGGTCACTAATGCCGTGCATCTTCACTGAGCACTTTTCCTGTTTCGTATGAGTTAATTCAGACAAAGCTGTTGCAGAATTTATCTTTGCACATTTCTGAATTAGATGACATTCCCAAGACAGTAGGGCATGCCACATAATGCAGATTTCAGGCGAACCATGTATGTTTGCTCGTGATGAGATGTTTATCCCGTTGGACTAAGATGGCATTTTGAAGACATCCGTCATGAATGTCGCCCTCTATGCTTTGTTTCAGCCGATCTGCTCTTTTGTTCGTCGCCAGTAATATTTGTCGCGCTTGACTCTGATAACCTTCTTCCCGTTTTGCATACCATGTGATGATCAAATAGCCGAGCGAGCTTGGCAAAGCAATTTTTCCATTGTCACATGTCACTACCGTTATAAATTTTGGTGGTTATTGCTAAATATTGGTACTACTAGTAAAGTAGTATCTTGCTTACAAACCACATTCAGAATGCAAAAATTTACGTGAATCTTTAATGTTCTTACCATGTCAATTAAAGTATTAGGAACATGAATATAGTAGCTTAGGAAATCCAAACAGATTTAGGCGCAATAGTCTTGGTTCATCACTTTTATCGTTTTCTTTTTTTATCGTTTTCTTTTTATGCTTACACGGGAGTCAATTCACCGGCAGTTCTTAAAAAAAAAATCACCGGTGTCCTTCATCTCGCTTCCCCCCGGCACCGGCGCACCGCTGATGGAACAGCTCCCGCAGCTAGTGTCCATGGTCGTCGTCCTCACGAGCGACGCTCTGATCCCCTTCGTCGTCCCTCTCCCCCGCCAGCCAGTATTAGGAACATGAATATACCCCCTCCGTTCCAAATTATAAGTCATTCCAAAAATCTTGAAGAGTCAACCCATCTTAAAGTTTGACTAAAATTATACAGAGAAACATAAAGATTTTTGACATCAAATAATTATATTATGAAAATATAGCTAATAAAGAATCTAATGGTACTTAATTGGTATCATAAATGTTATTATCTTGTTACATAAATTTAGTCAAATTTAAAAAAAATTGACTCTCCAAAATTCTTGGAATTACTTATAATTTGGAACGGAGAGAGTAGTAGCTTAGGACATCCAAACAGTTGCTTCAAAAAATAAACATCCAAACAGATTTAGGCGCAATAGTCTTCGTTCATCACTTTTTATTGTTTTCTTTTTATGCTATGTGGATCCTTGTAATGGCAGAGGTCGGAAATGTTCTTTTTTTAGTCCTTTACCTAGATACCCTTATGTTAAGTACCACTTACCTCCATATCCCTGAAAAAAAAATTCGCACCCTATGTTTTTAAAGCGGTAAGGCGAGGCGAGGCGATCCACCACCGCCTTGTCGCCTAGGCGAAGCCTTGAAAACAGAGTTCACACCTCTATACCCCGCGTTTAGTTTAGTTTACCTCTATACCCTTCTGGATGGAATGAGCACTAATGGAGGCTAACGGAGTTGGGAAAAGACATATTTGCTCTTATGTGAAGGAGGTGTTCCCTCATGAGTTTTTTAATCTGTATACCTTTTTGTAAACTTAATGTTAACCTGTATACCCTTGTGACCATTTAAACAGTTGGAGGTGATGTATGGGTGCAGCCCGCCCGTATATCATTTTTTTGTCCTCATATGAAGCAACTTTTTTAAATTTGAAATATAACAGTAGTAGAGTAATGTAAATAAATAAAGGGTCTGTTTAGTTATCTGGCGACAGATTTTGTCTGTCAAAATCTGTCAAATTTTCAACATATCATATACTGACACGTAGGCAAAAAAAAACTGACAGATTTAGACAAAAAAATCTATCAGATTTTCTTAACAGACAACACAAACTAACGGATTGCACAAATAACCCATAACCCAATAAGGATTGTACAAGAAGAATCAAATCATCAAATAAACTATAGTCTCTCATTTTCTTCATGAAAATAATATAGTACAAGAAGCATCAAATAAAAAAAATAAAATAAAGAAAAAGCCCAATCAGAATGTTTTCATAAAAAAGAAGCACACAAAAAGCCCACAACAGCCCATATTGACTGTTAAAGATCACAATCAGAAACATTTCAGCAAAAGAAATATAGAAAAAGCCTAGAACAGCCCAACAACAGCCCAACAACAACCCAACAAAGCTTATAAAGGAAGTTTTCTTGAATAAGAAGAAAGAAAACAAACAGAGAGCACGGGGCTAACCCCTTCGACGCAAAAACTCCACGCAGGGGCACAACAATGGAGGCAGAGAAGGCAAGCAAGCAGATCCAGAAAGAAAATTACAGAAAAGGTACAAAATCTCTCCCTACCTCCTTTGTAATTCTCCTTTGCAACCTCTGATCAGTCTCAAGTTCCCCAAAAAATTACTAATCTAGGGTTCCCTGCATGAACACATTGAACTTTGTAAAAAATTGCATATGTTGTTTTATATTACATAAATAAACTTGGAACAGGGATTAATTGCAGTAAAAGCAAAAGAACAAAAACACTATAATAAGAGCTAGTAAATGTAAACGATTTTGATTTTGATGCTGCATGTGTATATCTAGTTTTATTGGAATCTCATAATATACATGCAAGTGCATTACATATATGCTTCATGACAGAACCTACAAAAAAGGATAGACATGACAAATTACAGGAAAACATAATCCAAAGAGCAACAGATTATGATCAGGAAAACATATCACTGAAGGAAGACAGATTCAACAGGTACTTTAAACTACTGCTGCATTAGTATCTTTGGGATTTTGCGACACATTTGAAATACCTGGAACTGACATAAAAACCATTGGTTACTGGAAACTGAGGCAACATATGCAGGTCTGGAGATAAACTGTACTCAAATGCAAAATTATGATGCAGGTACAAAAAAAATAGATTTTGGGACCTCAACAAAGATGAATTCTTGTTTCTATAAATTTGGTTTGATATGCTAACAGTTATGGATATATAGCTTTGGCATCTGAATTAATTTCAATAGTCTTGTGAATTTGTTACATAGTTGAAAAATCTTGTTATATTCAGTTGTACTAAAGATTGTAATTTATTTGTAGGTGAAAGTAATTTCATGCAGGTGGCTGATTCAACTTTTGATAGTTCTCAAATGAGTTGTAGTCAAATGCTTCGTCAAATGATGACAACAAAAAACATGTCTAGTATAAATGATGAACAATCAACATATCTCATGGATGCACCTATAGACAGCTTTACAAGAATTCTAACAGAGCCATATTATTTTGCGGTAAATTATTATCATTTTTTAAATTAGTACTTATGTTCACAGTTTGACAGCACACTAAGTGGGAGTACTATTGGGCAGAACAACATGGTGATTACAACAAGCAGGATAGGTGAAGAAACAACTGATTATACATATGGCAACACATTTGCCAAATCGAATGTGCCATCAAACGAGTGTGACAACACAAGCAACAAAGAGGCAAGCACATTGAACTGCAACAGTGAGGTAACGAAAACTACTTTATGCTGTTGTGAGAAACTTTAAAACATAGAGAAAGAGCTTAAAAAAATAGATGGGGGATAATAACCTGAACTTTATGCAGATTGAAAATTTGGATCCTACCGAGGAAGAACTTGAGGAACACTGGTACATCGACCTATTCAAGCGTATAGAACATAGTGAGGTACGGTCTTATGTATTTTGAATCAAATGACAGAACTGTTGACTTATTCAATTTAGTCCATACTCAAAAAGATGATATAAATATTACAATCAACTTACAGGAAGGCATGAGGCAGCAAATACATGGAGAAAGAGAAGAAGAAGATGAACAAGAACAAGAAGATGTTGTGAACAATACAAACAAAAATACTTCTCAAGATCAGCAAACAGAACAACTTGAAGAGGAAGATGTTGAAAACTTCTTGGAAAATGAAAGAATAGCATCAAGTCAGGAGAAAGTTTCAGAAATAGGTAGTCAATATGTTCTGCTTGAGGGGATGGAATTTAGTACATCAAGTGAAGTTCATAAATTCTTCAATTACTATGGTTATTTGGCTAGATTTGCAATAGTGATAGCTCATCATACACGGACACAAAGCAGGAAAGGAAATAATGAGATCATAAGAATCACCTACAAATGCAACAGACAAGGGATGCAAGACACATCAAAAGAGGGCAACACACAAGAGGAAGAGATAACTGCAGAAAGAGATACAAATGTGCTAGTGAAGACAAACTACAAGTGTTGTATGGTAATATCAGAAAGAAAAGACATATGGAGAGTTACAAGGCTGCAGCTAGAGCACAATCATCTAATGAGTCCAGGGACAAAGTATTTCAGAGCACATAAAAATATGACAGACCAGGAAAAGAAGAAGATAAGGACACTACATAAATGCAATATACCAACCAAAAAAATGATGTACCTTTTATCATTTCTTCGTGGCGGTCTTGGGGCAACACCCTACAGAGACAAAGACATCACAAATTACAGAGGTAAAATTAGTAGAGAGACAAATCAGAATGACATAATGCAAGCGCTCATGTACTTGACAAAGAAAAAAGAGGAAGATCCAAGTTTCTATTTCAGGTTTTTAGTGGACTCAACCCACAAGGTTAAGTGCATATTTTGGACAGACCCAAGATCAATCAGATACTATCAAAATTTTGGGGATTGTGTGAGTTTTGACACCACATACCTGACAAACAAATATCGCATGCCGTTTGCGCCCTTTGCTGGTATCACGGGCCATGGACTCACTTGTATCTTTGGTTGTGCACTAATTTCTGATGAGACCACTGACACATTCAAATGGCTTTTCCAAACATTCCTGGAAGCAGTTGGTGGCAAAGAACCCATCTCAGTCATGACAGATCAAGATGGGACAATGAGGTCAGCAATAGCACAGATTTTTCCGAATGCCAGTCACAGAAGTTGTGTGTTTCACATCAAGTACAAGGCTGAATTGAAATGTGGTAGGCGCCTTGATAAAGAAAATCTTAGAGAGGAATTCAAAGACATTATAGACAACTCATTGACAAAAGAAGAATTTGAGACACTATGGCAACAAATGATACAAAAGCATGAGATACAACACATAAAGTATTTCCAGGATATATACAACACTAGAGAGACATGGGCACCGATATGGTTCAAGCAGGAATTCTATCCATTCATAAATACAACATCAAGAAGTGAAGCTACAAATGCAAGATACAAGAGAAATGTCGGTCCTCAATACAGCATTACAAGCTTCCTAAAAGAGTATGAAAGAATTAAAGAGACAATATATGACAATGAGAGACAAGCTGATCATGAGACAAACATCAAGAAAAAAATCTAAGTTGTGGTCAAACTATTGCATAGAACAACAAGCACAGGAAGCTTATAACTTGAAAATATTCAAGAAATTCCAATGGCAACTTAGGCGTGCGACTAAACTACAAGCAGATGAGTTGGAGAAAGGCAAGCTCTACAAAGTTTACACAACACCAGATCATCCATTCAAAGAGTTCAGAAGTAGAACATACATAGTGGCTGTGGATCAACAAAATCAAGAATTCTCTTGTATCTGTGCAAAGTTCCAAAAAGATGGTATGTTATGTTGCCACATCCTGAAAGTAATGGTAAAGAATGACATCAGCAAGATACCAGAGAAGTATATTATAGATAGATGGAGAAAGAAGGAGCAAAAGATGTTCTGCAACAGACCAATAAACTTACCTATAGAGGCTACTGCTCTCAGATACAATAATCTTTCACTCATGGCAGCGGAAATGAACTTAGAGGGATCAAAAACAGAAGAAAGATACAGCTACCTCAGCAAAGAGATAGACAGAATCATAAAGGAATTAAAGAATATGGATTCAGAAAAACAACCAGAGACAAAGGAACAATCAAATGGTGCAACAAATATCAACAACCCACAGACAAACTCAATCATAATATTGAAAGATCCAGATATTGCTGCAACAAAAGGGAGACCATCAAAATCAAACAAAATAAAAAAGCCAATAGCAGAGCAAATGAGGAGTGGAAAGAAGAAATATAACTGCCAAAAATGCAACGGTTCAGGGCACAATACAACAACATGTACAGCAACAACTCAAGCCAAAGGTAAAGCAGGTGCAACAACAGCAAAATACAAAAAAAAAGCAACACAAACAAGGCAAATACATTTGCAGAAGAAACAGGATGAAGCTACAAAGAAAACATGGTGGAGCTGATAAATTCATAGTTATCGATGAATTTCTCATAGATTGTACTAGATTGCTATGTATGTAATATGTAAGCTTTTACAATGATTTCGAGCCCAAAGTTCGTAAGTTTTTTTTGTCTAGAACACTATATCAACTAATAACAAGACAGCGGTATTTTTTTGTCACAAAAATACAATGTGTTATTTGTGTAAGAAATGCTAGCCAACAGCTTTGTGGGCTACTTCCTGATGTGTGGAGAGTCAAACCTACAAAAAAAGTCAAAGATAAGAAACACATCAAATACATTTCTATCTAACTGACTAACCAAAAGCAAATAAAAAATTACAAAAATACTTACCTGACCATGAAAATTAGTAACAACCCCTATATCAGCCTTGTTGTGCTCACTCATTAGAAGATCGTTGACAATTTGAATCCGGATATTGGGTATATCTTCAGCTGAGAAGTCCTTGCGTAGATCAGCTCCAAAATGCCATATCTCCATAAATTTGATAACAAACACTCCACAATCAACTCTACAAATAGTACATCACGAGCAAATTTCAAACTATAAGATTTTGAAAAATGTCATAGAAATCAATGAAGATAAAAAGCATAAGAACATAAACATATGTATTGCTCTGTTTTGGAACACGAGGGTACACAATCTTGAAATGTTGAAAATCAACATTAGAACCAACAAACATATCCCATGCATGACAAAACCTGGGTATCTAAACAAACAATATCATACAACATCAAATATAATAACAAGTTTATTACATCAGCTCGAAATTCAAATCAAATACATAGTCATAAACTTACAAGTTTCCTTCTTGTGAGAACTAAATAATCATCATCCTTGGAGAAATAAGAATCAAGAAATAGAAATATTTTTTGCTTCAAATCAACAACAAATAAGAACCAATGCTCACAATATAACACTGGAAAGAAGAGCTGCAAACAGAAAAAAAATTGGCATAAATATTCATGGGTGTGCTATAGGAACATTATTTAAGGAGATACAAATTACCAGTTCACACAGAGGCAAAGGGAGCACAGAAGCAGCTCCATTGAAGCATCTTTCTATGTATGAATAGTCATCAGAGTCGCTCATGAATACAACCTGGTGGCACAAAAAAATAATGAATAATATACTTCAATTGTTAAGCTTCCAAAAAAAATAGCAGTATCAAAATACTTACAGAGACACAGGAAAAGAAATAGTGCTTCAAAGAAATAGTAGGATGTTCATCCAAAAAGAATTTCCGGCAAATGCAGTTCACCACAAAGGTGCATACTTTATGATCCAGGGCCATGGAGTCACCAAGAGAGAAAAAGTTTAAGATGCAGCCCCTAATATCAACAATAACACACCTTCAACACAAATAAAACAAAATTCAGCTTACAACAAAGAATATAAATAAAAATGTAAAGATATAGAAGAACTTACTTTGCATATTGGGCACTTGATGCAAGCTTACAAATAACTGTGTAATTCTTCCTTTCTTGTGCAGTTATAGGAAATCTTACACTTTTGTTAGTCATTCCATCACCAGCAACAGATGCATCAACGTCAATTGGACAAATATCATTGTCATCCACAAAAGACATAGAAGAGCCCTTGTTGTCAATATTAGTTCTGTCTGCTGCATTGCATTTACTTGCGCGTGGGATTGTCCCTTTAGCAGTGGTGAATTCCTTGTTATATAATTCAGCATTTATAGTGCACATTTTCCTAATCTTATCTTGAAAATTATTCTCTTTAAGAATAACTATATCTGGTACTTTCTGAAGAAAAAATAAGACATCGTCATACAGAATCAACACATTTGACAGTTTATAGCGCAACTCATATAAATCAAATAGCAGCAGGAATACAAACCTCTTTGCGACATTTGTTAACATGAACAGTTGTGTCCACGTCGTTTCCACATGGGTCAAGGTCAAAGAGAAGAGATTTACCGGCCATCTTCTTTGGGTGGGGCAATGGTTTAAGCTTTTTCATGATATGGCAATCTGAAAAACAAAAACACCAGATGAGGAGTAGCATGAATATAAAAACTTGGAAAAGAGGGCATAACAAAATTCATACCATGAGCAGATGAAACATCATTCATGTCCAAATTCCGCTTCGTAATAAGTCCAGGTGTGGATAAAACAAAACCTATACATGACGCAACAGAAAACAGGTGCAATATTTTTAACAAATACAGCATGTGCTGAGAAATTGAATACTAAAAAACCTAACAAAAACTATAGCTTACCTGGTGTAGGACAATTCAAAACACCAAAAATTGCATCAATAGCAGTAGGCTTTGATGCAGAAGCATCATTGGCATTACAACGAGTCTTAACGTTTGCACCTTTACAAAAAGAAAACATCATTAAAAATATTACCGTGTTAAAAAATTGGATTAACAACAATTGGATTTTGAACATGCTTACATTGTAAAGGATTAACAACACTTGTGGTGGCAAACTTTTCTTTAGTGTTATCATTAGCTTTGTTACTTGGATTTTGAATGAACTCAGCAAACAAATTAAGCATCTGAAATATCAACTTCTCCGAATGTTTCTGTTGCTTCCTTGGGATCTTAGTACAATCAGCATCAAATATACCACAAATTCCATCAATTTGCTATTAAAAAACATACAAACTTGTAAAAAATATTAATTATAATCTCAGGAGGTGGTGGTGATATTCATCATAAAAAATGAAAAAATATCAGTACCTTTGTATTCAACATTCTACCAAACAAACACTCAAGTCTTGATCTGAAACCAGAAGCCGATGGGGTGTACGAAGTGTGCTCAGAAGCATTATAATCAACATCATTTGTCTACAAAAAGAGGAGCAAAAAAATAATAAATAAAAACATAAATAAAGATTTCTTGTGCTTACAAGTATTAATCTACCAGAACACATCCAATTCTGATTTCGGTACCCTATTTTTAATAGGCAAAATTACAAAGGGGGATAGCTAAAACTGAAACTCAGTTCCTAGTTTGCACATAAAGCATTTTCAGCCACTAATTGCATTAATATGATGTTTGATCTTGTATATAAGAATAGACAACAGTATGAATGTGCAAAAATCAAATTAGAATAATAAGCAATGCCCTGACATTGCATCAGATTATGCAAGACATAGATCCAGGGCATGAAAATGATTATTTCTACATAAGCCTAAAACCGTATATCTCTAACATACAAACAAATACAGGATAATACTTACCTCACAATACAAAGTATCAATAATATCCCGAAAACATCTTTTGCCATATTGGTACGCATTTAACTCATCTAAATCAGAATAATGCTTGATCATTGAACCTTTCCATACCAAGATTCTTGGAGTCATTCGAGTGACATCAAAAGTACCAAAATTGAGGCAGTCTAGATATAAGACCTTGAAAAGAAAGAATAAGCAAGTAAAAATACTATATGAATTAATGAATATTAAAAATAAGAGACAAATAAAATACATGGTAATACTTACAACATGGACATATGAGCATCCACCAAAAGTATGGATAGATCTCAAAGACTTCCCAACACCAAAGCAGAATTTTTGAACTGCTCCAATCAACCATTCATATATGTATAACGACCAATCAATATTTTGGAAATGACTTAAATCCTTGAATGCAATCATATATTTGGTGCTTGGATACACGCTAGGATCGGGGCAGAGGAAGCATGATAAGGCAACCATCATGAAACAAATAAACATATCATCATCAGGCAATGATTCATTGTTCTTTATCTTGTCACCAAAAAAACTGACAGGTGGTAGCTTGGTCAGATTGAACTTGGATAAAACAAAAGCTTTGCCAGCCTCACAATCAACAATCAAAGGATCACCACCAATAGGAGGGCCAAGCACTTTGTGGACTGACACCTTGTTGAAATGTATGAATTTACCATTCACAACTATCTCAGATGTGCGGACATCAATTTGATGAGTGAGCATAAATTTTGTTGGAACCACACATTTCTCATACATGAGTAAACTACCAAAGCCATAATCAGATATCACCTTTCTCTGATCAGGGATTAATGCCTCAATGACTTCACTGAAATACTTTGCTGATACACGACTGAAACCATGTTTTACTTCATGCTTGTTTATACCAAGACTTTTCTGCAATAAATTTAATATATATATATATATATATTACATATAGATATAAAACAGTAAGTACTAGTGCTAAAAATTAAAAGTAATATATATATACATATATATATGTATACATACATACATACATATATATATATATATATATATATATATATATATATATATATATATATATATATATATATATATACCTTATCATTCACAATAACATTCAACTCAGCTGGTGTAAGCTTGCTCTTTAGTTGCTTGATTTTCTGCAATAATAAAACAAAACAAAAAAAATTCCACAAATGTAGATATGTTAAGTATAGGCATATACATAAAACTACCACAAACAAAAATACCTCTTTCTTGTAGAACTCAAAGACAAGTTCATCAAGCTCACAATCCTCAATATTTCCATGACCCTAATTATAAAAGAAGCCACATCAAAGCAAGATATTAAATTGCATTAATTAAAAAGGGAAACGTTTTTGTAACTTACAATCATTTCATCATAACAATAATCAACAAAATGGTTGTTCTCACTGCCCATCATTGTAGGCATCTAAAAACAAATTAAAGCAACAAGAAATATTAGTTATACATACAATCAAAAAAATTAGGATCTAGAATATAAATAAATTAGATATACATACAAAATATAAAAGGAGACCAATTATAACAAGCTAATATATTAGAGCTCAACCAAAATACCCAATATGTTCATTATTACATAAAAGGCGACCAATTCAAGGATACAAAATATAAATGTATTTACGAAAAAAAATTAATTACATAGCAGCACAACTCCTACTACACAAAACTACTTGGTCTTGAACAGCTTGAAGGTGACTTCATGTTTCTTCGTGGTAATCTTGAAGTTTAAATTGTCTAGAAGCACCTGTGTGCAAAGGTGTAACACAATAAAACCTGTAACACAAAAAAACTTGTGCAAGTTTTCTAGCTTTGTCAATACAGACAAAATAATTACAAAACATATTGCAGAAATATAAAAAAGATGAATCAGAATGAACACTAAGAGATAATACTGTAACCTGTATGTTTGTATTGACCACAATAAGGAGTCAAAATTGATATGATTTCCATAAATAAATTCAGAATTTATAGATAATGCAACTGTATACAGCAATAATTCAGAGGCCACGTTTGTTCGTTGTGGCTCCAAATTCAGAATGAATAGAACTAGCTTCTAAAGTGCATGGTTAAAATGAGCTAATATGAAAAAAAGAACATTTAGTGACACAAGCAGCCATCGAACAAAAAAAGAAGTGTCAAAAGGCAAAATTATGAAGAAGCATTGAGAGCACATGCATGTGATTTTTAAGACATAAAGATGACTGAAAAAAATGCTGATTCCAGAGCAAATTGGGATAAAAAATAAATATTAACCAAAAAGCATTGCAAAAAACCAAAAAGTGTTATATGATAGCATTGTTTGTAGAAAATCATATAATTGATAATGCAGTGGTGGATAACTGAGTGCGTCATGAAACAAAAGAAACAGTCTTCTTATTAACCAAAAGGCTGAATTCGACAGTGGTATGACAGATAGATGAGCCGATGGACCAACATCATGTCACACATAGCCTAGAAAAAAGCTACCGAAATACAGTTTATAAAGATCCAAACCAATACAGTTACTGATCTATCATGTTTTGGTGACAACCATTACTGAACTATCAAGCGATAACAATACAGTTTATGCAGGGATTTAGGCTACTAGTACTAGAGAACCAGACACCATCTATCACAGATAAAAACCAGACAAAATAGCTATCATGTAAATGAACTTTTAGGACCTCGATCATCACCTAGTCACGACTCGAAAAATTAACTTGGGGGCAAAACGAATATTACTAATCAAACAACTAAAAACACTTAGCAAAAAGCCTTACCTCCTTGGCTAGAGGGCGCAGAGGCCTGATGTGTTTGTTGCCGCCCCCTGCAGCAGGCAGCCGCCTCTCGTCCTGTTCATTCAAAATTCTATTGGATGACAAAACTTCAGCCCTATTGGATGTCAAAAATTCAAACCAAACAAAACAAAGTGTCTACACTCTAGTAGAAAGTCTAAAATACAAATCACTGGTTATCTGTTCTAAAAACCTCAGAGAAATTGCAAAAACCGGTCTCAAATAACCGAGCACACATACAAAATTTGAGCCTACTAGCCTATCACAAGTTAACAGCAGAGGTGCACAAGTTAATAGCTGCAAAGAGAGGTACTGAACCGACGGTATCTAGGTTGGAATTTATAGAGATGAGAGATTCAAGCGACGGATCAGCCTGTGAACCGAGTTGAAAGTCACCAAACCCCCGCACAAACACTGAATCATATTTGGAAACAATTATCTGATATCTCATACCAGAATCGTAAAACAAGGAACAACCAACTAAAACCAGATGTAAACATCAGAACTGGATATTGGACAAAGATCAAAACACAGATACATATATGTAGTGAATTAGCAAATTCTGCATGCAGCAAATTCTGCATGCTAGACATGCATCAAAAGAAACTGGAGAGACGCCCATGCAACTTATAATTCATTTTCTACTTGCCAGCACACATACTAAACTGCTGGGAAACATGACACATACATGGACAAAACCTGTGAAAAAGGAAAAGAATGCGCCCAAATTACAGGGGCAAACACCCTCTCTCCTCCGTTTGACATCCACAGTATGTATATTATCCACAGATCGAATCATGTCACACAGCTAATAAATCTCAAGTTAATGGACAAGTCAATCAACTCCACATCTAAGCCAGAAACCACTGGAGAAAGTAATCCGCCACTTCTACCAAATCACGACAAATAATGAAGCCAGGATCCACTAACTGATATAACTGATATAACTGCAACATCGATAATAATATGGATCAACTAACAAGCAAAGCGTAGGGGACAAGAGCCACCACGCTGACGAACAAGTAGGTAGGATCCAAAACAAAGCAGGCACATCTCCACCCCAAAAGCATGACGACATAGCACCAAAAAATTTCTGACGACCTACCGCATGAGATGACAATATGAGACTTCTAGCACACAAGACAAGCCAACCAAATCACACCCAATTCATTCACGATGAACACAAAGCACAAAAAACTCCAATACAAACCCACCTCAGATCTGACAGAGGAAGGGGCGCACGGAGTGGGGGAGCTGTACTGGAGCGGCGCCGGCGGTGGTGATGAGAGCCGCGGGGTGGGGAAGTATGGGTGAGGAGGAGGACGGGCCGGTGCCGCATCTCGCATGGCGCGTCGCCGCCGGTCAGCCTCCTCCCCTCCGTCGATTCGCCGGTGAGGAGGACAACGGGCTGGCGCCGCATCCGGCATGGCGCGTGCGCCGGTCAGCCTCCTCCCTTCCGCAGATTCACCTCGTCTGCTTCAACTTTGTGAGGGGGAGAGATAGAGGGGAGAGAGAGGCTAATCTCTGCAGATTCGAGAAAAGAGGATAAAATAAGTGAACCAGAGAAGCTGAGCAGTCGGTGGTGCGGCGAGAAAAAAAAGGGTGTGATTTCCAAAATTTTCCATGGCTCACGGGTTTCGGGTGAGGCGCGACGAACCCGTTAACACCACAAAACCATTGACGACTGACAAACGAGACAGAGAGAGCACATATCTCAAAGCACAAATCACACGCACAAGAATTCGACAGATTTTTCAAAAAAATATCTGTCGACAGATATTTAGCAAAAATCATAAATAAATAAATAGAATTATCGGTTCATGAACTTTTACAAGCAGTCAGGCAAATTGTGGTAGGCGAGTTTACACCAACTTCACCTCGATCAACCATTTAATCCGCAAGGCTACAATCGACCCATTTCTTCAGTGAACAATTCTACATACATGATAGCATTCTCCTTTCTTAAATAGTGTCTCTAAATTGCTCCGCAAGATGTGTATGAAAATAAAAAAAATAAGCGTGCAAACATCAACAAAAACAAAGCATGTATGTGGCCTGCAGTGCAGCGGCGGCCCCCCGAGGCGCGTGGCCTGCGGCGGCCCCCGCGGCGCTCGGGGCTCGGCGCACCCTCCCACGGCGCGTGGCGCTCGGCGCGCGCCCTCCCGCGGCGCTCGGCGCGTAGGCGGCCAGCAGCGTCCCCTTGCTCGGCCTGCACTGCCTGGAGCGGTGGGGAGCGCAGATCCGTGCTCCCAGCGGCGACCGGCGGCGCGGATTTACAGTGTTAGGGTTAGGGGAGGCAGCAGGTCGTCGCTTCGTGTACAGCGGGGAGGAAGAAGAGTTCTGTAATGGGTGAGAAGAGAGGCAATCTGGTCATTTTCATTTATAGGTCCCACCTGTCAGGGGTCATCTACCGTTATCTTTTAACAGAATATGGACGGAAGGGTACAGAGGTAAACTAAACTAAACACGAGATTATAGATGTGTGAATTCCTTTTTCAAGAGTATAGAAGTTAGTGGTACTTAACATAAGGGTACCTAGATAAAGGACTTTTTTTGTCTTCTGTCTTCCACAGTCCCACCTTAAAGCCTGCCGTGCCCTTAAGGCCTGAAGTCCAGAAAATGCCTTTCCGGCGTTGCTCCCAGGCAACACCACCTACATGGGAGTCAATTCACCGGCTGTTCTTCAAAAAAAAAAGACCTCACGCCTCGCTTCCCCGACACCGCTGATGGAAGAGCTCCCGCAGCCAGCGAACATGGTCGTCGTCCTCACGAGCGACGCCCTGATCCCCTTCTCATCCTCCCTCTCCCCTGCCGGCCGCGGCCCTAGGCCTCGCATCCTCTGTTGGAATTATGGGCTTGGCCCATTTAATCTATTCAATGCATTAAAAAATTTAAAATCCACTATTAAATGTTACGGAATCAATTGCTTAATACCATATCAGGATTTGAGGTGGATCTCAACCGACTTAAAGGGTGGACCCTATGTACACCACTTGTGAAGCCGGTAAGAGGAGGTCGGTGAACCACACGCACGCGCTCGCTCGCCTCACCGGGCCGTGGGCGTGGCGAGGCCGGTCGGACAGACGTGACGTGCTGAGATGAGAACGTTTTTATTGTTGAATGCAATCAGAGACAATAAATGTTGTTGAATGAGATGAGAACGTTTTTGTTGTTGAATGCAATCAGAGACAATAAACATTGTTTAATGCATTCAGAGACAATAAACGTGATAGTGATGACAGTAATTGCGGTTCGTTGAATCTGAGGCACCTCCACGCCTATATAAACCAGCCTCTCCTCCACTCATCCACACACCACAAGCACTTGCTTCAGGTACTCCTGCTTAGGAGACCTCTTCCTTCTCTCTCTGCTGCTTTCTGCCATTCCCATCGCTAGCGCTGCGCGCACAGCTCTAGCGAGAGCAGGCCTCTGGAACCTCTGCTCGCTGAAGGTCCTGCACGGGATAGCGAGCAATCTGGTTTTTGGGGAGCGTCTTGATGTGACTGCTCGCTCCCTGAACGACTACTTCGTCTACATCCCGGCGTGAACGACTACTTCGTCTACTTCCTGGTGACCGTTCGTGGGACTACACTGCGAACATCTTCCTGCATCGACGTCGTTCGGCTACATCAAGCAAGGCTAGTCGAATAGAATGTCTATTCCAGCTGGTAACGGCGCACCCGGTGCCTTCGGCACTGGTCCCGCCTTGGGGTACACTCTAAGCCTATTCTGGTTTAATATTTTATTCATGCTTATTAGTGAGAATAACATGAACACAAGCACATATTTTGTTCACACATTATCACTCTTTTATAAAATGAAATTGCTAGTAATATGTGAAATTAAAATATACCAAAAATTGCCTAGTTATCTAACAATCCAAAAACTTGAATTTGTTAATAGGTTTTCGGTATCTAGCTTTGCTGCAACAATCAAACCACCATCTTTTGATGGTTCCAATTACAAATGTTGGTAAGAGCGGCTTATACTATGGTTGACAGTGCTGGTGGCTTATACTATGGTTGACAGTGCTGAGAGTGATGCATGTAAAAGAGGGTAAGGCTGAACAGTTCACTCTAGAGGAAGGGAGTGCGTTTGATGAGGCTGATACCCTCTTTCGAGGCTGCGTCATTAGTGTTATCGCTAAAAGCCTGGTGGATTCTTATGTCCTACTGCCAACTGGCAAAGCATTGTGGGATGCACTTGAGGCTCAATATGGAGTGTCTGATGCCGGCAGTGAGTTGTATGCGATGGAGCAGTTTCTTGACTATAGAATGGTTGAAGACCATTCTGTGGTGGAACAGGCTCATGAAATACATACTCTGGCAAAATATCTCAAAAATTATAGCAAAGAGTCCCCATGTGTGTTACCCGATAAGTTTGTGGCCGGAGGTATTATCTCTAAGCTGCCACCTTCTTGGAGGGACTTTGCTACCTCACTAAAACACAAGAGACAGGAGTTCACCATAGATGGACTCATTGGGATTCTTGATGTTGAGGAGAAGGCGAGAGCAAAGGACATACGTGGGAAAGGGGTTGTTAGTGCTTCAAGTGCCAATCTTGTTCAGAAGAATAACTCCCACAAGAATAAGAAAAAGCCACCGCTGAACCAACCAAAGACTAAGTAGACAACCACCTTCAAGAAGAAGAAGAAGGGACCTTGCTATGTGTGCGTTAGTACAGAACACTTTGCAGCAAAGTGTCTGAACCGCAAAAGTAAGGACTCCGCCAACATGGTAATTAGTGAGCTTGACGGAACATCGGGGTATGGTAATTTATTACCTACAGTTCTTTCTGTTTTTTGTTCACCCGAGTGGTGGGTTGACACTGGTGCTAGTATTCATATTTGAGCTGATACTTCTTTATTTTCTTCTTACCAGGTCAGCGGGACTTCCTCCTTGCTGATGGGGAACGGAACTCATGCGTGTGTTCTTGGTGTTGGTACGGTAAATCTGAAGTTTACTTCGGGGAAGTCCATGCAGCATGTCCCCACCATCAAGAAGAATCTTGTCAGCGGCTCTCTACTGTGTAGAGATGGTTTTAAGTTAGTCTTTGAGTCCAATAAATGTATCTTGTCTAAATTTGGTACTTTTATTGAAAAATGTTATGAAAGCGGAGGCTTGTTCCGCCTTTTTTTGTCAGATGTTTATAATAAAATTGCATACAATATTATTAACGTTGATGAAACAAATGTTTGGCATTCGAGGCTTTGTCACGTTTATTTTGGTTGAATGATGCGCTTAGCTAATTTGAGTTTAATTCCAAAGTTTACTTTTATCAAAAATTCTAAGTGCCATGTATGTGTTGAATCAAAACAAACTCGCAAGCCTCATAAGGCCGCGGAGGCGAGGAGCTTGGCACCCTTAGAATTTATTCATTCCGATTTGTGCGAAATGAATGGAGTGTTGACAAAAGGTGGTAAAAGATATTTCATGACCTTGATTGATGACTGCACTAGATTTTGTTATATCTATTTGTTGAAGTCAAAAGATGAAGCTTTACACTACTTTAAAATCTATAAAGCTGAAGTAGAAAACCAACTTGAGAGAAAAATCAAAAGAGTTAGGTCAGATCGTGGTGGCGAGTACTTCTCAAATTTATTCACTTTATTCTGCGAGGAACATGGTATTATTCATGAGAGTACGCCTCTCTATTCACCTCAGTCAAATGGGGTTGCCAAAAGAAAGAACCGCACTCTAACGGATTTGGTTAACGCCATGTTAGATACAGCGGGACTTTCCAAGAAATGGTGGGGTGAGGCTATATTGACTGCATGTCATGTCCTAAACCGTGTTCCTACAAAGAATAAAGAGATAACACCATTCGAGGAATGGGAGAAGAAAATGCCAACACTTTCATACTTACATACATGGGATTGTTTGGCAAAAATGAGTGTGCCAATAACCAAGAAACATAAGTTTGGACCTAAAACTGTGGATTGAGTCTTTCTAAGTTATGCTATTCACAGCGTTGGGTATAGATTTTTAATAGTGAAATCTGGAGTACCTGACATGCATGTTGGTACTATAATGGAGTCCAGAGATACTATATTTTTGGAAAACATTTTCCCATGAGAGATGAAACAAGTTCATCTAGGCAAGAATTCATCGAGGATGATAGCTCTGCTGAGCCGATAGAACACAATGAACCTACACTTGTGGAAAATCCTGAGGAGGATAATAATGATGCTCTGAGAAAGAGCAAGAGACAAAGGACTGTAAAGTCTTTTGGTGATGATCTCATTGTATACCTCATGGATAATACGCCAAGAACCATTAAAGAGGCATATTCATCTCCTGATGCTGACTATTGGAAGGAAGCAGTGAGGAGTGAGATGGATTCTATTATGTCTAATGGAACCTGGGAGGTCGTTGAACATCCTTATGGATGTAAACCAGTTGGATGCAAGTGGGTCTTCAAGAAAAAGCTTAGGCCAGATGGTACTATTGAAAAGTACAATGCTAGGCTTGTGGCCAAGGGTTTTACCCAAAAAGAAGGAGAAGATTTCTTTGACACTTATTCACCAGTTGCCCGATTGACCACAATTCGAGTGTTACTTTTCATGGCAGCCTCTTATGGTCTTCTCGTTCATCAGATGGACGTTAAGACGTCTTTCCTCAGCGGAGAGTTGGAAGAGGAGATCTATATGGATCAGCCAGATGGATTTGTATCAAAGGGTCAAGAAGGAATGGTTTGTAAGTCGTTGAAATTTTTATATGGTCTCAAGCAAGCGCCTAAGCAGTGGCATGAAAAGTTTGACAGAACTTTGACGTCTGCTAGCTTTGTTGTGAACGAAACTGACAAATGTGTGTACTATCGCTATGGTGGGGCTGAAAGAGTGATTTTGTGCTTGTATGTGGATGACATACTGATCTTTGGCACTAGTCTTAATGTGATTAAGGAAGTCAAAGACTTTTTATCTTAAACTTTTGAGATGAAGGATCTGGGAGAAGTTGATGTTATCCTTAATATAAAGCTGGTAAAAGAAATCAATGGTGGGGTGATTCTTACACAGTCTCACTATGTGGAGAATGTGTTAAGTCACTTTGGTTATAGCGACTATAAACCTGTCTTAACACCATATGATGCCAGTTTAATTCTAAGAAAGAACAAAAGGATAATGCGAGATCAGCTGAGATATTCTCAGATCATTGGGTCATTGATGTATTTAGCTAGTGCAACAAGACCTGACATCTCGTTTGCTATAAGCAAACTGAGCCAGTTTGTTTCAAACCCGGGAGGTGATCATTGGAAGACTCTTGAAAGAGTAATGTGCTATCTAAAGGGCACAATAAACTATGGAATTCACTACACCGGATACCCTAGGGTACTAGAAGGGTATAGTGATTCACACTGGATTTCTGATGCTGATGAGATAAAGGCCACAAGTGGATATGTGTTTACACTTGGTGGTGGAGCTGCTTCCTGGAAGTCTTGCAAGCAGACCATCTTAACGAGGTCAACTATGGAAGCAAAACTCACAGCATTAGATACAACCACTGTTGAGACTGAGTGGCTTCGTGAGCTCCTTATGGACTTGCCGATAGTTGAAAAACCGATACCGGCAATTCTAATGAACTGTGACAATTAAACGGTGATTGTCAAGGTGAACAGTTCAAAAGATAACATGAAGTCATCAAGACATGTGAAAAAGCAGTTGGAATCTGTCAGAAAATTGAGAAACTCCAGAGTAATAGCCTTGGACTATGTTCAGATGGCTAAAATTTTGGCAGATCAGTTTACAAAGGGTCTTTCACGGAATGTGATAGACATTGCATCTATGGAATTGGGCTTGAAACCCACGTGAGTCATTTTATAGTGGAAACCTGTCCTATGTGATCGAAGATCCCGTGAAGTAGGATGGTGAAATAAACTAAAGTCTGACTGAGAGAAGAGAACCTTTGTAAAAAGGCTCGTTCCATGTATAAGGTGCATTTCTCTTCTAATCTGTATGACAGGTTGGTCTATATCTTAATGTGTTCCAGGTGGTTTTTTTAAAACAAATGAGTTGTTTTCTTGAAACAAAGATGTTGTCCTACAGAACATCTGAAAGGAACACACCTATATGAGTCTGACTACTAGTCATAGTCTATGAGAACTGGGTATTCTCTAGAAACTCATGAAAGGCCTGGAGTATGACTTATAAGCTCCAAACCGCGGGGATGCTTATGCAGCCTAGTATTAGTGTAGGGCTCTGATCAAACTTGTTTGCACAAGACTGGCAATTCAAGGCATAGTCCATTGTACAGTTGTGAATAAGTGTAGCCTCTGTCCTAGATGGAAGTTCAACTTAACAGTCTCTGTCAAATACTGGTATATCAATGAGGAAATGAGAGCATTTCTAGTGTGGCTTGAAATTCTTGGTGGGGATTGTTAGAATTATGGGCTTGGCTCATTTATTCTATTCAATGCATTAAAAGAATTCAAAGCCCACAATTAAATGCTAGGGAATCAATTGCTTAATACTGTATTGGGGTTTGCGTAGGATCTCAATCGACTTAAAGGGTGGACCCTGTGTACATCACTTATGAAGCCGGTAAGAAGAGGTCGGTGAACCACATGCGCGCGCTCTCGCTCGCCTCGCCGAGCTGGGGCGTGGCGCAGTGCGACCGGCCGAACGAGTGGTGCATGTGCGTGTGCGTGGCGTGGCTGGCCGGCCGGACGTGACGTGACGTGCGGTGCGACGTGATGTGCTGAGATGAGAACGTTTTTGTTGTTGAATGCATTCAGAGACAATAAATGTGACCGTGATGACAGGAGAATCATGGCCCTGACCGTTGGCACGGATTCACCAATAACTGCACTCATCAAAGACAATTACAGCATCCAGGTTCGTTGAATCTGAGGCATGTCCACGCCTATATAAACAGCCTCTCATCCACTCATCCACACACCACAAGCACTTGCTTCAGGTACTCCTGCTTAGGAGACCTCTCCCTTCTCCCTCTGCTGCTTCTGCCATTCCCATCGCTAGCGCTGTGCGCACAGCTCTAGCGAGAGCAGGCATCCGGAACCTCTACTCGCTGAAGGTCCTGCATGGGATAGCAGGCAATCAGGTTTTTGGGGAGCGTCTTGATGCGACTGCTCGCTTCCTGAATGACTACTTCGTCTACATCCCGGCGCGAACGACTACTTCGTCTACTTTCTGGTGACCGTTCGTGGGACTGCACTGCGAACATCTTCCTTCATCGACGTCGTTCGGCTACATCAAGCAAGGTCACTCGAATAGAATGTCTATTCTAGCTGGTAACGGTGCACCCGGTGCCTCCGGCACTGGTCTCGCCTTGGGGTACACTCTAAACCTATTCTGGTTTAATATTTTGTTCGTGCTTATTAGTGAGAATAACATGAATACAAGCACATATTTTGTTCACACATTATTACTCTTTTTTGCCATGAAATTGCTAGTAATATTTGTAATTAAAATATACCAAAAATCGACTAGTTATCTAACATCCTCATCCACGATCCAGCCTCTCGCCGGCACCGCCGCGCGCCTGTTAGAAATAATCGTGACATGGGTATTGTGTCGCGGGTGTTTAATTTGCTGCAGGCTAGCTGCATGCATGGACGTGTACGTGTGCTTGAGTCAGTTTGTTAGTGTGTTGTGCGTATCTGTGTGAGGTGTGTGTCGCCGAGTCAAATCAGAGCCATGCGAGAGAGGCAGCGGGCGTGACGAAGTCCGAGCACGTCGCGTTCCAGATCGACATCCGGGTCGCGCTCGGGAGTGGAGTGCAAGCGTGCTGCCGTTGCATGGATGAAGCCTGACGTGCGGGAGGGCCGGTGTCGTTGCGCGGGTCTCCTCTCCTGCGGATCATGGAACTAACCTAGAAGTTAGCATTAAATATAGAGTTTTGCTCCGGTGGTCCCTTCTATAAAATTTGCACGAATCTTAAAGGATCTAGAATTTAATTTAATTATTTTTCAATTGGGTTTAGTTTGGGCCCGGCCCTACCCATGCCCTAATAAGGTCCAGTCCAAAGGGTGGAACAGCTCCTCAGAAGACAATCTCGACATGCTGGGATGCGGCCCTCTGCTTGTACGATGAGCCCGGTGCACCGGCGTCGCCGAACTGCTGGCACGAGGCCGACCTCGGCATGCCAACGCCGCGGTGGAGCCGGCACCGGAAGGAGCCCGTGTGCGTCGTGGGCGCGCATATGCATTGCCTCTCGTCGGCCGGCGCGCCGCCGCAGTTGGAAGCCATACCATGCCCTCTCGATGGATGGCAGGTCAGGTTGACCCGACTTCCCTGAAGTTGAATTGCCTGAACGACACCGTTTGCTTTGGTCACGGTATGCACGGGATTTGTACAAATAAAGTATGAAACGTACGCTGCTTCAGTTCCGAGTAGAATCCTAGATTGGTAAGATTTGTAGCGGGGGTTGGAGGGGCACCGCGACTTGGGTTTTTTGATTTGGATCGGGCCTCATTAGGGCACGGGAAGGGCCGGGCCCAAATTAAACCTACTCGAGAAAAAATTAGATTAAATTCCAAGTGTTTTAAGATTCGTGCAAACTTCATGGAAGGGACCTCCGGGGCAAAACTCTTAAATATATTGTCACATAGAATTTTTTGCTTATGTGGCACCATAATAAATGAGAGAGTGGAAAGAGGAAGAAATTGAGTCTCATACAAAACCCAGTGTCAACACGCAAACCAATACACTGGACACCACATGTTGTGTATTGGGAGTAAGGTGGTGTCTTCGTAATAAATGGAGAACAAATATGATAGGTGGAGAAAAGAGAGAGAGTTTAATAGGAATCCACACTAAGAAACTATAGGTTGTCGAGTGTAGTTTCTAAAGGTGATGTCTTGATGATATGACAACATAGACACTACTCATGGACACTATGAGTTGGGATTGGACTTAGTGTTCCAAGTCTGTATATATAGCTCTGAGCTCCCCTGTGGCCCAAGTCGCCATGGGTGTTTCTCTTCATATTCAATCAAAGGCCAACATACAGGCCGTTGTTGCGGCCGGGTTGTTCGTTGCCGGTAAACCCAAAGAGTTGTGTTCACCTATCTTGCCTTTGTGTCGTGAGATAGCGAGAGAGGGCAACAGCGAGAGTTCATGGCCATCACCAACATTTAGTATCAGAGCTGGTTAAGTCCAGAAGCAAGCGATGGCCGGCGATAGTAGTCTGCTACGCCCTCCTTTGCCCAAGAAGCCGAAGTTCGGCAACGGCAGTAGCGGTAGCGGGCCGCCACTGGCGGACCCAAAGGGTGGCTAGGGTATGCCATGAAGGGTGAATCGGCCTACACTGGCGCCAAGGCACAGCTGCCCCTTGGTGGCCTTTCGTTCTTGCACGCGACCCTGACCGCCCCCGACTCCTCGCTGGGCGCCGCCTCCGCCAATCTCCGCCTCCTCCTCTCCTGCGCTCGGCTCAGCGCCTCGGCCCTCGCACAGCTCGCCCAAATCGCTGCGCCGGTCACCCCCGACTCCCTCTCGACCTCTGCTTGGCTCGCCCAGCCTGCCTATCACAGCTCGTTGCGTCATCCCTTGCTCCGCCTGCCTGCCATGCTGCCAGCGCCGGCCAGCTCGGAGCCCCCACAGGCTTAGAGGCCTAGATCCCAGTGGAGGAAGCGCCTGCCCCCAAGGTCCCAACCCCCAAAGGTAAATCCCCATTCTGATCCCCCATCCCCTCCTTAACCCTAGTCGGTAGATTAGTAGATGTAGATAAGTAGATCATTAAATGAATTAATGATAATTGATGTCACATGTAGATTAATTAATAGATTGAAGAATTGAAGATGAGAATCATATATGGGTTGATTATTGATGTATTTCATTTTTCTGTAGATTTTATGAACAATGAAGAGGGATCGGAACATTGCATCACTTTTTTAGAAGCATATAGCAAAGAAGCTTGCTGCTTCATTATCTCCTTCACCGGTCCCGGTTGCAACAGTGGTGGAAGAGCAAGTTCAAGAGCAAGAGAGGATAATTGAAGAAGATGTTAATCCTAGTATTGTGACATCTAGTGTGCTTTCAGAATCAATTGAAGCTGAAGATGATATCCTGCCACCAATCCCACCACCAACTTAATGTCTTTCCACCACAATCACTGATTTATGATATCAATCTCCTTCCTCATGATCCAGGTGAAAGGCTTCCCATTGCAAGTTAGACTTTTAATGATCAAGATGCAATTAGAAGGTCATATATTGTTAAAGGTCCATTCCAACCTTATGCACATGAATTTAAGAAAAGACTAATTGGAGGTAGAGATCGGATTTTTAAATGTGTATGGTTTTACAAATATGATTGGGTTGAATATAGTATAAAAAAAAGAAGCTGTGTTTTGCTTCTTATGCTACTTGTTCAAGAACAAACATAGTAGGGTCAAGGAGACAGATGCATTTACAACAAAGGGTTGGAATAATTGAATATAGGAGAGAAATCACTTCTGAAACATATTGGTTCTGTTGCGCATAAGACAGCTCAAGAGAAATACATTGGCTTTATGAATCCTAATGCAGCAATTGATGATAAAATTGAGAAGTGGAGTAATGAGGATCGTGGTCTTTATATGATCAGGCTGAGGTATTCGCTAAGATGTTTGAAGTTTCTATTGCATCAAGAGTTGGCCTTCCATGGACATAATGAAAGTGAAGACTCTAGCAACAGAGAGAATTTTATTGAACTTCTGAAATTTCTTGCAGCCAATAGTAAAGAAGTCCATAAGTATGTTATCAACAATGCTCCAGGTAATTGCTCCTTAACTAGCCCAAAGATACAAAAGCAACTTATTCAATGTTGTGCCATAGAAACAAGAAAGAAAATAATTGAAGAACTTGGTGAGGAGACCTTTGCAATTTTAGCAGATGAGTCTAGTGACGTATCACATAAGGAACAATTAGCTCTTTGCTTGCATTATGTTGATAAATTGGGAAGGCCATGTGAGCGTTTTCTTGGAGTTGTTCATGTAGATGATACAACTTCTTGTAACATCCCTATTTTTTATTACCAAAATAAAACTTATTTTGCGATTAAACAGGCAACATAAAATAATATAATAATACTATCTTTATATGAGGTGTTACATAATTAAACTGCTAAGTAATCCTTGCAGTACGCACGTGCTCGAGCTGCTGCTGAGTCCACTCCACGTACGAGCTCACAAACCAGGCTTGCTTGTCTCCTACGCTTGTTTGTCTCTTACGCTTGCCTGTCTCCCACACGAAGCACGCCCGACGACATGGGCCCGCGACGGGACCGCACGCTGCACCCGGCACCACGCCGTGCCGACCAGTGCCGTGCCCCCACTCCGCTGCAGCCTTGCTCGCCGGCCTACCTGCCCTCATCGCTCGCGCTGCTCGACGATGCCCTCCGCAATCCATGCCTAAGCCGTGTCCCCACTGCAGGTCGAACCGTCCTGCCAGCCTCGGAACTCCACGACGTCGCTGTGCTATCGTCGCCGCGTGCAATTCGCCGACCGAGATTTTTCTCACCACGAACCGTCTTTGGCCGCCTATAAATTGAGCCGGGTGCTGCACCGTGACGCCTCGCACCATCCGTAGCTCGTCGCCGTGCACACCAGCCACGGACCGAACTCTTCTTCCTCCTCTAGCTGAAGAACAGAGCATCGTCGATCTCCTCGCCCAGGCCATCTTGGTCCGATTCCTCTCGAGGTGAGCACCCCTACACCGTCCTCCACCAGCCCCAACCCACGGCCTTCCCTCTCCCTTCCACTAGCAAGCCCCCCACGAGCTTCCAGAGCCGCCACCATGGCCATCCATGGCCGGCCCCCTCCCAACCCGTCTCCCATGCCCGGAGTCGCCGGAACGGAACCCCCTCATCTTTCTCTCTCTCCACGTGCCCTCGGATTTGGAAACGGTGGGCCGAAGCTCGATCCCGGTGAAGCTCCGGCGAGCTGCCACCGTGGGTGCTGGCGGGGCCGCCGCCTAGGCACCACGTCCTGTCTCTGCCCCTCTACCGTGAGCAGCTAAAAGCTCATGGACCTTATAGTTCCGTGCAAGCCCACCAGTCCAGCCCACAATTAAACAAGCAGTCTCTCAACCAACCACGAGCAGCCCAATCCGTGAAGCACCCTTCCATTTTTGTTAATCCATTTTCGGATTTATTTAAGCCATCAATCTTGTAGTTACAATATCTCACTCATCCAAACCCCGATTCAAATGATTCTTCTTCCTAAATTCCTATAAAATCATACACTATCCACTCCTCCTGTTTTCATCTCCATTTGAGCTCATTTTATTTTATGTTTGTGCTGGCTTGTGTTTATTTGCCGGTGGTGTCGTTCCCGTCCGTAGGCGACGGAGTGATCGAGGAGGAGCGCGCTGAGGAGCACGAAGGATAGTACCGCGAGCCGGAGCCAGAAGACCCGCACCGCGATCAGGAAGCCGCCGACACGTACGTAAGCGAAGGAAAGTTTCATCGACCCCTACGTGAGCGGTTGCATCCATGTGAGGACGTTTAGCTATAGCCTGGGTCTAGGATCGATTACATATACCAGTACTTGAGTGATTGAGTATGCTCATGCAAGCATCTGAGTAGTCATGCATATCCAGAGCTGAGACTAGGATACGAAGAGATCTGGCTGAGACCAGGGAAGCTGGGTGTGCTGGAGCCGGTGCTACCGTGGTGGTAGACTGGCGGGTGAGTGCTACCGTGGTGGTAGGCTCGAGTTGGTATGTTGAGGGATGGTTGCTGCCCTGGTGAACCATAAGTACCGAGTTGTTTTGACATCTCACCTAGCTTACTTTAGTATGACCACAGGTTCCGGTATGGGTTGGACTTAGCCTAATCCCAATGGTTAGTCTAACGGTCGCAGGGATGGTTTACGGGTATAGATCATTAGAGTCAGGGCCCGAGGGTTTGTGTGGCTGGGTTGGGGCGTGACCACGGCTGGGTGTCGGCTATGTCAGTTGTCCGTTCGGGCAGTCGAGCGTGTGAGTACAGTGTACGACCTCTGCAGAGTGTATAATCCATTCGAATGGTCTGTGCCCACGGTATGGGCAGGCTAAGGTGTGGTCCTGACAACTAGTGAGCTACCTAATGTGGGTTGTGTCTGGAAGGGTTTGCATACCATTAGTTGCATTGCTATTAGATTGTGTTTAATGTGTATCATGCATGTCATTCCCCTCCCGTAGGGCGAGGTGGAACTTGCATAGTACTTTCGTACTCAACCCTTGTTGATTTTTTTTCAGAGGATTCTGACTTTGTGCCTAAAGATTACGAGTAGATCGTGTCCGCACCCAAGCTGATCGAGTGGAGCCGTGATGGACGAAAAGCTAGTCTTGCATGTCGTTATGCTAATCGTTATCCTATGGTTATTTGCGGTAGCTTGGTGTTGTCACTTCACTCCTCGTGTACGTGTTGAATAAAGCTCTATATGACTTTGGACTCCACTTGATATAACATATATTGTACCGGGGACTTGCTTCGGTTATTAAAACATGGTTTAGCCTCGATCTTTGGGTCGGGGCTCTTCAGGTGGTATCAGAGTCATGCTTGGCTGTTGGACACGAACCGTTAGTGAACGATGACCGTAGGAGCCCTAGGATGGTCAATCCTTGAAACCCTATTACTCCTTAAACTTTATCGTTGTTATGCTAACCCTACCCTTGTAAATTAGATGGCTGATGACTGGACCACCACCTACTGCATCAACGAAGATGGATTCCCCAAGGTGCCTTATGCTGCCACTGTGCGACTTGGTATTCCAGAACATCCGGAGTACGTCGGTCGCGAGTTCATGGAGCATGGCACCGAAAGCTGTGAAGTCACCGTGCATATTGGTGACAGTGACAAGTTCTTGGAGATACAACCCTGGAGTGTCACTGCCACTGGAGCCCGTATGCCTGACACCATTCAACTGGTAACTCGCAAGGTGTTGCGGTACCTGTGCTAGATGTTTGAATGGCACTTGGGTTCTACCCCCATGAAGTACTTTCCCCCGCTGGATCGTAACTGTCCTACTTGGGCGGCGAGGATCCGCAACTTGGAGAGCACCGCAGGAACCGAGAAGGACCCCACAGTTGTCGCTATGTCTGCCTATTTGCTTAGCCTTGACGATTTGTGCGACCAACTGCACCAGCGTGTGAAAGACCTCATCCAGCGTGCTGAGAGAGCGGAGTCCCATTGGCGTAAGACTATGTTGGCCTTAGCTCATGCAGAAGCCCGAGTAGCTGAAGCTGAAAGCCGCCTTGCTGCAGCCGAAGAGAACCTTAGGGAGCAGGCAGACCGCCATAGTCAGCTCCTTAGGGGAGTCTACCAAGAGGACCGTGTCAAGCGCAAGGAACACCAACCCAGGACTGCCGCTGAGCCGCCAATCTTGGAGGGAATTCCGCTGTATTCCTTGTCTCATCCACGCAGGAGGATTGGTGAATCGGTGCCACCCACACCTCCCGCGTCACACCGTGAAGTTGAAGACTGAGACCCCGAAGACCGTGTCGTAGGGTCCAGTAGTCAAGTTGTTCCGGCAGACCCTTAAAAGTCGAGCCGCATTATTGTAATCCATTGTGCTATGTATCCCTGCTTGTTTGAATGAATGCTTGTGTGAGGCTTGAATGATTTGTTTGTGTGCATTATGCGGTACAAAATATTTTAAATATACAAATGTACCCCAATAATATACTAGGGGAGTCACCTAATCTTTCCCCTCCTTGACCGTAGATGTCTCGTCATTCGAGCCGAGTCCAGGGACTCCATGCTCAGGAAGACGGTGATGAGGTCAACCCGAGAAACCAAGCCCCTCTGAATGTAGCCCCAGAAGCACTAGAAAATGGACACCTACCGCCGCCGCCTCCTCGTGCCCCAGCACCCATTGATCTGGCTGCCATATTGCAGCAGCAGAACCAACTCCTTCAAGTTCTTGTGACCACTCTCATAGCTCAAGCTCAAGGCAATCTTGGCAATCATAGACCTGCGGTGCATCCTAATGGCAATGGCAGCAGAATTGCAGATTTCAACCGCTTGCACCCACCTAAGTTTGGAGGATCTGATAACCCAATTGAGGCAGATGATTGGCTGCGAGAGATTGAAATGAAGCTTGAAGTGGTCCATGCAGATGATAGAAACAAGGTTTTGCTCGCAGTACAGCAGTTAAGGGGACCAGCCCTTGCTTGGTGGCAAAGTTATCGGGAAGTAAACAAAAATGCTAACGAGATGGTATGGGCTGACTTTGTCAAGATCTTCAGAGAACACCACATTCCTAGCAATGTTATGAAGCTCAAGAAGGATGAGTTCAGAAAGCTTCGTCAAGGTGGGATGACTGTGACAGAGTATCTTCATAAGTTCTCAGAGTTGTCTCGTTATGCACCAGAGGATATCAATGATGACGAGACGAAGCAAGAAGCTTTTCTTGGTGGGCTTAACACTGAAATCAGGACCTTGGTTGAAATCACCACCCACAGTGACTTCAATGCCATGGTCAACAGGGCTATCAATACTGAGAGAAACAGGAAGGTAGAACTCAGTGAGTGCAAATGTCGGTTTGAAAGCAAGAAGCCCCAGCTGTTGGAGAAGTTCCAGAGGACTCAGTATCTAGGTCACTCAGGTCAGAGGAGCCAGGGTGCCTTCTCATTCAAGGTGCACCCTGGTTCTTTCCAGAAGCCAGCTCAGTTAGCTCCAGTTGTGAAGACCCAAAGTACCTTCCGCACCCAGCAGTCTGGTGGAAGTCAAGTGACCAATGTGAGGACCTGTTTCCACTGCCGTGAAGACGGACACTTCAAGGCCAACTGCCCGTATCTCAGCCAGCCCGCCCCTTCTATTTTCTCCAACTCAGTTCCAGGACCAAAGCAGCCGACTGAAGCCAACCGTGCAGCACCAGCTAGGAGCCAGCAGCAGTCCTTCGGCCAGGCAAAGGTGAACCATGTGTATGCTGAAGAAGCAGAGGATGCACCAGGAGTGATTTTTGGTGAGTTTCTAGTCCAATCAGCTATAGCCTTAGTGCTTTTTGATTCTGGAGCATCGCATTCCTTTATATCTTCCCACTTTGTGGAAAAGCATGATATACCTACTATAGCCCTTAAGAGGCCGCTAATGACTCGTTCACCTGGAGGTCATATACCTTGCCACTTAGGTGTCATAGATATCCCTATAAACCTAAGTGGGGTAGTATTCCTTGCCAACATAGTAGTCCTTGCTTCCAAAGGGATAGATGTCATACTCGGTATGGACTGGCTCACCAAGCACCGAGGAAACATAGCCTGTGCTGAGAGAGCAGTGACAGTCAACAACCACCAAGGGTTAACAGTCACATGCCTAATCCAGCCTAGACTATACGACTCCATGGAGAACCACATCCAAGCAGAATCCCCAGAAGATGTGCCAGTAGTTCAGGAATTCGCAGATGTGTTTCCAGATGAATTACCCGGTATGCCTCCAGAAAGACATGTAGAGTTCACTATTGACTTAGTCCCTGGAACCAAGCCTATAGCAAAGAATGCCTATCGGTTAGCAGCCCCAGAGCTTGCCGAGTTGAAGAAGCAGCTTGAAGAGCTTTAACAAAAGGGATTTATTAGACCTGCTGCTTCTCCATGGGGAGGCCCAGTGCTCTTTGTGAAGAAGAAAGATGGAAGCATGAGACTTTGTGTGGACTACCGTGATCTGAATGCAGTCACCATCAAGAACAAGTACCCTCTGCCTCGGATTGATGACCTGTTTGATCAGCTGAAGGGAGATAAGTTCTTCTCCAAGATAGATCTGAGGTCAGGTTATCATCAGCTCAGAGTGCGACAAGAGGACATCTCTAAGACAGCCTTCAGGACCCGTTATGGCCAGTATGAGTTCACAGTGATGCCTTTTGGTCTGACTAATGCCCCTACCTTTTTCATGACCCTCATGAATAAGGTGTTTATGGAGGAGTTAGATCAGTTTGTCGTGGTATTCATAGATGACATACTGGTCTACTCTAAGAGTGCTAAGGAGCATGGACAACATCTCAGAGTTGTGCTGGGAAAGCTCAGAAAACACCAGTTGTATGTCAAGTTTAGTAAGTGTTAATTCTGGTTGCAAAGAGTCAGTTTTCTGGGTCAGGTATTAACAGCTGAAGGTGTTGAAGTGGACCCAGAAAAGGTCAAGGCAGTATCAGAATGGAAGCAACCAACCTCAGCCTCAGAGATCAGGAGTATCTTGGGATTAGCCAGCTATTACCGGAGATTCATCGAAGGTTTCTCTAAGATAGCTCGGCCTATGACCGAGTTGCTCCGGAAGGACACGAAGTTTGTCTGGTCTGAAGCTTGTGAGAGAAGTTTTCAAGAGTTGAAGAGGAGACTAACTACTGCCCCAGTGCTAGTCTTGCCAGATAATCAGAAGAGCTTTATCGTTTATTGCGACGCATCCCGACAAGGATTGGGTTGTGTACTTATGCAAGAAGGAAGAGTTGTAGCTTATGCCTCAAGACAGTTGAGAACACATGAGCAGAACTACCCCACCCATGACTTGGAGTTAGCAGCAGTTGTGCATGCCCTCATGATTTGGAGACATTATCTGATTGGGAACAAGTGTGAAATCTACACGGATCACAAGAGCCTGAAGTATATTTTCACCCAGTCAGACCTCATCCTTAGACAGAGAAGATGGTTGGAGTTGATCAAAGACTGTGATTTGGAAATTCATTACCACCCTGGAAAGGCTAATCTGATGGCTGATGCGCTCAGGCGTAAAGCGTATTGCCATCACTTAGTTACACAAGCCCCAGAGCTGAGTGAAGAAATGAGGAAGTTGAACCTAAGGGTTGTACACCGCTCTTGCAACTACAACCTTAGTGTCCATCCCGTCCTGGATGACCAGATCAAGGAAGCTCAGATGGAAGATAGAAGATTAGTATGGATTAAAGGTCGCAACAGTGAAGGCAAAGCCCCATATTTCAGAGTAGATAAGGATGGAGTCTTGTGATTCAAGAAGAGATTATGTGTGCCTAAGCAAGGTTATTTCCGCAGGACCATCTTGGATGAAGCCCATAACTCAGCTTATTCCATTCACCCCGGCACTACGAAAATGTACCTGGACCTTAAGGAGAAGTATTGGTGGAATGGTATGAAGGGGGATATCGCTCGATTCGTTGCTCATTGTGATGTGTGCAAAAGGGTCAAGACAGATGTAACACCCGGTTTATAAAAGGACATAAACCGAGCAATCATATACGTGCCATGATCAAGTCACACGTATATACAACAGAATAAATAATATATCATAGCACATATCACGTAAAAACATATAATAAAGCGATTACGAATGTTATTTATTACATTAATGACAAAATGTCTGATACAGCGGAAGCGAAGTACAAATACGATAAAAACTCTCCGAAGCTGAGCAGGGCGCCACAGGGACATCGACTGGGAGACGAAACGCCTAGAAGTTCTCGTAGTCCTGGTAGCGCTGAGCGAACTCCCTCGCGTCGGTAGAAACTGAGCAGCAGTAGAGTATCCAAGAGGAAAAAGTAGAGAAGAGGCAAGAGTGAGTACACAACTTGTACTCAACAAGTATAACACAAACTATGAGGCTCTAAAGTTGGCTGACTCAACTGCATTAGCTTTTAAGTATTGGCAAAATTTTATTAAAGCTATTTACTACGAGTTGATGAATTACCATAAACCCAGTTACATAATAATTAATCAAAATTAATTAAGATCTACTGAGAACCAAACCGAACCAAGCCACCCGGGGAAACCTGCCTCGTCAAAGGAAGATAACCCCACTAATCAAAAGGAGGATCTGGGCCGCTCATAACCGTGAGCACGGCTAGCATACCAGTTTTACACTCTGCAGAGGTTGCACATCTTTACCCACAAGTCGTAAGCTACGCTAGTTGTTCATCACACTTCCTTAGGTGAGATGGCTAGCAAACTCACTACGATGCCTTTACAAAGAATCTCGTTGGTAGGGAGTAACCGCGAGGGTGGATCGGCGACTATGGAGCAGGTCTAGTGGGCGTCAAGACACGAAGCACAGACGAGGCCACTCAGCACGAGGGCCATAGAATCTTACCGCCCCTGCCCCACAGGTGAGTTACTCCAAACCAAAAAGACCTAATTATTACGCCAAGACCGTCCCATTCCAGTCTTATGGTAGCGCTGTTGTCCCAGGTTGTCGCTCTATGAACCGATCCTTGTGGAGAGTGGCCAACCAAGCACTAAGCACCGTGCCGGCCCCCTAAACCATGTTTCTAACAAAACATATTTTAACGGGACGTGAGCCACCCAAGCACGGAGCACAGAGGGCCACTCCCAGAATTAAGTTGCATAAACCATTAATCAAATTAATTAAAAAGGACCAAGTGTGTTATAGCGCGGCACCTAGCACAACTAACCAAAATGCAACCCAAGGTAATATGTAAAGGATATAAAGTGGCTAGGAAAGTCCTTATAGGCATATAGTATTAAAATGCAGTATGAAAATGTAATTAAAGGTGATAGGTGGTGTTCATGTTATACTTGCCTTCCTCGTACTGCTACGGCTGCTGCTCAAACTACTCAGTAGATGGCTGCTCCGGGTACTAGTACTGGGGCTCCTCAGATGGATCAACGTCTACTCACGAACACATGGCCAAAAGCAAGGCACACAATAAGCATACAAGCAAACACTAACAAAAGCTAAGAAATAGTACATTAATACATAAAAACATCACACTAAACTAGTCTAAAACTATTCTACGCATTACAACGATCGCGTGGACATAAAGAACGCCTAAAACGGAGCTAAAACGCAAAATCTAGGCCAAAAACAAGTTCCAGGGACCTATTTGCAAGAAAACTTGAGCTCCAGGGGGGTTCTTGGCAAAAACCGAGGGCCTAAATGTAATTAAGGATTAGATCTGGGGTCTAGCTCGCGAAATTACCAAGCTAGGATGGCGGGTTCTATATTTAAAAAGCTCAGGGGGCTGCTTGCTAAATTCTGGGCCAAACTGCAATTATTTTTGAAAAGAGATGGACTGCGGGTTGATATCAAGAAAGATGGGGGGTTCTTTAACAAAATTCCAGGCCGAAACGGTATCTTCAGATCGGGACCGTCGGATCTCGATCTGATGGCTCAGGGCGGCTCGGGTCTAGATCTAATCTAGGCCGTGGATTCGAGATCGAGCGGCCGCAGGCAGTTGGGGCGCGGGCGGCGGCAAGACTCGCTGGAGCAGGGCTCCCGCGGTGGCGGATCGCCGGAATCAGCCAAATTTCACAAGCCGAGGGTAAAACTGAGCGGGTCTTTGGCCTGGGATGGTCAGCGCGATACGCGTAAACCACTTGAGTATAGAGCGGGGCATGGAGGTGCGCTTAGCTGTGCTGGCAATGGCGGCGGGGGCCCTGGTCGTCGGGAAACCGCCGGCGTGCTGCGTTCGGGCTGTGCCGGCGCTGGAGAACGGGTGCAAAGGGCGCGTGGAGTAAGCGCAGGGCAAGAGCAACCTAAAACTAGGGTCGAGCGGGGTTGGGAGGCACTGCAAGGCACCCGCCATGGCGGAGCTGCGGTGGCGAGACGCCGGCGTGCGGTGCCCGGCCAACAGAGTGGCCTACGGCCTAATTGGCTTAGCGCAAAAGGAGGCATGGGGCTCTGGGGTGCTCACCGAGGGGTTGTGGTGGATGGAGTTGCGGCGTAGGGGAGTCATCGGCGAAGTCCGGCGGCGAGTTGTGGTGGAGTTCGCGGAGGAAGGTCGAGACGGGGCCGCAACGGGCTCCTGGGCTCCTTGGACTGGCACGGGGCGTTCCTGCGTCGGTGGTGGGAGGGTCAGCGCGACCGGAGCAAAGACGGTGGCAAGCAATTGTGCGAGGAAACGCTCACCTGCGGCGGCGGGCGGTTCTGCTTCGAGCGCCGGGTAGCGGCGGCTGCTGCTAGGGTTTGGGCTGCGGCCGTGGATGAAGGGAAGGCGCAGGGGTTCCGCGGGGTTTAAAGAGGGAAGGGCCGAGGATCTCGGCGAGGGAGCAGGGATGGAAGGCCCACGGAGATCTCGGCCGGACTCTGCTACGCGGCAAGGTACGCGGGAGGAGGGGAGGACCGGTGGGACCCGCTGGTCAGCGGCGGGGCGATCGCGAGGCGCAGCGCTGGAGTGAGCGGGGTGCGGTGTGGGCCGCTGCGTGGGAGGGAGAGGAGGAGGGTTGAGCCCGGGTGACGAAGTGGGCCGAGCGCGAGAAGGAAAGGAGAGCTGGGCCGCCGGGTTGGGTTAGGTTTGAGTTCGGGTTGGGCTGGGGAAAGAGAAGAAATGGGCCCGCAGGAAAGGGGGGTTGGATTGGGTTTGGGTTTTGCTTTGGGTTGGTTTCTAGTTTTGGGTTTTCTTTCTATTTCTCCTTTTCTATTTCTAATTCAAACTAACACACAACTAGGTGAATTCAAATTCAAATTTGAATTCACAACTAGCACTCAAACAAATAAATTAATGCACCAGCATGAATGCAACACCAACAATTAAACCTATGATAAAATTTTAATTACTTGAGGAACAAAATTGGATTATATGCCATACTAAACACAATAAACCTTAGAAATTTAAATAAAGCCAACTAAATTTATTAATAAAAGCTGAAATTTAAATTAGGGTGTTATAGACCCTACCCCCTTATAGGAATCTCGTCCCCGAGATTCAGCTGGGCTAGCTAGCAAAGAGATCTGTATATGTCTTCCTCAGCTCCTCTTCTCGCTCCCATGTCGCCTCATCTTCACTGTGATGACTCCACTGAACCCTGCACATCTTGATGCGCTTGTTCCGTGTAACCCTCTCTGATGTCTCCAGAATCTTCACCGGATACTCAGTATAAGTCAGATCTTCCTGCACATCTAACCCATCCAGTGGTGCCTGCTCCTCGGATACTCGCAGACACTTCTTCAGCTGAGAAATATGGAAGACATCATGAACTCCTGAGAGGCAGGTGGGCAACTCCAGGCGATAAGCGACTTCGTCTTTCCTCTCTAGCACCTTGAATGGACCATTGTACCGAGGTGCTAGCTTCCCCTTGACATTAAACCTGCGGATCCCTCTCATCGGAGACACCTTCAGATATACATAATCACCAACACTGAAAGTCAGGTCTCTCCGTTTGTCATCTGCATAGCTCTTCTGCCTACTCTGTGCAATCCTCAGATTCTCCCGCACAGCCTGTACCATCTGCTCTGCATCTTCTACAATATCAGGGCCAAAGAGCTGCTTCTCACCAATCTGATCCCAATAGAGAGGAGTCCTGCACTTTCTGCCATACACTGCCTCAAAGGGGGACTTCTTCAAACTGGCCTGGTAGCTGTTGTTGTAGGAGAACTCAGCATACGACAGGCACTTATCCCAACTAGTACCATACTGAATAGCACAAGCTCTCAGCATATCTTCCAACACCTGGTTGGTTCTCTCCGTCTGCCCATCTGTCTGAGGATGATAGGCGGTACTGAAACGCAGCTTCGTATCCAACGAATCATGGAGCTACTCCGAGAACCGTGAAGTGAACTGAGATCCTCTATCAGATATGATTTTCTTGGGCACACCATGCAAGCAGACAATCCGAGAGATGTACAACTCTGCAAGTCTAGCACCGGAGTAAGTAGTGTTCACTGGAATGAAGTGAGCAACCTTCGTCAGACGATCCACTACTACCCATATAGAGTTGTACCCTTTCTGAGTACGAGGCAATCCAACAATGAAGTCCATAGTGATTTCCTCCCATTTCCACTCTGGAATCTTCAAAGGCTGTAACAGACCCCCTGGCCTCTGATGCTCAGCCTTGACACGCTGACAGGTGTCACAAATAGCCACGTACTCTGCCACTGAACACTTCATCCCATGCCACCAGAAGCGTTCCTTGAGATCATAATACATCTTCGTGCTGCCCGGATGAATAGAATAAGCTGTATCATGAGCCTCACTCAGAATCAACTTCCGGAGATCCTTCACATCTGGCACACAGATCTGGTTCTTGTACAAGGTACCTTGATCATCCTCTCTGAAATGAGGAGCCTTGCCTTTCTTGAGCAACTCACGGATCTCCTGCAGCTTCTCATCTTCTTTTTGATGCTGCCTGATCTCTGCCTCTAGAGTGGGTACTGCCTCGAATGCCGCACTCGAAGTATGATGCAAGAAACCCAGACTCAACTGCTCAAACTCCTCACTTAACTCCTGAGGCATCTGGAAAGCAACGGCCATGTTGACATAGCTTCTTCTGCTCAGAGCATCTGCCACAACATTGGCCTTACCCGGATGATAGTGAATCTCTAGGTCATAATCCTTGACCAACTCTAATCATCTCCTCTGCCGTATGTTCAGCTCATTCTGCGTGAAAATATATTTGAGGCTCTTGTGATCAGTGTAGATATCACACTGCTGCCCATACAAGTAATGCCTCCAAATCTTCAGAGCATGCACGACTGCGGCTAACTCAAGATCATGAGTGGGATAGTTCAGCTCATGCCGACGTAACTGTCGTGAAGCATAAGCAATCACTCTGCCCTCCTGCATCAGAACACAACCAAGACCATCCTTCGAAGCATCACAATACACCGTGAACCTCTTGCTCTGGTCTGGCAGAGTAAGGACTGGCGCCGTAGTAAGCCTTTTTTTCAACTCATCAAAGGCCATCTGACGCTCATCTGTCCATATGAATGCCGCATTCTTCTCTAGCAAGGAAGTCAAGGGCTTCGCAATCTTGGAGAAATTCTCAATGAACCTCCGATAATATCCTGCTAAGCCCAAGAATGACCGGACTTCCTTCACCGTCTGCCATGTCTCCCACTCGAGCACATCCTTCACCTTGCTCGGATCAACTGCAATACCTCCCTTGGAGATGATATGACCGAGGAATGGAACCTCGTCAATCCAGAACTCGCACTTGTTGAACTTAGCATACAACTGATGCTCTCTCAATATCTGCAACACGAGCCTCAGATGCACTTCATGCTCTTCCTCTGTCTTGGAGAAGATCATAATATCATCAATGAAGATCACCACGAAGACATCCAAATAATCCATGAAAACCATATTCATCAAGTGCATGAAGAAAGCCAGGGCATTAGTCAAGCCGAAGGACATGACCGTGTACTCATACAGCCCGTACTTGCAGGTGAATGCCGTCTTCATAATATCCCCAGGACGGATCCTCAGCTGAAAATAACCCGAACGCAGATCAATCTTCGAGAATATACGAGCACCTCGAAGCAGATCAAAGAGATCCTCAATACGAGGCAGTGGATGCTTGTTCTTGATGGTAACTGCATTCAGCTCCCGATAATCGACACACATTCTCTTCAAGCCATCCTTCTTATCTACCAGCAACAATGGAAAAGCCCAAGGAGAGAAGCTGCGACGGATATAGCCCTTGGCTAGCAACTCATCAATAGTCTTCTTAACTTCCTCATGCTCTATAGGTGCCATGCGGTAGGGCCGCTTTGCAATAGGAGCAGTGTCAGGCAAAAGATCAATAGAAAACTCGATGTCGCGTTCAGGTGGCATACCTGGCAAATCATCCGGAAAGACATCCGGGAATTCAGACACCACGCGAATACCGTCCGTGGGCCTAGCCTCCATCTGATGAAGAAATCCCAAGGGCTCTGAAGCACTGACTGTCACCTCTTGGCCATCAGATGATGTCAAGTGAACTGCCCGATGAGCACAATCAATTCTGACTCCCCACTTGGCAAGAGTATCCATTCCCAAAATCACATCAATACCCTTGGTGTCTAGCACCCTCAAATCAGCACTGAACGTTGCCCCCCTTAGACTGACTCGGGGGCAAACAATATGGGATCTCAACTCTCCTCCCGGTGAAGAGACTAGCAGACACTTCCTTAATGCAGTGGTAAAGAAACTATGCTCCTCAACATATGACTTGGTGATGAATGAATGAGTAGCACTAGTATCGAAAAGCACTGTACCTGGATGGGAGTTGACCATGAACGTACCAATAACCACGTTAGGAGCCTCGGCCGCTGACACGGCCGTCACGTGGTTCACACTGCCCTGTGCTGGTGCCCTGGGCTGAGCTGGGCGCCCCTGCTATCCTGCCTGTGCCTTCCGGAGGCAAGAGTTGGCGTAGTGCCCCGGCTGGCCGCAGTGATAGCACACGCGAGAAGGTGCTGGAGCCTGCTGTCCGACAGGAGGAGCTGCCTGCCGTGGAGCTTGCGGTGCTGGCGGAGCTGGTGGAGCAGCACGAGCCGGAGGTGCCGGTAACCTCGGGCCCTGACCTGCCTGTTGCTGCTGTCGAGGCGGGTACTGCTGCGGCGGCTGGAGGCGAGGACGGGTGTTGCTGCCGGAAGCAACGGGAACAATCTTCCTCTTCTTGTCCTCCATCTCCAGGTGCTTGCGCTCCGTGTTGAGTGCGCTGTAAACCAGATGGTTGAAGTTGTCGAAGCGGAGGTTGAGCAGCGCGTACTGGAGGTAGTCCTCAAGACCCTCCATGAAGTGCTCCTGCTTCTTGAGGTCATCCGCAACCTCGGCAGGGGCGTAGCGAGCAAGCTACAGAAAACGATCACGATACTCCGTGACCATCATAGTCCCCTACTTCAGTGCAAGGAACTCCTTCTGCTACATCTTCATAATGCCCGCGGGGACGTTGTGGCTTCGGAACTGCTCCCGGAACTGGAGCCAGGTGAGAGCCTCGCGGTCATGAACTGGGTGGGACTCCCACCAGTCCAAAGCTGCCCCTCGCAGCTGTCCTGCTGCGTACAAGACTCGCTCTCGATCATCGCACTGGGCGATGTCCAGCTGGCGCTCCACTGCACAGAGCCAGTCGTCTGCCTGAAGTGGGTCAGATGTGTGAGAGAACGTCGGCGGGTGGCCCCTCAGAAACTCCGCATGCCTGTCGCGGGTCTGCGGAGGTGGAGGAGGCGGTAGCTAAGCGTGGATCTGCTGCAATGCCTGAACAGTGTTGTTCAGGGTGGCCATCATCTGCATCTGGAGCTGAAAGAACTGCTCCGGAGTCAAGGGTCGAGGCATCGGCATCCCGGTACCCTGGTTGTTCTGCCCCTGCTGCTGGCCAGAACCGGAACCGGTGCTCCTGGTGTTCACCATCTGATTTGAACAAAAGATGTATGAGCAAAGATATTGCAAGAATAATATAGACGGATATGATATCTTTCTGCAAGGAAGACTTAGGCATGATAAAGTAGACAGGATATAGTGGACGGTTTTACCCCCAACGATCTAACTCGTTTTATTAATTAATTAACTTTAACTTGAAACTGATTTTCATTAAACAAATTTAACTACTAAACTATGCAATCAACCAAAAATCCAAATCAAACATGTAGCATAATAACAAGCATACAAATTTCACAACTTAGCCGAGTTTAACACACGACTCGACTAACACAACGCGTCGTAGAACGTACTATCGTATTATTATAAAGGGGTCATCTAGCTTATACCTATGATGGTCAGATGATTTTCTTCAGGCCAGAATCTACGGAAACTATTCTATAGAGAGAAATCAAGGCAAGACGAGTAAGAATCTTGGAATTCAAGGAATATAATAGCAAAATAGTTTCAGCAGACAAGGCTTAGAGAGAAGAAGACTTAAAACTCGACCGGTTCTATCTAGGCTTTCATCCTACAGTCGATATAGCTCTGATACCACTCTGTAACACCCGGTTTATAAAAGGACATAAACCGAGCAATCATATACGTGCCAGGATTAAGTCACACGTATATACAACAGAATGAACAATATATCACAGCACATATCACGTAAAAAGATATAATAAAGCGAGTACAAATGTTATTTATTACAATAATGACAAAATGTCTGATACAGAGTATGCGGAAGCGTAAACATATACGAAGCCTCTCGGCAGCTAGGCACCACAGGGACGTCGACTGGGAGACGAACGCCTAGAAGTCCTCGTAGTCTTGGTAGAGCTGAGCGAACTCCCTCGCGTCGGCAGGAACTGAGCAGCAGTACAGTATCCCCAAGAGGAAAAAGAGTAGAGTAGGCAAGAGTGAGTACACAACTTGTTCTCAACAAGTATAACACAAACTATGAGGCTCTAAGGTTGGCTGACTGACTGCGTTAGCTTTTAAGTCTTGGCAAAATTTTATTAAAGCTAATTACTACAAGTTGGTGAATTACCAAAAACCCAGTTACATAATAATTAATCAAAATTAATCATGTTACTACTGAGAACCAAACCAAGCCACCCGGGGAAACCAGCCTCGTCAAAGGAAGATAACCCCACTAATCAAAAGGAGGATCTGGACCGCTCATGACCGTGAGCACGGCTAGTATACCAGTTTTACACTCTGCAGAGGTTGCACATCTTTACCCACAAGTCGTGAGCTACGCTAGTTGTTCATCACACTTCCTTAGGTGAGATGACTAGCAAACTCACTACGAGGCCGTTACAAAGGATCACGTTGGTAAGGTGTAACCGCTAAGGATTCAGGCAATGCAACGATGGTGCCCACCTCGAGGGGTACATAGACCAAGCCTCGTAGCCTGGGGACCATTGAAGCTCGACCCCCCTCGTGCCCCATGGGTAAGTTACTCCCGAACCAAAATGACCTAATTAGTAAGCCAAGACTGTCCCATTCCAGTCTTGTGGTAGCGCTATTGTCCCAGGTTGTCGCTCTATGAACCGGTCCTTATGGAGAGTGGCCAACCCAGCAGTAAGCATCGTGCTGGCCCCCTAAACCATGTTTCTAACAAAACCAGTTTATAACGAGATGTGAGCCACTCAAATGGGCCACTCTCAGATTTAAGTTGCATATACCATTAATCGAATTTAATTAAAAAGGACTAAGTGTGTTATAGCGCGGCACCTAGCACAACTAACCAAAATGCAACCCAAGGATATATAAAGGATATAAAGTGGCTAGGAAAGTCCTTATAGGCATACAGTATTAAAATACAGTATGAAATTGTATTTAAAATGATAGGTGCTGTTCATGTTATACTTGCCTTCCTCGTACTGCTCTTGCTGCTGCTCAAACTGGTCGGAAGACGGCTGCTCCGGGTACTGGTACTGGGGCTCCTCAGATGGATCACCGTCTACTCACGAACACATGGCCAAAAGCAAGGCACACAATAAGCATACAAGCAACCACTAACAAAATCTAAGAAACAGTACATCAATACATAAAAACAGCACACTAAACTAGTCTAAAACTATTTTACGCGTTACAACCATCACGTGGACATAAAGAACGCCTAAAACGGAGCTAAGACGCAAAATCTAGGCCAAAAACAAGTTCCAGGGACCTATTTGCAAGAAAACTTGAGCTCCAGGGGGTTCTGGGCAAAAACCGAGGGCCTAAATATAATTAAAGATTAGATCTGGGGTCTAACTCGCGAAATTACCAAGCTAGGATGGCTGGTTCTATATTTAAAAAGCTCAAGGGGCTGATTGCTAAATTCTGGGCCAAACTGCAATTATTTTTGAAAAGAGATGGACTGCGGGTTGATATCAAGAAAGATGGGGGGTTCTTTAACAAAATTCCAGGCCAAAACGATATCTTCAGATCGGGACCGTCGGATCTCGATCTGATGGCTCAGGGCGGCTCGGGTCTAGATCTAATCTAGGCCGTGGATTCGAGATCGAGCGGCCGCAGGCAGTTGGGGGCGCGGGCGGTGGCGGGACTCGCCGGAGCAGGGCTCCCGCGGCGGGGGATCGCCGGAATCGGCCAAATTCGGCAAGCCGAGGGTCAAACCGAGTGGGTCTTTGGCCTGGGATGGTCAGCGCGATACGCGTACACCACCTGAGTACAGAGCGGGGCATGGAGGTGCGCGGAGCTATGCTGGCAATGGCGGTGGCGGCCCTGGTCGTCGGGAAACCGCCGGCGTGCTGCGTTCGGGCTGTGCCGACGCTGGAGAACGGGTGGAAAGGGCGCGTGGAGTAAGCGCAGGGCAAGAGCAACCTAAAACTAGGGTCGCGCGGGGTTGGGAGGCACTACAAGGCACCCGCCATGGCGGAGCTGCGGTGGCGAGGCGCCGGCGTGCGGTGCCCGGCCAACAGAGTAGCCTACGGCCTAATTGGCTTAGCGCAAAAGGAGGCATGGGGCTCTGGGGTGCTCACTGAGGGGTTGTGGTGGACGGAGTTGCGGCGTAGGGGAGTCGTCGGCGAAGTCCGGCGGCGGGTTGTGGCGGAGTTCGCGGAGGAAGGTCGAGACGGGGCCGCCCCGGGCTCCTAGGCTCCTTGGACCGGCACGGGGCGTTCCTGCATCGACGGTGGGAGGGTCAGCGCGACCGGAGCAAAGCGGCAGCAAGCAATTGTGCGAGGAAACGCTCACCTGCGGCGGCGGGCGGTTCTGCTTCGAGCGCCGGGGTAGCGGCGGCTGCTGCTAGGGTTTGGGCTTCGGCCGTGGATGAAGGGAAGGCGCAGGGGTTCCGCGGGGTTTAAAGAGGGAAGGGCCGAGCATCTCGGCGAGGGAGCAGGGATGGAAGGCCCGCGGAGATCTCGACCGGACTCTGCTACGCGGCGAGGTACGCGGGAGGAGGGGGAGGACCGGTGGGACCCGCTGGTCAGCGGCGGGGCTATCGCGAGGCACAGCGCTGGAGCGAGCGGGGTGCGGTGTGGGCCGCTGTGTGGGAGGGAGAGGAGGAGGGTTGAGCCCGGGTGAGGAAGTGGGCCGAGCGCGGGAAGGAAAGGAGAGCTGGGCCGCCGGGTTGGGTTAGGTTTGAGTTCGGGTTAGGCTGGGGAAAGGGGGGTTGGATTGGGTTTGGGTTTTGCTTTGGGCTGGTTTCTAGTTTTGAGTTGTTTTTCTATTTCTCCTTTTCTATTTCTAATTCAAACTAACACACAACTAGGTGAATTCAAATTCAAATTTGAATTCACAACTAGCACTCAAACAAATAAATTAATGCACCAACATGAATGCAACACCAACAATTAAACCTATGATAAAATTTTAATTACTTGAGGAACAAAATTGGATTATATGCCATACTAAACACAATAAACCTTAGAAATTTAAATAAGGCCAACTAAATTTATTAATAAAAGCTAAAATTTAAATTAGGGTGTTACAAAAAGATAGCAGAAATTAGAGAGAATCTAAAGACAGCTCAATCACATCAGAAAAGTTACGCTGATAAAAGAAGGCGTGCCCTCAGCTTTGAAGTTTAAAGCTTCCCCAATTCGCGGCACACGCAGATTCCAAGTGCGGGGGAAGTTGGCCCCACGTTATATTGGACATTTTCTAGTTATCAAGAAAGTGGGAGCAGTAGCCTACAAGCTTTAGTTGCCAGCAGAGATGTCAGATGTGCACGATGCGTTTCACGTGTCCCAGCTCAGGAAGTGCCTGCGAGTCACGGAGGAACAAGTGGCTCCAGAAACAATAGACCTACTAGACGATATCAGATATCAGGAGGTGGCAGTGAAAATCTTGGACACTGTGATTAGAAGGACCCGAAACTCAGAAGTCAGAATTTGCCGAGTTCAGTGGAGCAGACATTCTGAAGCAGAAGCAACTTGGGAGAGAGAAGACGCACTGCGAGCCGAGTTCCCTAGTCTATTTAGTAATTTAGCTGAATCTCAGGGACGAGATTCAACCTAAGTGGGGTAGGTTTGTAACATCCCTATTTTTTATTACCAAAATAAAACTTATTTTGCGATTAAACAGGCAACGTAAAATAATATAATAATACTATATTTATATGAGGTGTTACAGAATTAAACTGCTAAGCAATCCTTGCAGTACGCACATGCTCGAGCTGCTACTGAGTCCACTCCACGTACGAGCTCACAAACCAGGCTTGCTTGTCTCCTACGCTTGCCTATCTCCCACACGAAGCACGCCCGACGACATGGGCCCGCGACGGCACTGCACTCGGCACCACGCCGTGCCGACCAGCGCCGTGCCCCCACTCCGCTGTAGCCTTGCTCGCCGGCCTGCCTGCCCTCATCGCTCGCGCTGATCGACGATGCCATTCGCAATCCACGCCTAAGTCGTGCCCCCACTGCAAGTCGAACCGTCCTGCCAGTCTCGGAACTCCACGACGTCGATGTGCCGTCGTCGCCGCGCGTAGTTCACCGGCCGAGATTTTTCTCGCCACGAACCGCCTTTGGCTGCCTATAAATTGAGCCGGGTGCTGCACTCGCACCATCCGCAGCCCGTCGCCGTGCACACCAACCACAGACTGAACTCTTCTTCCTCCTCTAGCTGAAGAACAGAGCATCGTCGATCTCCTCGCCCAGGCCATCTTGGTTCGATTCCTCTCAAGGTGGGCACCCCTACACCGTCCTCCACCAGCCCCAACCCACGGCCTTCCCTCTCCCTTCCACCAGCAAGCCCCCCACGAGCTTCCAGAGCCGCCGCCATGGCCATCCATGGCCGGCCCCCTCCCAACCCGTCTCCCATGCCCCGAGTCGCCGGAACGGAACCCCTCATCTTTCTCTCTCTCCCCGTGCCCTCGGATTTGGAAACGGTGGGCCGAAGCTCGATCCCGGCAAAGCTCTGGCGAGCTGCCACTGTGGGTGCTGGCGGCGCCGCCGCCTAGGCACCATGTCCTGTCTCTGCCCCTCTACCGTGAGCAACTAAAAGCTTATGGACCTTATAGTCCCGTGCAAGCCCACCAGTCCAGCCCACAATTAAACAAGCAGTCCCTCAACCAACCACGAGCAGCCCAATCCGTGAAGCACCCTTCCATTTTTGTTAATCCATTTTCGGATTTATTTAAGCCATCAATCTTGTAGTTACAATATCTCACTCATCCAAACTCCGATTCAAATGATTCTTCTTCCTAAATTCCTATAAAATCATACACTATCCACTCCTCCTGTTTTCATCTCCATTTGAGCTCATTTTATTTTATGTTTGTCCTGGCCTGTGTTTATTTGCCGGTGGTGTCATTCCCGTCCGTAGGCGACGGAGTGATCGAGGAGGAGCGCGCTGTGGAGCATGAAGGCCAGTATCGCGAGCCGAAGCCAGAAGACCCGTACCGCGATCAGGAAGCCGCCGATGCGTATGTAAGCGAAGACAAGTTTCATCGACCCCTACATGAGCGGTTGCATCCATGTGAGGACATTTAGCTGTAGCCTGGGTCTAGGATTGATTACATATACCAGTACTTGAGTGATTGAGTGTGCTCATGCAAGCATCTGAGTAGTCATGCATCTCCAGAGCTGAGACTAGGATATGAAGGGATCTGGCTGAGACCAGGGCAGCTGGGTGTGCTGGAGCTAGTGCTACCGAGGTGGTAGACTGGTGGGTGAGTGCTACCGTGGTGGTAGGCTCGAGTTGGTATGTTGAGGGATGGTTGCTGCCCTGGTGAACCATAAGGACCGAGTTGTTTTGACATCTCACCTAGCTTACTTTAGTACGACCATAGGTTCCGATATGGGCCGGACTTAGCCTAATCCCACTGCTTAGCCTGACGGTCGCAGGGATGGTTTACGGGTATAGACCATTGGAGTCAGGGCCCGAGGGTTTGTGCGGCCGGACTGGGGCGTGACCATGGCTGGGTGTCGTCTATGTCGGTTGTCCGTTCGGGCAGTCGAGCGTGTGGGTACAGTGTACGACCTTTGCAGAGTGTATAATCCATTCGAATGGTTTGTGCCCACGGTATGGGCAGGCTAAGGTGTGGTCCTGACAACTAGTGAGCTACCTACTGTGGGTTGTGTCTGTAAGGGTTTGCATACCATTAGTTGCATTGCTATTAGATTGTGCTTAATGTGTATCATGCATGTCATTCCCCTCCCGTAGGGCGAGGTGGAACTTGCTGAGTACTTTCGTACTCAACCCTTGTTGATTATTTTTTTCAGCGGATCCTGACTTTGTGCCTGAAGATTACGAGTAGATCGTGTCCGCACCCAAGCTGATCGAGTGGAGCCGTGATGGACGAAGAGCTAGTCTTGCATGTCGTTATGCTAATCATTATCCTATGGTTATTTGCGGTAGCTTGGTGTTGTCACTTTACTCCTCGTGTACGTGTTGAATAAAACTCTATATGACTTTGGACTCCACTTGATGTAACATGTATTGTACCGGGGACTTGCTTTGCTTATTAATACATGGTTTAGCCTCGATCTTTGGGTCGGGGCGCTTCACTTCTTTATCACTCAAGGAAGCAATTGAAGCTCTACTTGTTAGTCTTGGCTTGAGCATCACTCGGATTCGTGGTCAAGGGTTTTGATGGGGCTAGCAATATGAAAGAACATATTAAAGGGCTAAAAACATTGATTATGCAAGAATCACCTTCTGCTTATTATATCCATTGTTTTTCACATCAACTCCAGCTAGTTCTTGTTGTTGTTGCTAAGGGAAATAATGACTGTGTGTGGTTTTTCGATCAAGTATCTCTCTTTCTGAATATTGTTGGAGTTTCTTGTAAGCGTCATGGCATGATTAGGAATTCTAGACTTGAAAGTATCATGAAAGCAATTGAGTGTGATGAACTAGAAACTGGGAGTGGATTAAATCAATAGAGGGGATTACCTAGCCCTGGTGATACTCGGTGGGGCTCTCATTACAGAACTATTGTCAACATCATTGCTATGTATCCCACAATTCGAGACGTACTCATTACTCTTGGAGAAGATCCAACACAAAAGGGTGATTGGCCAAAAAAATACATGCGATAGTTGGAGTATTTGAGTCATTTGACTTTGTTTTTGCTTCACATTTAATGCTTATTATTCTTGGATACACAAATGAATTATCTGAGTGCTTACAAAGAAGAGAACAAGATATTCTTAATGCAATATCACTTGTTCGTGTGGCAAAGGCTAGAATGTTGAGAGGATCTGAAGATGCCTAGAGAGGGGTGAATAGGCTAAATCTGAAATTAAAACACTTAAAAATCTGATTAGTAACAGGTGACCCGGATTATCCGGATACTCCAGACTGTCCGGCCTATCCGGGTGGAAACCCGGACTCTCCGGGTCACGGTGCAACGTGCTCAACTGTTGGAAGAAGTGTGTAGAATTTAGATCGAGTAAATTTGCAGTTACCTAAAGGTACTTCTAAGGCTATTCGAACAGATACACTTGACCAAAAACTTGTATATGAATAGATCGATCTCAAACCCTAGCAAAGTTGACTCAAAAGAAAATATCAAGTAAGAGCAAGTAATGTAACAACAAGAGACTCAAAATTTGTTTCCCGAAGCTCACACCCGAAGGTGCTACGTCTCCGTTGAGGAAGAGTTCAAGAGATGGTGCTCAAAAACCCATATGCTCCTCACCCAAGGGCGAGACCAATGCTCAAGCCCGAGGTCACTTACTATGGATTCCTCGGAGAGAAATGAAGCTTACAAACTTCCCGTGGAGCTCACAATGCAGCTTGAGCACTCACGAGCACGCCTAGCCGTCTAGGAGCTCAAAGCTCCAAGAGTAATAGACTTGAATCCGCGGTCTCAACGAAGAACTAGTGCTCAAGGGTTGGAATGGATGCTCACTAGCACAATTCTCTTCTTTTGCAAGTCTCTCACTTGAATCCCTCAAGAAATCTCTCAAGAATCAAAGGGGGGAGTGAGAGTACTTGTTCTAGGGTTTGGACCTGGTCAGGTTCGAAATGAGCAAGAGAGAGAGAGAGAGTGAAGGGGTAAGAGGGGTATATATACTCCTCACACTGAAAAGTAGCCGTTGGGCAAAGGTTACCCGGATACTCCGGGAAATAGCCCGGATACACCGGACCCCGGACAATCCGGGCGAAAGTCCGGACTATCCGGACCCAGTACACAATCTCTCTCAAGGCTGTTTTTTTGTGGAAATTTTGAGTGGCCATGATCTCTCTTTGATTTTGTTTGTGTTCCTTGAGCACTAGAACCCGGTCACAACCTTTAGATCGAAGTCCCCCTTGATAGTACGACGTTCCTAAACTCAATTACAAATCGAAAATCTATTTCTTGAATTTATATCTAACACCCTTTTTTCATTCCCTTTTTGAGGGGGCGTACTTCATCATTCTTGATCGCTTATCCAACCGTAGCTCCTGCACACAAGCTTAGATAATACATTAAACATACACGGTTTTGTCGTCAAACACCAAAACCCACTTAGGGGCCTAGATACCATTCAATCTCCCCCTTTTTGGTGATTGATGACAACCCTATGTACTTTATTTGATAATCAAAACGAATGTAACTCACTAGTATATAAAGAGCTCCCCCTAAAAGTATGCCATTAATTTGAATTTCAAATTTGACTTCTCAAATGTCAAATAATGGTAAAACAATACAATTCAAAGTCACTCTTTATAAAATTTACAGTGGGGTGAGTGTGTGTGTGTGTGTGCCAAAATTCAAGTGTGAATGCATATGACATGTTATGCACACAAAAAGGTGTGTTTGCATCCAAAAACCCGGACACTCCGGGTAAGGGCGTGGAAACTCCGGACATGAGTCCCAGACTATCCAGCCCTGTGACCCGGACTATCCGGGGTCGGCACAGCAAAACACAAAGAAGGCATTCACAACTGCAGTTCCAGAGAAACAAACTAACACAATTTTGCCTTAAACACATGATAAATAGATGATCTAATCATAGAGTAGCACACAATACAAAAGTTTTCTCAAGCCACATAAGGTCCTTACACGAATAGATAGACAAAGATAAAGTTATCAAATTCTCAAAGTTCTCAAACTATACTAACCACACTAGAGTGCCATAGAGTACCAAGAGTGCCACACACGATAGATAAGTCATACTAGCCCGATACAAGCGTGAAGCGCTAAATGAGTACATGAATGATCTTTTCACTCCCCCTTTGTCAACAAGCGCCAAAAAGGGAATGAAAAACAAGTGAACATCACTCATCGACGTCGAGAACATCGTCGGAGGTGTCCTCGTCCTCATCCGATTCGTGCTCCTCCTTGTAGCCCTGGGGCTCTTCTTCTTCGGTCTCCTCGTCCTCATCGAATATCTCTTGTCCGGCAGGAGGACGACGGGGAGCATGAGCGGTGCGGCTAGTCTGGCGGCGACGCTGGCGAGGTAAAAGAACAAAGGCTGGCTCGGGAGCGGCATCGGCGGCGTCCCACTCGGCGAAGGGGTCGTCGAACTCCGGAAGCTCATCATGAGCGTCCAAGGGAAGGCCCATGTGAGCCTTGATTGCTTGAATGTCCCAACGATTTTCATTCACTTCTGAAGCAATGCTCTTGCACATACAAAAGATGCTACAAAGAGCCCTCTTGATGAAAAAGCTGTTGTGGTCATGAGAAGGATCCGAGTAGCTAGGAGCAGCAGAAGAGGATGGTGCGGCATCTGGCCTCGAAATCCTGGTGGCTCCAGCATGCCTAGGAAGAGGTGGTGGTGCATCACCTGAGCGAGGACAGAGGTGAAGGGGCTCATGCTTGTGACTTTGGGAATGTAAACTTGGTCACCCTCTCAATCATATACATGATGTATGGTGCATATGGGAGATGCTTGTCTGGATCAACCATCACCCTCCGAAGCTCATTCCACATGTAATCCATGATGCAAAAAGGCCTACCACCAGGCAAAGTCCTTGCCAAGAGATTTACGGCATAGTGGCGAAGAGCTGTACCATCTCCTTTCTTGGCATAAATAGTGTTTCTGAAAAAACCGATTCAAGCCATAGTAGCATGGCTGAAGAGTGCTTGCATTTCCCTTATTTGCCAACATAGGATTGAAGAATAGTTGTGGCACTTGATAACCCCTTAGCGGCTGCTCAACGTGAATTGGATCACGTTGCTCATCCTTTGAGCCAAGTCCAAGGAGTCTCGAAAAGGTCATATAATCAATATCGTATATTTCTCCCTCAGTTGTCCAATAAAAAGTGACTCGATGTGCATCATAATACAAAGAGGAGAGAAATTGAGAGAGGATTTCTGTGTTCCAATCATACCTAAAACCCATGAGCTCATAAAGTCCAAATTCCTTGCAGATCTCAATGGATACATTGTAGTGTGGATCATTCGGCTTCTCAAAGTAATTCCAATCCACATACTTGCATGGAACAATTGGTACTTCGGATCCTTTGAGCACAATAGATGTATAGAAGTCCTGGTGAAGTTGACACCAAAAACACCTTTCAAGGCCCTCACACTTCTGCAGTCGATAGACATCATCTTGTCTAGCATCCCTGAGTGCCACTTCTTGCCCACTGTAGTTTCTGGCCATCTCAATTGCAAAACCCTCTACAAGCCATGGACGAGCAAGTCTGGGAAATCTATTGTAGTTCCTTTGCTCAGGGGTGAACTCTACTTGCAAATGAGGCAGTGTCCTAGGACAAATGTCATGAGCGATACCTCACCTCTGTGGATTAATTTGGGCTGGAGGTGGATTTGGCATGCCTTGCATCATGTAAGGAGAACGCCGTGGCTGTCGTTAGGTACGAGCTGGAGGTGCTTGGCTGCTGCTGCCAGCGGGTTCCTTTCCGGGGCGATGGCGAGGATGCAACTCGCGCCGTGGAGGGCTAGGAGGTGACTCTTCCTCCTCCCTCTGAGAACTAGGATCATGGCGTTGTTTCACCCGGCGCTCTCTACCCATTTCCTAGACAAAAGAGTAGATTTGGAATGAATTTGAGTGCTAAAAGGAATTGAAAGTTGAAGCCTCGAACAAACAAGGTCCGAACAGTCCGGGGTAGAGCCCAGATACTCCGGAGGGTCCGGAGTATCTTGGGTTCAAACCCGGAGTGTCCGAGCCAAGTGCCTGAAACCCTAACTTCTACAAATCTGTAGATTTCTCCATGGGATTTGAATGAAATTGAATCTGGGAGTTCCTTAGTGATGCTAGAAGACAATGCCCTAAAGGAAATACTAGAACTCTTGCTACATTGAGAGAGCGAAGGATATGAAGTTCAAAGTACCTTGAAACCTTCAAGAACGCACGGGAACTTCAAATTCAAGACTTCCCTGGAGTTTCCGGAGAGGTGGAGAGTCTTCATTCACGATTTAATGAAAAAGAGATGGTGGGAAGGTGGAAATCGCCCCTAGGGCGAATCTGGGCGAGAGGTGACAGTGTGAGGGTGAAAAGAGGAAAGAAACGGTAAAAATCCGACCCCCATGCGGTATACCCTGGGAAAATTATAGTCCGGACTATCCGGGACAAAGTCCGGACTATCCGGGAATACCCGGAGTATCTGGGTAAAAACCCGGACAAACTGGCTCCCCCTGAAGGTATGCACTGAGACTGAAAAATGATAGATTTTGGATAGATTTTGAGTGAAGATCGAGTAGCCTGAGATAAATTACTTACTTGAGATCAGCCAATAATCAATCAAGGAGAACAATGACCTCAAGTAAGCAACAAATAAATCCAAATCTTTTCGAAATTCAAAGTTTTCACGGTTTGTTTTGAATTGACATTTTCTTTTTCAAAGAACCTATATTGAGTTCACACAAGCATGTACAAGGGTTCAAGCTAGGTTATGAGAATCCAAAATATTTAGCTCACTCCTCAAAGCACAAAACCTTTGCTCATCTATAGGCTTAGTAAAGATATCAGCAAGTTGCTTGTCGGTGCTTACATGTCGTAAAGCAATATCTCCCTTAGCCTCATGACCCCGTAAGAAATGATGTCTTATATCTATGTGCTTTGTTCAGGAGTGTTGCACCGGGTTGTTAGCTAGTTTGATTGCACTCTCGTTATCACACAAGAGAGGAATCGCACTAAAATGACAACCAAAGTCACTCAATGTTTGCTTCATCCATAAGAGTTGTGCACAACACACACCGGCGGCGACATAATTAGCCTCCGCTGTGGACAAGGCAACCGAATTCTGCTTCTTAGAGCTCCATGCTACCAAAGACCGGCCAAGAAATTGACAAGTCTCCGTAGTACTCTTTCAATCTACTTTGCAACCGGCATACTCTGAATCGGAATAGCCAAGTAAATCGAAAGATGAGCCTTTCGGATACCACAAGCCAAGATTAGGAGTGAAAACTAAATATCTTTAAATTCTTTTAACCGCCATCAAATGATATTCTTTCGGATTAGCTTGAAACCTTGCACACATGCACACACTAAGCATAATATCGGGCCTAGATGCGCAAAGATAAAGAAGAGATCCAATCATAGAGCGATATACCTTTTGATCCACAGCCTTTCCATCTTCATTGAGATCAAGATGTCCTTGGATTGACATTGGAGTTTTGATGGGTTTGGCATCTTCCATGTTAAACTTCTTTAGCATATCTTTAGTGTACTTTGTTTGACTAATGAAAGTGCCATCCTTGAGTTGCTTGATTTGAAATCCAAGGAAGAAGGTCAACTCACCCATCATGGACATCTCGAATCTCTTTGTCATAATCCTACTAAAATCATCGCACCAAGTTTGATTAGTGGAGCCAAATATAATGTCATCGACATATATTTGGCAAATAAAAATATCTTTATCAACTTTGCGAGTGAAAAGAGTAGGATCGGCTTTGCCTATCTCAAAGCCTTTCCTTAAGAGAAATCCTTAAGGCATTCATACCATGCTCTAGGAGCTTGCTTTAGCCCATAGAGCGCCTTATGGATCTTGTAGACGTGGTTTGAAAACTTGGGGTCCTCAAAGCTCGGTGGTTGCTCAACATATACCAATTCGGATATTGGTCCATTTAGAAATGCGCTTTTCATATCCATTTGATATAGCTTGAAATCATGGTGAGTAGCATAGGCAAGTAAAATACAAATTGACTCAAGCCTAGCTACAGGAGCATAAATCACCAAAATCCAAACCTTCAATTTGCGTGAATCCTTGAGCAAACAACCTTGCCTTGTTTCTTGTTACCACGCTATTTTCATCTTGCTTGTTTCGAAAGACCCACTTGGTTTCTATGACATTTTGCTTGGGTCTTTCTACTAAGGACCAGACTTCATTCCGTGTGAAGTTGTTCAACTCCTCTTGCATGGCCATCACCTAATCCGGATCATCCAAGGCTTTATCTACCTTTAATGGCTCCAAGAAAGAAACAAATGAGTAATGTTCACAAAAGGTAGCCAAACGAGAACGAGTGGTTACCCCTTTAGTTATGCTTCCAAGGATGTTGTCCACCGGATGGTCTTTTTGAATACTTTGATGTACTCTTGGATGAGGAACTTGAGTTTGTTGTTGAACTTGTTGAGCCTCTTCTTCAACTTGAAGTTCATCTTGATGAGGAGATGATGGTTCTTGATCCATATCCCGGATACTCCGGTCCTCTATCCGGGTAGTCCGGACTTGAGACCCAGAGTTTCCGGCTTGATTTCCGGAGTTTCCGGAATGCGCTGCGGAATGTGTTCTTGATGAACTTGGAAACATCATCTCATCCTCATCTTGATCTTCTTATTCTTGAGGCTTTATCTCTCCAATGGCTAGCTTCTTGATTGCTTTGCTTGATGGTTCCTCCAATCCTACAACATCATCAACTTGCTCTCCTTGAGAGCCATTAGATTCATCAAATGTCGCGTCACATGCAATCTCAACACAACCGGAGGTTTTGCAAAAGACGCAATAGTCGTGAGCATTTGAGGCATAACCAAGAAGAAACCCTTCATCTACTTTAGGAGCAAATTTAGAAGTTTTGTTTTCATGTTTAGAATGAAACACTTACTCCCGAAGACTATAAATTATGATACATTGGGCTTTTTACCAAGGAGAAGCTCATATGACATCTTGTTCAAGATGTTGTGGAGATAAAGGCGGTTGATTGCATGACATGCCGTATTGATTGCTTCCGCCCAAAATTGATCTGAGACCTTGTATTCATCAAGCATTGTTCTAGCGGCTTCTATGAGTGTTCTATTCTTTCTCTCAACAATTCCACTTTGTTGAAGTGTGTATGGTACCGAGAACTCATGACCAATTCCTTCTTCATCAAGATATTCTTCTATGTTGGTGTTCTTGAATTCGGTGTCATTGTCACTTCTTACTCTATTGATCTTAGTTTCAAACTCATTTTGAGCTCTCCTTGCAAATTTCTTGAATGTTTCTTGTACTATACTTTTGTCATGCAAAAAAAATACCCAAGTGAAACGAGAATAATCATCAACAATGACAAAACCATATTTGTTACCACCAATGCTTATGTAAACCACCGGCCCAAAGAGATCCATATGGAGAAGTTCAAATGGCTTGACGGTAGTGACGATGCACTTTGATGGATGAGAAACACCAACTTGTTTTCCCACTTGACAAGCACTACACACACAATCTTTCTCAAAGAAAACATTTGTTAGTCCTAGGATGTGATCCCCCTTTAGAAGCTTGTTGAGATTTATCATCCCAATGTGAGCTAGTCGGCGATGCCATAACCAACCCAAGCTAGACTTTGCCACCAAATATATGTCAACTTGAGCTTTCTCTTGTGAGAAATCCACAAGATATAGCTTTCCCTTAAGCAAACTTTTGAAAGCAATGGAGTCATCGCTTCTTCTAATGACGGACACACCCTCATTAGTAAAATGACAATTGAAGCCCGAGTCACAAAGTTGTGAAATGGACAACAAATTGTACCCAAGTGTATCAACTAAAAGAACCTTTGAGAGATTGAATTGTGAGTTTAGAGTGATGTTACCGGTTCCAAGAACTTTTCCTCTTTCATTACCGGTAAAAGTGGTGTAGTGATCACCACTTGATTTTGTCAAAGATTCAAACATACTCCTTTCTCCGATCATATGATTTGTACATCCACTATCGATCACCCAAGTTGATCCACCGGAGGAGTATCCCTGCAAAACAAAGTTACTCTTTTCTTTTAGGTACCCAACAATACTTGGGTCCTAGAACGTTAGTTACAAGCACCTTGGGCACCCACACACAATTGTTTACTTTCGTGTTAAATGTGCGGTGACCAACAAATTTAGCAACCACTTTACCACGATGGTTTCTAGTCAACACAAAGTATGCATAAAAGGATACATGAGAAGACAGTTCTTGTGTTTGTAATTTGATTGGGGTCTTGAATTTGTCTTTCTTTGATGAGGATGCAACAATCTTGGCACCCTCATCACATGTAGTGCCTATCTTGATGAACTTGACATGACTAGTTGCTTGATTCTTCCTTTCTCCCTTGCGAATGGGAGTAGTCATATTCACAAGACCTCCATTGGCTCCCAATGCGGCGGTCTTGTTGTTCTTGATATATGGGATGGATTGTGGAATACCTTACTCATTCTTCCCAAATCCTTTACCTTTCTCAAATTCAAACTTGCTCATGTATCTTGAGCCAAATCCCTTGGTATGCTTCTCAAACTCACCTACCCGTGAATCGGGCTTTGCTTTGGATGCTTACTCATTTGGAGATATTTCTTCTTGCAACAATTGAGTGAGCCTAGTAATTTCTTTCTTCATGGCATTCATCTCAACATAGTTAATAGCACAAGTTTGAATATCAACATTATAACAATGTGCACAACCATTATTTGTTGATGGAATGGATGAACTAGATTTATCTCTAGCTTTTGAGTAGTTGTTAAGAGTAGTGTTGTGCTCAACCTCAAGTGCCTTATGAATGGCTTGCAAGCTTGTAAAGCTTTCTGGAAGTTTCACAATTTCACTTTTCAAGTTAGCATTTGTGTCCTCTACCAAGGAGTATTTCTTGGTTAAGTCATTCACTTTCTCTTTTTCACTAGTGAGCAACTCTCTTACCTCAAGAAATATGTTATCATTGGTTTTGAGAGAGTCCTTAATCCTCTTGTTCTCCTTCCTTTCATAGGAAAGATCCTTGTCAAGAGTTTTAGAGGTTTCTCTCTCAATCCTAAGCAATTCCTCTTGAGATTCAAGAGTTTCTTCTAACTCATCCATTTTCATCATTAGTTTCATTATTTTAGTTGCATCTTTTTTACTATATTGGCTAATTAGACTAGCAACTTCATCTTCCTCATCTAGTTCATCATTTGATGAGTTTGGAGAATTTACCTTCACATTCTTCGCCATGAGACACATGACTTGATCTTGATCCTCATCATTGGTGAGATCTTCAAATAATGTAGTGGAATGATGAGGAGAGGCTTTGAATGCCATGGTTGCAACATCTTCATTCTCGGAATCACTTTCTTCTTGTGATTCCCATTCTTGACCAAAGTGAGCTTCACTGGCTTGTTTCTTGTATCTTGGTCTTTCTCTCTTGGAAGAGCCTTCTTTGTCATCTTTGTTCTTTTTCTTCTCTTCCGGACAATCCGCAATGAAATGTCCAAGTTTCTTGCACCCAAAATAAGGCTTGTTAGATCTTCTTCTTGGTTCATATTTGCTCTTGTTCTTGCCATAATTCCGAAAGTTTCCCTTTCTAAAGACTCTTCTAAAATTCTTGATAAACAAAGCCATTTGCTCATCATCAAGCTCATCACCCTCATCATTACTAGATTCTTCATTTTTGGATGATTGATTTGCTTTCTCTTTGCCCTTGGAGCTTGCTTGTAGTGCTATATTTTGTTCTTTGCCGCTTGTTCTTGAAACTCGGCCAAATCTTGATTTATCTTGACTCTTCTAAGTTGATCATGATAAGCCTCAATTCTACCAAAAACATTTTCAGCGGTGAAGTGCTTGAATCCTCTTTCGGCTCTTATCAAGCTAGGTAAAGTGACATCTCTAGCCATGTACACGGTCAAGAGCTTGTCCATAATCTCACGATCACCCCATTTGTCACCACCAAGTGACTTGATTTGATTTGTGATCTTCTTCATCCGATTGTACATTTCCTTGACACTCTCATCCTTTTTCATAGAGAAAAGGCTTAGTTCATCTTCCAATGTCTTGATTCTTGACTCATGAACCTTCCTTGAACCTTGATGATTGACTTGGAGAGTGTCACAAGCATCTTTGGTGGTTGGTGCATCTTCTATCTTGTCAAATTCTTCCGGACTCATGGATGTGTGAAGGATGTTCAAAGTTTGAAAGTTTCTTTGCAACACATATTGTTGCAATGGTGTTGGAGTCTCATCTTCATTCAAGATTTCACACCCAACTTCTACAACTTTCCATATATCCTTGTGAATTGCATTCAAGTATCCAAACATCTTGGTTTTCCATTGACTATATCTGGTTCCATCAAAGAATGGAGACTTTCCCATATGAATAGATGCACCATGGTCACTAGGAAGTTGAAATGTATAATCATGAGACACACGGTGATACTCAACTCTTTTCTTGTCTTTTGATGATTTCTTGTCTTTTGATGACCCACTCTTGCTAGAAGCATGAAATGATTTTCGCTTGCGGTCGGAGTCCGAGTCATCACTTGAGTCAATCAAAATCTAGGAGCTAGCTTTCTTCTTCTTTTTACTTTTCAATTTCTGCTCCTTCTTCCATGACTTCCATTCTTTATATGACATCTCATCATCACTTGAATCCGAGTCATCATCTTCATTCTTGTTTTTGTTCTTCTTGCCTTTTGATCTTCTTGACTCATCTTGATTCTCATCTTCAAGTTTACCATCATCATATTTGTTCTTATTCTTGTCTTCCTCACCCATCGGATCGACGGGACTCTTGGGAGAATGTTCTCCCGACATCTTCTTTTGTTCTCCAAGCGGTTAAGCTCTAAACAGAGATCCAAACTCTGATACCAATTGAGAGGATCTGAAGATGCCTAGAGAGGGGTGAATAGGCTAAATCTAAAATTAAAGCACTTAAAAATCTGATTAGTAACAGGTGACCCGGACTATCCGGGTTTGGGTCCGGATACTCCGGACTGTCCGGACAATCCGGGTGGAAACCCGGACTCTCCGGGTCATGGTGCAACGTGCTCAAATACTGGAAGAAGTGTGTAGAATTTAGATCGAGTAAATTTGCAGTTACCTGAAGGTACTTCTAAGACTATTCGAACAGATACACTTGACCCCAAACTTGTATATGAATAGATCGAGCTCAAACCCAAGCAAAGTTGACTCAAAACCAAATATCAAGTAAAAGCAAGTAACGTAACAATAAGAGACTCAGAATTTGTTTCCCAAAGTTCACACCCGAAGGTGCTATGTCTCCGTTGAGGAAGAGTTCAAGAGACGGTGCTCAAAAACCCCTATGCTCCTCACCCAAGGGCGAGACCAACGCTTAAGCCCGAGGTCACTTACTATGGATTCCTCGGAGAGGAATGAAGCTTACAAACTTCCCGTGGAGCTCATAATGAAGCTTGAGCACTCACGAGCAGACCTAGCTGTCTAGGAGCTCAAAGCTCCAAGAATAATAGACTTGAATCCACGGGCTCGACGAAGAACTAGTGCTCAAGGTTTGGAATGGATGCTCACTAACTCAATTCTTTTCGCTTGCAAGTCTCTCACTTGAATCCCTCAAGAAATCTCTCAAGAATTAAAGGGGAGGGAGTGAGAGTGCTTGTTCTAGGGTTTGGACCTGGTCAGGTTTGAAATGAGCAAGAGAGAGAGAGTGAAGGGGTAAGAGGGGTATATATACTCCACACACTGAAAAGTAGTCGTTGGGCAATGGTTATCCGGACAGTCCGTGAAATAGCCCGGATACACCGGACCCCACAATCCGGGCGAAAGTCCAGACTATCCGGACCCAGTACACAATCTGTCTCAAGCATGTTTCTTTGTGGAAATTTGAGTGGCCATGATCTCTCTTTGGTCTTGTTTGTGTTCCTTAAGCACTAGATCGAAGTCCCCCTTGATAGTACGGCGTTTCTAAACTCAATTACAAATTGAAAATCTATTTCTTGAATTTATATCTAACACCGCTTTTTCATTTCCTTTTTGAGAGGCGTACTTCATTATTCTTGATCGCTTATCCAACCGTAGCTCCTGCACACATGTTTAGATAACACATTAAACGTACACGGTTTTGTTGTCAAACACCAAAACCCACCTAGGGGCCTAGATACCTTTCAAATGCAAAAATTGAGGTCTCATGGGTGGGATCAATTTCTTGAACGGGTCACTTTGTTTTGCAATAAACATGATGTCCAAGTTCCTGCAATGGATGGTTAGTATGTGCCTTATGGAAGATCTGCACGTTTTTCTCGAAACCAAACAATAGATGATCACTTTAGAAGAGAAGTATTTATTGGGGCCATTGATCATATCAGTCAAGAGATTGGCAATTGATTTGATGAGGTTAATTTGGAGCTGCTTTCTTGTATGTCAGCCTTCAGTCCTGCTGATTCTATTGCATCTTTAAGGCACAAAAGTTACGTAGGCTTGCTGATTTCTACCCTAATGACTTCTTTGACTCGGATTTGACCAAACTTGAATTGCAACTTGACATTAGACATGAGGACAGCTTCAAAGATATTAACAATCTTGTAGACCTCTCAGCTAAGCTAGTTCAAACTGGAAGGCATAAGGTTTATGATATGGTTTATAATCTTCTCAAATTGGTCTTGCTTCTACCGGTGGAAACGACAAGTGTTGAAAGGGTCTTCTCTGCATTGACTTTTGTGAAAACTAAGCAGAGAAATATGATGGGAGATGGTCTTTTGGATGATTGTCTACACACATTCATCGAGCAAGATATCTTCTTTAAAGTGGATGAAGATGATATAATTAATACTTTCATGAGCTTTAGGAAGCGTAGGCCTGATAAGAAGAAATAAGGTAATATCTTTGAACTATTGTAGGTGTGTAAGCTTATTTCATGCAATTCTAAGACTTAATGTCCTTCTACTATTTATATTGTAATCAAGTGTATGCAAAGTACTAAACCTAATTCCTTATATACCGAATTACTCATGGATTTTTTTTGTCGTGTACTGCTTTTTAGATTGAACTGAATACCAAATTGAATGTTAAAATTTTGACATGGCATACCCTAAGTTCCAATCCTAGGTCCGCCCCTGCGGGCCACGCGAGGTCATCATCGAGTGCATCGTTCCCAACTCCGGCATCGTCGAGATGCCACTGCTCACGAGGAGCAACTATCACAAGTGGTCCCTGGTCACGTAGGTGAACCTGGTGGCGCTTGAACTCTGGGATGCTATGGAGGCGGAGTGCAGGAGCGAGCCAATAGTCAGCGGGCGATGGCTGCAATCCTGCGCGGGTGCTGCCAGACATGAAGTTTTTAATCGCTAAGAAGAAGTCGGCGAAAGAAGTGGGGCGGCCTTGAAGGAGATGAGGGTTGGTGATGATCGCGTGAAGTCCTCAGTCGTGCAGCGGCTCTTGGTGGATTTCGAGAAAATCACACTCTGCAACGCGGAGTCTGTCGACAACTTCGCGATGCGAGTCATCGGCCTCGTCGACGGGCAGGTGCCAGTGTCAATCGAGATGCACACGGACCTCAACAACATGTCCGTGGAGGAGCTTATCGGCCAGCTGTGCGTGGCAGAGGACACCGATGCTGAGGAAACCGTTGACAGCATCGAGAAGGGCATCTAGCAGCTGCTACTCACTAAGGAGCAGTGTCAGTGTTTTTTTTTACCACCGGCTAGTGATTCTCGTGGATGCGCGTTTAGGGGCGGATGGTAATACAGAAAGATACAAGGAATTATACTAATTCGAGCCGCTCGGGAGCGTAATACCCTACGTCTAGTTCATGCTACTCGTGTATCTTGCACTTGTTTGTAGTAGGGGGATACAAACGGGTGAGAGGGACAAGCGTCCCAAGTCTCTAAGATCGGCAGGGGGAAAGTGAGTTTGTCGCTACATGTGTTCTAACTAATCGATTCGCTCTTGTCTGGTCAAGGCAATCACTGGTGAGAACTGCCCGGAGTTCATGCCTGCCTCTTCCCAGCTGTGAGAGAGTGTCTATGTGCCTCGATGAGATGGTGTGTGTCTCTCAGACAGAGTCTGATTGTTCGGGTTCTGATCGTCCGACCCCCCCCCCCCTCATCCTCGTGCAGGAGCCCATCCTCTCCTCTTTATACGATAGAGAGGAGGACGGAATACAAAAGAGAGAGATAGAGAGAGAGGGTGGGGGTCCACGCGTCGTCCACTGCTCCGAGGCTCACATGGCCCTGTCATCGTCGCCCTCCTCCTGCACAGCCGGGCCCGTCCTACCGCGCGGTCCGCGGAGTGGGAAACACGGCGGTATCCTGGTTAAGGAGTGGCATGCCCCTACTCTATGACCTATGCTTCCCACGATGGGGAGGAGTGTTCCACTGTTCACTATGTCAGCCCACGCCGTGTTAGCGCGCGCCCGGTCGCTGTCGACCCACACCGCTGTTAGTGCCATGCGGCGCAGGTTGTGGTGGGCCCTTCCCGTAGGTCGAGCGTGTCCCCCTCATCCAGACGGCTGCCTGATGAGGTAGTCCCTCTTCCCGTAGGTCGGGCGAGGCGAGAACTCCTCCCCTAGGTCGGGTGAGGGGGAGTTCCCTCCTTTGGTTGGGCGGGATGAAGCCCTTCCACGTAGGTCGGCCCGGCCAGTACCACCGCGACTATCTGCAAGCCTGATCGAGTGGCTTAACCGCTTAATCCCTCGTCTTTGGGTATCCAGAATATTTATACCCTACAAGCAGTGTGAGGCTCGTCGGCACCAGCGCGGCGGCAAGGAGTGCGGATGCTGCAGTGATGCACGGCGTGGGGGCATCAAGTGCGAGGACAACGAGGGCAACATCACATGCTCGGGAGCAAGAGGGTGTTCCACTACTACAAATATAGCATGTAGTCCCGGTTGGGAACTACCTTTAGTCCCGGTTTCCCAACCAGGACTACGATTCTAGGATTTAAGATCTTAGTTTTTTATCCCAGGTGGTTCAACAGGGACGAAAAGCAATTTATATCCCGGTTAGGGTTCCCAACCAGGACAACAGATGAAAAAAAGCACCATCTCTGCTCGTCCTGCCGCAGCTCCGCACCTCCGCCGCCTCGACCACCTCCTCCTCCCTCTTCCAGCTCTAACTCCATCAAAAAATCACATATGCTTCAACTCCCTTACATAGATGCAATGACACTTAGAAGAAATTTAATATTGAAGCTAGAAACATGCTCATTTCACAAGAAAATCATACATTACACACGAAAGTACAAATCTAATTTGTAACACATGAGAACACATGAGATTGATTTGATTCACATCACATAAACATTCAACAACACAGTCACAAACGAAAAAGATCACAAACAAAACATTCGCCCGTCCTTGACCTCGCTGGCACGAGCGTCCCCGCCCCCTATGCTTGGCCGCAGCTCACAGCCGAGCCGTGCCAAGCCGCAACACGGCGGCTCGCCAGCCCATGACGACGGGCGTTCGTGCACCCTGTGCCTGGGCCGCGCGTGGCGGCGACAGTTGTTGCTCGCCGGCTCGCGCCCGCGGCCACCACCAGCGCCTCACCGGCCCGCGCCTGCACCAAGCGGCTCCGTGCCAGGCCGCATGGTGGCGCCGAGTCGCAAGCCCGCTCCCGCGTCGGGCCGTGCGGCGGCACCGAGTCGTAGGTCTGCGCCTGCGCTCATCCCACCCCCGCCAGGCGGCGGCTCGCCGGGGCACGCGGCGGAGTCTCGCCGGCCCCAGCCCGCACCTGGGAGGGAGGGAGGGAGGGGGACTCGTGGAGAAAGCTTGAGGGTGAAGGGGCTGGGAGGAGACGTAGGGAGAGGAAGAGGAGTTAAATGAGAGGATGAGAAAGATCGGAGCCGGCACTTTTGTCCCGGTTGAAGATTCCAACAGGGACTAAACAGTAGTCTTTAGTCCCGTGTGGAGTCACCAATCAGAACTAGAATATTTATTTTCGGTTGGTGACTCCATCTGGGACTAAAAGCTACTATTTAGTCTCCGTTGGAGTCTCTAACCAGGATAAAAAATTTCTTGGTGCTCGAGAGTCCCTAGACTCTAGAACTGAGACTAAAGTTTTTATTGGTCCCGGACTCAATAATCACCGGGACTAATGTGTTGGATCAAAAAGTCTTTTTTAGTAGTGTTAGAAGCGCCGCAACCGAGGGAGGTGTTTCAACTCCGGCAAGCGCGGCTACATCGCCAAATATTGCCCCAAGGTGTGGGGTGGCAAGGCGTTGCTGGCGGACGCCGATGAGGAGCCGGCGTTGCTGTGAATTAGTCGCCATTTCAAGTTTGGGTTGTTTGAAATAATCTTGGCATGGGTATTCTGTCGCGTGTGTTTGCTGCAGGCTAGCTGCATGCATGGACGTGTGGCTGTGCTCGAGTCAGTTTGTCCATCGTGCGTATCTGTGTGAGCCGTGTGTCGCCGAGTCGAGTCGGAGCCATGCGAGAAGCTGTGGCTGTGACGTCCGAGCGCGTCGCGTCGCATTCTAGACGTTCGGGTCGTGCTCGCGAGTGGAGTGCAGGTGTGAACGCGGTCGGAAAACTATCTAACCATTTCCGTTACTGCATTTTAGATTCGGGAACGACAACACCGTTTGGGAAAAACGAAATCGGTTATACGGTATGCCAAAAACGAATCATTTCGATCAGGAACATACCGATACAATCGGGAATCGATACTTCAAAACAGGAATAGCAAATCATGTAACCACTTCAAAGATATTCGACGCAACAAAACTCATGTAGTCTTGATACTAACACAATATATAAATGAGTTTATAAGGATGTACAGCAGCATATATAAATAATTTGATCAATGCATTATCCATATAGGAGTTCAAAGTGCAATTCATGGAAATAGATATGCACATCGCACACGGCAATTATCAGAAAGCAGCTAAGCAGAAGCAGCAGCACAAGTCATGTCCTTATGTCCACACACCACACTCCACCGATACCACGTGACACGCCCATACCATCAATCCATCGTAGTACAGAACTGATACATGAATAAAGTTTATAATATACAGCTAGATGCTGAGATGCAAAGTAAAAGCCATGAATCTAAACAAATCTCTTCTAGAGGAAGTAGAATGTATCTGCACCTCCTGACAGGCTCGGTGGTTTCATCTTCAGGGATTCCTAGCTGCAGCAGTCCAGCCTGCAGGCAGGCAAGAGGCAAGCCAGCGATCGGCCTCTAGTCTCGAGCGGTTGCGGCCTGGCCGCAAGTCAGCCTAGGCCCTTCTCACCTCGTAAACCCCCTAAACGCAAAAAAAAAGTCACATCGAATGTTTCGACACATGCATGGAATACTAAATAAAATTTATTTACAAAACTTTTTACATAGATGGGCTGTAAATCGCGAGACGAATCTAATGAGCCTATTTAATTCATGATTGCAACATTGTTGTTACAGTAACCATCCGCTAATTATTAATTAATCATGAATTAATTAGCATCATTAGATTCGTCTCGCGATTTACAACCCATCTATACAAAAAAATTTGTAAATAGACTTCATTTAGTACTTCAAATTAGTAAGATTCCATTGCAAATTTTTTTTGCAAAACATCTAAACACAGCCCTAATCGTATGGGCACCAGCCACGAAGGACTGCACTGGGAGGAGGGAGGGATGTTGGTGGAGAGTATCCTTCAAGATGAAGAAGTACCACAACAGTCTCGAGCAGTCGAGCAAAAAGAGACGAGAGTCTGAAGGCAACTGAGAAGCCTTTAGAGCAAAGAGCGGAATGCAGCGACTATATTCAATATTTCATCAGTAACAGTTACACGGATATTTATAAGCGGCGGTTCACCAACCTTTTCGCCATTTACACCTTCATACCTCCAACAGCTAGATTCCTAAAATATTCCATGGATACAAGTTTACAATTTGGAACAGAGTGAGTAGTAATTAAGGATGGAAATGGAAAGTGAGAGGGGTAGGACATGTGCTTATGAGGAGGTGCATTAAGGACTAAGTTGATAGAGCTCTATCTTTTTTTTCCTGATAATCTATGGAAGCTCATTTTCTGATTCAATGGAAAGTGATTCTCTATGATTTTTCACGACGTGAGTAGAAAGTAGTTACACCTTATATCAGGAATTTGGGATGTAAGGAGTATGCCAGTACGTTACTGCAGATTTTAAAAAAAAAAACATGTAAGCTACCCATGTTATTTTAGTTTGCTCGAGCAAGCCTTGACAGTGGCTGTTTTTTTTTTTCCAAGGACCAAACTAAAAGTAGCACATACATAAATTTGTGCAAGTCCCATATATGCTACCCATGTTATTTGATAGTTTCAAATATGCATCCACTATCTTTATGTCCCACAAAGCTACAAACTCTCCGCCTCATTACTAGTCAAAAAATAGAAGTTTGAAAAAGAAATGCAGTAACAACCAGACAGCTGATACTATTTATCACATGTGCAAGTTACAATTTACTGCACCTACAACCAATTGGTGAGTGAAGAACAAAAGGCTTGACCCCTCATAACTCAAATAACAAAGATTAGGTTCGCCACGAGTACGAAATGTTAAACTCTCCATACTAAACAATGTAGAAGCCTAATTCTAACTATATCCACTGTAGAGTGGCGAAGTGCCAGATCAAAATCTGCACCCCATTTGACGCGAGATGTATTGCCGCAGGAAACAGTGGGTATTATCATGAGATCGCTGCTGTACACTCCGATAAATGTTGTATAATTTTACAACATAATACATGCTCACTTTCTATCAACGCTGAGACCCTACAAGGATTAGTGACACAAAATTGTACATCCCTACCAAGTACCGAGTTAATGGTAATTGGTAGATATCAGTTGTCCAGACGCCAGTTTATCATACAGCAGGTCTCGGAAAGTAAGCCCAGCCATCATCTTCACAAGTCAGGCGAGAAGCAGGAAGAGTAATCATCGCAGGTACAGAAGTGGAGAAAACTGCTCATCATTTCTCTTCCTTCACATCCAATGATCCAAGCTCTTTTAACAATCCTTGATACTTCTTTTTTGCCTCTGCGATTTCAGATCGAAGCTTTTGTTCCTAAAATCATCAGAATGATATTTTTATTCTTTCTATAAATCAGTCCTTCAAATGCCAAAGCTCCAGAGAGAACATTTAAGGAGAAACATACAGGTTCACTAAAATGTCAAAAGCTCTAGAGAGAACATTGAGGAGAAATAGCGGTTAAAGTGGACCGTGCTTTACAAAAGTGCAATATTTTAGTTTGCTTAGCATGCTCTTAGGTGCTACTGAAAACCAAGAATTAGCTAATAAGTTGCTACAAACAGTGAAACATACATATTTTAACAAAACAGTATGGAGAAGGTCATTTAGGCGGCTGATATGATGATATGGAAAGAGCACTCCACAGCCTTAAATGCAGGGACAGTCATGCAAGGCTAAAATCCATATTCCTAAGTTGGCGAGAGATGTAAATAAATCCACAATTGGTCAAACTATCAGTGTTTCAAAGGTGTCGCCTAGGCGTCCAGGCGGACCCAGCTCGCCTTGGGGAACAGTTACGCCTTGCCGCCTAGGCGTCTGGGCGTACCCAGCTCGCTTTGGGCTACCTTGTCACCTTTGATACACAGCAAACTATCATATTTGGGGCCATGATGGTTGATGGCCACTATGTATTTTCAACTGATTGGAGCAATAATGTCTCAACATTATGTTCTGTGAAGGTGAAAGAAAGATGCATTAGTTTAGTTGCCGAAGAGATATACCTTCATTACAAGTTGTTTCTCCGACTCCTCGTATTGTAAGCATCTGAAAAAAAAATAAAGGAAGTTGTAACACCAAAACTGCCATCCAGTATTTGCAGCTCTACTACTTTTTACTGAAACATTTTTTTCCTGAAACCAAGCACTCACAAAAATAGCCTGTATTTGAAGTTCAATAACGCAGACGAAGCAAAATTGGACACACATGACATGCTACAGTTAAGGCAATAATTACAGCGACAATGCCTAAAGCCCTATACTAGGAAAATATTATTATTATTTTCAAGGAGCCTTATCACTTCCTTAAGTATTTCCATTTGGTTCATGAGCTACGCTCCCATTACCAAGAGAAGCCCAGCAACAGCACTTCAGACATAAATGAGCAGTTGAACCCTCTTTTACCAGCAAAAGCACCAATATTCCTCACAAGGTGCATTAGCAAGAGTTGAATTGCACACAGGAAGAAGCTTTCCCTTCAAGGAAAGCATCTATGATAAATGTCAAAGTTATGGTAGTTCTTACTCATTACGCAGCTTGTCATTCTCCAGGGTCAAAGTCCTGTATTCACTAAACCGTTTCCGTTGAGAAACATCCTGATGTTGTCAAACAAGAACAATGAATTAGCCATATTTGAAGCCTTTAAGTATTTATACAAGACATTGCCCTCTATTGTCGAAAAAACTTGCTTCTGTATTTGGAAATGCTGACATATACATGTCTATAGTTTGATTGCACCAGAAAACGAAGTGATTTGGTTTTCTTCTGGTGTGGCATGTGGGAGGTGGATGGTGGACATGGGTTTGTAGACACCAGACAGAATTAGATGCCCAGTTAGCTCTTGCTGACCAGTAAACAGAACAAATTTAGGCTGCGCACATCAAATAATCCCTCTGTTCTTTCTTGTTTGTCATTTTAGACTAGTGCAAAGGAATTACGAAAAGCAGAGTCCCTTTTCTAAAGCTGTAAACTTATTTGTCTCCCCAGCTACCCACGGTGACCAATGAAAGAATGAATTCTTGGCAAACATATCAAACACTAAATATGCTAAAGAAATTCCTGCTATGTCTCTCCTCGGATCCATATAATGACAAACAAAAAGAACAGACTTGAGAAGGTAATATTGTTAAAAAAGAAAGGAGGGATTATTAGTCTTCATCTGCATCAGTCGTACAAATACTTACAACTCCATCTGTATGATTTTGCCTATCCTGATCATCAGCATTATCCGTCATGGCACAGAAGGAATCAAGCTTCCTCTTCAATCCCATCACTGATAAGAGTCAATACATTAATAAACATAGTGGCTTCTACAAAATGAACCTAAAGAGTGGATTACTCACTGTTATTAGAATGAGACTCGAGACTATTGATCTTTTCCCTTGCTGCAGAGGCTGATAATCTAGGTATACCACAGCTGCTTGTTGGAATATTAGCCGCAAGCAAACGAGGTGGAGCACTTATTGGGGAACTGCCAGCATTCATACGATTGGCACGATTAAGTGCACGGTCTGCTTTAGATAAACTTTTGTTGTCATAGCCAACACGATGGCAATGAAGGTCCCTGCACGAAGAATTAGTTCAGGCATGAATTAGTGAATGACATTAAGACATCCCCTCAAGATAAGAGCATGAGAATGACGCAGCAAAAGATAACAGATCAATAATTAAGAAGTCTCATAGTAACTATATTTATCAAACAAATTTTATAGAAATCCAAGGAGAATTGAGGCTAATGGCTGGTTATTATAAATGAAGTATTAGTATTATGCAGCTATTTCACAAGTTTAAGAGTCTAGTTAAGTTTCAGGTTAGAACAAGTAATGAAATCTAGTGTCTCAGCAGATAAATTGATTTGGCATATAAGACCAAACCATTTGCATCTCCATCGGCAATATCTATTTTGATTAATTTTGGCTTCATAACTGAAAAAATGAATTTTCTAACACAAAATGTGGCAAAACAAAGGCATAAAAGTTGAAGACAATAGTAAATCAAAATTTTATGAAGACATTCTGGCACAAGTAATTCTGTTGAGAAGCATGCAAAATTTCATACTTCCAACTTATGATTGAAAATTTTCATAATCAGCTGCATTACAATCTGAAGCATGACTTATTGTTGAAAATTGTCATAATCAGCAGTGCCAAAGGATGCCAGCAATGTCAGACCGGCACTGGCTTTATTCTATGCAGTATCATAAGGGTGCTGCTATCCTTCAGGAGCCTGAAAAGTGAAAACTTCATCTCCTTCAGTTGACGATCTGAGCCCTTGATTTGCAATCTGACAGCACAGGTGTATCTTCTTCCACCCACTCCTCTGTTCTTGCTCTTCTCCACAGAAACAGGCGCAATGCTCCCCCGCCGCACCTACCTGCACCACTCTCTGGAGGCACTCCTGCTGCCAGAGTAGCGACCACTGCCCTCCAGCCCTATTCAATCCGTTTTGAAGTTTACACACCGGCAGCGGCCCACTGGCCATCCAATACTGCCCGCGACCGATGGAGGCCTTGCCACCTCATTGCTCCATTCCCGCTACTGCCTCCACCGCAGGGCCTTCCTTACTCCATGCAGCTCTCCCTGTAAGGCTGTAGGACCCAATTCCTTTGCTAGAAAGCTGGAACCCTAACCACAAAGTTCACAGTTGTTCACACAGATTGACCGAAACCTTTGCCATTTTCAGACGTCCATAGTATAGGAGGTGTGGTATATAAACTACTCAATCACATTATTAAATATTAAAAGAGAAAAAGGAAAGGTATTTGTTGGGATTTCCACTGCAGATCCTGGATTGGGGGTATAGTTCGGTAATGGGAATTGAAGAGCTGGAGCCGTAAGATCTAGCTAAGAACACAAAGTGGGTTACCCAAGTTCAAGCTTCCTTGCAGAAAAAAGCACTAATCCTGCTTTTGTGTCGTGTAGCTCAAAGAGTCCTTAGAGGAACCCTGGGACCCACCCCTGCTGGTCATGGTCATATGCTCACCACTCTGGTCGTGGTCAGGCGCAGACCATCCTAAAGGCACTTAGGAATGCGCCGCTCCTAGGGGTGTTAATTAGTGACCCTTAGGTGCACCTCCAACCCTCTGTAGTTCAAAATTTTGTACTACTACTCCAAAATCAAATCTCATTTTGGAAAATTAGTACAAATTTTGAACTAAAGAGGTTGGAGGTGCACCTATGGGTCAGCAATTTGCACCCCTAGCCGCTTGCACCACCCTAAGGGAAGTAGTCAGGCCTGCCAGCTGTGTCTTTGCTTCACTCTTGCGTGGCGTCCACGGTCCACCATGTAAGGCCTTCTTGCCAGGCCGTGGGGCTGCCCTAAGCCTGCTCAAAACTTAAGTGCATGGCTAAGGGCATCCCTTATGACCGTGACACCAACACTATTGTTGTGCCCAAAAGGCAGCATTATAAAGGCAACTATTCAACTATTACAGTTATGGTAAGAGCTAATAGTATGCAAAGGGTTCCACATGGAACAGGGCATGGTTCCTCTAGGACAATAGATAGGTGATACTTTGCCTGAAAAATTGTGATACCTTGGGCAATCTGCATAGTTTGGAATAAAAGGGGGCAATGTACTAAGAGCAGCCAGGGGCCTTGAACAAGTTTGTGCTAATTGTGCAAACGACTAGATGGATACTGCACAAAATGACAAAAAAATGGATACCAAACATAAGTCAACCCAACAAACTGGAAATCGTGAACCAAACGTAGCTCCGTCGAGAGGCCGCACACTCGTAAGCTGTCTGAGTAGTCTAGTACTCCCCCTTTTTTGAGACAAGGAATAGAGTTTTATTTCCTGTCTTTGTCAGAACTCTAAATGTTTACATAATCCACCCTGATGCTCCTTTATTTAAGGTAGCATCAAGCCTAGGGCATAACCTCACGTGATCAAAAAAACATTTTCTTTTTAGCAACACAAAGGTATACAGTCCATCCTAATGTACCTGGGCACAATGTCAGGCCCTTGGTACAAACCTTGCTATCGAAATCTTACAGGCAAACATTCCTGGAAAGTGAACTCGTCAGTTCTCAAGTAACACTAGTCTGAAAAGCACTTTAATCTTCTGAGTCATAAATGTACAGTGTGAACTGTGTGCGCATGCACATGTGGTTGCTTGCATGTTTCAAATGTGCACGCACAGCCTTGTGTTATACTATTATGTGTACAATGAATGCGCAACCATCTATGTGGGCAGGTGGGTTCATAGGAGATCGGGAATATGACAAAGTTTACATCAACATTGCAGATGTTTAAAGGAACAAATCAGCTAAAAGCTTTACCAGTATTCATAGGTCATTTCTTTCAAGCGAGTCTCGAGCCTTTGATAAAGGTTGGACTTCTCGAAATCCTGCTTATCATGGGTAGGTTTGATGAAGTTGGCCTCCAGAATGCCTGAAAAGACCAACAAAACAAAATACACATCATTTTTTTTATCCGAGATCTTGCTTTGGATAACTCAGTGGAATATTTCTTACCAACTACTCCTCGCCCTTTCCCGTATGAGTTGTTTGCAACTTTCCAGAAGGGCTGCAAGCAGAACAATCAGACATTTGAATTATCCACTAAGCAGAAGCAAAATAAAATTGCCAAGTATATGTCATTCTGGAAAATGATATCAGACATTACCTAAACTAGGTTGTCAAGTTAATTACATCCTAGGGAAAATTCTTATAGAAGTTGATAGCATACCTAACCTGATGGGAAACATAAAATACAGGTGGATACAATGATGTTCTATGTGTGCCACTATATATAACAGGTTACTTCTCAAAACTAATCATTTGGAAGAAAAATTCCACTCTTACAATTAAAATAACATTTCTAACATACACATAAAGCCAGGCTTCCAAGCTAAGCAAGGATTTGACTAACACACAAATGTTTCTGCTTCAATCTTCAAACAAATGACCCGGTTAACAACAAACATATAAAGCGAGCAACACGAAAGGAAAGCAAATTAAAATATCATCCATATATCATAAAAAGTAGAGAGCTCTCACCGATATTAAACGATTTTTGTGATATACATTAAACCCTTGTACATCAATGTCTGGAGCACCTTTAACAAATCCAATGGTTGTGATTACAGAAGACTACAAAACTCAAAACATGAGACTAATCAGAGAGACTGTCTATGGAATTAAAATTATAGCAAAAATAAAACTCAAGCTACACTTGCACATGTGACCAAAGTAATCAGAACATATTCATTGGAGTATAAATCAAGTAACCGTTAAAGTGTACGATATAGCCTCACCCACGGAATATATTAAAATCTTTATTTTACCTAAAAACTAAAATTAGTTAGAGAAAACTAGCAATCACAGTGGTCATGGATGCGAAGTTACATTTGGCAGTTCTTGAATACACAATGGTCATGGATACGAAGTTACAAAAGCTACAAAAACAAACACTAAGACTGACTTGACTATGCTTCACCCCAAAAAAATGTACCTTGCACGAGATTGAGGGAAAAGAACTAGATAACTGATAATGCTTTCGATATAACATCGTTATATAGATTTCCCCTCTATCTTGTTTAACACAGAATCTCATGTGGAGGAGGTCACACTTCTATAAGTGGCCACCAACATGAGGAACTTATAACAAGTAAACGGACAGCCTATTGCTACTAGTAAGCCACATGCTATAAGGTAGTTCATGATTATAATACCAATCGAACATAAAACACGGATGAAAATCCAGAAAACTATAGGTCATTATAAACGACTGACTGTCCAGATATTTCCATTTCATTAGATGACACAAGCATCGAAAAAAGCTAGAAGCAATAAAAGGGCTTATTCTGACTATCAAAATGGTAAGAAATGCACAACATGATTTGCAATTGCAATTTAAATGTACCTCTGTAAGTCCAGCAATTTGCGGTTTATACAACACGCACTCCCGATACATCAAGTCGTTAACTATATTATGCGGCTCCACATCACATCCTCGCAGGACAATTTTGAAATCGTCAGGTACATGAAGATACAGGATAGATGCATACGCCTGTTTGAATCCAAAATGAATAATAATGTGAGTGCAAGAAGGAAAACAACAGCACCAAACCAGTAAATATGAATCGGTACTTAACTCTAAGAGAATAGCGAAGCCGAGTTGAAATGTAGTTCTGCGTGGCGATCTTCTCCAGTTTATTTGTTTTCACCTTCTTGTGTGCTCCAGTAATGAGGATATCCTAAGATAGTAGGTATAGACCAACCGTTCAATAATAAATGTACAGGGAATTGTTGATCTGGTCATAAACCCCAAAAACAAATGCAAGGGAAGACCAATAAAGTACAAAACATGTTATGTGTAGGTTGCCAGACACTTCCATAAGGTAGCATGTTGTGAGAGTAGCACTGACACAATACTTTCTTAAGCATGCATTAAATCATGCCAGCTTCTTAGTCAACATTTCATGTCTCTAATAGCAATTTTCCCATGTTGGCAGCACCCTTCACTTGTATTCCTGTTGTGCTATTCTATAGGGTGCCTTACTTTAAGTCTTTATGAAACTAAACAGTCTATTAAACTATATTGTTTCCTACGATTCATATGTGGATCAGTGGATCCAAAACACATACTGAAGATATGCTATCAAGGCTGTAGTTAGATAAACATGCATGATATTTATTTCAAAATTTATATAGATGTGTCCCATGTAGGTATGGCTGATATAATAAAGCACATAATGGCATCTTTGCCTAGAGAGAAGTCAACATTGATAACAATTGAATTGAAGGATCTCTACTCCAATGGCTCACATCAAACAGATCAATAGGACTTCTACATTGTTTACTCAATTGCATCAGCAAATCAATGAGCATCCCATCAAGGGTGGGGACCACTAAATCAGCCACCGATGAAGGAGAAGCGCCATCATTTTTGCTAAGTCCGATTGTGATTGGTTTTATAATTCAAGTCAGATCAATTTTCCTCCTAACATCAAAGTATCCTTTGAGCAAACGAACAGTTATTCTTTAGTTTCCTTTCTCCACATACTAACATGAGAAGTTAAACTTTTTCGATTGTCGCTATCACGTGAGTTATGTTTGACCATATAAAGCCAAGATATTGCAATAAGTTTGCTATCAAAGCCTTGAAGAAAAAATTCAGATCTTCCATTGAAAAAAAAAATAGATGAAACAATATACATGAAACAGTTGTGGAGCTGACAACTGAAAACATCATAGTCATCCTGTAGCAACTATTATAGCTCCATCAGAGGCCAACATTACAACAAGAACAAAGTATTTTACTCCCATGCAAGTTGGATAGGCTAGAGATGAAACCCGACATGATCCACCAATAAGGAGAGAAAAGGAAGAAAAAAATTAATACAAAAATATCAGAGGTATCAATAATAATATTATTATTACAGTATATACTATATAAAGCCTTTTTCATGGTTCAGGCACGTGGATAATTGGTGGGGAGAGGGTCTAGTGTGAGTGGCTTATGTTGGAGTATATTGAGCCCATGTGTATAGAGAACCATCTAGAGGCCCATGTATATGTATTATATATACCCACCCTTCTAGGGTTGGAGGAATACAAGCATTATTCTCTCCTATATGGTATCTTTAGCCTAGGTTTCCTCTCTCTCCACCCTCCAGCCCGCCGCCGCTGCCGCCGGCCACAATGGCCGGCCGCCGGCCGCCGGCCCCTCCTCCCCCCTCTCCTCTTTCCCCTCCCTCTGTTCCCTTCCTTCCCCTCTCTCTGCGCCGGCGCCATGGCCTGCTCGGCCTACCAGGCCCGCCGCCTCCCTGGCCCTACTCGATCCCGAGTAGGGCAGGGCCGCCGCCGGCGGCAGGGGCCTGGGGGCCGCCGGATCCGCCGCCCCCGGGGCCGCCGCCGCCGGATCTGCCGCTGGAGCGGACGCCGCCCTCCCCTCCTCTGCTCCGGCTCCCGCCGCCGCCTGGGGCCGCCCTGCCGCCGCGCTGGCCGCCCAGGCTGGCCCTGGCGCGGGCGCAGGTGCGGACGGGGCCCAGGACAGGGCTGCAGCCGCCGCCGCCGCCCAGGACGGGCCTGCCGCCGCCGCCCAGGCCGTCCCTGGCGCGAGCGCGAGCGCGGGAGGGCCCGCCGACGCCGCCGCCGCCGCTCAGGCCGTCCCTGGTGCGGGCGCGCCCCTCTGGTGCCTGCGGCTGATGCCGCCGCCCCTGCTGCTGCCGCTGCAGCCCCTACAGCCGTCGGCGCCAGGACCCTTCCCGTGGGCGCGTGGGCCTCCGGCGCGGGCACCCCTCCTCTGTTCCAGGCCGCTGCCCAGGCGCCTCCTCCACTCCAGGGCGCGGGCCGCGCCGCCGAAGCTGCTGCCTCCCTCAACGCCGCACCCGCCGCGCAGGCTCAGGCCGTCGCGCCCGCAGACCTGGCCGCCGCCGCCGCCTTTGTGGCCGCCATCGCGCCCGCCGCGCAGGCCGCGCAGGCCGCGCGGGCTGCCGCCTCCCTCGCCGCAGGTTGTCGCACCCCCCGCGCACGCCGCCCACGTCCAGGCCGTCGCGGGCCCTCGTCCTCAGCCCCACCCGGCGGCCATGCTCGCCGCTGCTGCTCCCATGTTCACGCCGTTCTGGACACCGCCCGCTCCACCCAGACAGCAGCCGACCTGGCCTGGGGGGTGGGGACCAGGCCGCACTGGCGCAGTCCTTCAGCGCCATGGGGCGGACGCCGCCGGTCTACACTGAGTGGATCGCCGACTCGGGTGCCTCCTTCCACACCACCCCACATGCCGGTATCCTATCTTCTGCCCGACTCCCACACCCATCTTGTCCTTCTTCTATTATGGTTGGTGATAGGTCTTGTCTTCCTGTCACCGCCGTGGGTTCTGCTCCTAGCTCTTTTCGTCTTCCCAATGTCCTTGTTGCTCTTCAGATGGTTCATAACCTTCTTTCCATTCGTCAGTTTACAGCTGACAATTCTTGTTCCATCGAGTTTGATTCTTCCGGCATCACTGTAAAGGATTCGGCCTCCCGATGTCCGCTACTCCGGTGTGACAGCACGGGCCCCTATACACCCTTCGTCTTACTTCTTCCGCTGCACCACTCTCGCCTTCTTCTTCGCCCTGGCCGTCTTGGTCTGCCGCTTTTGCCGCAACGCCGTCTTTCACCATCAGGCACCGCCGTCTTGGTCACCCTGACCGCGACGTTCTGGCTCAGCTCAGTCGTAGTACCGATGTTCCTGGTACTAGAGCTCCTGCTGAGCCCCTCTGCCATGCGTGCCAGCTCGGTCGTCCTGTTCGGCTCCCTTTTTCTTCTTCTTCTTCGCATGCGACGCATGCATTTGATCTTGTTCACTGTGACCTGTGGACCTCTCCTGTTCTTAGCCTTTCTGATTATAAATACTATCTGGTGGTGGTCGACGATTTCTCGCACTACTCTTGGACGTTTCCTTTGCGCGCCAAGTCTGAGACCTTCCCCACCCTCCTCCACTTCTTTGCCTGGGTGTCCACTCAGTTCGGCCTCACCGTTAAGGCCGTCCAGTGTGACAACGGGCGGGAGTTCGACAACTCCACTTCCCGTTCTTTCTTCCTCTCTCGGGGTGTTCAGCTGCGTATGTCTTGTCCGTATACCTCTCCTCAGAACGGCAAGGCTGAGCGGATGATTCGCACGACGAACGACGTCGTGCGCACCCTCCTGATCCAGGCCTCTCTGCCCCCGCGCTTCTGGGTTGAGAGCCTCCACACCGCCACCTACTTGCTCAACCGTTTTCCGTCTACTGCTTCTCCTGCTCCCACTCCACACCACGCTCTTTTCGGTACCCCTCCTCGCTACGACCACCTTCGGGTCTCCGGGTGTGCGTGTTACCCTAACACCTCCGCCAGTGCTCCTCACAAGCTGGCGCCCCGCTCGACTCGGTGTGTTCCTTGGTTACTCCCCTGACCACAAGGGGTACCGATGCTTTGACCTCACCTCTCGCCGCGTCCTGATCTCCCGACACGTGGTCTTTGACGAGTCGGATTTCCCCTACTCCACCTCCTCCACACCTTCTCCTGACCCCGAGCTGGAGTCTCTGTTTCCGACTTACCCGGTGGTTCAGCCACCTTTTCCTGTCTGTCCTTTTCCTGCAGGTTTTCCCGGTACACCGGCACCGTTCCCGGTGATTCCCGCTGCGCCGAGCGCTGCCCCGGTGCCCGCAGTCGCGCCACGCGCGGCCCCGGACCTCCGATCGTGCCGCGCGCGGACCAGGTGTTTCCCGCTACGCCACGCGCGGCCCCGGTGCCTTCCCCTGCACCTGCACGGTACGCTCAGCCGGTGCAGGTATACCGGCGTCGCTCGGCGCCGACACCGGCGCCGCAGCGGTACGCTGAACCGGTGCAGGTGTACCGGCGTCGCCTCCTGCCCCGGAGGCTCCTGCGTCGACGACACCGGAGCCGTCGCCGCCGCCGCCTCCTCCGGCTCCCTCTCGAGCCAAGCCGGAGGTGTACCATCCGCCAGTCATCCATCGGGATCCTCGGCATATCCATCCCATGGTGACTCAGCGGATGGCGTCTCAGGCCGCGACTCTCTCCGCCACCGAGGGAGAGCCGCGGGTCTCTCCGGTACCCTCCTCTGTCCGCGACGCCTTGGCGGATCCTCACTGGCGTCGCGCGATGGAAGAGGAGTATGCGGCTCTTCTTGCCAACCAGACGTGGGACCTCGTGCCGCGTCCGTCTGGTTGCAATGTGGTGACTGACAAGTGGATCTGGACGCATAAGCGTCGGGCTGATGGCACACTGGAGCGCTACAAGGCTCGTTGGGTTCTCCGGGGGTTCACTCAGCGGCCTGGTGTGAACTATAATGAGACCTTCAGCCCAGTCGTGAAGCCCGCTACGGTGCGCACGGTCCTCTCGCTTGCGCTCTCGCGCTCTTGGCCTGTGCACCAACTGGACGTGAAGAATGCGTTTCTTCACGGCACTCTGTCAGAGACTGTCTACTGCTCTCAGCCAGCGGGATTTGTGGATTCGAGTCGTTCGGATATGGTCTGCCGGCTCAACAAGTCTCTCTATGGACTGAAGCAGGCTCCTCGGGCTTGGTACTCTCGGTTCGCCACGTTCTTGATGACATTGGGATTCACCGAGGCCAAGTCTGACACGTCTCTCTTCGTCTACCGCCGTGGGGATGAGACTTCCTATCTGCTGCTCTACGTTGATGACATTGTGCTCACAGCCTCTAGTCAGCGGTTGCTTCAGAGTGTCATCTCCTCTCTGCAGCAGGAGTTTGCTATGAAGGATCTCGGTCAGCTCCACCACTTCTTGGGCGTCACTGTTGAGCCTCGCCCGTCTGGTCTTCTCCTGCACCAGCGGCAGTACGCACTCGATATCCTGGAGCGGGCTGGGATGACTGATTGCAAGCCCTGCTCCACTCCTGTCGACACTCAGGCGAAGCTGTCCGTTGATCTGGGTGATCCGGTGGCTGATCCTACTGCCTACCGGAGTCTGGCCGGTGCTTTGCAGTACCTCACCTTCACCAGGCCGGACCTCACCTACGCTGTCCAGCAGGTCTGTCTCCATATGCATGATCCCCGGGAGTCACCTTGCTGCACTGAAGCGTCTCCTCCGCTACGTCCGTGGCACTGTGGACCTCGGCCTGGTGCTTCACCGCTCGTCCTCTACTGAGCTGGTGGTCTACACCGACGCTGACTGGGCTGGCTGTCCGGACACTCGTCGCTCCACTTCCGGCTACGCCGTCTTCTTGGGCGGCAACCTGGTCTCCTGGTCGTCCAAGCGGCAGCCGGTTGTCTCCCGCTCCAATGCCGAGGCGGAGTACCGGGCTGTCGCTAACGGCGTAGCGGAGGCGTCCTGGCTACGACAGCTCTTTGCGGAGCTCCACAGCCCGCTCGCCAAGAGCACGCTCGTCTACTGCGACAACGTCAGCGCCGTGTATCTCTCCACCAACCCCGTCCAGCATCAGCGGACGAAGCACGTGGAGATCGACCTACACTTCGTGCGCGACAGAGTCGCAATCGGCGATGTTCGGGTACTCCATGTTCCGACTACCTCCCAGTTTGCTGACATCTTCACCAAGGGGCTGCCCTCCTCGACCTTCTCGGAGTTTCGATCCAGCCTCAACGTAGCCGGTAGCTAGTTGTGGCTGCGGGGGTATTTGCCCTTTGTACTCTATTTGTACTCTCTTCTTGTCCAGTCTTGAACACCGCTGCGTCGGTAGTTCAGACTGCGGGGGGTGTTAGCTTTCTTGTTGTCCAGTCTTGAACACCGCTGCGCCGGTAGTTCAGACTGCGGGGGGGTGTTGGAGTATATTGAGCCCATGTGTATAGAGGCTCATCTAGAGGCCCATGTGTATAGAGGCTCATCTAGAGGCTCATGTATAGGTATTATATATACCCACACTTCTAGGGTTGGAGGAATACGAGCATTATTCTCTCCTACAGCTTAGTAGCTTAGTAAGGTCAGGTCGTCATTTACATCTACAAAAGGTGCTAAGTTATTGTGTTAGTTTGCAACATTCTGTTACCTGCTACGAAAGGTAAAGAGGTTGCTTTGTATGGGACTCTTTTCCTTTTTCTCTTTATAATATAAAGATATGCAGCTCTCCTGCGTGTTCAAGAAGGGAAAAAAAAAGGCACGTGGATAGCTGATTTCCACACTTTTATCCAAGGATGTCAGAGGTCGACATTACTAACCTTTTCATCAGAGATGAAATCAAGCTCCATATCCCCATCATCGTTGAACCATAAGTTGAATACAATTATCTTTGTTCCGTGCTCTCCCATGTCATCAAACTGTGTCATATGTGAATCTTAGCTATACTAGGTAAATTGGCCCTAACCAATAGATACCCAGCAAAGTACAGGTAACACATAGTCTAAAAGGGAATTGGCCCCTTAAGAATTTATGTGAACTAGGAAAACAACTTGGTGAAATTAGAAAGAAAGAACCTACAAAATACAGCCATTAAACTTTTGCCAAAAGTGCATACTGCTGTAATTTTCGCAAACTTAAATTCAGACATAGTTTCAGACTTTCAATTAGTAAGTATATGAATCCACTATGAAGCGCTATGTGACAACTGACTAGTCTTAACACATTCCTAGAATGCTACCAAAAATCATGTAAAACTCTAGGAATTAACTAAATCATTTGGGCATCATAACAGTTGTAAGCCATCTCCTTCCTGAGGGCTACTAGTTAATTTGTCACAGCTCCCAACTCTCCATAAATTTTATAAACCTCATCTTTTTTACAAGGTTGTCAGAATCTGAGAATCATTCAACAGTTTGCAATAAATATCTCAGAGATAAAGACATATTCATTGCATACTTGTTTAAGCAACTCAGCTTCACTAACAAAAGGGGACCATTTAAGAAGGATCCCCAAGTTAGAAGAGAAGAGCTTCTGATCATGACGCAACATCTGAATATATGAAGCGGTCATTGGATCATATTGATAGTCCACCTGCAAAACAGCATGGCAACACAAGGTCACAAGGCAGTAGATGACGAAAAAATTAGCTCAACTTGACAGAACTTGCAATCAGCTGAAAAGGAATATGTCAAACTCACCGTTGGCACCAACACATCATCGCAACCTGTTTCCATCAGAAATGTATAAGAAAGAAGGCCAATACTTCTAGTCGGCACCCTACAGAAAATCAGAAACAGAAAAATTTAACTTCAGTAGATACATGGAGAGACATCTTAATAGAGCTAGAGAGGGATCTAAATAGGTGTTGTCCA